>NC_049228.1:75268076-75893076 GCF_011100685.1 Canis lupus familiaris
ATTTGAAAACATTCTCATTTACACTCATGCATGCATAATCTGTTTAACAGTGGCTTTTAAAAAGTAATAGTGAAAGTATCTTAGTTGCAATGTTAATTTGTCTGTTGCTAGTTTCCACATATGGCAATAACAGGAGATAATTTCCTTTATAAACTTCTCTTTGAATGGTTTGTGTTAAGGTTATCTTGTACATCTAAATATATAGAAATGTCCAGATTTTTTGTTTGCTGGCTCTCACTCTTATGTTTAAAGACCTTTTCTTCTAGTGCTTTAAATTGATAACACTGGAAAACAATATCTCAGTATTGTTTATTATAATATTACATAGATTACCTGTAATCTTGAAGCTAAAAGTTATGATAAACATTGATTGAGCACTTAGAATATGAATTATCTGTTCAATGTTTTATGTAGAATATTTAAAATTTTCAAAATAACCCTGTTAAATAGATACTATTATTATTCTAACACAGAGGTTGAGGAAAGTGAGGCTTTAAACTGTTTTGTGTAGATATTCACAGACATTAAAAAAGTGACAAGACTGTATTCCTGTTCTAAACCATTTGTCTGTGCTCTGTCTCTAATTAAGAGTGTTTAGCTGATTTTGCAAAGTTTTAAGGCAGTGTTTCTTAAATTTCAGACTTCATGAAAATGAGGGCCAGATATTCTACCTTCTATTGTGTTGGTCAGAAAAACAAAAAGAAAAGTAAATACTTCATGAGAATCCTGGAAGGTAGGCAGCAGGCCTTTTCTGAGATGTTGAGATGACTATTGGGGTTTTTTATGGTAGTTGTCAGAAGCAAATGAATCTCACCAGCTACAGAAGGACTGTGGTTGTTAACATTACAAGAGGCGATTTTAACAAACTCCACCTTTATGTTGGTGCCATTTTTATAAAGAAACATATTTAATCATAGTGCCTGGAGAGAAAAAGATCACTAACCAAACTCATTAAGGACTTTTATAAAGGAATAGATCCATCAATAGTAAATTTGTCCAGTTTAGAAAAATAGCATCCAAGACTTGATTTTCCAATTGAGACCTTCCAAAATGCTAAGAAATTCAAACACTGAAATTCTTAGAAAAATTAACTTTAAACACAGAAATGCTTCCAGATTGAGATAAGTAGAAAAGATAAAGCCACAAGTTATAAGGTGGAAATAATTTCTTTTTCTTTGGTATCTCAAATATTGTCTATTCTTTGGCCAATCCCTTAATATTTACTTATTGCACTAAAATTGTTTCAATATATATAGTTTACTTTTATGACTTTTGGTTTGTATTTGGGCCATAATTAGTGGAAATATCACAATATTTGTGATGAGTATCATATTTTTTCCACTTTCTTAAAGATTTTTTTTCAATTTTAAAATTAAGCAATGTCTGTACCTAAAATGGGGCTCAAATTTACAACCCCAAGATTGAGTTGCATGCTCTTCGACTGAACCAGCCAGGTGCCCCCAAATAACATATTTTTAAACTACTTTGTTGCTTGAAAGAGGTGAGAGAATCTTGTAGCTTTTCAGATTCCGGATTGTTCTTCCTCCTACATAGGAGTTTTGTCTGTCTCCTGAATTCTAATAGAGAACAAAAACTGCATGTGTGGTTCCCTCTTCCTAGAAATAGCTGTATTGACTCTATACAAGATAATAGTATGTAAGAAATATGGTGCTGTGTAGTTCATGAAGTACTTTAAAAAAAAAAAAAAAGATTTATTTGAGAGAGCGTGAGTCGCATGCAAGCACGGGGGTGGGAAGTGTGGAGAAAATCCTCTATCAGACTCTGCTGAGTGGGGAGCCTGAATACAAAAACATGGGGGCTGGATCCCAGCACCCTGAGATCATGATCTGAGCCGAAATCAAGAGTTGGATGCTTAACTGACTGAGCCACTCCGGTGCCCCTGTTCATGAAGTACTTTTTTACTTCAGATCCTTTCAGTTTCACAACTACTCTGAGATCAGGAAAACATCAGCTAACCTGATGATGTTGAACCATGGATAGGAACCAGGTTAAAATTCTCTGGCAAATGCTAGACTCTTGAAATTCACTCAAGAAAGAGAAGTATTAACATCTAAAGGAAGAAAGAAGAAACACATATTTTTATTTTCCTTTATACCAAAGACACATTGTACACACAGCCTTCTTTCTATTTTGTTACACCTTTTCTGAAACTTAAGAAAGGTAGGAGTAAATACTGAAAACATTCTTTATACCACTTTACTAATAAGTGGTGATTGAGAACATTAAAAGTTTTACAGAATGTTTTCAACTTCAATTTATACAAAAATATTATAACTAAAAAGAAAGCTTTGTTACATTCTGTTGTTCTGTAGTAAAGTCTTGTAACCTCTGAGTTAAAATAAGTCCTTTTTACCAGAGTTTAATTTTGAGTATTTGAAAGTTACTTGGTGATCAAGAAAAAGAACTTTTATTGAGCTTCTGTACTTGAGGTAGTGTTAGATATCTTCAGATCCGTTATGTTAATCAGTGATGAGAGTAGAGATCTTAAATACCTAGTTATAAAAATACTTTAAAAGGATGTCACTGAAATATCTCCAACTTGAGATACCAGTACTCAAGATCTAACTTGAAATTTATAAGTGCTGTATAAATACAAGTTTGTTGCTGTACAAGAAATTTTTCTTAAGATCAAGCTAATTCATTCATTCATAGATTTACATTGAAGTAGGTCATCCAGTGGTGGTTATTCAACCTTCAGAAATTATTCCTGTCTTCCAGGTGTTCATTAAAACATCCCAAGAATAAAGATGAGTGTTCTCTTGTTCTCTTTAAGCTGCAGTTGAACAGGATAAAAATACCTTTTTACTGAGTTTCTGTTTGTCCTCATATCATTGAAAGTAAACAAGAATGTTTGACAGCAAATTGGCTTACTCATTCTTCCTTTCCTTTGTCCCTTCTCTCCTTCGGGGCTCCTCCTTCCCCTTTAGATGCTAGTGTTCCTTTGCCTTTGCAAAAACCCAGTGAAAAATATACCTATCTGTAGTTGGTTGACAATTTACATTTTTGTTATTAGATTTAAGTGTTACTGCTTACACTTTGTATTTCAAGGCTTTTGTCTTTAATTATGGTATGAATATTGATTTTGGTAATTTAGATCATTAGCTAATATATCAGGAAATAATCATTTTCATTTTCTCTTCTGTGAACTGACACTTCATATTCTTTGGACATTTTTCTGTCTTCTTTGTTCCTTCTTATTGAAAACTTCTAGGAGTGGCAATCAAGAATTTAAACAACTTTGAAAACTTTTAGGGTGTTTTTAAATTACAAAAAGAATATATGCATATTATTAAAGTAAAAAACTATGTAATAAAAGGGTTACCAATTCTCCAACCTCCCCCTCTGGATATTCTTTGTTTATTAGAGATTGTTAACCTTCTATATGCTATAAATATTTTTTCTTTTTTTTTTTAATATTTTTTCTAATTAATCATTTGTATCAGAACTTGGATTTTACAGCCTTTTAGCAAACCCCAGAAGAAACTGGCTCTCTGCAAATTGTTACCTTATTGAGATGATAACTCTTTGGACTCTCTTATTATACCTTCACACCTCTAGTCCAAGAATTTATCCAGCCTATAACTTTTGTGAACTTTGATGTTAGGGAAGATGGAGCTGAAACAGTGGGAATCCTTTGAGCTTAGGGGAAAACTGGAGTGTCTCACATTTAAGTCATGTTCATTATGGAGTGCCTGTTAACTTGTACAGGTGTAATTACAAATGATCTGTGATTGGTAATAGTCCCTCTATATAGCTTTTCATTCGCTCCTTACAGTGACTTTGTGAAGTTTATCTTGTTCCATTTTTTTATTTTTAAGAAATCTACACCCAATATGGGGCTCAAACTCGACTCTGAGATCGAGAGTCACATGTTCTGCCTACTGAGACAGCCAGGCACTCTCTATCTTATTCCCATTTTAGAGATTTGATTCGATTAAAATCTGTGACTGTGTTGTTTCCTCAAGAACTACACCTTTAAAGAAGTTAGTGATATTAAAAGAAAAAAGAGATAAAGTAATAGATAAATTTTTTCCCTTTTAGGGAAAAGTAATTATTTTGTGTTCTGGATTATGGATTTTTTTGAAGAGTGAAAGGATTTGAATGATCTAGTTTGACAGTGTAGTAGTTTATCTCTGGGTATTGAATTTGAAAGTAACTAGAATTTTTATCTTTTCTGGGTTTTCAAGTTGAACAAATATCATGGATATAATATTGTAAACATTTCATAGTTAAATTTTAAATAAATATTTCTATGAGCAGCATTGCATTTATCACTGTTGAGACAGGTGTTTGGGACAAGCAAAGACAGTATTATGGTCTCTGTCTTTTTTAAGGGTTTATACTCAGTGAACAAAACTGCATATGAAATAGGACAGTATTTTTTTTAAAGAATTAATTTATTTGAGAGAAGTGGAGAGCATGAGCTGGAAAGGAGCAGAGGGAGAGGGACAAGCAGACTCTTCACTGAGCATAGAGCTAGAGGTGAGATTCAGTCCTATGATCCTGAGATCATGACCTGAGCTGAAACCAAGAGTCGACACCTAATCGGCTGAGCCACCCAGGTATCCCAGGATTGTATTATTCTTAAACATCTAAATTGCTTTCTGGTTGGTATACACAGGAGCATAGTAAGCCCTGCAAGGACATAGATGGTGTTTATCTTGTTCAGTATTGTACACTCAAACGAATTTCATCACACTGTAACGAGTCATTGTATATTTATCGAATGACCGAGAACCACCCCAATGCCAGTGACAGAAGAATGGTTTGATTGGCATAAGAAGGCTAAGGAAGAAAAGACGAGTAGTACATGAGATTACTAAGATGAGGGACTTAATGAAAATGAATTTGCAAGATGAAAATGATATAGTGCAGATTTTCTTAGAATGATTGTAGACATTGTGTGGAATTCAATAAGACCCAAGTTCAGTAATAAGGTTGTTAGGTTTTAAGGTTTTATGTCCCAATGCTCTAAGCATATATCTGAAGAAGACATTCTCTTCTTACATGGAGCATAAAATCTAGCAGGAAGACATAGTTATTTAAAGCAAGGATCCATAATTAGAGGTTCTGTAAACATTTTGAAATTACATTGCAAATTCCTTAGTGAATATGCCTTCAGAGTCTGAAATAGGTATGTCCAAAAGAGACTAAGAATCACTGACTTGAAAATTTAAGTTCAATTTTGATCTAGAATCATATTCTTAAATAGTCCTAAACTTGTGTTTTTAGGTATTATTTTTATAGTATTATATATTATAGTATATATTATACTATACTATAGTATAGTAATATTTCCTTTTGATAGGTTAAAGCAATATAGTATAGTAATGTTTCCTTTTGATAGACAAAGCTCTTTAATATTGGCACTTTCAGTGGGATTTGCCTCCCCTGCCCCCCGCTTTATAACATTTGTGTGGTTACCTATCCAGAAATGTTTTCTTTTAAAAGTGAAACAAAACATGCATGTATGCCTTCCCATGGGGATTGGAGTTTTCATAATACTACCCTTTTCTTGTTACTTTCTTACAGTTATTTTAATACATTAAATTTACTCTGCTGTGGTAAGTTAGCATTATCGTATTTTTCCTTATTCTCTTCAGTATACTTTGGTAAGGAACCAGTTTATAATTCTAAGTTAGTGTGGCCAAAAGAGCTACCAGTAACATGTACATATATTACTCTGAGCCGGTTTAGAGCATGTTTTCTTTTAAATGCCTTGAAATATGTTATCCTGAATTCTTGGGTGTCGTATAGTAAGTAGGTTTATGTTGGAGAGTATGCAGGGTACAGAAAAAGTGAAGTTACAGATAAGGACTGAAATTTCAACCCTGGTGTGAAGTCATATGGAAGCTATAAATTTTGGCTCCAGTTTGAAGCAGTGTTACAACCCATGGTATAGTTGGGTCAGGGGAGGAATAGTGTGGTATGCAGATTAGAAATAATTTAATGCTTCCACTAACATTGCTCTTTCAAGGTACTAATTTCAGCAGTTTCTCTAACTCCATAAAGAGTTTGGGCATAGATAAAGGTGAGTTTCAGGATCAAAGACTTGCGTAGAATAGAAGCAGTGATTCTTGTGAACTATTCTGTTTCTTTTATGCCATGGCCTTTATCCTAAATTTCTTATATTTTTATGTGCTGGTGTTAAAATTACACCAAATTATCTAAACAATTAAAAATACTTCCATTTTGGGCAGCCCAGGTGGCTCAGCGATTTAGCGCCACCTTCAGCCCAGGGTGTGATCCTAGAGACCTGGGATTGAGTCCCACGTCAGGCTCCCTGCATGGAGCCTGCTTCTCCCTCTGCCTGTCTCTGCTCCTCTCTCTCTCTCTCTCTCTCTCTCTCTCTCTCTCTCCCCCCCTCCCCCCCCCGTGTCTCTCATGAATGAATAAATAAAATCTTAAAAAAAAACCTTCCATTTAAAAGTAAAATATGTGGGGATCCCTGGATGGCTCAGCAGTTTAGCACCTGCCTTCAGCCCAGGGCATGATCCTGGAGTTCTGAGATCGAGTCCCACATCAGGCTCCCTGCATGGAGCCTGCTTCTCCCTCTGCCTGTGTCTTCTCTCTCTCTCTCTCTCTCTCTCTCTCTCATAAATAAATAGAATCTTAAAAAAAAAAAAGGTAAAATATGTGCCCTGTCATTTTAAATGAAAGCAATAAAAGTGAGATCGTTGCTTGAGATTAAACTGTGAGGTGTGGGATCCTGCCTTTGGCCCAGGGTGTGATCCTGGAGTCCTGGGATCCTGTCCCACATCAGGCTCCTGCATGGAGTCTGCTTCTTCCTTTGCCTGTGTCTCTGCCTCTCTCTCTCTCTCTCTCTCTAATGAATAAATAAATAAAATCTTTAAAACTAAACAAACAAACTGTGAGGTGTATTTAGAATGGCACCAGATTTATATTGCAAAGATCAGCTGCTTGTCCTTTGAGGAGCAGGAGAAGGGGGCAAAGTTAAAATATCAAAACCTTTTTATTTTGAAATACTTTAAATAATGTAAAAGGTACAGGAAACAGCATAATGAACTTCCTGGGTACCTATCACCAGCTTAAGAATTAAACATTACGAACTAGTGGAAGCCCTCTATATACTTTTCCTGAATCCATTTCCTCACTCCCTCAAGGGAATCCCTATCTCCCTTTGTACAAACTTCCCAACAGTGACATTTCCCTTTCTCTAGACCTATGTAATTTCTTTCTTCACAGTTCACCATGAACTCTACATTTTAACTTTATTGCATATTGCATATGACAGTAAGAGTGGTCTGAGAAGGGGAGTTGAAAGTAAGACTATGTGAGGTAAAAATCTGCCTTAAAATATAGGCAAGGGAAAGTTAGATTTCATCACTGTTCTATTTGCAGAACAGAATTGATAAGTTAGACGTGAGAATAATCTAACAACATAATTATTTTAAGAAGAATAGTGTGGTAGCAGCAGTGTAGAGTAGTCGGTCTCAAAGGAAGTGGTGATTTGCTACCTCATTTTGATTGACTGATTTCCTCCTAAGTTTTGTACATTGGTGAGATTTTACTTGGCCTCAAACTTTAACATTTTGATGGAAGAGAAAGGAGCTGGTGGCAAAATCCTTAATAACGAGCGTTTCCAGTTTCAGGATTTGGGGAGTTACCCCCTGACCCCCTTTAGAATCTGTTGACAGTGCAGTGAATACAAATTAGCTAATAGATTTCTAGTTTAGCCATCAGTAATTTTTTTCATCCCCCATGCCAGCCATGCGAGGAATGCTACACCTAATCGTTTTCTCTGAGCTCTTGCAGCCCTCTACTGGTCTAGGGAAGTTGCACAATTTAGAACCCTATAGGGCTAAGAAAGAGGTCGGTAACTCAGCAACTCATTTTTAGAATCTTTGAACTTTAGAAGGTATTTATGCCAACTCTCTCAATTGCAGATGACTGTTTTATATAATACATCTTAATGATTCTGGAAATAAGTGTATACATAGTATATTAGATACCCGTGGCAAATAGATCGTTGTAAGCACACTGCCTATATTATATTCTTTAAAAAGTTTGAATGTATTTTTAGAATGTGGTCCTTTATGGTCCAGTGTTTGACAGTGTCGAAAACATCTTTTTACCACTAATATCTTTTGTAAGTATTGTCTAATAAAGTAATGAGATTTTTTTTTTAAATTTCAGCTATTAGTTGCTACTGTTAGAAGATAAATACAACAGAAAAATGCTAATTGCTTCTTTTATTTTCTTTAAGATTTATTTCTTTATTTGGGAGAGAGAGTGTGCACATGTGTCTGGGGGAGGAGCAGAGAGGGAGGGAGAGAATCTTAATCAGACTCCCTGCTGAGCATGTTGCAGATGCCCCAGCGGCACTGCAGGGCTCAATCCCATAACCCTGATACCATGACCCAAGCCCAAATCAAGAGTAGGATGCCCAAACAACTGAATCACCCAGGTGCCCCTTAAATTATCTTACTTTAAATTACTTTCAGCAACTTTCTGTTGCTGGAGCCAGAAACATGGGTATTATTCTAACCTCCTTACTCTTGTTTACTATTACTCCTTATCTCACAACTGGTCATTATACTTTAAGTGGTTTCCTAGTTTCTCATCTGACTTCTTTTAGTCTTCCAAAGTTTCACCAGCAGCCTTTCTAAACACTACTTGAATTATGTCACTGCCTTTTTAAAAGTTTTAAATTGCTTTTTGTCATTAAGATCAAACAACACAATCACAAGGTGCCTCATGATGTGATCCCTTCCTACTTCTTTAAATTCATTTTCTACCCATTGTACTTCGAGTTTTGCTATCCTCTCAGTGTGGCCTGCTTTCTTGTGTGGAGTATGTGTCCATACCTATGCACATGCTTATCCTTTTCCCTCTGCAGCTCCATATCTACCTGCCTGGTGGTCGTCATCCTCAGGATCATCTTAGTGTTACCTCTCCTTGAAATTCCCCAACTATACCCCCATTTACCTGCATGTGAGTTGGGTGATCTCTTTGTGTTAGTGTTGCCTTATTTCTGTAACATTTATTATTCCATATAGTAATTAACCTGTCGTTCATTCCTTAAAAACAGTAAATTTCCTTTAGGCTAGGATTGTGTCTTGTTTATCTTTAGTTCCATTGCTTAGCATATAGATGCTTAGTAAATGTTAAGTGATTGAAAATTGCATGAGCATCTGGGTATGATAGCTAAGGAAAGTATCTGTAGTTAAATAGATTAAGATCACATACTTAATTCCTTTTTTGAAATTATGAGGAGAATCAGTTCTTTTAGATCAATGTTTGTTGGACATAGTTTTCACGATTTATATATGTTGAGGAAAGAGTTGGGGGAGATAAAGAATGGTAGAATTTTAGAGCTGGAAGGGACTTCATTTTATTTTATTTTTTTAATTTTTATTTATTTATGATAGTCACAGAGAGAGAGGCAGAGACACAGGCAGAGGGAGAAGCAGGCTCCATGCACCGGGAGCCCGATGTGGGATTCGATCCCGGGTCTCCAGGATTGTGCCCTGGGCCAAAGGCAGGCGCCAAACCGCTGCACCACCCAGGGATCCCGGGTTTAACTTAGAGTTACAGTGAGAACTCAGGTCTTCTAGTAGTCATTTTGCTAAATTTCTCCTAATATGTTTTGCCGGGATTAGTACATATTGGTTGTTTATATTTCAGGCATTTGGGGTATCAAAATAGTACTCTTATTTTGTACCATAGATTTATTTTTGTGGAATTTTGAAGGTAACATACACATACAGCTAAACCAAATTGACCATTTATCTTGTATTTACTTTGAATAGTCTTCTGAATTACCTGCCAAGCTCAGATTCCTGAAAGATATAATATTTAGCAGCACCAACCCAAAAGCAGCCTCTATTTACAGGACTGAGCTTCTGTCCTGAATTTTACTTCCTTTCCTATTTTGGTGGCTGGGTTTAAAAACATAAAACACATTAAAAAAAAAAATGCCTCTTACTTTCTCTTTACCTCTGTTTCAAGCAGTCTGTCACCTGTCATCTCATTATTCTTTCTCCAGGACACCATAGTTCTCCAGAGCAAACTAATGGAAGGTTGACCTATTTTATTATTTTTTAATTTTTATTTTTTAGATTAGAGAAGTAGAACGTGATCATTAAAATAGTTAATATAGAACTGTGTAAAATAGACCATAAACTTAAGGACTTTTAAAAACATTGTTTAAAGGACATTGTTGAGGATAGTTTATTTTAAAGGATGTGGTTGTTTATCTTCATCTTTGCATGCTGTTGGTTAAATTGGTCATGTATGATTTTAGTTTCTTGATCTGGAATACAACCATTATATTTTTGTGGGAAAATGTTATGAAATAGCTGCCAGAAAATATTGTGGTGAAAGTCAACCATTGCTTACTTAGGGAAAGTATGATAAAGAAAGCACAATTCCTCTTTTGTAGACTGAATTCTCCCTTAAATGATTTAAGTACATGGTGGGGGGGAGGGAGAATGTCCAGTTAATATCCCAGAAACATGGCCATTTATTGTGAGGCCTTTTCCATTATTTTTTCAGAACCATTTTTAAAATGTGAGGGAATTAAGCTGTATGGTCTTTAAGTAGGAAATACTATTTACATGGATTGTTGTATACTTTTTTTGCCTGGGGGGAAAACAGCAATAAGGATATCATAATTTTTTAATGATTTAAGCTATCAATTTTGTATTCATAGAAAAATAGAATTTAGAGTAAAATTATTCTAAACCTTTTATTCTGGAATCAGAATTTTGGAAGAGTAGGAGATCTTCATTGTCCTCTAGCCTAACATTACTTTCAAGAAGAAACAGGAATATTGAGACATGATGAAGGTCAACCAAAAAGTCAGACTAGAATCTTGGATTTAGAGAAAGTAATGGTCACTTTCCTAACTGAATGACTCTTAAGGATCATTGAATTCTGTTGCTATAATTTGGTCCTTTACTAGTTACCTTTTTTGTTTCCTAAAATAATTTTGGAGGAAGCATTTTTGCCCCTAAAGCAGCAGAAACAGGAAAAACGGAATTCTCATTCTATGCTTTTGGTTCTATCTTTATTTTCTTTGGATAGAATATAAAATTAGTGGTAAATTTAGAGGGCAATATCTGAATATTTTATATGTAGCAAGGACTATGCTAGGTATTATTTTATTACTTTCCATGTCTATCAGTTGAGTTGTATGATTTTATAATATAGCAGAATTTAAGTAACTTTAATTTTGTTTTCAATTGTATTTAAAGTGATTGTTCTGGAGCCTTCCAGACAAAATGGTAGACTGAAGCTCCCTTCTTTATCAGATATGTGGGAATGCTAGATAAAAATAAAATATAAAAAATACACAGCTGAGTTTGAAAACTAGAAAGAGGAATCTGCAGGTGCCTGAAATGGAAAAAGGACTTAAAATCATAATAGAAAACAGAGAGAAGCCCCTTTTCCTATAAAAGAAACAGATACTCCAGATACTGTGCGCTTTAATGCATTGGTGGAATCCACAGGCCCAGGAATGGCAGGGAGTTGAGCCCAGACCAGGAAGGGTTTGAATTATTCATGTGAATGAGGCAAACAAAGTCCAGCTTAGCTGCCTGGTTTATTTTTCCTGATCCATCTTCTTCCTGTCCTTTTATTTGCAACCTTTTTAGTAGCCTTTTGTGGTTTCTTTTACAAAATATATTGCTGAATCTTATTTTTATCAGCCTCAGACTCTTACCTTTTCATTAACAAGTTTAATCCATTTTCATTTATTGTATTAACACATTGGAAATTATTTACATTCTGTTTACTAAACTTCTAGTTATTTTCCACAATCAGTTTTTTGGTTTATTTGTGGGTTTTTTTTTGGGGGGGGGGTTGTTTTTGTTTGTTTTTTTAAATTTTATTTATTCATGAGAAACACAGAGGGAGAGAGGCAGACACACACAGGCAGAGGGAGAAGCAGGCTCCATGCAGGAAGCCCGATGTGAGACTCGATCCCGGGACTCCAGGACCACGCTGTGGGCCGAAGGCAGGTGCCAAACCGCTGAGCCACCCAGGGATTCCCCCCACAGTTTTTTAATCCTAAATATATATGTGTGTGTGTGTGTGTGTATAATGTACATATCTTACCTGTAAACAAGTACTTAAATGACTTTCTCACTTTCCTCTGGTCTGCTCCACACCACCCTCTACCCTTAGTTTCCCAGTAGCCATGTTGATGTTCTGTTGAATTTTAGTTCTAGATTGTTAGGGGTGTTCTTCAAGCATCCATCCATCCTTTTTATATAAAATATGTTCTATTAGGTTATTTGCTCACTCTTACTGGCATGTATCATATAGTATTCTCATAGATTTATTTCAGTTCGTATTTGAGTACCTATATAAAAGCACTTTCAACAGGGTTTTTGTACATAAACATTCTAAGGCTTTTTATCCCTGAAAATATCTTTAGTTATCCTCACTTTTAAATACTCGATTAGATTAATTACAGATTTTTGGTTTGAAATTCTTTCCTTTAACATTTTGAAAATACTACTACGTTATTTTTTTGTTGCTTGTTTTGCTCTTTGGAAGACTCCACTAACTTCCTCTCCAAAGAGGTCATCCCAATTTCAGCAGCAGCAGCAGTGTATGAATATTCCAGTTTCCTTGAACCCTTGTCAGCACAATCTTATCAAGACTTTAATCAAGTCTTTTAAGTGAAAAAGGTGTCTTGTTTTATAGTTTTAAAATTGGATTTGAATGCTTCTGTGTGTTTATTCGACATTTGTGTTTCTTTTTCCTTGAGCTGCCTCTGTATCTTGCTTGGGGGTCGGGGGAGTTAAGTTGTCTTTTTTTTTTTTTTTTTAGTGATTATTAGTCCTCTTTCATTTGTGTTGCAAATGTTTTCATTTGTTGTATGATTTCTGTTTATGATATTTGCATTTCTAGTTTACAGAATTAGGATTTCTAACAAAATGACTTTCAGCATTTATATCACATTTTAGAAGAACTTACCTAACTTAAAGAATTTTTTCTAGTTTTTTTTTCCTTTTTAAGATTTACTTATTTGAGAGAGAGAGCATAAGCATGAGCAGGAGGGGCAGAATGAGAGGGAGAGAGAATCTGAAGCTGACTACACAGTGAGTTGGAGCCCAATGCAGGGCTTGATCTCGTAACTCTTAGATCATAACCTGAGCTGAAACCAAGAGTCAGAGGCTTAACCGACTGCACCACCCAGGTGCTCCTCTGGTATTTCTGTGGCTTAATTTTTATGTTTATTTCTTTGACCCAGGTATTAACATTTTTAACTTGTCAGAATTATTCAAAAATTTATTTGATAAGATTTGGCAAGATAATTTTGAGAAAAAAAATGATGGACTAAAATTTATTATAAAGCTATACAAAACTATAAATAAAATAAAAAATAAAATACTCATTTGCAAAAAGCAAAACTAAACCATCGAGTGTTGGTACAAGAACGGAAAGACAGAGTACTGAAACATACAAGAAAGCCCAGAGACCAATTTGGGTATATAAAGGAATATGATTGTTACTAAAGAGTGGCATTACAGATACATGGGAAGAGTTGAAATGTCAAAAGAAGGGGCTCCTGGGTGGCTCAGTGGTTGAGCGTCTGCCTTTGGCTCAGTTTGTGACCTCAAGATCCTGGGATTGAGTCCTGCATCAGGCTCCCCCCCGGAGAGCCTGGTTCTCCCTCTGCCTATGTCTCTGTCTTTTTCTCTGTCTCTCATGAATAAATAAACAAAATATATTTTTCTAAATGTCAAAAGAAGTTAAAGGAAATAAGAGTGAGTATATTTTCTGGTCTTGACGTAGACAGTTTAAGTTTAAGCCTCAAGGAAAAGGAAAGATTCATAAAGAAAATAAGCATAAAAAACATATTTTTGGTAGTACTTTGTGTATAGTCGATTTGACACTTGTGTTCATAGCATTATTCACAGGAGTGAAGAAGTAGAAACAACCTGAATGTCCATCCGTAGATAAATGGGTAACAGATTGTGGTATATACATGCAGTGGATGGAGTAATATTCACCAAGGAAAAGGAAGGAAATTCTGATACATGCTACAACGTGGGTGAACTTTAAAGACATACTGAGTGAAATAAGCCACTCATAAAAAAACCTATATATTAAGATTTCTGTTCTACATGGTATCTAGACAGTTAAATTTATAGAGACAAAGTAAAATGGTGGTTACCAGTGGCTGGGAAGAGTAGAAATAGGGAGTTGCTGTAGGTATAGAGCTCAGTTGGGGTATGAAGAAGTTCCGAAGATGATCAGTGGTGATGTTTGCACAATAGGTGAATCTGCTTCATGCCACAGAACCATAAACTTATAAGAAATAACAAATCAGGGGATCCCTGGGTGGCGCAGCGGTTTGGCGCCTGCCTTTGGCCCAGGGCGCGATCCTGGAGACCCGGGATCGAATCCCACATCAGGCTCCCGGTGCATGGAGCCTGCTTCTCCCTCTGCCTGTGTCTCTGCCTCTCTCTCTCTCTCTCTGTGACTATCATAAATAAATAAAAAAATTAAAAAAAAAAAAAAAAAAAAAAAAACAAATGATTGTGAAGATATGGAGAAAAGAAAATCCTTGTGCAGTGTTGGTGGGGATATAAACTGGTGCAATCACTATGGAAAACAGTGTGTAGATTCTTCAAAAAATTGAAAAGAGAGCTACAGCATGATTCAGTAATTCCGGTTCTGGGTATCTTTCCTACAGCATGATTCAGTAATTCCGGTTCTGGGTATCTTTCCAAAGAAAATGAAAACACTAACCCAAAAAGATTTATGCATTTCCATGTTCATTGCAGCATTATTTGCAGTAGCCATGGTACAGAAACAACCTAAGTGTCCATTGATAAATGAAGATGTGGTGTGTATGTACAATGAAATATTCAGTCTTTAATAAAAGAATGAAGTCTTGCCATTTGCAACAATGTGGATGGACCTTGTGGGCATTACATTAAGTAAAATAAGTCAGAGAAAGACAAATACCATATGATCTCACTTACATGTAAAATCTAAAACAAAACAAAAAAACACAAAGCTTATGGATTTATAGAGACCATATTTCGACCATATTGCTGGTTGCCAGAGGTGGGAATTGGGGTCTGAGCAAAATAGGTGAAGGGGGTTAAAAGGTAAGTTGACTTATAAACAGATGGCTTCACTCTTCCATGTTACCAATTACCAAACATTCAGAGTAAATTAATACCAGTCCTCAAACTCTTCCGCAAAATACGACAGGAAGGAACTCTTCCAAAATAATTTTATGGGGCCAGAATTGTCCTGATACCAAAACCAGACAAGATAACACAAGAAAAGAAAAATTGCCACCACTGTTGTGAATGTACAAACAAAAATTCTCAACAAATACTAGCAAATCAAATTGAACAGTGTGTTGAAGGATCATACCTGATGATCAGATGGGAGTTATTCCAGGTATATGGGGGTGGTTGAAAATCCTCAAATCAGTCAATGCCCATTGAAAAATGAAGGGTAAAACTTTGTATTATCTCGATACATGCAGGAAAAGCATTTGACAAAATACAACATCCACTTACGATTAAAAAAAAAATACATTCAACAGAGCAGGTATAGATGTAATGTACCTCAACATAATAAAGGTTTTATGTGAGAAGCTCAGAGCAAACATCAGAATCAGCAATGAAAGATTGAAAGTGTTTCTCTACAATCAGGAATAAGACAAGGATGCCCATTCTTGCTGTTTTTGTTCAGCACAGTATATGTAGTCCTAGGCAGAGCAGTTAGGCCAGAAAAAGAAATAAAAGATATTTAAATTGGAAAGGAAGAAGTAAAACTGTCATTGCAGATGACATAATATGTAGAAAGAAGTCTACCAAAAAACTGTTAGAGCTAGTAAATAAATTCAGTAAATTTGTGGGATATAAAATCAATATGCAAGATCTGTTGCATTTCTGTATACTAATAATGAACTATAAGAAAGAGAAATCTGGAAAACAGTCCCATTTACAATTGCATCAAAAAAATTACCTAAGAATAAATGTAACCAAAGAGGTGAAGGCCCTGTATATTGAAAACTGGAAGACATTAATGGAAGCAGTTGAAGATGACACAAATGGAGAGAGATTCTGTGTTAATGGATTGGAGGAATCAACATTGTTAAAATGTCCATACTAGCCAAAGCAATCTATGGATTCAGTGCAATCCCTATCAAACTTCCAGTGGCACTTTTCACAGAAATAGAACAAAGAAATTGTAAAATTTCTATGAAACCACAAAAGGTCTCGAATAGTCAAAGTAGTCTTAAGGAAGACCAAAGCTGAAGGCCCCATACTCCTTGATTTCAAACTATATTACAAAGTTTTAGTAATTAAAACAGTATGTTACTGGCATAAAAAGAGGCACAGAGGTTACTGGAACAGCGTGGGGAACCCAGAAATAAACTCATACATACATGGTTAATTTACAACAACAGAGGAGCCAAGAATATACCTGGGAAAGGACAGTCTCTTCAATAAATGGTACTGGGGGAACTGGACTACTATCTTATATCCTAAACAAAAATCCGCTCAAAGTTAAAGAGCCTAAGTCATGAAACCATAAAATTCCTAGAAGAAAACGTAGGCATTTTAAGCTCCTTGACATAGGTCTTGGCAATGGTATTGAATCTGACACTGAAAGTAAAAGCAAGCAAGTCTCACTGTTTAAGTGAGACTACATCAAATTAAAAAGCTTCTGCACAACAAAGGAAACCAACAAAATGAAAAGGCAATGTACTGAATGGGAGAAAGTATTTGTAAATCATATCTGATAGGGAGTAATATCTGGAAATTATAAAGAACTCCTATAACTCTAGCAAAAAAAAAAAAAATCCGATTTAAAAATAGGAAGATCTGAATAGACATTTTTCCAAAGACCACCTGCAAGTTGCCAACAGGTACACAAAAGAATGCTCAACATCATTAATCATTAGGGAAATGTAAATGAAAGCCACAATGAGATATCTGCTCACACTTGATAGAATGGCTATTAGACAAGAAGTTAAGTGTTGATGCAGATGTGGAGAACAGGGTACCCTTCTCATGCACTGTTGGTGGGAATATAAATTGGTACAGCCACTATGGAAAATAGTATGAAGGTTCCTCAAAAAATTAAAAATAGAACTATCATATCTAAGAATTCCATTTTTTAAAAAAGATTTATTTATTCATAGAGACACAGAGAGAGAGAGAGAGAGAGAGGCAGAGACACAGGCAGAGGGAGAAGCGGGCTCCATGCAGGAAGCCCGACGCGGGACTCGATCCCGGGTCTCCAGGATCACGCCCTGGGCTGCAGGCGGTGCTAAACCACTGCGCCACCGGGGCTGCCCTAAGAATTCCATTTTTGAGTATCTGTGCAAAGAAAACTAAATAGTTGGAAAGACATATGCACCCCCGTGTTTATTGCAGCGTTGTTTACAATAGCCAATATATGGAAACAGCCTGTTTGTTCATTGATTGATGAATGGATAAAGAAATTATGGTATGTATTGTAGAGAAGGAAAAATTCCTCCTTTATACTTTAAAGTTTTAGAGCTGGACTAAAAATTAAATTTACATGAGACAGATTAACAGGAGAAAAAACCCAAATCTTTATTATGTGCTCATGGGGGCCCCATAATGAAATGAGACCCAAGAAATGACCAAGGCAGGAAGTTCTTACACTTTTTAGACAAAGAGAGATTTGTGAGGAATTAAGAGGGTGAAGAAAACATGTTTGGCAACTTTAATTAGTAGGAATTCTAAGTGAAATTTGGGCTGAGGTAGTAGATTAGTTTCTGTAGCTTTGTAATTTTTGAGGTCCCTATCTCTGGTGATAAGGATGCCTTTTTACTTCTTAGTACAGGCAGGGTGCCTTTAAATGGGAGATCCAGTTCCTGCTTTCAAGAGGACAAAAGAGTACATAAGTGTCCTTGCACTGGCTGCTTCCCAAGTAGCTACAATTCAAAATAATTGATATGTCATTGTGGTAGATTTTGGGTGGCTTTACCCTGCCCCTACAACACACACATATTGGAATATCATTCAGCAATAAAAATGAATGAAATCTTGCCTTTTGCGAAAACATGGATGCCCCATGAGGGCAGTTGTGCTAAGTGAAATAAGCCAGACAAAGAGACAACTACTGTATGATCTCCCTTAAATTTGAGATCTAAGAAAAAACAGCAATAACAACCAACCAAAAAAACAAGTTCATAGATACAGAGAGCAGATTAGTGGTTGCTAGAGGTGGGGGGTAAATGGTGAAGAGGGTCAAAGAGTAAAAAAACAGTGGGAAAAAGTCATAAAGATGTAATATACACATAGTGACAGCATGGCTAATGCTGTATTGCAAATTTGAAAATTGCTAAGAGCAAAACTTAGAAGTTCTCATTGGGAGGGAAATAATTTGCAACTGTGTATGGTGACAGATGTTAATTAGACTTCTTGTGACCATTCAACAATATATACAAATACGGAATCATGTTTCACACTTGAAACTAATGTAATGTTACATGTCAATTGTACTTCCATAAAAAAACTTGAGGTGGCAAATTCTATATTAGGTATATTTTAACACAATTTAAATTTTATATATAACTTAAATATAAGATATATAATTATGGATGCATAATTATAATTACTATAATTTAACCACAATTTAAATTATAATTTAAATTTAAATCATGTATAATTTGTATACACCCAGGCATACTTCGTTTTATTGTGCTTTGCTTTATTGTGCTTTACAGATGCTGCTTTTTTCTTTTCTCTTTTTTTTGCAAATTGGATGTAACGGCAACCCTGTGTTGAGCAAGTCTGTCTGCCATTTTTCCAACAGCATTTGCTCACTTTGTTTCTTTGTATCACATTCTGGTAATTCTTAACAATATTTCAAAATTTTTCATTATTATATTTGTCATAGTGATCTGTGATCAAGGATTACAACTCAGAAAAAAATTTTTTAATTAAGGTATGTCCATTTTTTTTAACTTCATAGATTACAGTGTAGTGTAAACATAAGTAGTGTAAACATAACTTCCATGTGTGCTGGAAAACCAGAAAATTCATTTGATTCATTTCATTACAGTTTTCACTTTACTGCAGTAGTCTGGAATCAAACCTGCAATATCTCTGAAATGTGTGTGTGTGTGTGTGTGTGTACACAACAAAAATAATAGCATCATTTTTCTGCTTTGACAAGACAATAGAAAAATGATAAATACCACAGTAGAAAACTAGCAAAGGATACTAAAAATTCTGGAGAAAAATGGAGTAGTGGCTAAATAAAGTGCAGTGAAAAAGTTTTTGGTAGTGAGAAGTCCAAGAACCTAAAGGATCAGTGTGAGATAGGATATAGACATGAACTTTGAGGAAAACCGTGACAGAAGAGGGATTTGAGGTAGAGATATAGGCTGTGATAAAAGGCAGTATGAGGTAAAGTGACTGGGAGGTTTGTAGGTGCTTGCAGTAAAAAGGGTAGAGGGAAATGTTATTTAATGGTTCCCAAATCATTAAAATTACCTGGGGGACTTTCTTTCAATAAATATTTTACTTTAAAGATTTTCAGAAAAATTTCAAAGATGAAATAGTGTTACTATGTATCTCACACCAATTTTCTGTTATTGTCTTACATTATCATAGTACAGTTGTCATAATTGATACATTATTATTATTTGAAGTCTATACTTTATTCAGATTTCTATAATTTTTACGTAATGTCATTTTCCTGTTCCAGGAATCCCATGCAGGATGCCATGTTACATTTAGTCATGTCTCCTATGCTCCCCTTGGCTGTAATGATTTCTTAGACTTTCCTTGTTTTTGATGGTCTTGACCATTTTAAGGAGTACCAATCCGGTATTTTTGAAGAGTGCCCCACTCTATGAATTTGTCTTAGTTTTTCTTGTGATTATACTAGTGTGTTTTTAGGGAGGAAGACCACATAGGTATAGTGCCATTTTCATCACATCTTATCAAGGGTACATACTATCCATGTGACTTGACCACTGTTAATGCTAACTTAGTCACTTTGCTGAGATAATATTTGTCAGGTTTTTCAAGTTACTTTGTTTTCCCTCTTTCTGTGCTGTATTTTTTGGGAGGAAGTTACTCTATGCAACCTACACTTAGAGTGGGGACAGTGCTTCACCTCCTTAAGATCAGAATAACTACATAAATGACCTGAAATTCTTCATGGAAAATTTGTCTGTTCTCTCCCATTTTTTAATTTGTTCAATCATTTATATCCGGGTAGACACAGATATTTATACCTTGGGTTATAATGCAGTACCACTTATTTATCCTGTTGCTGAAAGTGTTCTGACTTCTCCAATTGGGAACTCTTTCGGTTGACACCTGTATCCTTTTGACACCTTCCCATTGTTCAGTTTATATATTTATGTATTTTTTGAGCACTTCCTTACTTTATAGTACAGGAGTTTCCAAATTGACCTTGTATATTTCCTGTCTCAGTCCTAGGATCAGCCATTTTTTTAAGCCCTGGTTGCTTTGGATAAAGGTACTGTAACCATGATCTCGGTATTAGGTGTTCTCCTTGCTATGGTGTGTTTTTGTTCCTGGGCTTGCTAGGTGATGCAGGAAGGAAATCTGTGTATGTAAACTAATTCTGCATATGCACATCTATAAGTATTTTTGTATGAAACTGTGTCTACACTAAGCTAACCATGAGTTCATACTGTCTCAAACAAGAATTCATTACATTTATTTCAGCCTTTTCCTGACTTGCCTTTCTGCAGTCTCCCACTCAAACAGTGAGAACCTTAGCTCCTACCATTCAGTATTCATTTACTCAAGTGTTCATTTCCAGGATACAAGGTTAGTTGACCCTTGAACAACACAGTATATTTTAGGGTACTCTCTCCCTGTCAAAAATCCACATTTAACTTTTAACTCCTCAAAAACTTTACTAATAGGGAGAACCACAAGAGATCACTTTTTACTGTGATGCACAATTTTGTAGAGATGATTGGCGTGACATGACATTTTAAGTGGATACTTGCAACACTGAGCCCACCACAGTAGCAGCAGCAACAGGGTGTGGCAGTGAAATTATTCCAAGTAGTACAAGATGTGTGTGTGACAGTTAATTTTATAGTTATTTAATACTGTATCTTTACATGTGTTTTCATTTCTCTTGACTGCAAATGGTATAGTCTCTGGATATGTACATTTTTATAAATTACATTTTCTTACTACAGATTTCTGTATATTTGATGGTAGTAAATGGTACAGTATACTAGTATCTATGTATTTTATACACACTTGAGGTACCTAACTTTTTCTTAGTTTTTTCACTATTTCTGGACTATGTAGTTCATATGTGAGTTTTTTCAAATTGTTACAAATCTCTAAAAATGTTTCTAATGTACAATTATTGAAAAATTCCACATATAAAGTGGACCTGTGGAGTTCAAACCCATGTTGTTCAAGGCTCAACTATATAGTAGTTTCAGAATTGACCTATACCACCAGGGACCTTTTTTTATTGAAATAAAATTCTCATATAATTCACCATTTTAACCATTTTAAAGTGTACAATTCAGCACTTTTAGGTATATTCACAGTGTTTTGCAACTATCCCCATTACCTAATTCTAGAACATTTTTAATTACCCAAAAAGAAACCATATACCCATTAAGTAGTCACTCCATTTCCTTCTTCCAGTCCCTGGCAGCCACTAAAGGCAGCTTTTTAAAAAGTGGTATTTATCTCCTTTCCCAGATATTCTGATTCAGTAGTTCTAAAGATAAAGCTAGACATCTGTATCTTTAAAAAAAAAAGAAAAAAAGAAAAAAAAAGCTGCTTTGCTTCTGGTAGTCAGGCAAGTTTGAATTACCGGGTGGCATAAGCCTAAAAGAACAGCATATTTTGAGTAAATTGAAATGTTCTAGAAGCAGTAATGTGAATCAAAGAGGATCTCATCAAAGCTAAAAACAAATGCCAACGCAGTTTGATTGTCTTTAATTTAAAAGTCAGTTTAGGCAGGGTTGAAGTGAGGGAAAGAAACCATTTTATAAAATGTCAGCTTGTTGCATCTGTGTTTAGATTTCAGTTAACTTTTAATCCATGTCGTCTGTGTTCATCCATTACCAAGTTTTGGTTTCAGTACTTTGTTCTGCTTATTTTCTCTTGGGTGTTTTTTTTTTTTTCCTCCCCAACTTTCTTTCTTTCTTTTCTTTCTTTTCTTTCTTTCTTTCTCTCCTTATCTTAGTCCACTTAGAGGAAAGCTTCCCTTTCTTCCTGGCACCAATACCTTGGTAAAAATGTACTCTTAAAGGATGAGTACTAATCGTCAAGTAGATAAGAGCTGTAGTAGTAAAGCAAAGCATATCTGATAACTTAATTGGGAAAGATTTGCTCACAGACTTTGAGTTTGATACCTTCTCATTTTGTAGATAGAAGCTAAAGACAAATTCTGGTATTTTGTGATAACCCTATAAGGAATTTTGAAGTCAAACTTGTAGTTGGAAAATAGAATGACTGTACTTAAAATTGGAAGATAGAGTAACTAGAGCTAACAAAAATATAATGTCTAAAGCATTTGTTCTGAGGGTTCAGTGCCTACTGAATACTAAAAAACTATATAGTGATCTCAAAATACAGTTTTCTTTAGTTTCAAGAAACACTTCCATAGATTTTCATTTTTACTTTCTATAATCTTTATGTCCATACCATGGACCATAACTTCACAAATTCTATTACCTACTTCTGTTCTCCAAAGTTCTCTTCTAGCCATACTACCAACTGTTTTTCTCTCCTATCTTGCAAATAGTCTACTAGTCTTTTCTTTCTTGGATCCTTTCCATTAATCCTCACTCATTTTGTCATGTTGAGTAGCATTTCCCTACTCCCAAGACTGCTCCCAAAACTTATATATTATTTACTTCTTGGTTAGTTTTGCAAAGCATTTTCCCAACAAAGTTTGGCTTCTTCCTATGGGAGATTTTGTACTCTCTGTTAGGAAGATAAAGTTTTCTCCAAATTGTTAGCCTTAGGATGAAGAGTAAGTCATAAACAAAAAAGAGCAACATTAATTTTCCCTGAAGAATCAGTTTTGTTGTTATACTAAGAAGTCTGTCAAGTGAGACTTGACATCATTGCAGTTATGTCAGCCTTCAAGGATGCTTATCTAGATCATTCTTTTTGAGTTAGTTGTGTTGTTTGAATCTGCTGTTCTTGTTATTACACCTTAGCGTTAGGTTAGTGACATTGGTGCTGGTTAAGTTAGTTTTACTTGTTTGGTTAAACTTTACATTGTGTAGTGATATGCATTTTTATCAATAGTTTTTGGCAAATTTCCAGTAACTGGACTGTTTAGAAATGCACGTATTGTGTCCCAAAAATGAGTCAGTAAGACCCTTTTTGCTAAAGCAAATGCATATGTAATCTAAGGAGGTTGGTTATAGAATGATATTTTTTCTACAGGAAAGAAGGATTGGGTAAGGTAGATGGATGATGGGGTCTTTTGTCCCACCTTACTTTAAGTCAAGAGATTTTTTTTTTTTTTTTTAAGATTTATTCATGAGAGACACACAGAGAGAGAGAGAGAGAGAGAGACCGGCAGAGAGAGAAGCAGGCTCTATGCTGGGAGCCTGATGTGAGACTGGATCCCGAGACTCCAGGACCACGCCCTGGGCCAAAGGCAGGCCCTAAACCCCTGAGCCATCCAGGGATCCCCAAGTCAAGAGATTTAAAATACAAAAGTTTTCTCCCAGTTAGGTGATTCTCCCCCTGCCCTGCCTCCCACTCCCCACATCATAAGCAGTTTCTAGAGATCCCAATGAAGGGGGCTTTGAAAAATCAGTTTGGAAAATACAGTTTAAAGTTTTATTTAAATGTAAAGAATTGTGTAAAACTTGTCATTTTCTAATTCTCTAAAGGGAAAAAAAATATAACCTGTAGTTTGCAAGCTTCTGTTAAGACTGTTTTAAACTTAAAAATCTACAGAGGGCAATAATTGAGTAAGCAACAAATTTTCTATCTAAAGTGGAGGGAAAAATAAACTTCTAGAGAAGCCAGTGTTAAAGTTGATAATTAGGAGGCCGTAACAAAAAACTAATAGTTGCTGTGTATACTTCCCAGAAAAATGGAAACAGATCAATCTAAGAGAAGAAAGCTGTGGAGCATTTATGACATAAGTAACAGTCAATAGAACAAAATAAGTATGATACCAGTGTTTGCTCTTTAGGATCAATCTTGTAAGTTAAAGTACTCTCACAAAGAATCATCCTGAGAAGAAAGGAAATGACAGTCAAAAAAATTAAATGAGACTGCATCAGGCTACCTAATGTATTTTTTATTTTATTTTTTTATTAAGATTTTATTTATTTATTCATGAGAGACAGAGAGAGAGAGAGAGAAGCAGAGACACAGGCAGAGGGAGAAGCAGGCTCCATGCAGGGAGCCTGACATGGAACTCAATCCCCGGTCTCCAGGATCACGCCCTGGGCTGAAGGCGGCACTAAACTGCTGAACCACCCCGGCTGCCCGTGTAGTTATTTTTTAAATTAAGGTGATATCCCACACACCCACATGCATGCAGGTTGTGTGTATATATATATACACACACACACACACACACACACTTATATGGTAGAAATATCCCATCTTAAATTAATGAAATAAATTCTTTCTAATGAGATCTCTTATAATATCATTAAAAATACTCACTAATTTTCAAATTTTCCTAATGATAAGAACCACTGGGATACTTATTAAAAGTACAAATTCTTGGTTCCATTTCAAACCTGCTATATCTGTATTTTAACAAGCACTCCAGGAAATTTTATTAAGTAGGACACATTAAACTAAAAACCTTTTGCACAGCAAAGAAAACAGTGGAAAGGTAGCCTTTGTAATGAGTTAAAATATTGGCAAACCATATATCTGGTAAGGGATTAATGTCCAAAATATATAAGGAACTCATACAACTCAGTAGCAGACAAACTCCATTTAAAAATGGGCAAAGGACCTGAACATTTTTCCAAAGTACACACATGGACAAGTAGAAGAAAAGGTGCTCAATATCACTAGGGAAATGCAAATCAAAGCCATGATGAGATCTCACCTAAGACCTGTTAGAATGGCTGTTACCAAAAAGACAAGAGATAGCAAGAGTTGGTGACTATATGTAAGAAAAGTCCTTTATACACTGTTGTTGGGAATGTAAATTGTGTAGCCACTCTGGAAAAGAGCATGAAGTGTCCTCAAAAAATTAAAAATATAACTGCTGTCTGATCCAGCAATTCCACTTTAGGGTATGTACCTAGAGGAAATGGAATCAATGTCTCAAAGTGATATCTCTACTCATATGGGTGTTGTAGCAATAGTCACAATAGCCAAATAGAGAATCAGCCTTTTTTTTTTTTTTTTTTAAAGATTTAATTTATTCATGAGAGAGAGAGAGAGAGAGAGACAGACAGACAGGCGGAGACACAGGCAGAGGGAGAAACAGGCTCCATGCAGGGAGCCTGACGTGGGACTCGATCCCGGGACTCCATCCTGGGACTCCATGCCGGGATTCCAGGATCATGCCCTGGGCCTAAGGCAGGCGCTAAACCGCTGAGCCACCTGGGCTGCCCGAGAATCAGCCTTAATGTCTGTTGATGGATGGGTGAATGGATAAAGAGAATATGGTCTTCTTATTTACAATGGAATATTTTTCAGCCATTGGAAAATAAAGGAAATCCTGCCATTTGTGCCAACATGGATGAACTTGAAGGACGTTACACTAAGTGAGATAAGCCAGAGACAGAAAGATAAATACTGTATGATCTCACTTATATGTGGAATTTAAAAATGAACTCACAGAAGCAAAGAGTAGAATGATGGTTGCTGGGGATTGGTGGAAATGAGATGTATAGCATGGTGACTGTAGTTAATAATAATGTATTTTATACTTAAAAGTTTCCAAGAGTATAGATCTTAAGCACTCTTACTGCACACACACAGATAAAATGTTAATTGTATGACAGGATGGATGTTTTAATTAGCTTGATTGTGGTAATCATTTCACAGTGTATACATGTATCAGATTACCACGTTGTACACCTTAGATACATACAGTTTTTGTCTGTCAGTTTTACCTCACTAGAGCCCAGGGTGGGGGGGAGGGGGATGATGAAGTGTGATGAGAGTGCACATTCTTGATCTTTGGAGACAAAGCATTCAAGTTCTGTTACTAGGAGTTGTCATTAATGAGTTACTAATTTTTATCAAATGCTTTTTCTGTGTCTGTTGAGACTATCATTTGTTTTTTGCTTTTAGTTGGTTAATACAATGAATTGCATAGATTGAGTTTCACACATTAAACTGATGAGTTAGGGGATCCCTGGGTGGCTCAGTGGGTGGCCTGCCTTTGGCCCAGGGCGCCATCCTGGAGCCCCGGGATCAAGTCCCACCTAGGGCTCCCGGCATGGAGCCTGCCTCTCCCTCTGCCTGTGTTTCTGCCTCTCTCTCTCTATGTCTATCATAAATAAATAAAATTTTTTTAAAAATAAATAAATAAAATAAAAATAAACTGACGAGTTACTGGGAGTACCCCAAATCCCACTTTTCATAATGGATTGTCCTTTTTATATGTAGTTGAATTTAATTTCCTAATATTTTATTGAAGATTTTCTTGTATATGATCATGAGCTATTATATTGATCTATAGTTTTTTGTTTTTAAGTGGGCTCCATCCATGCCCCATGTGGAGCTTAACACAGGGCTTTAATTCACAACCCTGAGATCAAGAGTCAGGCACTTAACTGAGCCAGCCCAGGCACCCCAATTATTTTAAATTTATTAATGTTTGTTTTTGACCCATCATGTGGCCTATCTTGGTGAATATTCTTTGTGCCCTTGGAAAGAATGAATATTTTCCTATTGGGCAGATTTTTATACAAATGTCATTTAGATCCAGTTGAATTGATGGCATTTTTTAGTTCTTTTATATCCTTGGTGATCTTTTGTCTTACTGAGAATAGTTGAAGCTTTCAACTATAATTATGAGTTTGTCTATTTCGCCTGTCAATTTTTTCAGGTTTTGCTTCCTGTATTTTGAAGCTCTGTTGCTAGTTGCATACACATTTAGTGAACTGATCTTTTTGTCAAGGTGTAATATGTAAAGTTCCTCTTTGCTCTGAGATCAGTTTTGTCTGATAATAATGTAGTGACTCTAGCTTTCCTTTGATTAGTGCTTGCATGGCATATCTTTTTTCCATTATTTTACTTTTAACCTACCTATATCGTTACGAAGTAAATTTCTTGTTAATAGCTTATTGTATGGTTGTTTTCCCCTTTCCTTCTGATAGCCACCTTTTAGTTTTCTTTTCACTTTTCTATTTAATTCCAGTATAATTAACATATAGTGTTATAGTAGTTTCAGGTGTGCAATCTGACATTTTAATTAGTGTGTTTAGTCCATTTGTACTTCATATCATTATTGGTATGTTTGGATGTTTTCATTTACCTAACATGATTTTGATTATCCTGTGCAAACTATAGTTTGCATATTGGTTGCTCTAGCTTTTACACTATATAGCATGGGCTTAGAACCTAACTATATATTAAATGCTTAATATTTATTGATGTCATATTTTTAGAATCTAATTTTCATTTTTACTCTGAAATTTTCTAAATTAAGTAATTGAAAGATACTATAAGCTGCTTCCTAACACAGTCCATTAATAGAATACTATTGCTGTATATAATTTGCTTTAAAAATATTTGTGATACTTCTACATTCACCAATAACTTTCTTTGCTTGATTTATAAAGGTATAGTGCTTTATCTTTACAGTCTCACCTAGACTAATGCCTGTTGATAATATGCAGATCCATTTTGCTTTTGAGTCAGAATTTTTCTGTTTATATATGACTCATAACTATAACTCTGTAAGCTTTACACAAGGCTAGTTTGAGGGCAGTGCTATGTTTAAATGATTCTATTTATATAGGAATAGTTGGAACAGTTAAATGATCCCAAGATAAACTCTGCCTCATGTGTATAATATCAAAAAGTTTCTTTATTCACGTTTATTTCCTCCTCTATAAATGAAAGATTTGAACTATTTGAACTCTGGCAGTTATTTCTGTTGGAATGTATTCTAATTTGGCTGTGTTCAGATTAATTGAATCTAGTTTTAATAATTTACAAGTTAACTCAGTTCATTTAAGGGATTTTGGGGTTTGTTTCATCTATTGAAATCAGACATTTTAATAAGTACCAATAGAACAATTTGAAGAACACAGAAGATTTTACTAATCTTCTAGGTATGTGGGTTTTAATAATTCACATAGATGCTAGAATGTAGCTTACTTTTAGTTAGACCCATAATATTCATCCATAGGAAATTTATTGCATGAAATAATTAGAAATTAAGCTTGTCAGTCGTTTTGTTGTCCACGTCTTGCTCCTGTTGGCCAGCAACCTCAGTCTAGCCCAGTGCTATACAATAGAGCTCTCTGTGATAATAGAAGTATATATCTGTATTATACAATAGTTACTTAATTTTAGTTAATTTAACTTTTAACAGCCACATGTAGCTAGTGGGTCATCAGACGGCAACATTGGTCTAGTCGCATGGCTTCCCTTTTTATATGTAAAACTACCTTCTGGGAATTTTTTTTGGATTTCAAGTGTAAGCTTGTATGTAAGCATACGCTTCTAAGAAGTTTCTTGACCTATTGCAGAGCAGGAGACAGAAGGCTGAAGAAATTAGAAAGAAAATGATACATGACATAATAATTACAGGATGATAAACTTTAAGCAAATGAGTAGGTTGATAAAGTGACTAACTGCCTGGGAATGTCTGAGAGTTGAGTGAAGGAAAATAAACACTCCAGGATTTTTAAGTAGGAACGGTTTCATAAATTTAAGTTAATTTAAAATGGAATTAGATATTGTAAAATTGCAATCAAACCTATCATATTCTTGGCTGGGTTTTCAGAAGTAAATTCCAGACCAGTGCAGAACTACCAGAGAATCTAGTAGGACCTTCTACCTCTAGAAGACAGGCTAAAATGACACTTTGCTACTGCTTTCACTTACACTGCTTGTGGTTCCCTGGAAAACTAGATACTAGATACTAGTCTAGAGAAGGTGGGAAGAAATATAAAAGTAGTTCTTTCTTCTTTTCAATGACAAACTGAGTGGACTGTAACAAGAGAATTTTAATCAGAAGCTCAAATTCTTAAACGAAAACTTACTTTAGGCTAGGACTTACAGAGACCTAGAGAATAACAAATTATATTAACTGTGGTGTATACATTTAAGTAAGTTTCATTGCATATGTATACAAATAACCCTTATATATCCATTCTTTACAGATCCAGGATGAGAAGACTGATAAAAGAAGAAGCTAGCTGAACAGCTATAAGATGCCCAAATCTGGGTTCACAAAACCAGTTCAGAGTGAAAATTCTGACAGTGACAGCAATATGGTAGAAAAACCATATGGAAGAAAGGTATATAATTATACTAAAAATGTGTTAAGTCTTGGAATTGGGAAAAATTTCCCATTTAGTATTTTTAATAATTACCCATAAAATAAAAAGCAGTTGGATGCTAGATAAACCCAAACCATTGACCTAAATCCTTTAGAATTAAACTGGATTCTTAGGAATAAGATTGTTTTTCAGTCCTTAGATAACACAGTTACTAATATGGCATATTTATTTAAGAAATAATTGAGAGGGGGTGAAAAAAAAATCCAAGACCTCACAATTATTTGGCGTTTCTTTCTCCACCTTTTCACCCTACTTCCAGTAGCAAAACATACACAGTAGCAGTTGCATTGTCCATGTCTTTAATCTTGGATAAATTTACATAACTTTTCCAAACTCCGTGTCTCTAATGGAGGACAAGAGTACTTTATAGAATTGTTTAATAGTGAAATGGCATAAGTATTGTGCCTAATACAATGATTGTTAAATATTTTGTGCTCAATAAATGTTAACGGTTCTTGTTAATTATTAGTCATTGCCGATGACTTACGATTTTGTCTTTTTACATCTGTCCTCCTTCATTCCTATTTAATTTAGGTCCTCAAAACCTTCCTTTAGATTTCTGTGGTTGTCTTCCAACTGTTCTCTCCTTTATCTAGTTAATTTTACACATTATCTTTTGAGTTTTTCTTTTTGCTTTTTTGGTTTTCCTCTTTTCTTCCCCCTAAATCATTTTCCTATTGAAGGACATCTGAAATGTTTCCGGTTTTTGGCAAATATGAATAGAGCTGTGATGAGCATTCGTGTACAAATCTTTTTTTTAAATAGCTTTATTGAAGTATAATTTATATACCCTTAAAATATACTCATTTAGTGTATAATCCAATGATTTTTAGTAAACTCACAAAGTTGTGCAGCCATCCTCACAATCCAGTTTACCACATTTCCATCATTGCTAAATGATCCTCGTGCCCATTTGCATTCAGTCCCTATTCCCACCTCAACCCCAGGCAACCCCAGTCTTCTTTCAAAATTAGGAATTTTAAGTTTTCAGACTTTGTTGTTTTCAAAAACTGTTTTGGCTATTCAGGGTCCTTTACATTTCCGTATAAATTTTAGGATTAGCTTGACAGTTTGTACAAAAACGCCTCCTGGGATTTTTCTAGGGATTTTATTGAATAGATCAGTTTGGATAGTATTGACCTCTTAACAGTATGTCTTCAGTCCATCGCCACAGAATCTGTTTGTTTAGATCTTTAGTTTCCCTGAACAATACTTTGTAGGTTTTAGTGTACAAATCTTGCACCTCCTTTGCTAAATTATTAGTATTTTATTCTTTTGGATGCTATTGTAGTTCATTTCATTTTGGATTTTTCATTGCTAGTGTATAGAATTACAGTTGATTTTTATTTAGTGATTTTGTATGCTATGACTTTACTGAGCCTATATATTGGTTCTAAAATTTTATGGATTTCTTAGGATTTTCTACAAACAAGATCACGTCCTCTCCATATAAAGATAATTTTACTTCTTTTCCAACATAGATACTTTGATTTTTTTCTTGCCTGATTACACTGGCAATCTCTACCTTTTGATTAAAGTGATTAATCCATTTACATTTAGTATAATTATTTATTGATAGGGGTTGGATTTATATCTGCCATTTTACTCTGTGTTCTTATATGTTTGATATGTTTTTTTGTTTTTCTCCCATATGTTTTTTATTTTAAATATTTTTCAGTATAATATTTAAATTTCTGATTTCTTAAATTTCTGATATTTTAAACTTATTAAATTTCTGAATTCTTTAATTGTAATCTTAGAGGTTGATCTATGGATTTTAATATGCATCTAATTATTATAAGTCAATATTAACTTAATTCTAGTATTATATAGCAGCTTTGTTCCTGTATAGCTCCATTTCCTCCCTTTTATTTGTGTATCTGTAGATTCATCAACATTTTTTATTAACCCCAAAATAGACTGTCAAAATAGGAGATGAAATAGGAGATGAAAGAAATACATATTCATGCAATTCTATCTACAGATTCACCAGTTTCATCACTCTTAATTTCTTTTTCTTATAGACTCAAGTTACTCTCAGATTGTCATATCCTTATGGTCTCTAAGAATTTTAGTACAACAGATCTTCAGCTGTGATTAGATTTCTCAGTCTTCATTGATCTTAGGAATATTTTAATTTTGCTGTAATTTAAAAACAGCTTTATTGAGATAGAATTCACATACCATATGATTCATTTATTTAAAGTGTACACTTCAGTAGTTTTAGGGTATTTACAGAGTAGTGCAGTTATCTCCACTATTGGGTTTTAGAGCATTTTCACATGAAAAAGAAACTCCTGTGTATCTTTCTTGCTTTTAACTGTTTCTGATAAGTCAGCTGTTGTTATGTACCCTTGTCATGACGAATTTTTCTTTATCATTGCCACTTTCTCTTACTGTCATGTGCTTAGGATATCCTTGTGTTTATTCTATTTAAGGTTTGTTGAGCTTCTTCAATCTATAGAGTAAAAGTTTTCATGAAATTTGGAATATTTAATTTACTGATTTTTTTCCACCTTGCATCTGCTCTTGAATGTTTTTATTTTTTTTTAAGATTTTATTTATTTAGTCATGAGAGAGCACAGATAGAGAGGCAGAGGGAGAAGCAGGCTCCATGCAGGGAGCCCTATGTGGGACTCAATGTGGGACTCAATGTGGGACTTGATCCTGGGTCTCCAGGATCAGGCTCTGGGCTGAAGGCAGTGGTAAACTGCCAAGCCACCTGGACTGCCCCTTGAATGTTTTTAATATATTTTCAGTTACTCTACTTTTCAAATCCAGTAGTTCCATTTGGCTCTTTTTGTAATTTTTCTTTATTAGTATTCTCTATTCAATAAGTCATTATCGTCATACTTTAATTTTTTTAAACATTGTTTAATTTTTTTTTTTATAATAACTGTCTAGTCTGATATGTGGGCTTACTCAGAAACTTCTATTGAATACTTATTTCTATTTGTCACTATCACTGGTATCCATGTTTTTTCTTTTTCATTTTTGGTCTTGCTTCCACAGGGTTACCCCGGTTGTGTCTGTGTAGATTAATCAGCAGCCATTGATTGTTCAGAGGTTGTACTCAAACACCAAGAGCCAGTAAGACTTCTCCCTTCTACTGACAGACTTGCCTGTGTGTTGGGGAGTGCATTCAATGTTCGGGCATTTTTGAAATCTGCCCTGGCATTTACTTTCTGTTGGGCTAACCCAGATCTTCCTTTTACCTGTGTGCAGTCAACTAAGGATATATAGAAAGCGTGGACTCTCTCAGATTTCCTCTGCATATACACACAATCTCCCATTCAGTGAGCGATATATGGAGAGCTTAACCCTTCTCAGATCTTCCTCATACATTGACATAGCTTCCCCTCTCAGCCAGGGATATGTACAAGTCTTATCTGGTACCGCCTATGGCTCTCTCATTTCTGCAGTCGCCTTGTTAAATTTGTGGCCTATTCACCAGCTGCTGCTTTTTCACAGCAAGGTCACAACCTTAGGCTAACAGGACTCTGTGTTTTGCGCCCTCCAATTGTTTCCTACCCTGCTTGCTATTTTTATGAACAATGCAGCTGGGTGTGGGCTTTTGGCCTATACCAATTCAAATTGACACTCTCTGGCAGTAAAGATGCTGGTTTTCATTGCCAACCCCACCCTAGTAGCACTTCATGCAAACTAAGCATCAGCCTGGGAATGAAAGCATTCCCTAGGCAAGAATACCAAAGACACACACTGTTCTTATACATAGTTAAGCTGTTTTTCTTAGGGGGGTAGACAGGAACTTCTCAATTTGTTGTTTGCTTTTTTCAATTTCTAGAGCTTTAAAGTGGTTGTTTTTGACAATTTTGTCTAGATTTATAGTTGTTTCTTGTGGAGGTAAGTTGCTAGTATCTTCACACCACCATAGACAAGTTTCCCCAAATGTATTTTAATGCACCAAATATGAAAAATCTTAATCAGAATGAATTCATTAATCATTTTATCTAGCAAACCTTATATGGGATTCCTATTGTGTTATGTACTCTTTTATGACACTTAGAGTAAAACAACAAGGTATGATGTAAATCTTTATGAAGAGTCTTAACTAATTACTCTTCCCATTTGTCTGAAATGTTTTCCTCTCAGGACTCCTTCAACATAATTGAAGATCCCAGAGAGCTTTCTTATATGTGGTTACATCTGTGGATATTTACAATATCAGAAGTTATAACTTGAGAAAAAAATGTTTACTAACTGGTTTTAAAAAAACAACCTAGTACATGTTTACACACATATTTTTATGGAAAACAACTCTATATTCCAAGACAAAAAATATTAGAAGAGTGTCCTTGGTTTTGCACATATCTTTAATGTCTGATTTAACAGAAGACCACCAAATTCTCATCTGCTTCTGCATGCAATATATTTGGGTATCACTTGTCCTGTAGTCTCTAGAAAAGTCTAGTATGTGTTCCTGAGAGAATGAGAAAGGTACAGTAATACTTGTGAGCATATTTCTTACCTTGCAGATCCTCTGAAACTGTCTCAGGTACCATACTTTGAGAATTGCTCTACCGTTGTAAGTAGCACATGAAATGAAAGTATTGAGTATATAATGATGGGACAAAAAGGAGAGAAGCAAATAATTCTAGAAGATCCATGGATGGTTTCACAGTAGAAAAGATACATAGTCTGAATTCTCATGGATGAATAAGTATGTGGCCAGCAGGAAAGTGGGAGCAGAGGACATTCCAAGATATTAAAAAAAAAAAAAAAAAGACCTGAATCTGTTACAGTAATATATATAAAATGAGGATGGGGAGGGTAGGAGATGAGTATTGGACAGGGGCCAGTTCATCATGGCCTTATGTTTCTTGCTAAGGAACTTGAAATTTATCCTGTGGCCACTGACTCTAAAGAGAAGAGAACAGCTAGAGTATTATTTTTAAGATCCAAGCAAAAGGCAGTGTGGACAGTGGCTATGGGGATGGAAAGAAGCTGGCAGATCTAAAAGATGTTGAATGAATTGAACTTGTGTATGTAGAATAAGTAATCTGGGTCCACCCTGAGGTTGATTTAACCATTATTCCCTGAGAAGGAATCCAAGAAATGGAATGGGTTGTTTTGAAAAGAATGTTTGGTTTGTACTTGTTTACTTGTCCATTGGAACATCCCACTGGAAGTATTAGTAAGCAGTTAGATATAAATCCAAAGCTCAAAACAGCTCATTGGAAATACATATATGAAGATTAATATAAAAATAACCTTATCATTTCTTGCATACAATTTTAGAAATACACAGTTCTGATAAATTGAGTCTTATTTACAGTTTAATATGACATGGACTATTGCTGTTATAAGATCCTAAATTAATAAAATGGAGATGTCACCCAAAGAGAGTAGAGCGAGAATGGAAGACAGTATATCCTGAGGAATTCAAATACTTGGAGAGTCATCAAGAGATGGGAAACAAGGAGAACAGAGAGAACCAGGAGAGGTTAAATGGAAGAGTGGCTAAGAGAGTCTATATGCCAAACGCCACAGGGGTTAATAGGAAGGGTGAGGTGACTGGATTTTGTCAGTTGGGATACCTTAAAATGACTTTGCTTGGTAAAAGTAATTTCAGTATAGTTGTAGGGACAGAATGCAGTGCTAGATTTGAGGTGACAATTAGAACTTTTATTTCTAAATGTTTGAATACAGTAAAGGTTGTATGTGTGAAATTATATCTGGGCTGCTTGATATCATTTGGGGCGTTGAATTTTTATATGGCTGAACTTTTAAAAAGTTTTATTTTTCCTAGGTACTTTGTATGTTTCTTTGGAAGCTGCCACTAAATACACAGTAGTGGCTGAGTACTGCCTTCACAAAAGTATGGAAACAGCTAGCATAAAACAAATACTTTTCACTAACTTAATCCTGTTAAAAATAGTGCTTTGTTAAGAATCCTTATTGATTATTAGATTTATACAATAAATGGGAATAATAATACAATTAGATTTTTCATTTTTTAATTTTTGGCTTACCCAAAGTGATACATATATTTAACTCTTTTCAGTCTCCGTTCAATCATTCAATATTTTTTCAAGATCACATGTCTGTCTGTCTGGGTGAGGATCAGAAGCTCTTCTGAGGCAATGTGCATGGTGCTCATGATTTCTGAGCAACTTGACCTTGAAAGCTGTTGTTAAAAGTGATTTTCTTTGGTTTTAAAAAGATATTTGACTTAGTGAGTGGCCTTAAAGCCAGCCTTAAGCTTCTTCTGAGTTTTTCTTGCATACAATTTTAGAAATAAATATACAGTTCGGATAAATTGAGATCTTATTTTATAGTTTAATATGACATGGACTATTGCTGTTATGAGATCCTAAATTAATAAAATAACCTGAACCAAAACTTAATTTCTTAAATGCATTTAAGTAGAGCATAATTTTAAGTAATAATCACATTCAATAGCAGTATACATTTAATATAAAGTACTTTCATTACCTCATTAAATATCAACAGTAGTCAGGAGTTCATCAAAAATGTTTACTCACAGTTCTTCAAATATTTTATTCTTTAATAATCTGTGGGATTTTTTTCCACATTGATTTTGGTTTAGAAATTTTTTTAACTGTTCTTAGCTGTAAATTAGAATTTATGATTTTATTTTTAAGATTTTATTTATTTATTCATGAGACAGAGAGAGGCACAGACACAGGCAGAGGGAGAAAGAGGTGCCATGCAGGGAGCCTGATGTGGGACTCTGTCCTGGGACTCCAGGATCATACCCTGGGTCGAAGGCAGCACTAAACTGCTGAGCCACCCAGGCTGCCGAGGATTTATTACTCTAAAACAAAATCTTTGATAAAACCTTCTATGAAAGTATAAAATCTAGGTTAAATTCATGAAATTGAAGAGTGGATACTAATCATTTAACCTGCTAAGTAGCTTTCTTTTCCTTTTCATCAGCATAATTCAGATCTTCATTAATTAGTATCCAAATGATAATAGAGAAACTTTTATTTTACTATTCAAGTAATGTATGTTGGTTGTAGAAAAACTAGAAAATACATAGATAGAAGAATAATGAAAATAGAAATTGCCTTGTAAAAATCCAAGAATCTAAGATTGTATTGTATCCTGTCTTACTTGCAAGCCAGTCAGATTGATGGATGCTGCTGGCAGATACAAGACTCCTGAGTGAGATATAAAGGAAAGTTTATTTCTTAAAAGAATAACAGTAGCCACCTATTAGCTTTGGTACTTGTAACCTGAGCTCTATTTCTCACAAGGAGACAAAGAGAGCCAAGATGACAACTATGGTTAAAGGGAGTTGCAGTACAGGAGAGTATAATGGTCAATAAGTCTACCTGGTCTTTACCCTAAAAGAAGAAATTATGTATTACAGAACAGTAAACAGATCTACCTTTTGCTCAGAGAAAGAGAACTACCTTCCAAGGCTGTTCTCCATATAGATAGATACTCTTGAAAAGATAGTCTAGAACAAAGGGAGTTATTAGTGCCTCTGCTTGTAAGATGTGCAGCTATGCAAGAGAGCCATCAAGAATTCTCTCCCAACACACTAATAAACACTGTTACCCACAGATAGCTATTAATATTTTGGGTTGTGTCCAAGTTTTCTATTTTCTGTTTTTTTTATTTCTCGGCAAATTTTTACTGCCTCTTTTTTCCATCTTACTGAGTTGGTAAAGGATACCAGCACATTGTCTAACAGAAACAGTGATAGAAGGTCATTATTGTCTTGCCATTTATTTTTTTGTCGTCCTTTTATTGTCATATAGTGGACCCCAGATGTTTACATTGACTTCATTACTGTATATGGTGACTATTGTAGGTTATTGAAAGAATAGTACTAACATAAATGAAAAAAACTTAAAATATTTTAAAGTAATCTAAAGTGGTAGACTTTTCTATGTCATGGATATGGAAGAAGGATGTGCCAGTGATTTGCTCCTGGATTGAGAGAGTATTTATACCATTTGGTAAATACAGAAATTTCAGAACCATCGGACATAACTGAAGTGTTCAAGAACCTTACAAAAACCCTTTGTTAAATAATACTTCCAAAGATAGTTTTATTTTACAGAGAATAGAACTGGTTGGTAGCAGTTGCAGAGGAGAATATGATCAGTATGTTCTTGTGAACATTTTCGACTTCGCATGGTATCAAATTGGTTTCTTTTAGGAACGCCTGGGTGGCTAGTGGTTGAGCATCTGCCTTCAGCTCAGGGCATGATCATGGAGTTCCCGGGATTGAGTCCCACATCAGGCTCCCTTCATGGGGCCTGCTTCTCCCTCTGCTTATGTTTCTGCCTCTCTCTGTGTCGCTCATGAATAAATAAATAAAATCTTTAAAAACAAAAACAAAAAAAACATTGGTTTCTTTTAACTTGTTTTATGGCACAGAACAGTGTCTTCACTTATGCAGATTTAAGGGCAAAGGGACATCATGTTTTTCTTAGATTCTTTTATTAATAACAAAGACTCCTATTTCTAAGGCAAATCTCTAGAATTTTGTTAGTTAACCTTTGTATTAATCATGCCTTTTTATTTTTGATGATCTTAACATCTGAGGCCTGCTGACACTGGAGAGACTGCCACTCCCAGGGCTAGTCAGTTCCCAAAGATAGTAAACAACTCACATATGGCCATACATTTCATATGCAAACCAACCAATCTAGAGTCTAAACCCAGCCACCAGCTGTATCCAACTCTCCCACTCTGGGCTACTGTCCCCCTGTCCCAGTAAATCACACTAGAGCCAGGTTCCAGACAATAAGAGAAACAGCACCCAGAGCCCAGAAACTGCTGATGTTACTTAAAATAGCCAATCCTGAACCTGTTTACTTTGCCTTGCCTTTTCTTTCCTGTGGAAACCACAATAAAAGCTCTTGCCCACATTTCCCTTCTCCCCTGCCTCCCAGCCCACCTTGGTGCTGCCCATTGTGGTCCTGGATAGTGGGGCGTGCCCCTTCCTTTTGGGAACTGAGAATAACACTACTTACCTGACAGTGGTCCCCTTATCTGTTCGCTTCACCATATGTGAATAATAATAAACCCTACATTTTAAAACAACCATATAAAGAAAATACATGCCTGTGAAGCTTGATTTCATTGACATAAGTGGAAAAATAGCTCAAGAGGATTTAACTTTGTAACTGCGAAATAAACAGTATGAGGCTGTTGTTCTTCAGTAATCTTTACCAGTTAAGATGCAAGGAAGTCATGTTCTCTTCCTGGTTTGCTAATAATAGATTTATCAAAAATGAATGTAGACTCTGTTGAAATATTACTTTTGTCATCTTTTAAGATCATCATACAATTTTTCTTCAATCTTTTGATTAAGTGAATTGTCTGAAGAGATAATTCTTGTATTCTTTGGATGAACCCTGGTTGATTATGATAGATAATCAGTAACTTAGGTCTTCCTAAATTCTAAGACTCTAGATTTTATTTGACAGTTTAAGATAGTTTTTTTGTGTTTATTTCATAAGTAATTTAGTTTATAATTTCTGTCTTGTATTTTTTTTTTTTTGGTGTCAGTTTTGTTTTAGACTTGTAAGATAAATTGGTTGCTTCTCATACCTTCGTGCTGTAGTATTGTTTACATGATGTGTGAAATATCTGTTCCTTGAGTTTTTTTAATAGCTTGCAAAATCTGGGCTAGGTAACTTTTTTAAACTTAAATTCTTTAACTATGGATTTATGGCCTTCTGTGATGATTGGTCTATTCAGGTTTCCTGTTTCTTTCATGAGCCAAATTTTAGTAATATTTATTTTCCAAGAAAATAATCTATTTTTCTAGTCCTCTTAAAGTTTTGGTGGTATAAAAATTTTTTTTAGTAATTTTATTAATCCCTCTGGAATTGTATTAAGTCTCAATTCTGATCTTTATTATTTCTCTTTCTCATTTTCATGATTTGACTTACTAAAAGTCTTATTCTATTACTCGTTTAAAATAACCTTTTGATTTTATTGATAAATTCTTTTAAAAAATGCACTATTTAGTTTTTTATGCCGCCTCTTCCCCTTCTTCCTTAATTTTCTTATATCCGTCATTTACCATCATATCACTTTTCTTTTAGGCTTTCCTGCTAAGGTGATGTGGCTTAATTTTTAGTTTCTAGCATGTTTTTCACAACATGTTTTAGTTTCTAGCATGTTTCTCCTTATAGCCTAGTTTATATGTGCAGTACCAGTTCGGATATTTGAATTACAAATGTGAACTTGATAATGGTTGTAGACCATCAAGGTAGGATACTCACCTGAATGAGTGGGCACAGGATATTAACAAAACATAGTAGGTTTAATTATACATAAAATCGCTTTCAGATTTATGTATTTGTTGATGATAACATCTATATTATACTTGGAATATAGTTTTATTATATTCAAGATATTTTGTTTTATTGTTATTTTAAAATTCTGTCATTCCATAAAAGTAGGGAAATACGAGACAAGTTGGAAAAAGTTATAATTGTTGAAACTGGATCTTGAATACATTGAAGACTGTAGTTTATAATACCTACTTTTGTATATATTTGAAAATTTTCTTCATAAGTTTTTTAAAGTACTGTATTGCTTAGCCACTATTGTTACAACTTTATTCATATTTGATTTTTAATAGAGTAAAGACAAGATTGCATCATATAGTAAAACTCCAAAAATTGACCGAAGTGATGTGGGCAAGGAGATGAAAGAGAAATCCTCCATGAAACGTAAACTTCCTTTTACCATTAGCCCATCAAGAAATGAAGAACGAGATTCAGATACAGGTAGAATAATTTGTTGTGCTCTGGTAAAATCGTAATCATTCTTTTACTGTGATTTTCCTCATTCATTCCTCTTGCACCTCATTTTATAGAGAAATATTTATATTTCAGTATTTCAGATTTATCATTTTGGGGCAGAAATTCATACATCTCTCACCCAAATATGATCTCCAATCGGATAACAATTATTTGCTTCTTTCCTTAGTCTTCGTGTTTAATTACAAATCTCTTAGCATTTCAGAACTTAATTTCCTGCAGAGCATTTCAGTGATGAAAATTTACTGTAATAAGGAGCTTAGGATATTTTGGAGTTGAGAAAAAATTGTTGTCTTTTTGTGGACACATGGTTGAACCCACCAGAAAAAACAGCTTAAGCATTTTAGACTCAGAAATGAATCCAAAATATGCTTTCCCTGACTCTGAAAAAAAAGTTATGGAGGTTTACCACCTAAGTCCAATTCATGGTACTTTTTTTCCTCAAAACTCTTATATGTCAGGAATGATTCTTAACGTCAATTCCAGTTGTTCACAATAGATTAGAACCTTATTACCTGAACTAATCTTTTCTTGAAACTGATATAAACTTCATTGTTGGTGTTTATCACAATTGTTTTATCTCTTGCATGAAATATTAATAATGAGCTGTTTTTAAGAATGTTTCAGCTTCACTCACGGAAAGTGTTCCAATCTGAATTTATGTACAGAGATCATATTCTATTTATACCTTCCTAGCCATCTTAATCATCAGTATGGAAATGATCTTGACTCTAGAATCTGAAAATACTCTCAAGATTTTTGAAACACCTTGTGCTAACATAGCTTTAGAAAGTACTTACATTTTATCATACACTTTTGTGTATGTCTCTTTTTGTACATTTTGCTGTCTGTTTTAGCTTGAATTAGAAATTGTTCTTAAACATGACATTTTTAAGCCTTGAAATTAGTCTTTTTTGCAGTGATTAAGATATTTTGTGCTATGTTCATTTCAAGTTACACTGACGTCTTCTAGAGATTCGGTCTGTCTTTCTGAAGAATGACTCCTTATCCTTATGCTGCATTCTCAAACTATTGATCACTTAGCTGAGAAGGTGCTTAATATGGCTTTAGGTAGATAAGATTTAACTTTTCTCATATTTTCTCCCTGGAAGTCCTCTTGTCTGTCATTTTTAAAGTACTTGCATTAAACTGGTTTTGTTTTCCAATGACAGTGATATTTCTACTAGTAATTGAAGGAGAGATTTAGATGAATCCAAAGAACATTAACATATTTTTAGAAATAAATAAGGTTTCAAAATAATAAATTTCCCATGAGAACCTTATTATCAGATCAGCTGAGCAAAACCAAGATTATTTGTCTTTTACTTAGAGTAAAAGGAGAAAATGTTACTTAGAAAGGCACAAAGTTTAAGCACTGAATAAGCATAATCGAATTCATATTTTATTAGTTTGTATACTTTTTCCTGCTACAATTTTTCCACTACATGAATGTAGCAGGATGTTGTGGCTCTCTCTCATTAAGATTGTTTTATAACAAACTCTTACATTGCTTTTGGAAAGGTTACATGCTAACACTAAACAGGATTTTAATGGATTTGAACATTTTTGGTAGGCTAAATTTATAAATTTTAGTAAATGGTAGATGTAGGCTTTAGTTTTGCTTGTGTATGCATGCACACACACACCTACACACACACACACACACACACACACACACCGGGTACTAATAAGAATTGCCCCAGACCCAAGCAAAATGTCTTATTTATAATCCATCTGTCTTATATTTATAATTTTAAAAAAATGTAGAAGAGTACCATTAAGAGGTATTTTCTATATGAAAATAATTACAATACCAAGCCCCATATTTGACATTGATCTTTTAACATATTGTGTACTATATTTTTATTTTATTGATTTTTTAAAGATTTTATTTATTTATTCATGAGAGACAGAGAGAGGCAGAGATGTAGGCAGAGGGAGAAGCAGGCTCCCTGCAAGGAGCCCAGTGTGGGGCTCAATCCCAGACCCTGGGATCACACCCTGAGTCAAAGGCAGATGCTCAACTGCTGAGCCACCGAGGCGTCCCTGTATACTATATTTTAAATGATTAGCTGAAATTATAAAGATATAAAGGGAGAAATATTTACAACATACATGATAATCCTTGTCTCCTTATATTTTAGTATTTAAAGGTCTCTGAAATGTGAAGAGAAAAAAATGAGAAAATGGAGAAAAGATACAAGCACATAGTTTAGAACAACAGAATTGCAGTTGGCAAATAATAAATTTTAAAAAAAATAGCAATAGTAACCAAAGAAATACAATATATAACAATTGACAGAATTGTTGGCCTAAATCATACCAGCTAGTCACTGGCCAGAAATAGGAACTTGCTTTAGTTGGTCTGAATAATAGGAATATTTTGTTGGGAGTAAATATGAAAGGATTTATCCAAAACCCAAAAGTTTGTTAACATTTGACTTATTTAGTCTATATAAGTAATTGATGACAATGAAAATTATCTTTGTGTGTTTGTCTTCACATTTATAATAGCAAAAATAAACCCAGGAGAATAGTGTCAAGTAATAGAGAATTTGTTCAATTACGGTAAATTCAGTGGAGAAATATGATTTTTACTCTTAAAAATAACATTGTAGAAGAATACATGAAATGAAAAGATGTTCATTGCATACAAAATTTAAAAATAGGTTATGAAGTAATAAATGCTGTTTGATTGCTTTAAAAGTCAGATTCTATATATTTGGTTTTTTTTTTTTAATTTTTATTTATTTATTTATTTATGATAGTCACAGAGAGAGAGAGGCAGAGACACAGGCAGAGGGAGAAGCAGGCTCCATGCACCGGGAGCCCGATGTGGGATTCGATCCTGGGTCTCCAGGATCGCGCCCTGGGCCAAAGGCAGGCGCCAAACCGCTGCGCCACCCAGGGATCCCTATATTTGTATTTATATGTACGTGTTCACAAGACATATATTAACACATGCATGGAAAGATAAGATTGTTTAAATATAAAAGACTGTTTCATTGTAGAACTAAGCCTAAACCTAATGGGTATATACGGGCCCAGAACAAAAATGTAAATATTGTAAATCGTGACTTAGGTTAAATAAAAGAGTGGGGAGTTGGGAATAAGGAGAAAATGTTAACAGTGCTACTCACCTTATCTTTCAGAGCAAGGAAATAACTGATGTTGTCTACAACTGAAATATATATAGTTTTTAAAAATTATTTAAAATTTTTAATCTTTATTTAAAATTATTTCATATATATGTTTACCTATATATGTGTTTATATTTTAGTATATGATATCTCTTTTAGAGAGGAAGCAGTTTCTTTATTATTTTTTTAAAGTAAACTCTGTGCCCAATGTGGGGCTTGAACTCATGACCCTGAGATCAAGAGTAGCCAACCAGGTGCCCTAGTTATTCTTCTTTTTATGTTGGATTAAAATAAAATCTTGCTGGGACGCCTTAGTGGCTCAGTGGTTGCATGTCTGCCTTTGGCTCAGGGCATGATCCTGGAGTCCTGGGATTGAGTCCCACATTGGGCTCTATGAATGGAGCCTACTTCTCCCTCTGCCTATGTCTCTGCCTCTCTATCTCTGTCTGTCTCATGAATAAATAAATAAAATCTTTTTTAAAAAATCTTGCAGTTTTTATTTTTAAATAGTACACATAATATTTTTCTATTTGTATGTAAATTAACTCCCCCACACACCAATTCCTTTCTCCTTATATATATTTAGAGGAATGCTTGGAATGATGCTTACTAGATGTTAACAGTTTGTTTCCAGGATTTGGGATGATTTTTTACTTTCTCTGTTTTTTGTATGGGTTGAATTTTGAAAATAATGAACACAATTATTTCTGTAAAACACATTATTTAAAAAAAAAAAAAAGATATCCATACTATTCAAGGAAACCTTAGCAGTCACCAAAATTAGCAATAATGGCAATAAGTTGCCATCAAATGGCAACTTCCTAATTCTTAATTATTTATTAATTTTTAAAAAGATAACACTATATTGGTACTTGGGTAGCTCATTTGATTAGCCTCCAACTTTTTTTTTTTTTTTTTTTTAAGCCTCCAACTCTTGATTTTGACTGAGGGCATGATCTCAGGGACATGAGATTCAGCCCCACATCAGGTTCTGCACTCGTTGTGGAGTCTGCTTGTGATTCTTTCCCTCTTCCTCTGCCCCCTCCCAAATAAATAAATAAATCTTTTTTTTTTTTTAATGACACTGTGAAAAAGTAATTGCTTGACTAGACAAAATTTGGGGGAAATTACAGCATAACTTGAGGTCGTGCCAATATAGCTGTATCATAATGTTTATTTCAGCAAATCTCCGATATATCTGCTTCTATCATTTCAGTTTCTATCCCGTGTTGTCCTGTCAGAAAATTCCCATAAATTTTGTCCCATGAAATGTTAAGGGGCCAGTATAGAGAGTGACTCATTAACCGTGTGGAAGCAACTATTTATCTTGAGACAAATTACTCCTTATATACTTATAGCTTGCTTTATCACTTACTTTTAGCTTTTACTTTTTTTCTTTTTTTTTTTCTTTTATTTTAGCTTTTACTTTCAATCTCTCCTTGTCTAGAATCCTGGCAGAGTAAGTTAATTATAGTTACCGTAGAAGTAAATCACGGAATAGTGTTTATTAACAGAGGCCTTGGGGTCTGACAGACCAATGTTGAGTCCCTGCTCAGCTCCCTATTAGCCCTGGCCAAAAAATTTGAGCCCTTAAAAAAAAAAAAAATTTGAGCCCTTTATATAATATAAACTCGGATTTTCTCATTTGTAAAAGTGCATGTAATGCCAGCTTCAGAGAATTAAGATCTTTAAGTGACATAGCATGTAAAATCCATTTGTGATGTGTTAGTTAAAACAGAAAACTAACACTGACTTAAATAGATTGGGATTTTTGTAGTCTAATATAATAAGACCCAGGTGTAGGCAGTGGAGAGGTGGTACCATCAGGTGCTGGGATGTTGTCATCGTTCTGCACTCTTGCCCTTAATGTGTAATGTACATGGGCTTTGTCCTTAAGCATTTTGCTTTATAGTTACATGATATCTTCTGCCTCCCCGTGGGCAAAAAGTAGGAAAGGAAGGCCAACAATAAAAGTATCTTTCTTCCATTTGCCTTTTCATTGATGAAACAGCCTCCCCAGGAACTTCTGCCTACATCTCATTAGTTAGGCCGTCCTAACCAGGGGAGTCTGGAAAGTTAACTACTTTTAGCTGGACATATTTGTCACTCTATCAAAATTGGCATATTTCTGCTAAGCAGGAGAGAATGAATATTGGATAGGCATCTTAAAAAACTGACGCTCTGTATAGTTTTAAGTACAGTAATTACTGAAAACTACTTTTATCTGTAACAGTTATTAATGTTTCTGCCTACATGAATTTTATTCCTGCATTGTCAGTCAAAAAAATCCTACTTCTTTTCTTTTCTAGTCTAAAGGCATTCAGGGGAAAGCCATAATCCCTCAACATGAAAATACTAAATACAACTATCTTGAGGATACATGCGACAGCCTTTTGTTGGCCTTCCAACTAAATTTGCAGTTACTTTATTAGGAGTAATACCATCACCAGCATCTTTGCAGATTGTGTTTTATTATACCCTGAATTCTTTCTTATTCATTCTCAGGAGTTAGGGGTACAGGATTAAGAGTTAAATATTTCTGTGATGTTTCTCCAAAATAGCTATGTCTTGTTACAAAGCCACCAAAAGTATATGAATGTTCTTTAACCTCAAATAACATTGGGGCACATGTTTTCCTTTAGGTTTGATAGAGCTAGAGTTCTGTGGAGATAAACCAGTGTACTTCATCATTTTAATTTGTATGTTTAAATAAGTAGAAAGATACAATATCCTTCACTTTTTAAAAATACTTGTTTTCTCTTCTTAGGCATTATTTATTTACTTACTAATTTTTATTTCTTTTGGCATATGTAGATAACGTGGCATGAGAAAATCCAAAGAGGCACAATATGATCTGTTCCCAAAGTCCATGGTGGCAGTTTTAGAGCACGTTCACGTGTTTTAAACTAAATCTTTTCTGCCATCCAGCCTTAGAAGTTCTATTTTCCTGATGCCTTTTAATAGACTCAAATTTGGAGAGACGAACTTTTAAAAAAAAAAAAACAAATATAATTTTTCTGGTAACTACGTTAAAGTAGCAGATAAAATCAGTGCTTTGCTTAATAATCACCTTTTGATGATTTTCATGGACATTATTTATTACAGATTTTCTCTTGTCCATCCCCTATCTTTAAAACTTCTACTTTAATTAAAAATCTTTAATTTTACAGTGCAAACCTTTTTAATCATTCTTTGCTTTTTTACTCTCTTGCAACCCAAAACAGAATATTAAAGAGATGGCTTTAAAAATACAAGTATTATTTGTCTTTGCTACAAAAAAATGTATTAGGGAGAGAATTGCTCTGCTTAGAACTGAGTATTTTACAAAAAACTCATAGGGAGCACTGGACTCAATATAGTCTGGTCTCAATATAGCACAGAGGGTTAAGTGGGTGAGTCAAAGGACAAGATATGGAAGCTTTTAAGTCAACTCCTGAATTAAATCTTTGTAGAATACACATTCAAATGCACCAAATATAAACATACTTATTTGAGTTAAAGCCAAAGGGTGTGTGAAGTCAGGGTGGATTAATATCCCGCCAAGGGAAGATTTGAATAAATTGTTATACTACTTCCTTATATTAGTATAATTGAAAGTTCAATTTATCCATTGTGCTTTAATCTGTCACAATAATATGATCTACTTTCAGTAATCCATTTAATTAGATTTGTTGGCACAATTTATTGGTTGCTGCATTTTCTTTTCTTTGCAGTGTATGAGGGCCATTTCTTCTTGTTTTTTAAATGAAATACCAACTACTCATCGTGGAATTTTTCTAGTTGCTAATGTGTTCAGTTTTGAAATATAAGTGTTCCTTAAAAGGCTTTTCATTGAATCCATTTACCAGTTTGGTTTAGAATTGGCCTAAATGTTATTTTATCACTTATTTTCCTTTCATTTGAGTGAGCCTTCTCATCACTATCACTAAACTTTTTTTTTTTAATTTTATCTTTAAAAGTTTCAAATACTATGTTTTATTTGTTTTCTAAATTGGTTTCTTTTTTTCAACACTTGTTTCTTTATACCTAACTGAATTCATGAATAATATCTATAATAATGATCCCAGAAAGAAAAGTGTATGTCAATAAGTTGAGTATATGAAAATCAAAATAATATTGTGAGTTAAAATGGCATATTGTTTATAAGTAAAAATTATCTGCTCTGGCCATATTGCCAAAAGTCAACTGGAAAAATATTATTATCTGTCAAAAATTGTTAGGCAGCATTCCATATTCTTAGCTGATAAACCTTGTTTTGATTTTAGGCTGCTTTCTTTCTAAGAAGTCTTAAGTAGTGGTCAGTATAGTAATTCATACCACTCAAAATGTATGTAATTTATAGAAAGCTTGTGGTCTAGAATGATACTGCTGTCCAAAACGTCTTCTGAGTAGTTTGGCATTCATAGAACAAAAAGGGTTATTCAGGTTTTCTAAAGACAAATTCTAACCAGAAAAGCAGTGATATAGGATTACTTCTTTTATCATATTCAGAGATTGAAAAAAATATATAGCCTCAAGGGAGATATCTTTTAATAAGCAGTATCAGTAATATCTATTATTGCAAAGTGCATGATTGACTTTGTCAACTTTAATATTTCAGTTGAAGAAACTGAAATCTTAGCCAGGCTGAAATCTTCAGCCAAACCTGTGTTTTAAATATGCTTTTGGCTTTACCTTAAAAATATTTTTTTTGGAAAAACAATGATAGATCATATACTAGTGTCTTTTGAAAAATGTTGGTTTGTTGAATTCTGCATTTCCCTTCGTGTGCTTTTTTTCTTTTTCTCCTGTCTCTTCTCATTCTGTAGATTCAGATCCAGGACATACAAGTGAAAATTGGGGGGAGAGACTTATATCTTCTTACAGAACATACTCAGGTAATTGGATTATCAGGGGCACCTGTTTAGCCAGTGGTTTCTGTCACTTTTACAAGTAATTGTACTATAAATAACTTCCTTTCAAACCCATGTATAGATATCTTTGGTTAAATAAGTCAACTTACATAAGTAACACTGAATTTTCCAGTTTTTGTTTGTGGTATCTAGTGCATCATATCCAACACATGCTACGTATGAACATTACAAGCAGGACTACTGTGTACCGCCACTTAGTATTTGTATATATAGCACAACATGGGGCCACTATTCACATAGAAAACAATATAAAAGTCAGCCCCTTGGTAGTGCAGCAGTCCCTATGGGGAGATATCCAAGGTCCTTGATTTCTTTTGCTCTGTATTCTTCCCAAGAAATCTCAAGTGTACTGGTCTTCATGGACAATGTCATCTTACTCTTTAATCATGCAGTGTTTTTAAAAAAAAAATTAAATTTTGGATCGAACTGTCTTTAGTCTATTGACTTTGTTGCCCATGTTACACTTAACAGTAGATTAAAACAGCAGCTTTCCTGGAGAAATGCCATTACCATTGGAACCACTGTATTTGGCGATGGCACCATGTATTCTTCATAATTGCTCCAGATGGAAGAATATGGGAGAATATATAAATACTCTCTAGTATATGAAAAACTAGTCAAGGTGTTTTGATTGTCCTTTTTTTTTTTTTTTAACGGGCTTACATTGTATCTCTAACTTTTTTGTAATGTAAAATATTATTTAGTCCCTGGGTATCCAGTTTTCAGCATATGACATTTATCTATAAAAACTGAAAGAAACCTTCTGTTGTGGGTATATTTTATATTGTTTTATAAATTTGTGGAGCTGGGTGAGGATAGTATAGAACCAAATAATTAAAATTATCCTAAAAACTATTAATTGAGCTGATAAATCTGTAGTATTTGTTTATCAAAATTTCAGGGTGAAGGACATGTTTACAGTCAGCATTAAATTTTAAAGGTCTACACTTACTGTGTCTAGGTATACTTTTCTAAACAGGACTACCTATGGCCCAGGTGTACCTGAAAGAGCTTTATGGGATGAAACCATCCGTGATCTGAGTATTGTTGCTGGAAGTCAAAATATAACAAGCACCTTTTAGATATGTGGATGCTTTAAAACCAGAGAGCAATGGCAGCATTTTTTCTCAGAATTGAAATATACACGTTCCAATTGAGTTACAGCTCCATTGCTCCACTCCTTTCACAGTAGCTGCTTTGTGGGAAGTCATATTCTTTAGTTTTTTAAGACATCGATTGGTTTATGAACCAGTTTCCCAAGAAAGTAATTGTGTCTCTTCTCCTTAATATACTCTACACCTAGTTGAGATGTGACAGTGTTGATCTTTTTGTTTATTCTGACAAGTCCTAAAAAGAAAATGTTAGTTTTCACAATTATAAGACTGAGACATCTCTATTTCTTAAATTCCTCTGAATCTTGAAAGATAGGATGTTGGATTTTTGAAAATCTGTTTTTCTTTAGTCTTAAGACTAAAGAAATCTTAAGTCTTTCTAAGTCTTAAGACTTAAGTAGTCTTAAGTCTTCGAGTGGCTCAGTGGAATTTCAAGTCTATAGGAGATTGTGTTAAATGAGCACATGTGTCAATATTCCTACATTTAAATTTTAAAATTCTGACCCGTTATTTGGACAAATAAATACATATTTCAGTTATACTTGAGAAGTACCAAACTTTCTCAAATTAGTATCATTTTTTACTTATGAAAGGTCAGGAAACAAGTTCTCCACAGGATAGATCCCAAATGGTCAAAGTTTCATTGAATGCTTTAAATTTGAAAAAGCGCACTTTGGGACAGATTAATAACACAATTTCAAAGAATGGTATATGTTATTTCTAACCTAGCTATCTTATACCAGCATCTGTTTTCTTACCTTCTTTTCCTATCTCATGTAAAGTATGAATTCAGACAAAAGGCCAAGGTAACTCAATTAAAGAAAAAGTTCAGATTGGATGCTAGTATCTGATTTAAATTTTTGCTTGAATATTTGGAATATGTACAATTACATTGTTTTCCAAAATGTAATCATTATGTCTTTGATCATTTGGTAGCTAGAATTCTAAAATGAATTTTAAGTATCTCACTTTTTCCTGTAAACTAAGTATGTATCACTTTAGAGCATATTCTTCTTAAAACATTGTGTGAAAATGCCATTAGAAGCAGAAAAATCATTATTTTGCAAATAGGAAATTTTCCCCCCAGCTTTAGAAAGTATTTTAAGGTTGGATTCTATGTATATTTTATTTCCTCAAATTACTAGATTTTACTCCTTTTTTTTTTAATTTCTACTTTTCATAAAATTTTTACACCTTAAATATTTTCATTTTAGGTAAGAAGTACATTCATTGTATTTAAAGACTTGTTATTTAGATGGAAAATCATTAAAACAACAATCACAGTTCCTCATTAACTATGAGAGAACCAAAGTATACAGAACATTATTAGAAGAAAGAACAAATTAGAAGAAAGGCTTTTTTTTAATGGATCAAATCTCTTTGAAAAAAATCCTTAGATATTTTTAATCTTTGCTGATTGTCAAATGCTCCCATGAACCTACACACACAGAGAATTTTTAATTTGCTCATTTTTAGCTTTGATTAATACCATTAATACCATATTCAGTTATCCTGTGTCGGGAATAAAGTGATCTGATGCTTTTTTACAATAATTACTTTGTGTGATGAGATTTGTCTTAAATACTTAATCTTGTTAGAAGATTGTACAAATCATCAGTGAAGTTGGGGAAGTAATTTGAAGGAACATTGCTACAAGGGCTTAGCAATAATTAAGAAGAATAAAATTATAATAAATGAAAGAGAAGTTTCAAAGATACAATCAATACTAAGGAATGTTTGAAGTATTGAAGTTAAAATTTAAAAGAACAAATCATTAAAATACAAATTTTACTAGGAACAAACTTCTAAATGTTCTTAATTCTCAGAAAACAGTAGAGTTAAGAATATATTTTTTTTCAAAGCATTCAGGAAGAAAATTGCTTATATAAGTGTAGTGTTCTTTTGTCAACATTATTGCTAGTCTGTATATTATACGTATTTCTCATATACATGATTAGTATCTGTTTTTTTTAGAGTTTTCTTATGTTTTGCTTTTCAGTGCTTACCTTTGTTTCAGATTCTTACATATTTATTAATAATTCCAGAGAAAGAAGGTCCAGAAAAGAAGAAAACAAAAAAGGAAGCTGGAAATAAGAAGTCCACACCAGTTAGCATTCTTTTTGGTTATCCACTCTCTGAGCGGAAGCAGATGGCACTTCTTATGCAGATGACAGCAAGAGACAACAGTCCAGGTGACACCGTTATTGAGATAATGTGTATTCTTAGTTTTCTTCAGACTCTCTACCTTTATCTTAACATTAACTACTTTAAACTTTCAACTACTTAAAATTTTAATTTTTTTCTTGAATTTAGTAACAACTTTTTAAAATAAGTTTGTAATTTTACATTTGATAATTTTCTATTGTCTGTCACCAGATGAGGGCCTGTAAGAGCAGGGATCTTTGTACTTAGTGATCATTCAGTAAATATTTGTCAACTAAAACGGGTAATTTAGAAATGGTTACTCAACTTGAGAAATCCACACAGTGTGTGCTTTCACTTTGCTAAAGAATCTTTTACCCCAGTTTCTGTAAAGCTGCTTCGACGTTTATAGTTTACTTTTCAGTTTGCTAGCACCCTGCTGATATGATAAACTGGTAATCTTACCACATTAGTACTTTTATTTTTTTAATTTTATTTAAATTAAGTTAATTAACATATAATGTATTATTAGCTTCATAAGTAGAATTCAGTGATTCATCAGTCTAATATAACACCCAGTGCTCGTTATATCATGTGCCCTTCTTAACGTCCATTACCCAGTTATCCTATCTCCTACCCACTTTCCCTCCAGCGATCCTGTTTGTGTCCTATGATTAAGGATCTCTTATGACTTGTCTTCCTCTCTGATTTCATCTTGTTTTATTTTTTCCTCTCTTTTAGAAGCAATAATGTTATCCATGGTTTTTTTTGGTGCGAGATCTAAATTACTTTAAAAGTAAAAATGTTTGCAGCGTACTACGTCAATTTATTTCATATTTCATTTCACACTTCCAATTAAGGTGGTGTACTACATGTATGTGGGTGAGGGGTTATTCCTATTCTGTGCCCTCCAAAAAAAAAAATTAGATGGGTTTCTAGTAGAACCAAAACAACAAGGAACAAACCACCCAACCTGTTAATTAATTAAAAGGAGCTATAAAAAGGTAGATAAAATCCAGATACCTGGGCTGAGAAGGTAATTACTGTTGAGCATTGAATGCATTTTGGCAACTAACAACACAAAAAAATTTTAAGTTGTACAGACAGTCCTCATTAACTGTGATAAAGTAAATCAATTGTGTCTGGCTCTGAATTCAAAGCATCTCCGTATAAGATTTTGGGTAATATAACACACCCTGTTGAAATGCACTAATAAGGACAATTTCTCTAGGAAAATTTTCTCATATTGGCTCTTTTTTAAAAAAAAACTATGATGACATGGTAAAATTCTTAGAGTTTCTGTGTATTATAGATTCCATCAAATCATGGTATGTCTGGTATCTTTCACTAATAAATGTGTTTTAAGGCCTCCTGCTTTTTTAAGTAGAGCATGTTGTTTGGGGTTATTTTCCTACCTTTCCAGCCAGTTTCTGAAAGACTATAGCCAAATTAAAGATACTGTGCACTGTTAAAACTTTCAACGTGGGGATCCCCGGGTGGCTCAGCAGATTAGCGCTGCCTTCAGCCCAGGGAGTAATCCTGGAGACCCGAGATCGAGTCCCACGTCGGGCTCCCTGCATGGAGCCTGCTTCTCTCTCTGCCTCTCTCTCTCTCTCTCTATGTGTGTCTCTCATGAATAAGTAAATAAAATCTTTAAAAAGAGAGAGAGCATGCACAAGCAGGGAGTCAGGGGGAGTGGGGCAGAGAGAGAGATGCGCGCAAATCTTAAGCAAGCTCCATGTGCAGCGAGAGGCTTGATCTCATGACCCTTAGATCATGACCTGAGCCAAAATCAAGAGTCAGACACTTAACCAAATGAGCCACCTAGGTGCCCTGAGAAGACTTACTTTTAAAGACTCACTTTTCAAATACCAGAAATCTCTATTCTTAGAATAAATTAAAAGGCAGAAGGTTAATCTTGCCTCATCTCCAGTATTTTATCTAGAAATATTCTAGGCATAAACATGCAAATACGTATCTTTTGTTGTAGTTTGGTTTTGGTTTGTGGATTGTTTTTGTTTTTAAGTAAACTCTACTCCCAACATTGGGCTTGATCTCAGAACCCTGAGATCCAGAGTCACATGCTCAACCAATTGACCCAACCAGGCTCCCTGTGTTGTTTGTGTTTTAAAATATAAATAAGATCACATGATAATGCAGTTGATTCTTTTCACTTAATGATCGGTAGTCAGCTTTATTATATGTAGAACTAGAGTAGAAAGCTCTTGAAATACAAAGCTGTTTGCCAAAATATAAACATACATGCAGTTTAGGATTCACTATTTTATCCATTACATAATTAATTTTACATGTTTATGTTTAGGATTCATTATTTTATCCATTACATAATTAATTTTACATGTTTATGTTATGTTTATCCTGATTGCCATTATGGATCGTATGACTTTTATGTATGTGAATATTATTTTGAAATAATGAACAAAATTTTGTATGAATTAATTCCTTGCAAGTTGCATGAATAAAAAATATATTCTGTCATTTTTAAGAAGTTGAATAGCTAAGTTTCTTAGTAAATAATTCGACTATAAAGATCATAGTAAAATTCATGGGGGACCTGGGTTGCTTAGTTCATTAAGAATCTGACTTCAGCTCTGGTTAGGTCATGATCTCAGGGGTCCTGGGATCCAGCCTCAAGGCAGGCTCCGTGCGCAGCAGAGAGCCTGCTTCTCCCACTCCCTGGCACCTCCCCCTGCTCATGCCCTTTCCCTCAAAAACATAAAATATTTTTTAAAAAGATTATAGTAAAATTCGTGTATTCATTCAACAAATACTGCATGAGTTTCACCATATCCCAAGAACCATGTGCCAAGAAGTCTTCTAAACATTGAGATATGGTAATTAATAAGGTAGACAACTATCCTTGCTTTTATGGAGTGTACAATATAGAAGTCCAGATAGGAAACTGATGCAAAATCCAAAATTAATGTGCAGTTTTTTTCTAATTGAGGAAAGAATGATAGTACTTTAGTTCTCTAATCATATCAGTTTGCAAGAAAATTATGATGCAAGAAATTTATTTTCCATAGACTTTTCTTCTCATAGAATAGTTTCTTTTAAATAGTTGTAAATCCTCAGAATTAATTATTAACAGTGTACATGTCTGAAATCCTTAACTGATTAAGGAACCTATTGTGTTTTGTTTTTTTCCAAGTAATTCTGAAATTGGACAAGAGGGAGAACTTTGGGTATCATCTTGTTTAATCTTCTTGTTTTTGGTATGGCGACTGGCGACTGGAACAAAAATCAAAAGATGAGAATCAAAACAAAGCAAATTGTTTTCTCTTTTATCAGCCCATTTTTTTTAAAGTCTTTCCCAGACTGTCCTTATTTCTTGCTGATCTTAAGCTTCATTGTTATGCTAAAATCAGCTATGACCTCAATGTTTAATTTAGCATAGAACTTTGAGTTAGAAGTGTGAACTCTAGCCTTCAATGTCATTTCATCTAGGTGTTGGAATACTAAAATAACATACGTTGGGATTGGTTTTTTGGGTTTTTGGTGTTTTTGTGTTTTGTTTTTTGTTTTGTTTTTGTTTTTCAGTTTATCCGGTTATTCATTGAGCAACACTTTTAGGGCACATATTTGATACTTCGTCATCACTTTAAGCCAGTTTTATAAATTGACAGAATAAAACATTTTTTCTAAATTTGCTCATGCAATATTTGAAAACCCTAAAGGAAAATTTCCATGTATTTGGTTAAATATTAATATATCATCTAAGCCAAGTTTTGGAATGTTAGGGTGAGAAGATATTCCCCCATTCCAGGAAATTACATATTACAAACCAATGAACATACAAAATATTTAGCCTTAAAATTTTTGTTAACTACCTTTTTTCTTACAGATTCCACACCAAATCATCCATCACAAACAACACCAGCCCAGAAGAAAACTCCCAGTTCCTCATCTCGACAAAAAGATAAAGTTAATAAAAGAAATGAACGTGGTGAAACTCCTTTACACATGGCAGCTATTCGAGGAGACGTGAAACAAGTCAAAGAATTAATAAGTTTAGGGGCAAATGTGAATGTGAAAGATTTTGCAGGTAAGACTAGTTATTATAAGATTAATGCTCAGGAACCAAAATTTATCATCTAAACAGATTCTTGTGTTATCTGCATTCCTACATTCCTCTTGCTGAAACAAAAAAGTTCTAAAAGTATACTTTATTATAAAATTCTTTGGGACTATGTACATAAAACCCTGATCCTCTGCTGCAATTCTATGTCAAGAACTACTCAAATTTTTGGGATGCCTGGGTGGCTCAGGAGTTGAGCATCTGCCTGGAGTCCCGGGATCGAGTCCCACATCGGGCTCCCTGCATAGAGTCTGCTTCTCCCTCTGCCTATGTCTCTGCCTCTCTCTGTCTCTCAGGAATAAATAAATAAAACCAAAAAAAAAAAAAAAAAAAAAAAGAACTACTACTCAGATTCTCAAATTTTTAAATATTAAACTTGAAGAATCTAGTCTAAATCCTAAAATTACCTATTACCATAAAATTCTTTATCCAATTTAGATTCTATTATAGATGAATTTTCCAAAGTGTTATTTCATAAGTCTTTGAAGGACATTATTCAGTTGAACATGAGAACTTTGAGCATGTTAGTGTTTTATTTTAATTACTCAAATACCATACCAGTACATTCTTACTGTAAAGAATTCAAACAGTTAAAGCATGTAGGGAACAATATAGAGATCCCTTTAGTTTCACATTGTACAGTACGGTTTTTTTTCTTCTCTTTTTTTTTTTTTTTTTTTTTTTTTTGCCACAGAAGTGTTACCAATTTGGAGGTTATCCTTTCTGTGCATTTTTATCATATGTATAAAGTGAACATTTATTCATATATAGGCTTTTTTAAAAAAATTAAATCATTCCATCTATACTATCAGTCTTTAGGTTTGTAACCTGACTTTTTTTACTGAATGTCTTACAGATATTTCTGTCAATACATATAAGTGGTTCTATTTGATTCATTTCAATAGCTGCATACTGTTGCATAGTATAGATTCAATGGACAATACTTTATTGAACACTCCTACAAAAGTAATTCAGTGTATAGTTATAGAAGGGTTTTAGAATTTCAGAACAGAAGCTGTTAAGGGGATGCATATTTAAAAATTTTTTTAATACAGGCAAATGCCCCCCCAAAAAAAAATTTTTTTTATCAGTATACACTACTATCAGGAGCCGTTTTCCTAACATCTTTACTAAAGCTGGATATTATCAGTCTAATTATTAACAATCTGACAAATGAAAAAAGTCCTTACTTTGGATTTTCCTTTTTTTTTTTTTTTTTTTAAGATTTTATTTATTTATTCATGAAAGACACACAGAGAGAGAGAGTGAGTGAGTGCGAGAGCAGAGACAGGCAGAGGGAGAAGCAGGCTCCATGCAGGGACCCTGACGCGGAACTGGATCCCCAGTCTCCAGGACCACACCCTGGACTGAAGGCGGCGCTAAACCGCTGAGCCACAGGGGCTGCCCAATTTGGATTTTCCTAATCAGTAGTGACACTGAATATTTCTTCTAGTGCGTACTATAAATTTATGTATATATTGTGACCTGCAAGATGGAGTCTTTTGGCCATTTGTCTTATGGGAGTATTATTAATATGTAAGAGCCCTTTGCTTAGTGTAGGTTTTAATTCTCTCAAATATTATAAAGGTTTTCACTATCTGTGGCTATGTTTGAATTTTCACTTCAATGTTGTTTATTACACTAAAATTTTAATTTTTTACATAATACCAGTTAATCTTTTTGTTTATGGGTTCTTTGATTTTCTTTTAGAAGGCCTTCTCTATTCCTATATAATAAAACTATATCCCTCTGTTTTTTCATTTCCAAATTTTGTTTTTGTTTTGCTTTACATGTAGCCCTAGTAGAACACACTTGGAATTCATTTCTCTATTTGGTGTGAATAGTAAAAAGGGCAATGAACAGGATCTGCTTTAAAGAATTAAACTTAAAATGCATAGCATCCACTCTAGAAGAAAACTCCATATTATATATCAGAAGAATATATTATGCATCATTATATTTCAGAAACCAAAAAGGGTTTTGATCTACTAATTCCATTTCTAAAAACTTACCTTAAATATTTAGTCATGGCTATGCATGAAGATTTAGTTGTAAGGGTATTTGTTGCGGCATTGTTTTTAATATTTTAAAAATTGCAAAATGCCCAGTAATAGGATCTTGCTTAAATAAATTATGGTGTATCAATCAGTGTTATACTGTGTTGTAGAAGTTTAATGACATGGGAGATTATTTTCACTGCAGTAAGTAGAAGACAGGTAAACAACTTTCCCAGTTTTGCTTTAAAATTATAAATCTAGAGGTCCCTGACTGAGTGCCTCAGGCTGTTGGGTGTCCAACTCCCAATCTCAACTCAGATACTGATCTCAGGGTCATGAGTTCAAGCCCCAAGATGGGCTCCATGCTAAGCATGGAGCCTACCTTAAGAAATTAATAAGTCTAAGAGGGAGAAAATTTAGGATTTAGACTAGATCCTTGAAAGTGTTATATTTGGGTGGTGGAATATGGGTGATGCTTCTTTTCTGCTTTGTATTTTTTGTTTTCTAATTTTTTCTTTCATGAACACGTTACTTTTTTTTATTACCAAAGTTACTGTAATGGCAAATTTATTTTAGTTAAAGTAGATATTAAGTCTGGAAAAGATGAAAACTCTTAAAACATAGGGTTTTTTTGTTTGTTGAAATCCTTTAACAAGCTTATTAATATTTTGTCTGAAAAAAAAGTTTTGTCTGCTTTCTCTGCTCTTTTTCCATAGTTCAGATGATTACTATAAATTATAGCAAATTTATATTCATTGGATAAGCTTAAATGTTTAATATTTTGGTAAGATAATTTATCCCCAAAGGAAATAATACTAACATAAATGAACCTTCTGTAAAATTGGTAGTGTTCTTAGGTGTTTATTTCCAGTAGCTTGTTCATCATTCTTTTTTTCTTCTGTACTACATGCATTAGAATCAGTGTAACTCACACAGTTTATGTTTATTAAAAGACATATTTTGAATTAGTACAGTTTAACCATGTTAAATTAATATTCTAACTTTAGGCTGGACGCCATTGCATGAAGCTTGCAACGTTGGATATTATGATGTTGCTAAGATACTTATAGCAGCTGGAGCAGATGTTAACACACAAGGATTAGATGATGACACTCCACTCCATGATTCTGCTAGTAGTGGGCACAGAGATGTAAGTATGATAGAAAAATCAGTATACATTTGCAAAGTATTTATTCAACCCAGAGTTAGTTAGTTCACTTCTTAGTCATACCATCTCATGTCCTATTTCATTCATTACCTGGTCAGCTCATCTATGTTTTATTTTTCCTTTTTTCTGCCTTCTCATTGCTAATCCCTATCACAGACAGATTTACATATCCTATCTTCATAAAATCTGTCTGACTTGATAATTAAACAGGATGGTAAATTTTTATTGCAAGGGCTTCTACTGTCAGATAACTAGGTGTAGTGGTTAAGGCAGATTTTACTTACAGTTAAAATTTGCCTGAGTACTCCTGCCTATATATTTTTTTAGACTTATTAATTTTAACAACCTCTTGTTATGCAACCTTCATTCCTGAATTTTAGCTGACATTTATTTAGCATATTTAGATGACTTACGTGTATACTAAAAACGTAATCAAACATGATTATATATGCTTACAGATTAATGGCATCTTTAAACTTCATTTTTAGTTTGTTTTGCTGTAACTCTATGAACCCTGGTAGGTTTTAAATTCCATTTGCATTTTCAGTCTTTGGCATGTCGATATCAAAGATAAACCCATTCTAAAATAAAACTAAACCCATCTTTGTTGTAATGAAGCTCATGTTTTAAGTGTGTTTAATGCTTAATTGTGTTGCAGTAATCTTACAATGAGAACAGAACAACCTGGGGCACTATAAGCAATGTTTCTAAAGCAGGATTTTGCATTTCAGATAAATAGGTTTTCTCTTTACATACTTTTTACTTCTGTCAAAGAATATTTGGACATAATTTAGAAAGCTGAAAAGTACTATTCAGCTTTTAAAGATAACTGCAGACTCCTGTTCTTCCCACTTCCCAGAATCTTTTGCCAAAAGCAACTATTGTAGGTTTTTATTCTAGTAGTTACTTCTGTATTTCTAACAAGATGAAGCTGCCCTTGGTTTTTTAATTTTTAGTTATTATTTATTGACCTCCTGCAAAGGATTTTATTGCTGCTCAGAGACTCACAGAATCTATACTGTCTAGTCTGTACCAGTCAATACTGCACTATATATAATTGTTTTTTCTTTTTTGGATTTTTTATTTTCTAGGTTAACACATTGCCTTGTTTGTAGTTTTTTGGTTGTGTTTTTTTTTGTTTGTTTGTTTTGTTAGTTTTCCATGCATCTATTTTTGTTCTTCTTTACTCTGTGACATAACTCTTAAATGCCTGAATGCCTGTAAATAAAACAAAGCACATTGATCAGCTTACTACTTTTGAGAAATACTGATGGGGGCTTTCTCATATCCCCTATATACAAGATATCTTGTATCCTGATCTGATTTGGACTAGTTGCTCTTTAGATCTGTAGCATGGATGCTGTCCTGGAATATTGCTTTACCATTAATCCCATGTGGGATTCTCAGTCTCTCCATGAGATTTCCAGTTCCTGGATGCCCATCTTAACTCTCTGAGGATATTAAGTGGTTTATTCCACTTCCTGCATGGTCACTGATTTCCCAAGATCTTTCACATATTATTGCTCTGATTTGGTGTATTTCTCACATTCGAGATTTTCTGTAAACTTCTGTTCCTTCATATTTGAATGAAGCTCTAAAAAGCCTGATTGACATGATGTATAATGTGCAGAGCTTGTTGGCTGTTGGGCTTCTCTATAATATGTCTGGGGGACAAGATAGCAGTTTTGTCAGAAGTCTCCTAAATGTCAGTATTTGTAGGTCCTTCTCTTGGGACAGATAGTTTCTCCAGAAAGCAATATTCTACTTTCCTGTCTGGATAACATAAGAATGTTTTCTAGCATTCTAGAAGCCAAGCATAGGAGGATTACGTTTGACAGTGGTGAGGGGAGGCTGTAAACTCATTCTGTCTTAGAGATACTTTTATTCAATCCTCCTGACTTAAGGAAAATCCCATTAAACTGTTCTCCACTGTGCTGTCTAAACCCAAAAACTTACTCTTATTTTGAGGAAGACTTCTCTTCAGGAATGGAGAAAGGTGCATTTGCCTGGCTGTGAAGGCTTGAGAAGAGAAGCACAGTCATTACAATTAGTACTTTCCGGGTACTTTTCTAAAAGACCTGAAAGTTTGAACAATGACCTGACCACAGTATGTTAGGACTGTCAGTACTCTGTCTAAATCATGGCAGCGAGCATGTAATCCAGTTCAGAAATCCTGTTTTAGACACTGCTCCTAGAACCACTTCCACATATACCATAGGTTGGGTGTCCTGGGATTCTGAGACAGAAATTTTCAGGTGATTGCAGAGGAAAGGAGGAAAGAGGGTTATGATTTCAGGAACAACACCTGTAAGGATGTGACAGGAGCAGGAGATAACAGGGAGAATCTGAACTGCAGTGCAGCCACACCAACACTTCAGCCAATCTTTTGGGAGTTCTTGATACTAGGATGCACTTCTGAGATGCTTTGATTTGCGGTAAGCATTAGGTCTGTGTGCCCCCACGTGGGAATGCAAGCTGCTGATGGCAAGGAGGCATACCCTTATGTACTTCTACTCCCTTTGGCCATGGCAGTTCCTGGTGAGGAACTTTGCTAGCAGTTGTTAGTGAGCAATACTCCCAGCATCTGGAGGTGTAAGTATCTTGGCCCAGAAGAGGGTATCTGAGCAGTTTATCCACTATAAACTTCAGTTGGCAGCTTCTGCCCAGCACCATTACCTGCCCTGCTGATCCATATGCAGCTGCCTCTCCACTTCAATCTATAGTCCAGACATAGCCCAGGGCAACACACACCATTGCCCACCACTAGTGAACATGCAGATCTGTTTCCATGACTGCTTTCCCTCCTTGCTTACCAGCAGCAAATCCAATCAACTGTTCACTCTTAGGTTTCTCCAAGCAAGAGTCAAACATTGTCCTATGTGAACCCCAAACTCCTGACATGGGTAAAACTTTATTTTCACAGTGATATAATCCCAAGTGAACCTCATATGGTATAAGGGCAGGAAATTCCCTTTAAAAAAATGTCCTCATACATTGTTTTCCTGTTGAATGGCCCAGTGATAGTAATAGAAGAGAAGGTTTAGTTATCTTACAGCAAGTCTGGTATTATATACAACATTTCTTTTTAAGTTGGAAGAACACTTAGTCTTCACTACCATCACTTTTAATATCTTGTACTCTGAATTCCACAAAGTCAGAAATTTCCTCTGCTTGAAACTGTGCCATAAATAACTTTTTCTTTGAGGTATATTTGAACAGTCTGCATATAAGTAGCACCGTTTCATTACAAATGAAGATATTATTGCTTATTGATCTGAATAACATTTGGAACTACTGCAATTTTTCATATTAAGGAAGACTTGGTAATGAAGTGTCACATAAATCATTTATCTGAGGTTCTTATAACTTTGCATTTTCAGGTAGTTGCATTTGTTTGCCTTCTTTGAGTCAGTAGGCTTCAGTGAATATTTCCCAAAGTCAAATAATATAAAAAACCAACTGGGTAACAAAAATGAAAATCATATTTTGCTGCAAGAAAAACCCTCAGTATTCAAATGATAAAATGAGTGGGATATGAAGCTAAATATGGATAACTTCCCTCTGATCATTTAGTTTGTGTTATTATTTTGTGAACTACATTACATTAACTTCTCACAGCAGTATTTGTGTTTTCACTGTGGACAAGAAGTGTTATAAATATTTTATATGTATTGTTTCTTTTAATTACCACAATAATCAAATAAGCTCTGGTGTGTCTTGTTAAGACTGTGTGGCCTGTTACATTTCAATACCCTCAGCCTCTCCATGAGTGTGGAGGAGCGTTGACATAAGAAATCCCTCTCTTCCAAGACATTCCCAGGTTTATTGAATTAATGTGACTCCAGATTAAGGGACCAAAAAGAATCAATCTCAATGTCTTTAAAAAAAAAAAAAAAAAAAAAAAAGATTTATTTATTTACATGTGTGAGAGTGGTTGGTTGATTTATGGATTGATGTGAGGAAGCACGAGTGGGAGAGGGAGAAAGAACCTCAAGCAGACTTCACACTGAGTGCATAGCCTGACACGGGGCTAGACCTCAGGACCCTGAGATCACTACCTGAGCCAAAACCAAGAGTTGGACACTTAAACTGTGCCACCCAGGTGCTCTAATCTCCGTGTCTTTTCACAGAAAATGAGATAATGACTCAGTAATCTGGGAGAATTATTATTTAATACAGTCTCTAGTGAGAAAGATAAGACATGCTTCGTGATGTCCTAGTTTAGATTTTGATATCTTTTCACACCTTTCTGCTGGAAAATCCTCTTTTTTTCTTTCTTTAGCAGCAAACATTCTCTGCTATATTTTCTTTTTTGACATGCAGGAAAAATTTCAATGTTAAGCTGCCTAAAAAAACAAATTTTACTCTAATTGAGGAAAAAATGGAATTTGGAATGAAAGTAGATATGAATTAAATTTTTGCCCTGGCCAACTTACCAACTATGTGATTGTGATCAAGTTACTTTTCTCTGACTCTCCATTTCCTCATCTTTAAATTATGTAATAGATAATACCTATCTAAAGGGCATATTTGGGATCCCTGGGTGGCGCAGCGGTTTGGCGCCTGCCTTTGGCCCAGGGCGCGATCCTGGAGACCTGGGATCGAGTCCCACATCAGGCTCCCGGTGCATGGAGCCTGCTTCTCCCTCTGCCTGTGTCTCTGCCTCTCTCTCTCTCTCTGTGACTGTCAGAAATAAAAAAAAAAAAAATTAAAAAAAAAAAAAAAAAAAGGCATATTTTGAAGGGGAAAAAGATACTGTGCATATAAACATACCCTGAAATCTAAAATTATATAGAAATGTCAGAGGTAAAAGATTAAAAGCTACCTTTACATTAGTATTTTTCATATATACCCAAATATTTTAGAAACTAAAATTTGGAAAACTAAAAATGCTATTTTTCTTATTTACTTTTTTCTCAAAGGTATTTTTCATGATTATCAAAGTTCTAATTTTGAAGAAAAATGCAGCCTATAAATGTTATTTTTCCTAAACTGATTTTTGCTTACCACTGGACCAGTCTTTTCTGCTCCCTTGGCAATCTGTATATGCCTATATGATAACAAGACTTCATTTATAAGGCCTGACAATATATAGGGTACATTTCCTTTTCCACTGCATTTATCAGAAAGTGACTTATTTTCTGGCTATGACTTTTTTTTTTTTAAAGAGAGAAGCACATGCATGTGGATAGGGACTGGGGGGCGGAGATGGTGGGGGGAGTGCGTGGAGAGGGAAACTTGATCTCACTACCCTGAGATCATGACCTGAGCCAAAACCAAGAGTTCAACACTTAATAGTGAGAGCCACCCAGGCACCCGGGCTATGATATTTTAAATACTGTACTTTTTGCTCTTCTTTTTAAAAACATTATTAATAGTTTATCAAAGATGAATTGTTTTTCTTTAAACTGATAAAGATTTCCTAGTTTTTAAATATGTTAAAGAATTATGCCTTGTTAGACACGTTTATATGAATACAACTTTCTAAATGTGCACAGAGCTGCAAATATTTCCAGAGGCTGACCTTTGAGTTCATTACTTACAGGGACTCAAACACTACTTCCAGTCTCTTTCCAGAGGGAGACTGGCATGCTACTTTCAAGGGATCCTTGCTTTTCCTCCTACCAACATGCCTAGGATAGTAGGAGTCACAATTCAGAGCTATTTTCTCCTTGTTCTTTTACTTACACCCAAAGAGGAGGAGGGAAATGAGAGCCACCAGACTCTCATTTGTATATATCTATCTGTACCATTTATTATGAATCTCTACCTAACAATTGAATTTCTTTCAGTAATACTTAGAACAATTTCAGCCATCCATAAAACATTTCTAAGGTGAGAGAGACAGAAAGATAGCAGTTTTGTGCCCTTTTTAAAATTATTTAGAGCAAGAAGATTAACATAACTTACTAAGAACCTAATCTTTAGCTTACTATTTGCAAGTATGTATAGTTTTTCATGATACGTATTTTTGAAATGCCTTTTTCCTAGTTCCGTTTTAGATACCTATCTCTAATTTCACCATTTTTACCTATTTCGAGTTTGTTCCCTCTTGTGTTTTAAGCAACTTTAAGTTATTTTAAATCCTTTTTAGCATAAATGATTATTTGCATGTCAGGATAATCTGTAAAGGATTATCTATGTTGGGGTTTTGTAACATCTGAATTAAGAAGCTGTCCCTGACTCATCATAGACACGTAATAAGTATTTGCTGATTATTTCCTGATGGGTGTAGAAAGTTTTCAGCAATATCAAGATCCTGCATTCTATTTTTGTATCTTAGAGCTCTAGCCTAAGGAAATAAGCCTAAAAATGGAAAATTCTCAACTTACAAAGGTGTACACTACAGTATTATTTATAATAACTAAAAGGTTTTATTTTGGTTACCTTTTCCAAACCCCTAAAATGACAGTAAGAGGAGACTCTAAATGACAGATGCACAAGAACAAAAACAGAAGAAACAAAACCAATATTTTGGGAGATGGAAACTAGAAGAATTGAGTGGTTTACTGATCTAGAACAGGGTTTGGCAAACTTTTTCTGTAAAGGGCCAGATAGTAAATATTTTAGATTTTGTTGGCTACATGCCGCCTCCACCATCCCTTCCTTTCTCCTCACTTTTTTTCCCATTCTCTTCCTCTGAACTAATTTTCCTTTATGAATCCTTTTTAAAATAGCAGAGGGAGAAGGAGAGAGAAGTAATCTTAAGCAGACTCCATGCCCTACAGAGAGCCCAGCATGGGACTCGATCTCACAACCCTGAGATCATGACCTGAGCCAAAATCAAGAGTCAGTCACTCAATCGACCAAGTCACCCAGGCACCCCTAAAGTATTTTAAAAGAATATAAAAACAATTCTTCAGTGGCTGGCCAGATTTGGCTTATAGACCAAATTTGCCAACCCCTGGTTTAGAAAATCAAAGAAAACTGAAACCAAAGCCATTCCAACACAGAATCCAAGAAAGCATATAAAGTTTAGGAATTGGTGGTACCCGGAAGTATCCCACTTTCTGGTGGTACTTCTAGAAGTGCCTGTTATGTTAGGACTGTAAAGAAGAGAAATGAATCAAAGTCTTTTTGTCCCTTAGTAACATTATATAACCAGATGACTACACCTCTCCACTCTGGCAGATAAAAGGAGGTTGATGTCCAGATAGATATGAACCATATATTCTGGACTGACATACCATAAAAGTAAGTGAGAGTAAGGATTAAGTGTAAGTTAATTAAGTAAAACATACTAAACATTAAGACCTCAGCCTCCTTTCAGCAACCACAATGCTGACAGTAAGGCTTACAGTTTTTAGGCATGAGTTGAAAGATTTCTCCACGGGAAATTGAACTAGGCAAGAGGGGAGTCTGATGAAATAGTCCTATCATATGAGAATTAGCATGAAGTCCATCTGTCAGTTTTTTAGTGTCTTATTCTTATGTGTGGACAGCCAGTGATCCACCTGGATTTGAAAAAAGCCTTTAATATAGATGGCAAAGACCAAAATAAGCAAAAAGAAAAGTAGGAACTTGGAGGACAGGATAATGCCATGAGGAACCTCCCAAAAATCCATCAGTTTCCCCCAAAAGATAAGAGTTTATTGTAGCTATGAAATAAGACCTGAATGTGTTAAACAAGGAACAGTCAATGAAGGAAAAAAACCTCTTGGAAATTAATAATATGGTAGCAAAAATGAAAAGTGGGTTACAGTTGACCCTTGACTAACACAGATTTCAACTGCATGGGGCCACTTACTTGCAGATTTTTTTTTCAATAAATGAGATACAGTACTGTACATGTATTTTTCCTCTACCTTACTTTATTGTAAGAATACAGCATATGATGCAAAATAACACACAAAATGTGTGTTTACTACTGATACAATTGCTGGGGCTTCCAGTTAGTAGTAGGCCCTTAGTAATTAAGCTCTTGGAGAGTCCAAAGTTGCACATAGATATTTGGCTACACAGGGGTCAGCATCCCTAACTCCACATTGTTCAAGGGTCACTTGTGTTGAGGAAGTCTCCCAGAAACCAGGAAGCAAAAAGATAAAGGTGAAATGAGAAAAATGATTACTTCAGGAGATCTAGTATCTTAGTAAGAGTTCTTTGAAGACAGAACAGTGAAAACATAGAAGGGACATTATCAAATAAAACTAGAAATTTTCCTAGAACTGGAGGAAGTTGGGTCTTCATATTGAAAGGGCAGTTTAATGCTCAGCACATGGATGTAAGAAGACCAAGGTCAAATACATTTATCATGGGGGGGGGGGTGTGCACCTGGTGTTTCAGTCGGTTGAGTGTCCAACTTTTGTTTCAGCTCGAGTCATGATCTCAGGGTCCTCGGATAGAACCCCACATCAGTCTCCCTACTCAGCAAGATGTCTGCTCCCCTTCTCCCTCTGTCCCTCCTGGTCGGTCTCTCTTTCTCTCTCTTTCTCTCTCTCTCTCTCTCTCTCAAATCTTTTTTTTTTTTTTAAATGCATTTATCCTGGAATTTCAGAACAGTAGGGGCAAATAACGTCCTGAAGTGTACAGAGAGAAAAAATAAATCATTATGTGTAAGGTAAAAAAAAAAAAAAAAATCAGAATGGCATCAGACTTTTCATTAACGACACTGGAAGATAGAAGATAATGGAGTGATGCCTTCAAATTTGGAGGGAAAGTTGTCCTTTATCCAGACTAAGTATTAATCAAGTGAAGATGGAATAAAGTATTTCCTGACATGTGAAAAATCTTTACTTAGGAATTATCTGAAGTTGGTGATTTAGCAAAATGAGAGTAATTCAGAAAAGAACATAAGATCTAAAGAATCCAACACAGAATTGAGGGAAGGCTACTTCTGGGATGATAGGATGAAGGGAAGTAACATCTGGAAAGCAAATTTAGAGAACAACCGGTCCATTTTAGAGCATATTAGAAGATTTGGAGGAGGAAGTCCCTAACAACAACAAAAAATGATAGTATATTGAATCAAAGAGATCTGTACTTGTAGCAGAATGGGAGATGAATTAAAGATGATTATGTGGGGATCCCTGGGTGGCGCAGCGGTTTAGCGCCTGCCTTTGGCCCAGGGCGCAATCCTGGAGACCCAGGATCGAATCCCACGTCGGGCTCCCAGTGCATGGAGCCTGCTTCTCCCTCTGCCTGTGTCTCTGCCCCTCTCTCTCTCTCTCTCTCTCTCTCTCATTCTCCGTGACTATCATAAATAAAAAAAAAAAAAAAAAGATGATTATGTGGAAAACTGAGCAAATGAAAAATCAAGGCATTTAACCCCATGGGGAAAAATGTAGTTGTGTAAGAATGGAAATTTAATCATAGTGCACTGCTTGACTCAACATTTTTATTAGTCTTAATGCACAAGCAATACATACTATTGGAAAACTAGGAGGAAGGGAAATGTATGTGTATGGGGGGAGAGGGGATGAGAGTTGGTGAAGAGCAGCTGAATCCACATCTTCCATTGTAAAATAGGCAGTGCCTAAAACTGAAAAATATGGAAGCAGCAAACTTAAAATCTGTTACTCGAGTATATGAAGATATGTTTTGGAGAGAGTTCTTCCCCAGTGGCCTTGAAAAGCTAGTTGATCTTTTAAAATCAAAAGTATGTGTAATTTGATTAACATTAGTAAGAAAAAAGGGAGATAAAATACTAACAGTTGGGATTATGAGTAATTTGTATTCTTTATACATTCTTACAGTTCAGATTTTTTCAACATTGATAGTTTATTCTTTCGTAGTCCAGAAAAAAATACTCCATTATTCAATATGAGTCTCCGTTATTCTTAAATATTTTTTCATTTGTTAGGAATTCCTAATTTATAATACCTTGTTTAATATTGTTTCTTTAAAAAGATAGGATTTATTTCCTGAATACCAGAAAGTACCATAAATATGTGTTGGGAATAAATACTTGATGACACATGGCATTTGTGATCTAGAATAAGGAGAGAAATGTGTTAATTATAAGTATAGATTTACATATGATGGAACACAGTAATGTGAACAAAAATAGAAGATGAAAACAAAGAGACAGTGAGGAAGCAGAATTAATAATACTTGGCTACCTATTTGAAGTAAACTAGGAGTGAAAAACAAGTCAATGATGATTCTCAGCTTTCTGACTTCGGTGCATATATTTTGGTGCTAGTCACTGAGAATGGAAATAGATAAAAGATAAGGTGCAGGTTTAATGAAGTCTGTTTGGGACCTGTTGGTTTCAGCTGTTATATTGAAATGCAAATACACTCATCTAGATATATCCAGGATGTTTGTGTTTGGAGTTCAAGAAAGAGAGCTGAGAAAAAGCAAGCAGAAGAATGAAAACGAATGAATTGCCTAATTGTCAATCATTTTCAAACAGAATGGGTGAGATCTCCAAATAGATGATGTAGGCTAGAGCATGAGACAGTGAATCAAGGACAGAGACCTAGGGAAACAATCACTGGCTTAGATCTTTGCAGATCTTAGGAGACACATTTCATAGGACTGATGGTAGCATAATTTTGTAGGTAGAAGAACCTGAAGAGCTGATAGTCAAGGCTGCAAAGGTGAATACTCCCCAGAAGCTTGACTGTAAAGGAAAGAAGATTTAGCTAGAGGAGGGGAATAGAGCTTTCTATGGGAATATCTGTTTCGTTTCTTTTCTTAATGCCACCTGTTCTTTTAAGGTGAAAGAGACATGAACTGGAAAGACTGGCTTTCCAATCAGAAAGAGGTTTAAAACATAGAAAGGAGCCAATCAGAAAGAGGTTTAAAAACATAGAAGGAAGAGGATAAATGCAACAAACAAAAGAAATGAAATGATGACTAACCAGGCAAAAGCTTTTGGAGCTTTTGGCCTGTGGAGGCCACAGCTTACTTTATTTGGAAGGGGAGGAGAGGGCTTAAGAAAATGTCAAAGTAATGAATACAAAATTAGATCCAGGACCCTGTAAAGCAACCATGAAAGTGATGAGGGCCTTAAAGTCTAAGATTCATTGGTTCTCTGAGTAAATCATGTGAGTTCTGGGTAGTTTAAATTCCTGGGAGAAGATTAAGAGCATTGGTAGTGATATTAGCCTTACACAGAAGGATAATACTTCTTTTGAGACTCCCTCTAGAATATACATTATGAGACCAAGAAGCTTGTTATTCTTGTGCATTGATTTATCTGTGAAACTTGGAGCAGTGCTTATTAATAGATCCTCAGTAAATATTTATTGAATATATGATGGAACAGGAAGAAAAAATGATGAGATTTAGTACTCAAAGAGGCCAGCTTAAATTTTAAGGAGGAAATCTTTTTGTTAGTAGATAAGATCATCAGATGGAGGGTGAAGGGCAATGAAAATGGAACTTGAAGAGAGCAGTCATGATTTAGAATAGATACTGAGGAAGGGAGGCAGAGTAGATGAGGCAGAAGGATGCTGTGTTATCAAGAGAATGGTTGAAATGATACAATCTCTGAAGAGACTAAATCTTCCTATTGTTTAATATTGCAGATAGTGAAACTGTTACTTCGTCACGGTGGAAATCCATTTCAAGCTAATAAGCACGGGGAGCGTCCAGTGGATGTAGCAGAGACAGAGGAGTTGGAATTGCTGCTAAAAAGAGAGGTGCCTTTATCTGATGATGATGAAAGTTATACAGGTTCGTTTCAGATAATCTACATTTAACTGTTTGACATGGTATTTAGTAGAACATTCTGATTCTTCTTTAAATACATAAAATGTTTGAGTTCCTTAGAATAATGCTAGCCAGCTGTTAAGAATGATGAATTTAGTAACCTCGGTATTTGCTGCATGTCCCCTGTGTAAGTGGGAACATAATGTCATTGCTCTGTTTTCATGATTCCCCCAGCCACCCTCCACCACAAACTGCTGTCATGTTCAAGTCTACTGCAGAACCTTTCGCCATTAACAGTTATCAGCACTGCTACTCTGACTTCTTTCATTCCTTTATAAATTAGAGAGCTATTAAACTAAACCCTTCCTGTTTTTCCTGGCATAAATGAGTCATCTTTGCATTTTTACTTCTTTGATTTAGGTAGTTGAACTCTGGTCTTTGTTGCAATGTAGGGGCACAGTTTTACAAACACAGTTTTAAAAAGAAAAGATTTAAAAGAATGTTTCAGAATACTTTTGGCATACTCCATTTTCTTTTAAACATAAACAGTTAAAAATATAACAGAAAAAAAACTTTCCTGCATTAAGAAAAGTCTTTCATGTGCAGATTGGAAGGGTTCATGTTTTCAGGCAAAAATCAATGAAAAAGAATTGACTCAGAATCATAACTGGCTGGGATGCCACCTAGATGGCTCAGTTGGTTGAGCATCTGACTCTTGATTTCAGCTCAGGTCTTGATCTCAGGTTGTGAGTTCAAGCTCCACATTGAGTTCAATGCTGATGTGGATCCTACTTTTAAAAAAAAGTCATAACTGGCCATATTCTCACAAAAGTTTAAAGAATTTCTATAAGAAATTAGATAATAGTGCTTCTTATATGAAAGGGAATAAAAATCAGACCATACTAATTTAATCTCATCCATTGCCAGAAGGCAATAAACCAACATCTATAGTTTTGAGGGATAGGTCTCCCCTTCCTTTTTTTTTTTTTTAACTATAATTGGCATATAACATTATATTAGTTTCAGGTATACAATGTAATGATTTGATGTTTATACATTCCAAAATGATTATTACAGTAAGGCTAGTTAACATCCATCATACATAGTTATAATTTTTTTCTTCTTATGAGAAGGAATTTTAAGATCTGTCTTAGCAACTTTGAAATATGCAGGACAGTATTATTAACTGTAGTCACCATGCTGTACATTACATCCCCATGACTTAGTTATTACTGGAAGTTTGTACTTTTTGACCCCTTTCACCTATTTTGCCCAGTGCCCACCTCTGGCAACCAATAATCTGTTCTCTGTATCAATGAGCTTGGTTTTTGTTTTGTTTTGTTTTGTTTTGTTTTTAGATTCCACATAAGTGAAATCATATGGTATTTGTTTTTCTCTGATTTATTTCACTTAGCATAATGATCTCAAGGTCTGTCCGTGTTACCACAAATGGCAGAGTTTATTCTTTTTTTATGGCTGAGTAATATTATATACATATACCACATCATCTTTAGCCATCATCCATAGATGGATATGTAGATTACTTCTGTATCTTGGCTATTGTAAATAATGCTATAGTGAACATGGGGGTGCATATATCTTTTTCAGTTAGTACTTTTGTTTCTTCAGATAAATACTCAAAAGTAGAATTGCTGGATCTTAATAGTAATTCCATTTTTAATTTTTTTTAGGAACTTCCATACCTTTTTCCATAGTGATTGAACTAATTTACATTCCCACCAACAGTGCATGAGGGCTCTGTTTTCTCCACATCTTTGCTAATAGTCTTTATTTCGTGTCTTTTTGATAATAGCCATTCTCACAGGGGTAAGGGGATATCTCATTGTGGTTTGCATTTCCCTGATAATTAGTGATATTAAGCATCTTTTTATATACTGTTGGCCATAGCTATGTCTTCTTTGGAAAAATGTCTATTCATATTCTCTGCCCATTTTAAAAAATTTTTTATTTAAATACAATAGTTAACATATATAATACATTATATGTTAATGTATTATTGGTTTCAGAGGTGGAGTTCAATGATTCATCAGTCTTCTGTAATACCCACTGCTCATTGCATCACCTGCCCTCCTTACTTTTCATCACCCAGTTACCCTGTCCCCTTTCTTTCTCCCCTCCAGCAATCCTGTTTGTTTCCTGTGATTAAGGGTCTCTTATGGTTTGTCTCCCTCTCTGATTTTGGTCTTGTTTTATTTTTTCCTCTCTTTCCCATCCCCATTTTTTAATTGGATTGTTTGCCTTTGAGTTGTATGAGTTCTCTATATGTTTTGGATACTTTTATGAGCTATGATTTCCAAATATTTTCTCCCATTCACTAGTTGCCTTTTCATTTTGTCTATTTCCTTTGCTGTGCAAAAGTTAGAATCCCAATATTTTATTATGAAAATGTTCAAACATACAGCAAAGCTCAAAGAGATATACAGTGAAGACCCTGGGTACATTTATACTACACTATAAACTACATTTTTTAGTTATTAACTTTTTACTATATTGCCTTTATAACATTATCACATACCTATCCATCTACCCACAATCTTATTTGATGTTTTCAAAATGAGTCGTAGATATTTCTAAATACTTCAGCATGCATTTTATTAACTAGAGTACAATTTTTATGTATTCTATGTATGATTATATAAGATAATATTTACACTTGTAAAATTAATAATTCTTTCTTTAATGAAACATTCTCTGAGTTTTGAAAATGTGTAGACCTGTATGATCCAGTCTTATCAAGATACAGACTCTGTCACTCCAGAAAGTTCCTTAGGCCCTCTCCTAGTCAGTTCCCACCTTTACCTGATCATTTACACCCTTTATGGTAGAAATTATTAGACAAGAATTCACTAATGGCTGATAATCTAGAGGGGATTTTTTTTTATGAAGAGCAGGATATTTACATGGCCTTTTCACATTTATAAGGGGGAGGAGACAACAGGGATAATAGGGAAGAGAAATTTTTTTCTGAACTATGATTAAATTTTAACATCATCAAAAGAGGGACGGATAGATACACATCATGTGCCTTCAGATGTGGTAGTATGAGAAGAATATAACATTACTTTTATAACATCCTGATTGTGAATGCATGATCATGAAGAATGTTCTCGTTTTTTTCCTTTTTAAAAACCAGTGCCATGAAAGATTAAGAAATGTCAGTGTCATAAAGTGATAGAAATGTTCCAGACTGTGTAAAGAGGTAATAATTAAAGGCAATACCTGTTCCTTGGCTATATACTATACTGGAGTGGGGAGTGGAGAAGTGACTCTAAAGGACATTATTAGATCGTTTAACGGAATATGGACAGTAGATTAGTATTGTGTCAATGTAAATTTATGAAGTTGACAACTATACTGTGGTGACAAAGAATATTCTTATATGTCTTAGGAAACACTAATTTCTTAGGAAATATTCACTTAGGAAGTATATAGGGATAAAGAGCCATGATGTATATAATTTCCCTGCATATATATAGAGAGAATACAAATTATAAAGCAAGAGAGTGCCTATTTGTAATAGGCAAATCTGAGTAAAGGATATATAGTATTTAGTATTCTTTCTGGCTTTTTGTGAGTTTGAAATTAATTCCAAATGAAATTCAATATATATATTAAAACATGACATTTCTTAGTTTTGTCCATTGAAAAGATCTGAAAGCAATGACAATAATCATTCCTAATGCCCAGATTATAATCTTGAAATACTTTCTACTAAAAGAAAACCAGAGCATTTTGGAAAAAAATGGTTGGTTCTCTGGGACAGGAAATATATAAGATAAGCTTGAAACATCTTGTCATTACAGATTCCAAGGAAACTGTCAAAGCCTTGTCAAAAAGACTTAGGAGACAACTTGGAGCAGTTCTCACTGGCCAAAGATGGGATAGTTTGAATTTCAGTAAGGGTATTAATTACAGATATTTAAAACCCATCATCTATATTTAAATCCATGATTCCATAGTGATACATTTTTTAATTAATTCATCATCATCAGAGAACTAATTTGTTATCTTAAAAATTAGGCAGAAATGGGAAAAAATTTGTTTTGCCTTATCTATATGAACTTTATCACTAGATAACCTTGTTATAGGCAGGAAGTATTTTCTTATAAGATTAACCCAGCCAAAAGAATGAGGAAAGAAGAGTAATTGTTTTTGCAACCCCCAATTTTTAATATATTTAAGCATTGAGTATCAATAGTTAACATTAAATTTAAAAAAAGAAGAAAATATTCCATGCCCCCTGATAAAAGAATACCAATTATCAGTGCTCAGGATCCAGCTGCAACTTGCAGGAAATACCAAGATTAGAGGGATGTGCTGAACTGCATCCAGCAAAACCTAAACTGTGGGAAACCCAAACAGCTTCAGTTCAATAGACAGATTGCATGAAAATGAACAAGGATAACCTGTGGAGAAAAAATTAAAATCTTTAAAAGGAGTTAAGACTAAAAAATTGTGTATTCAGGTGTTTTGTATACTTTTCTGGGGGAATTTTGTACAAAACTCAGTCACAGTAAATGGCGCAAAGAAGATCCAGAATATATTTGGGTTTTTAATAATAAATTCTTAAGCTAATGTGTTAGGAAAAGCCTGATATGTTTTCAGTAGTTTTGAGAACCAGCAATAGTGATATTTCCTTTATTTCACTTAGGAAATGACCAGTGCTTTTATTAAACTATCACCTATCTAAAAATAGGACTGATTATAGAGTGGTAATGTTAATGAATGAAACTGAAACTATAGGCCAAATTTTAAAGGTGGCAACATTCCTTTTAGTATATGTTTTCACTTCTTCTTCATCCAGATATAAACTCCTTAAGTAGTACATAGACACTGCTCACTAAGTATTTGTTGAATTTGTGGAGTGGTTACTGGCCCTTAGGGACTATGCCAGGGCTCTTCTTCAGCCTCCACAAATCCAAGGAATAGCTGAACCTGTAGGCTGAGTTCATCCATTACTGAGATTGGAAAGTTTGAGAACACCTAGAATCAAACACCAGAGAGCCTTCCTCCTGGTACTTCAGCTGCTCATTAGCAGTCCCTTAACTCGGAGGAAAGGAGGAAAGCTGCTTTCTCAACCATTCCAACATTGGGTTAGTGTGCTAACAAAGGCAGCTCTTTTTTTTTTTTTTTTATAATTTTTATTTATTTATGATAGTCACACAGAGAGAGAGAGGGGCAGAGACACAGGCAGAGGGAGAAGCAGGCTCCATGCACCGGGAGCCCGACGTGGGATTCGATCCCGGGCCTCCAGGATCGCACCCTGGGCCAAAGGCAGGCACCAAACCGCTGCGCCACCCAGGGATCCCAAGAAAGGCAGCTCTTTAAGATTGCCTTGAAATTCAAGAGAAGGATCATTCTGAACCAACAGAATGTTAATCCAGCTAAATAAAACTAAAGGAAACGTAATTTGAACTGTAAAAATGAACTTTGAAGCTTGAAGGAAATGAGGTACAGCTAATAAAAGCCATGATTATACAAGCAGAACACCAATGAGGAGTGATCATTGTGGGACTTAAATTATTAGACTGGAAAATCAAGTAAAATAAATCTTGACAACACACCAAAAATACAAAGGAGAAGAATCCTGAAAGAAAAGAAGCTTAGGGAATATATCTAGGAAACCTAACAGATCTAACATGTAAATAATATTTTTGGGAACTTAAAAGGAAGAAAAGAAACGGGTGAAAGTCCACAAATAAATAGAAGAAAACTTTCCTGAGCTGAAGATAGCTTGAGTCCATCAATTATAAAGGTCAATGAGGGGACGCCTGGGTGGCTCAGCAGTTTGGCGCCTGCCTTCAGCCCAGGGCGTGATCCTGGAGTCCCGGGATCGAGTCCCACGTTGGGCTTCCTACATGGAGCCTATTTCTCTCTCTGCCTGTGTCTCTGCCTCTTTCTCTCTGTGTCTCCCATGAATAAATAAATAAAGGTCAGTGAGTTCCATATGGTTTAATGAAAACACATACACACACCCCAGACTTATACTAGTCCGTTTCCTTCATTCTGAATGTAAGAAGTTATCTACAAGGAATACTGTCAAATTGGCATTGGACTTCTAACTTGTAACAGTGAAAGATAGAATCTGGAGAGACAAGAACTGCACCATAAAAATTCTGTACCTGACCAAGGTATTATTCGCATGTCAAGGTAAAAGAAAAATTATAGCAGACATTTAAGCATTTAGAAGGGGCATCAGTATGTGTATTTTCTTAGGTTTAAAAAAAAATACTGGGAAACTAAACCAACAACTTATAAAAGTGGTTACCTAATAAGAGGAGGGATAAAAAGAGAGGTAAGTGAATTGTCATAGTCTTTTTGAAAAATAGTCTGGCAACAACTAACAAACTACAAGAGCTCTTATCTTTTAGAGCTTTATCCTGAAATATTTCTAGGTGAAATGATAACGATGAATGGGATGTGCTTCAAAATGATGCAGAGAGAGACACCTAGGTGGCTCAGTGGTTGAGTCTCTCCCTTTGGCTCAGGGTGTGATCCTGGGGTCAAGTCCCACATCGAGCTCCCTATGGAAACTGCTTCTCCCTCTGCCTGTGTTTCTGCCTATCTCTCTGTGTCTTGTGAATGAACGAACGAACGAACGAATGAATGAATAATCTTTTTAAAAAACAAAATGATGCAGTGATAGGATGTATAGAGGTATGGATTGGTCAAGCATTATTGGCTCTTTTAGCTGAGTGTTGGGTACATGGACATGGTTCAGTATAACATTGTCTACTTTTGTGTAAGTTCAAAATTTACCAAGGCACCTGGGTGCCTCACTGATTGAGTGTCTGCCTTTGGCTCCGGTCATGATCCTGAGGTCCTGGGATCGAGTTCTGTGTTGGGCTCCCCTTAAGGGAGCCTGCTTCTCCCTCTGCCTGTGTTTCTGCCTCTCTCTGTATCTCTTGTGAATAAATTTTTTTAAAAGTTCAAAATTTATCATGATAAAAATGTTTTTTAAAATATGTATGCTCCTTGAATTAGCAGTCACACTTTGGGAATATTTCATGTTTATTAAAACACATTTTAGTGACAAAATAAAAAAAATGTATAGTGATATATAAGGGATTGCTTGCATAAATTGAGGTAGATAGCTATACAATGGACTAATGTACCATGAAAAAGCATGTCTTACTGCTCTTGGAGAGATTTTCATAAGATCTTTTTGAGTTAGAAAAATCAAGATAAATAATGTTAATATCTCTTATTTGTAAGATGAATGTTTTTAAACCTCTGTATGTTTGTATATATACATATATTTGTGTAAAATCTTATAAGCATGGAGTAGAATCTGAAAAGCTATATACCTAGCGACTGTGCACTGTTGAATCTGTTTGCTAACATTGCACGTGATGATCTAACTGCAGATCCCTTAGCTCTCTTTTCAGTTTTTCTGTAGAATTTGACAGTGTTGACCATGTTCTTTCTAAAATTCTGTTACTTTTTGGAATGTAATTCTCCCCTGGCTTTCATCTAGTGTCCTGGACTGTTTCTTCTCAAATTCCTTCTACAATTTCATCTTTATTTCTTCCCCATTCCCATATACCTTTATGTTGGTTTTTCCAAAGATTTTACTTTCTGGACTCTTCTTCTCTTGACACATAATCTCACAGATAAATTTCATCCATGCTCATAGTTTTAACTGCCATTAGTGTGGTAAGGCCTTTCAAATATCTCTCTATTACATAGCTTTCTCTTAAACCTCAAACCTGTATATTTAGCTGACCTTTGGGTATTGCCACCTAGAATTCCCACAGAAGTCAGTAGCCTTGAATCAAACAACTTCTCTCATTTTACACTTTCCTTGTTTTTCCTGTCTTAATTGGTGATAGCATCATTCAGCTATACATATATCACTTGTTAGTCATCCTCAGTTCTTCTTCCTCCTTTTCCTTCGTTCAGTAATTTAACAACTGTTTTTGAGCATTCATTATGTGTTAGGCATTATTTAAGTACTAGAGATACAGCTGATTAAGAAAATGGAGATACTAACATAATCATCCACCTACCTCTGTCAGTTTTACTTTTAAAATATTTGTAAATCCATCTATCAGTTTTAAGCTACAACTCATTCGACTGTCTTTGTGCTATGTGATATCAAGACCATAATAGCCGAAATTACATTGGCTTTCATAAAAGAAAACAAGATTTGAAAATTAGAAAAATTTTATATGACATGTTAATTTTCCCATTTATTATGCCTACAAACTCTAATTCTGGTCTCTTCAGAAAACAGTAGCTGTAAAAAAAAAAGCAGCTTTTATTATAAAACTTTCCATTAGAAAGAGGTGTTAACAACAAATTTTTCCCATGGAAGAGGGAAAGGTATCTTACTTGAACTTCGGTGTTTAATTAGAGTGAAACACGTCTTCTAGAACCTTTTTTATTTTTTGACTGTTTCATGTGTTCATCAACTATGTATTGATTTTTCAGAATATTTATTTTCCACATGATGAATGTGCCTGAATTATTGCTTGATCAAAGTTCCTCAAGGAATGATGCAAAAATCATCAGTAAGTATCATACAAAGATTTTGGAGTTGCTGAAAAAGACTGATGAAAATACCCAATTTATTGCTTAATTTACATGAGGTCCTTGTTAGACTTAACTTTATCAAACTTCATCCAATCTAAATTTAGAATGTGTTACTATTTAATCAAGAATTACTTTAACTGCCCATAGATGTTTGTATATATAAGACCTGATAGCGTCATTAACCCATCTGGTATATCACACATCCATGTGACAGATACACTTTAAGTGTTGCAAAGTTAGAGAATATAACCAAGTTATACAGTGTATACAGATACACTTTAAGTGTTGCAAAGTTAGAGACTATAACCAAGACATTAAATTTTAGAAATTAATAAATTTGGAGGAAATAAAGAGTGTTAAATATGTAACATATTAAATATGGTTTATTCCTTCAGGTATTGTGCTTTATGACAGGGCTACACAGGTCAGGGTAGCTGTTCCACAAACTATTACTGGTCCTCAAGATAAGGAGCTTGTGCCAGAATGTAAATCAGTGCGTTCCTTCCTTTATCAAAAAGGAAAAAGGCTGTGAGGAAATATCAGCTGAACTAAACAGTGTGCTAGTGACATAATTGATTTCCATTTTTGGTGCAGGCTCCTCACTTCTTCACAGATTAGTAAAAAACAATTTGCAGATAGGCCTTTAGTTCAGGGACTACACTGAGTAGCTGTCCTGTGTCGTGCATATCAAACATTTATGATGTTGTTTGAGGAATACATGTCCTGGTTAGCACAGCTTATGTATACAAGTGTATGGCACTTTTAAATTTGCATAATTCTTTAGTCTTTCTGCCCTCCCCCAACTTCTGCCCTTTTCCCACAGTCTTATTCCACATTATCTTCCTTCACAGAAATTCTGTCTAATAATGGTGTTTGCTACAGATAATTGCTTCTTGCTACCCTGCTGAGGACTCAGTCATATATTCAGAGAGCCATATCATGCCCATGAAACATAATTATGGTGATGGACAAGTGGGTAACTCTGTGTCACACAGTGCCCCCTCATATTTTCTGACATTCATTAATTGCCAAAGTTGAGATTCTGTTGCAAATCTGCAGACATTGATTTTATTACTTAAACAAAGTGTCCAGTGAACAAAGTTGAAAATGCCAGTCATTGTCAGAAAAGTTATCACCTTTTCCTTATTTTACTTTGGCGCCAGAAATCTTGCCTTGTTTATTAAGCAGCTGCTATAAACTTTGCTCACTTGCATACTTCAGCTTAAGCAAGGAGATGGTTCATCGTAACAAATAGATGAGCTACTTTTTAGCATCTGCTGTAAAACAGATTAAGAAACTTAAAAAGACAGTGATACATTATTACCCACTGGTGTTTACTGAGTACATTTCTGTGTCATAAAATACACAAAATGACCAGTATTTTGAAGCCTTATTTTCTTAATATTAAGATAGTAAATTGTTAACTATTCTAAATATATTGTCATAATTTGTGAAACTCATTTCCGCAGCTTTATGTTTCAGGAGCTATGAAAATATGACTGGTTGATACATGCATAAATGGAATTAAAACAATAAATCAAGAGATCAAAAAAACATTCATTAAGTTAAAATATACCAGAAATTTTTATTAAATGGATTATGTGATGTTAAGAGTTTAACCATAAGTAGAAAGAAGCACCACCTTAGGAAATTTTAAAGCAAGCCTTTTAACCTTAGAAGTATGAAGATAACTACAGAAAAAATTACATAAGATGTTTTTAGAGTGTTAAATATCAACATACTTGATCATGAGGCATTTAGACTTGATAGAGCAATTTGCAGGGTAACGGAGTTTGATGTTAGTATACCTGAAATTAAGTATCCTTCTATTTAAGATGTAAAGAATGTTTTATTTTTGTTCTTTCCAAATGGCATTTTAAAATCACTTCTATTGTATATGTTAGGAAGTGTGGGTTAGGCTAAGTGTGGAAAGTTATAATCCACTTATAACCCAAGAACTTTAATTAGGACTGTTAGCAACCTCTTTGATTAAATATTTTTCTGAAATTGTTGAGTGGCAACAAGCATAGTGTTGGGTGTTCAGCACCCTTTATTTTTCACATATCCCTGTAGTACCAGTGCTTAGAAGAAATGAAAAGACATTGAGATAGCAATTATGTATGGAGGGCTGAGCATACAGCATGATAGTCAACAAGATATTCTTTGATTTAATGACCAACCAGAAGAGATTCCATAGTGTTTTGCATAGTGTTTTTGCATGCTCTGCTTTTTCTCCTCTGCTTTGTGGCATATTTGGTACACTTTACACACAGAGTTGTGAATTTTAATTTTTCGAACTTTCTTCTAAATATCACCAGATGCTTCTTCCTGAATCCTAAACAAATAAAACCCCTACACTTCTCTTATTTGAAAATCAGTACTTTCAAATCAGAACAGATTTTATCATATGTCTTATGTGGATTAATTCCAGCAACGTAGTTCCAAAGCTTAAGAATTCTTAATTCTATTCTACATGGAGCGTTTTTTAAAGAAAAACATAAATGTCAAAGTTTGTTAAGTGGAGAAAAAGGAAACAAAATTACTATTTTATAGATACTCACTTTTTAGCAGTGTCTATAAAAATTACACAGTTTTATTTATTTGTTCATATATCAGAAAAATAAGTGGAGAGTTGTGGTTGCAGCTGAGTTGTTTTTTGGATGTCTGCAAATGAATACTTTATAAGCCTTTAAGTTTTATATTACATAAAATAATAGTCTGCTAAATATCTCTTTGAAGTTCATGTACCTATAGTAGTCAAGAAATTTCAAGCATGTTTGCCCAAAATATGTAAAATTATTTATCATAAATACCAAACGAATAGGTTTTTTGTTAATAATCTGTTAGCTTGATGATTTTCATTACAAACTGAATTTCCACCAGCGCCTAGTAACTTAAAGTGAGTCTGTCACATAATTATGGTAGTTGAGATATTGCTGAATATTTAAGACTAAAACTGTAAAGGATACATTTGGGCAGAACCCTTAAAGACCTTTGACTTTGAAAAATATTTATTATATATGCATATATTTGAATGCATATATAATAAATATTTGAATAATTAATATATAATATATTGCATATATAATACATGCATATATAATAAATATTTGAATATATAGCCTTAGCTATATCATCCTGTCTACAGAAAAATGTTTTCTCTAGTCATGGTTAAAAGGACCTCCATGTAATATACATATATACATATGTACATATGTATATATGTAATGGAATTAGCTGAGACTGGGTGATTTTGTCAGTTTCCTTTAGTGACATCAAAATTTTTGTAGTGATACTAGTCATATTTTTAGGAGAAAAATCTTGATTAATTTATACTTTATAGAATTAGTTTCTGTGTTACTGACCTTTTAGTAGAAAGACAATGTGTAATTAATTATAATTAAGTGAGGCAGTATACAGAGTGATGTCGTACTTGATTTTACTTCCTATATAGATTTTGCCTTAGATTTAGCATTTTCAACTGGTTATATTCTCTTCTTCCCCAGCTCACCCCTAAACTCTTGACTATAATTCTCTTACCTACATCTATTACTATAGAAATACAGTGAAAATAAGTCCTCAGGTAGCATACTTATTTCCAAGTAGATGTATGACTGCTCTTCTTATGTAAAGCAGAATTAAAATACCTAAACTTTCGGGTGCTCAGCTGGCTCAGTCGGTAGAGCATGCAACTCTTGTTCTCGGGGTTATAAGTTCAAGTCCCATGTTGGGTGTAGAGATTACTTAAAAATAAAATCTTTAAAATACCTAAACTTTACTTAGGAAAATTGTGGCTTAGAAGTGGAGATTTAGAAGAGACTATATAAAATTACCTGATGTTTTATTTCCCTGTCTCTAAGCTACATTTCTCAATCAGTTTAGGGATATGAAAACTGTAATGATTTGTTTACTAAAATACAGGTATAATTTTTGTTAGTGTTACTTCTTTGGCCATATAGTATAAATAAGTAATATAATTAGTCCTTAAATAGATTAGTTGTGGTTAGTGAACTATTATAGAGCAAAGGAACAGCCCAAAATATATATAAGATGCCTGCAACAGTTGTGAAGTATTCCCAGTGAAGCCTCAGAGAATCTCTGAAACTTCCAATCAGTTTATTCAGGAAATAGCCTTGCAAAAGACTGAGATTAAAGAGAGCCACAGATCACTGTAAAGACCTCTCAGAAGAGGAGAGACCTGTTGTAGAGATACACCACAATACTGCTAAAGAAATTAGTTTTTCCCTTTATCAATACAAAAAGAATTCCAGAGATTTAAGGAGAGTCAAGTGAATGAAAGACAAGAAGGCCAAGATGAACAAACAGAACAATTTATCTTGGAAAATGTAAATAATATAGAAAACAGAAGGATGACTTCTTCTCAGTACTCTTGAAGATCCTTGGAGGGCAATCAATCTACTAACCATAACAACAAAAGGCCACTGTAAAAAGTAGACCTGGAAAGTCCTTGGAATTCTAAATATTTATCATTACTGAAAATAAATATTCTATACAGGACTAAAGAACAGACTGGACATTGCTGAAAACCTTGAGATCAAAGAGAAGAGCAACATATAAAACATTTTTTAAAAGACACTAAAATATGAGGGAAAAAAAAACAAAAAACCTACACAGGATAATATATTCATCCTACAAAAAGAGCAAATGCTGAGACGAAAATAATTTTCTTAATTGAAGAAAATATCCTTTAAATAGAGATTTATGTTTGTGGATCAAAGAGGAATGTTAAAGAATAGAAAGAAAGGAAGAAAGAAAAAAACATCTAGATACATCACAACTTCAAGGATATTTTTTAATCTTACAAGCTCCCAGAATCACAGAGAAACAAGTTGCTTACAAACCAGAGATTGGCATCTTATCTCTCATTCTTACATATGTTTTAGAAGACAGGTGGAGCTGTAGTTACAACATTCTGTGAAGTATTATTTTGAACCTAGAATTCCATTCCCAACCATATATCACTCAAGTGTCAAGGCTAAAGAAAAACATCCTTGGACATGCTTTCTGTTCTTTTTCTGAAAAAAGTTATTCACATACATTACTCTTTGGTGACACAAAATACAAGTCTAAAAGGAAGATATAAAGACTAAGGATTTTGGTGAAAAATTCCAGAGGGACAGCAATGAGCAATTGGCATATTTTTGAACAAAATGTCACAGAGCTTTATGAAGAATGTTATCAAGAAAAGACTATATAACAATACACATATTGTGTGAATTCGATTCTGAGCATTCACTGTTTCTGGAATTATTGATATGAAGGCGTATTGTCTGAGCTGATGAACAAGAAAAAAAGGTGAAAACTCCAGGGAAAATAGAACATATGAACAATTTATGGCCTAATTATAAAGAGGCTAAAATGTGACATGATTGGGGGCTGCTTACAGAGCACATGCATGCTTTCTGAAATGACAGAAGTGTCCCTTGGTTTGGTCATTTAGAAGAGGCAAGAGAACAGATCTGAATTCAGAAATTCTGTTCACTTTCTTATTTCTAAGTTAGTTAAACTCAAATGTAGTACTCTAAGTTATGAATGAGTCTGTTGAGTGGTGGGATTATTTTATGGGTAGCTTTTCTTCTTTACTCCGCTCTATTTCTCTGGTTTTCTATCATGAACAGTTTTACTTTTATAATAAAAGAACAGTAAATGCTGTTTGAAATGCATTTAAAATAATGAAATGAAAACAATCTTTATAATAAAAATTGCCAAAGAAGTATAGCTTAGGACTTTTTATGTACTAGCCCATCACTGAATAAAAGTGACATACAAAGCAAACACCATCCCAAATGTAAAGTTTCTTTTTTCTTTTTTTTCTTTTTTTGTAATACTCCCAAGTGTTAAAAGAATACTTAGTTCTGTTTGAACTACATTACATTACACACCACACACACACACACACACACACACCTTTCAACATTATAGATATTTTGGTAATGGAAATCCAGTCATAAAGCATTTTTCTCTACTCTTTTTGAAATGGCTATTTAATAATAAAGCTCAAATTTTAGTATTCAGTATTATCCAGGTTTGTTCCCTGGATCTCTAATTGTGGGCAAGTTAATTAACCTGTACGTGCTAATAAGTTCCACGTCTATAAAACAGAAATTACCGTACAACCCTCATAGAGGTGTGGCAAACAAAGGTTAAGTGAATTAATATATGAATGCACATAGAATATCAGTTGGCCTGGATATAAGCACTTGATAAATATTAGCTTTAAAGATTGTGAAAATCTGAAATAAGGTTATCACATTAGACATCTCCAGCTATTTAAAATGAAATATTGAGAACTGTACTAATATTGCAGCTTGTAATCTTTAAATTAAAAATGTCATTTTTAATTTAATGTATTTACCATTATAAAGATGAAAATCTAATCAGGTTCGCAGATTTATAGTCATTTAAGATAGTCACAGCATAGCTGCCTTTCCTTTATTTTTTTATTTCTAGCTTTATTGAGATATGATAGACATGTAACATTGTGCAAGTTTATGGTATATAGTGTAATGATTTGATAAATGTGTATATTGCAGAATGATTACGACAGTAAGGTTTGATGACACATCCATGGCCTCACATAGTTACAATTTTGGGTATGTGGTGAGAACTTTTAAAATCTACTTTTAGCAACTTTCAAATATATAATGCAGTGTTAACTGTAGTCACTATGCTATACATTATATCCTCAGAACTTACTCATAACTGGAAACTTGTATCCTTTAACTACCTTCACCCATCTTCCCTATCCTGTGACTTTTTTTCCTTTATAAATTGTATTAATAGTCATGAATGAGGTGTTTTTAAACTCTTATTTCATATACTTATGGAATACTTAAATCAAGATATTGTATATCAAAATCAAGCAAAGAATAGAGAGCGAGTTCATATTTGAAATTCAACTTTGACGTCAGGTGGGTATGTTTAACAGCATTATTTGTTACTTTCTTAATTCAAATCATTTTACAGGTAGTTTAACAGTAAATCTCATTTAATATAATGCTTTATTATAGAACCTAGGGTTTTGTGGCCGAGTTATTTTCTTGAGACACTCAGTCATGAAGTAAACTTAGAAGTAGAAAGTATTTATATGAATGCTTATGGATTATAATATAATAATATGGCATAATTATAAGCATTCTTTTAGTTCATCTTAGCTATATTTAGAGTTTTTATGTACTCAGAAGTAACAGCATGATGGTTGTGAGTACTAATATGAAAGTCAGAGAAATGCGTTTGAATATCAAGCTCTACCACTTACTGACTATATAGTCGTGGACAGATTTATTATTAACGTTCTTACATAGTAGAATCCTAGACATATAAGGTGGGTACATAAATAAATGAGGTAATTTATAAGCTTGAATAAATATGGTATTTTAAGCTTTCTCTGTGGATTATTTTCAATAACAAAGTTCTCATCTACTTACTAAGTTGTAGAAGAAACACTTTTTATTTTTTTTAAAGATTTTTATTTATTTATTCATGAGACACACACACACACAGAGGCAGAGACATAGGCAGAAAGAGAAACAGGCTCCATGCAGGGAGCCCGATGCGGGACTCGATTCCAGGACTCCAGGATCACGCCCTGGGCCAGAAGCAGACGCTCAACCGCTGAGCCACCCAGGCATCCCGAAACACTTTTTAAAAATCATTCTATAATGGCATTAAATTGCAATTAGCAAATGAAACAGTTGTATAATTGAGTCTCTCTGTCTCTATTCCCATTTCCATTTCCCCACCCTTCTTTGAGGAACACTAAAAAATCCTTTGCATGAGTGGTTGTCTTTTTATGACTAGTATTCTGATGTTTAAAAATATAAATTCCACCAGACATTAATACAAGAAAATTGTTCTTGGTTCGATCTATTTCTTGTTTCTCCTCACTGCCTCTCCTCCTTACCCCAGGAAGTCTTTGTCTGCATATGTCCATTTTTTTACTTGAAAGACAAGTGGTTTCCATTGCCCTCATTCTGAAGAACTACTTGCTTCCATTGTAACCCTGTAATAAGTGAAATAAGTTCCTGGAGTCAGCTTGAATCTTTTTGTCTTCAATTTTCTGATACTAAATTAAACAAATACAAAAAGTTATGGGATTCAGTTTTGGCTTTTTAAGTTAACATGTGCTCTTTTGAATTTGGCATGTTAAATGTACATTTTACTTAAGTGCTTTTTATTTAACAATACATTTTTCTCTTTTTATCTAAGCACTGGATTACTGTGTATCACATGCATGGTATATACCTGGATAATACTAAGCACGTTATGTAAGTTCATGTACTTACATGAACTTACATATACTACTCACAAATAGCCCTGTGAGTTAATCCCTAATGATAGATGACTGTTAAATGGCAGAGCAAAGATTTGAACCTAGAACTAATGACAGAACCTATGTACTTTTCCATTGTATCATGCTGTTTGTCACTGGGTGTGAAAAGTTCAGAGTCTGATGGTCCTGATATCAGCCTAAAACTACAATATGAGTTTAGTATATATTTATTTAACTTAATGATAACTGTTACAAAGTGTACCATGACTAAATTCATGTTCATTATGTTTGAATGTGGCACCTTCTGTTAGCCACAAAGGGTTCTGAAATGAAATAAAATTGCTGGTGTTTTTTGGTTTTTGCCATAGTCTACCATTCATTAATTTAAAATCTTTAAAGAAAGTTTACATTTCATATATATAACATATTCCTGAAAATGTGCTTACATGTTACCTGATTCTGCACTCAAAAAATTAAGAAAAAAAAATTTTTAAAACCTCCTTAAATATAGTATATATGTGTAGGGTTTTTTATTTTATTCTGTATATTGCATAATGTATTCATTTTTAAAAACCATTTTTAAACAGATTACAGTAATTGTAAAATTAGTGATTTTATTTTTATTATCAAATTATTCAAATATATGCAGAAGTAGAAGGGACAGTATTATGAACTCATATGTATATATGACCCAGTTTTACTTATTTCCACCTTGTGGCTAATCTTGTTTTGCCTCTCTCCATTCTTCCATACCCCATCATTTTGAAGTCATTTCACTGGAAATGTTTCAGTATCTATAAAAGAATAGAATTTTTTTTACTTGAAACATAACAATAATATCATTATTATATCTAAACTAATGAAATGTTATTACTATTAAATATCCAGTTATTGTGATGCCTGGGTGGCTCAGTGGTTGAGCATCTGCCCTCACCTCAAAGCATGATCCCGGAATCCGGGATTGAGTCCCATATCGGGCTCCTTGAGGGAAGCCTGCTTCTCTCTCTGCCTGTGTCTCTGCCTCTCTCTCTGTCTCTCATGAATAAATAAATGAAATCTTTTATAAATAAATACATACATACCCAGTTATTGTTCCAAGTTCTGATTGTCTCATAAAATCAAAAGATTTTTTTCCTTAACTTTCTCAAAGTCAGAATCCAAATAAAGTCCATTGATTTCATATTGGTTGATATGTCCAAGTATCTTTCAATCTATAGATCTCTCCCTTGCATTCTTATGTTCTTGCAATTGTTGGTTGAAATACCTTGATCATTTGCTGGTAAATTTTCCAAAAGTCCAGGTTTTGCTTATTGCATCTCCGTGATTTCATCTAAGGAAAATTACTTTTCCAAATATTATCTTGCCTCAATTTCACATTTTCTTAATTTATCTACAGTGACTTTAACATTGAGAAGGAAAAGTTGTAGGATGCCTGGGTGGCTCAGAGTGTGATCCCAGGGTCCTAGGGATTGAGTTCTGCATTGGGCTCCCCACAGGGACCCTGCTTCTCCCTCTCCCAGTGTCTCTGCCTCTCTGCCTCTCTCTGTCTCTCATGAATAAATAAGTAAAATCTTTAAAAAAAAAAAAAAAAAGGTTGCTTGTGGCTATTACAAAGAAATTTTGGTGAGGTTGAGCAGATTTTTTTTTTTTAATATTTATTTATTCATGAGAGACACAGAGACAGAGACACAGGCAGAGGAGAAGCAGACTCCCCATAGGGAGTCTTATGCGGGACTCAATCCCGGATCCTGGGATCACGCCCTGAGCTGAAGGCAGACGCTCAACTGCTGAGCCACCTAGGCGTCCCTGAGCGGATTATTTTAATGGTTCTGATCAATTTTCCTAATTTTCATCAAGACTGAGGTGAACATTAGGCTTTTTTTGAAACTAATTTCTATCGATATTGGCATAAAATCTTCGTATAAATTATTAAAATACTTTACATGCTGATTTTGCCCATAATTTTAAAACCTTATTTTCATTACTTTTCATAATATCAACTACTGTACATATATTTGTGTTTCATATGGGTCTCTAATTTTCCTGTTCTTCACAATTGAACATTCTTCATTGAGCTTCTATTTTTTTTTAAGATTTTATTTATTCATGAGAGACATAGAGAGGCAGAGACAGGCAGAGGGAGAAGCAGGCTCCATGCAGAGAGCCCGACATGGGACTCCATCCCGGGTCTCCAGGATCCCGCCCTGGGCTGAAGGTGGCGCTAAACCGCTGAGCCCTTCATTGAGTTTCTGAAGGGGGCTAAAGATTTACTATTATTACACCTATTCAGTTTCCATCTTAAAACTGTGTCCAGTTTCCCTGATAAATACAAAACACTGTATATTCAAATAACTGTATGAACACTATAAAAATGGTGCCATTGGTTAAAAGTAAATTTCTGGCTAAATAAAAAAGCTTAGTAGCTGATAAATAAGAGCATGAGGTCAATATAGGAAAACAGGCATGTTAGTCCATAATGTGTGAAAGTGCAAGATATATATTGAATGTTCAAGGTGGCACAAAGCAAACAAAAGAGCTGTGCTCCACATGGCAGGTGATACGGGAACTAACAGCATGTGGATGAAATGTTTGCCACCTCTTCAAATTGCTGAGTTTAAAGGAGACCTGGATCAGCAATGAATTACCCAGATAGGAGCACCTAGGTGACTCAGTGGTTGAGCATCTGCCTTTGGCTCAGGTAGTGATCCTGGGGTCTTGGGATCAAGTCCCACATTGGGCTCCCCACAGGGAGCCTACTTCTCCCTCTGCCTTTGTCTCTGCCTCTTTTTCTATCTCATGAAAAATAAAATAACTGGGGGAAAAAAAAATTACCCAGATAGTATCAGTGGCAACATCATTTGCCACCTGGGTACTATACAAACTTGTTGAGTGAATAAGTTTATGTTTCGTGTTTATATCCCTTTCTACAGTCCTCCCCTTCTACCATATGTAGCCCCACTTGATTTCTTAATGTGATTCTGAAATGCCCTATTTGCATATTTATCTACATTTATTAAGCACTCACTATATGTTATTATGAAAGTCCCCAGGTCTTAGTCATGAATTTATGTTTAAAGTATTTGTTGAATAATACAGAAAACAAGCAGAAAATTACAGCTACCTCACTGAAGTTTACCGTCCTACAAAGGACTCTCAAATTCCTTAAATAGGCCATTTTTTTTTCCTCAGTAAGCACACTGTCATCCCCACCATGCTCCATCCCACAAATACAAAATAGAAGTTTTTCATTCTCTGGATGCTACAGATTTAGGCAGATGCTGTTAAAAAATAAAGTCATATATTATTGTAGGTTTATAGTAAGCTGAATCTTGTGTGTACGTGCACACGTGTATGCATGTATTTAAGCACTCATTTAGAATAGGTGGAATGCATTGAGGATATAGTGGAGTAGATAGCCTTCCCTTTGCCCCTTGCCTTTTTTTGAGGAACAGGCAATCTTTAACCTCCCATATCCCAGTGATGAGAATAACAGATAAAATGCACACCTTTTGGAAGTGATGTTCCCAAAGGATAAATGAGAAGTTAAATGTATCTCCTCCGAAACCATTCCAAATAAACATGTAATCTCCATAAATACCAATGCAAACATAGCCTCAAGATGTCCCCTGCTCACATCTTCCCTATAACAAGTGACTACCCCAAGTCCTTCCTATATATAAATTCTTGAAGTGCTCCTCCCCCTGACCTCTAATCTAAAATATCTTCTAGTTAAGTAGTTGGGAAATAATAAAAAGAAACTGATCAGGGGATCCCTGGGTGGCGCAGCGGTTTGGCGCCTGCCTTTGGCCCAGGGCGCGATCCTGGAGACCCGGGATCGAATCCCACGTCGGGCTCCCGGTGCATGGAGCCTGCTTCTCCCTCTGCCTGTGTCTCTGCCCCCCTCTCTCTCTCTCTCTCTCTCTGTGACTATCATAAATAAATAAAAATTTAAAAAAAAATTAAAAAAAAAAAAAGAAACTGATCAGAATCCACATAAAATATGCATGTAAATTTGGGGAAGAGTGAGTAAAATACTGGTATCACCAATGCAAATAGCAAGAAGAAATGAGAGGTGAGAGACAATGTAGAAAATACTGTTAAGTCAGACAAAAGCATCCTGGGCTACATTTCCTCAGGGTGAGGTAGCCTTGGACAAGCTACTTAACTGGGTCAGACTCTGTTTACATGTCTCTTAAATAGGAATAATAATTGCTGTTATGAATAAATGGTAGTAGGAGAGATAGTGTTCCTGATTTTGAAAAGTCTCATACCATCATCTTTGTATTTTTATTTTGTTGTAGATAGGAAGCCATCAGATGAAGAGAGACATAATCTGTTCTATAATGCTGGCCACATTTTAGTTAAGGTGATAACTGATCTAGGCAAGAAATGATGAGAACCTGAGATGGGACAGTGGTAATGGGAATAGAGAGAACATGGATTTTAAGAGATAGTCCAGAGATTAAAACTTTGAACAGTTAATTCTGGAAGTTGTGGAATTGAGAATGTTAAGAATGGCTCTGAGGTTTTCAGTTGGAGTAAATGTGTTAATTGATATGCTACAGAAGTGGGAAATAGTGGCTTTCAAGCAGCAAGAGGAAACAGCTGTGGAAAAGAAAGAAGGGAGTTGAATGTCCTCAATTTTGAGTTAGGATGATTAAAAGGAGTCAAAGAGTGTCCAAGTTAGACATCTGAATCTCAGAGGAAAAGCAGAGACCTGGACTTCACTATAAGTTCAAGTTTAGGGTCATGGTGTATATAGTTTTGTATCATCATCATCCATTAGAATAATTATATGTTTTCTAAAAGTAAATATAATTCAAACCATTTTAAAGGCGCAGCCTCTCTCCTGAATTTATTAGGCTTGTGAGATGTAATTGGTTTGTCAAATGCACACTGGTTGTTTTGGAAAGATTTTGAAAGAGGGATTTACTTTATATATTATCATCTCCCTGAATTGGTCACATGTGCTCTGTTTGGCTGCCACCCCTTTTGAATACAAGAAAAGATGGAAATGTATGGTAGCCTCAGTAGGAAAAAAGTCAAGCCTAAAGATAATGACCTCAAATAACATTTAACTATTGTGTAAGGTGTCACTAATATTTGCTGCAAATATCTAAAAGTGCCTTAAGAAGTACAAGAGTAAATTTCAAATGTATTGAAGTGTTTTTAACCAACTAATCTTTTATTAGCATTTTTTATGGAAAAGAAAAATGTTTTAATGAAAAGTTTAATATTTGAATGGTTGCTTAACCTTTGTATTTCTTTTTCTTTCCTAGTTTCCCAAATAAAATTGTTTGAAATAAAAAACATTAATTTTTATTTTTTTTTAATTTAGAGAGTATATGGGGGATGCCTGGATGGCTCAGTGGTTGAGCGTCTGCCTTCGGCCTAGGGCATGACCCTGGAGTCCCAGTATTGAGTCCCATATCTGGCTCCCTGCATGGAGCCTGCTTCTCTCTCTGCCTATGTCTCTGCCTCTCTCTCTCTCTCTCGTGAATAAATAAAATCTTTAAAAAAAAAATAGCATGTGCATGAGCAGGGGAGGGGTAGAGGGAGAGAATCTTAAGCAGGCTTTCATGCTCAGCATGGAGCCCAACACAGGACTTGATCTCAGAACCCCAAGATCATGATCTGGGCCGAAATCAAGAACCAGACACTTAACCAGCTGAGCCACCCAGGTGCCCCAAACATTAAGATTTTTTTAAAGGCACTTTTTGTCAGAAATAATTTGATAAATGATTTAAATACAAATTCAGATTTATTGCTTACCTAGATAATTGAAGACCAAAAGATTGGAACAAAAGGAAAACTAACAGTATAATTATAGGCATGCCATTTTGACTACTAGAATTTGAGGATTTGGAGAGCTGAGGTGATTTTCTCACTGTAAGCAGTCCTCTCCTAAGAAAGGCAAAACATATTTTTTTTAAGTTACTATCACACTATAATTGCAGGACCAGCTCTATGTTCCTGTTAAAGTAAATCAAAAGGTCTAAACCTTACTTAGGGAAGAAGAAGAGATTAGGGAAGAAGAGAGATTTCCAGCCTGTTCTGCAATTGAAATGATGTCATGGAGGTATAGTACGTACCTGTGCTGAGATCAGACTCACCAGCTTCATGAGAGCAACACAGGGTTATTGCCACCAGCTGCTGAGAACCACCGGCAGTAGAGCAAGCCCAGTAGGCACATGCAACTCATTGACCACAGCCAGGTTACAGTCCTTCACTGGACTAATTCCACATTCTCATCATGGACATTAATTAGTGTCAAGCTAACTTTCTCACTTTAAAACTTCACTTTTTTCCCCTTTTAAAAAAGTCATCTTTGAAAAAGATCCATAGGAAAAGTATATTTGCATTGGAGAGTATTGCTTAATTACCTTCAGTTGATGAATCAGGAACACAAATAAATGATAGACCTTAATCTCTCAGGGTACACATATTTGTGTAATTTCCTTGGAATTTGCATTTAACCTTGAATGTATATATTCAAGATAAGCAGTATGATAAGTGAAACATAGGGATGCCTGAGTGGCTAGCAGTTAAGTGTCTGCCTTCGACTCGGGTTGTAATCCAGGGGTCCCAGGATCAAGTCCCACATCCAGCTTCCTCCATGGAGCCTTCTTCTCCCTCTGCCTGTGTCTCTGCCTCTCTTTCTGTGTCTCTCATGAATAAATAAATAAATTTAATTTTTTTTTAAAAAGTGAAACATACGTGAGATTATATGTGTGGTGTAATTTAAGAAATGTAGTAATATACCTAGACAAAAAAAGACCAGGAGAAAATAGGCTGAAGAAATTATGAAGTGACATTAAACAGTAAATACAAACACATGGCAAAATGAGCCACATGAATAAAAAAAAAAAAAAAACAGTGACACTATTTTATACCTATTAATGAACTTTTTAGATACATATTTGGTAGGCTCCACACCCAGCAAGGAGCCCCCAACACATGGCTTAAACTCAGAACCCAGAGATCAAGACCTGAGCTGAGATCAAGAGCTGGACACTTAACTAACTGAGCCACCCAGGTTGCCCGCCTATTAGTGAACTTTAAAAAAATATATTTTTCCAGGGTCCCTGGGTTGACTCAGTTGGTTTAAATGGCTGCCTTCAGCTCAGGTTTTGATCCTGGAGTCTCAGGATCATGCCCCACGTTGGGCTCCCTGCTCAGTGGGGAGTCTGCTTCTCCTCTGTCTCCCCCCAACTCCACTCCTGCTCTCTGCTTGTTCACTCTCTCTCAAATAAAATCTTAAAAAAAAAACTTTTTTTTCTGATGATAAAAATAATCTGTTTTGCTAGGAATTTGGAAAATACAGAAAAGTTTGAGGATAAAAATCTCCCATAATTCCTCCAGCAAAAGTTTAGTACTATAGATACTTTTTTGATACATTTTTCATTTCTTTTTTCATACACAAATTGATTTTCAAGTAACGTATACAAAAATTTTTTCCACATTATTATATATCTAGAATATCAAATTAGAAGCAACCTGAATGTCCCTTCAGTAGAAGAATCAGTTTAAATGATTACAAATTAACTCAATGTAATATGAGGCTTTAAAAATAGTAATGATTTAATTTCAGTAGAAAATGTGATCTGTTCAATGGGAAAAGGCCATATGTAAAATGGTATGCATGCTGTGATTGGATCTGTGTATGTCATAGTTACTTCTATGCCCTGAATCCCTGTACATCTTTCATGCCTCAGCTTCAGTGCCACTTATTTGAGAATCCTGCTTTCCTTCTCTAGTTTTCCTAACCAGACTGTTTCCCAAGTGCACCCTTTCGACCTAGTACCTATTACCTTTTTAGCAACCAACAAGTTGTGCAACTGTTAAAGAGGCAAGACTGTCTTTTGATCTTGTCACCCCCTACACACCTAACACTATGAGCCTGGTGGAGCAGAATAAATATTTATTGAAGACTTAATCTCAGTGTAGAACTGAGGTTTTGTGGGGTATATCAAAGAAAAAAAAATCATTCCTAATTTCTAATAAAAGTAATCATCTAATGAGACAATATAATAGAATAGCTATAAACCATAAAAAATCCTTGAAAAGTACACATAGAGATAAGTTCTGAAGAACAAATTATAAATAAAGCATTAACAATAGAAAATAACACCTGTTATATAAGTACATATTCTTTTTTTTTATAAGTACATATTCTTGTAGTCAATCAAAGATCAAAATAAACAGTGCTCCCAAAATAGATGTTCCTTTTTGCAACATAAAGTTCTGTAGTTTGATACTATATATTGCAATATTGATGGCTGGGAATGGGGAGCATTTGCAACATCTATAATTCTAAAAATGTTCCTTTTTATACCATCTATCAGTATAACCATTTCACTCATCAGAATAATCCTCTTTAAAAATAAGATTGTGATCTCTCCAGGGCTCCTATGCAGTGCCCAGTGTCTTACACCCCAAAATGCTTCTGGAATTTGGATTTTTATGTGAGAATATTTGGGGGCTAGATCACTTTAGTTAGAGGAAGTTTAATGTATTAAATTTACAATTCTAATAAACAATTTTAGTAAGTACTTAGCAAACTTACCATTTTTATAGTGAGGTTGGTGTTTCCTCCTTGTCAGAGGCCTCAGTTTTCATTGCTTTTAGTTAGAAGCCCAGGTTTTCTTTTCAGATTAAAGCCCAATGTATACAAGATACATTTCAGCTAAAAAAAGATGCCAACCTAGGAAGAAGAAAAATCTTTTTCTTAAAAATGACATAAGGGGTGCCTGGCTAGCTCAGTCAGTGGAGCATGTAACTCTTGATCTCAGAGATGTGAGTGCAAGTTAGGTAAGAGATAACTTAACAATAAAATTTTTTAGGGGATCCCTGGGTGGCTCAGCGGTTTGGTGCCTGCCTTTGGCCCAGGGCGTGATCCTGAAGTCCCAGGATCGAGTCCCACGTCGGGCTCCTTGCATGGAGCCTGCTTCTCCCTCTGCCTGTGTGTGTGTGTCTCTCTCTCTCTCTCTTTCTCTCTTTCTCTGTCTCTCATGAATAAATAAATAAAATCTTTTAAAAAATAAAAATATTTTAAAAAGATACAATGAAATAGAATCTAGTAATGTTTTGACTGCATTTATACAACTTGGATGCACTTAAACTTTCATGTACTTAAAATTAATTTTAATGTACTTAAAAATGTGTAGAAGTTGAGCTCATTATCTCCCCCATTGTCTTAGAGTCCGTATTAATGTCAAATCTAAATTATAGACAAGAAAATTAAGGAGCATAGGAGCTTCTTTCAAATACATATTTATTCAGTTTATCTTTTATAATCTTGATTATGTAATTGGGAGATGCATTTCCTTAATTTTTTTTTTTTTACCAGTTATGTGTCTTGTGTAAGTGAAACCATTCACCTTTATATAAGTTTCTACTTTATGAGGATCACTTGACCACTTATGATTTTATTCATAAAAAATTCTGAAACGGGGGTTCCTGGGTGGCTCAGTGGTTGAACGTCTGCCTTTGGCTCAGGTCATGATCCCGGGGTCCTGGGTTTGAGTTCCGCAGCAGGCTCCCCATGGGGAGTCTGCTTCTCCCTCTGCCTATGTCTCTGCCTCTCTCTGTGTACCTCTCATGGATAAATAAACTCTTTTTTAAAAATTCTTAAATATATAAGACATTATGTGATATTTACTTAATTAAACCCTATAAGTTAGTGGTTCTTAGTCATTTTTGCATCAGTGAATCTTACTTCAGTATTCTTTGTCCAGAAAAAAAAAAAAAATGTACATCGGGATGCCTGGGTGGCTCTGCAGTTGAGTATCTGCCTTTGGCTCAGGTCATGATCCCATGGTCCCAGGGATCGAGTCCCATATGGGGCTCCCTGCATGGAGCCTGCTTCTCCCTCTGCATCTGTCTGTCTGTCTCTCTCTCTCATGAATAAATAAAAATCTTTTTTAAAAAGTACAGTATATAAAATTTTGTATAACAGTATCCAGCCAATGTGTCACTAGATAGATAGATAGATATATGTATAATGTATATGTCCTGTATCTTTGATATATGAATTCTGAATTCATTATACTATATGCTTTTAGAAGTGTCAAGGGATCTCATTATGAAGCAGATTCTGTATAAAGGTTTTCCAAAATACGGTAGTAGAGTTCATAAATAGTTTTATTGCATTATTCACATATGATACTGAAACTTTCTTTCTGAATTGAAATAGTTACTTTATATGCTATATTTTTCTCTCAGCCTTATTTTCCTGACAGTTTCTCTTGACCAACAACAGATTTTCTCTTCTTCTTCTAGATTCTGAAGAGGCTCGGTCTGTAAATCCTTCCAGTGTTGATGAAAATATTGACTCTGAGACAGAGAAAGACTCTCTCATCTGTGAAAGTAAACAGATAATTCCCAGTAAAGCACCTCTTCCATCTGCTCTTGATGAATATGAGTTCAAAGATGACGATGATGAAGAAATAAATAAAATGATTGATGATAGACATATTCTTAGAAAGGAGCTACGAAAAGAGAATGAAGCTGAAGTAGAAAAGAATAGTTTATTTACAAAACCGGAGAAAGCTTTCTATCCTAAGTCATTTAAAAGTAAAAAACAAAAGCCGTCTAGAGTTTTGTATTCAAGTTCAGAAAGTTCAGATGAAGAAATTCTTCAAAATAAAAAGGTTTCTGCTCCATGTTCTGTCCCTGAAACATCAAATTCTGATACACAAACCAAAAAAGAATATGGAATTTCAAATGAACACAAACAGAAGGGTAAAGTCAAAAGAAAATTGAAGAACCAGAACAAAAATAAAGAGAACCAAGAGCTGAAGCAAGAAAAAGAGGGGAAAGAAAATACCAGAGTAACAAACTTGACCATTAATACTGCACTAGATTGCTCAGAAAAGACCAGAGAGGAGGGGAATTTTAGAAAATCTTTTAGTCCAAAAGATGATACTTCGTTACATTTATTTCATATCTCCACTGGTAAATCTCCTAAACATTCTTGTGGACTAAGTGAAAAGCAGTCAACACCACTAAAACAGGAACATACTAAAACATGTTTATCACCAGGAAGTTCTGAAATGTCATTACAGCCTGATCTTGTTCGGTATGATAATACAGAATCTGAATTCTTGCCAGAAAGTTCAAGTGTAAAATCTTGTAAGCATAAAGAAAAAAGTAAACATCAGAAAGAGTTCCACTTAGAATTTGGTGAAAAGTCAAATGCCAAAGTAAAGGATGAAGATCATAGTCCAACATTTGAAAATTCAGATTGTACGCTGAAGAAAATGGATAAAGAGGGTAAAACATTAAAAAAGCATAAATTGAAACATAAAGAGAGGGAAAAAGAAAAGCATAAAAAAGAAATTGAAGGTGAAAAGGAAAAATACAAAAATAGAGATAGTGCTAAAGAGCTGCAGCGGAGTGTAGAATTTGATAGAGAATTTTGGAAAGAGAATTTTTTTAAAAGTGATGAGACTGAAGATCTGTTTTTAAACATGGAACATGAGTCCCTAACATTAGAAAAAAAATCAAAGTTGGAAAAAAGCATAAAAGATGATAAATCAACCAAGGAAAAACATGTTTCAAAAGAGAGGAATTTTAAAGAAGAACGAGAGAAGATTAAAAAGGAAAGTGAGAAATCTTTCAGGGAAGAAAAAATAAAAGATTTAAAAGAAGAAAGAGAAAATATACCCATAGAAAAAGAAACAGAATGTGGTTCTTTAGGAACAAATGCCAGTGAAGAATCTATAGGATTACACTCAATGGAAAAGGAAATAGAGATGGAAAAACAGGAAAAGTATATAAAAGAAAGTAAGGAAAAATCTGAGAGGCGATTTCAAACTAAAGAAAAGGATGTTGAGAAGACTGAAAGAAAAAATTCTGAAAAAGAGAAGAAGATCAAACATGAGCATAAGTCAGAGAAAGATAAGTTAGATCTTAGTGACTGTGTTGACAAAATAAAAGACAAGCTGTATTCACATCACACAGAGAGGTGCCATAAAGAAAGTGAGAAGCTAAAAAACATCACCACTGTTAAAAAAAATGACGATAGAGAGAAAAGTAGAGAAAAGATGGATAGAAAACATGACAAAGAAAAACCTGAAAAAGACAGGCATCTAGCAGAAAGCAAAGAAAAGCACTTGATAGAAAAAAAAAACAAAGCAGCAGACAGTAGTGACTACACTAAGTCAGAAAAAAGTAAAAATAAAGAAAAGGACAGGGAAGTAGATAAAAAGGAAAAATCTAGAGATAAAGAAGGCATAAATGTAACTAATCCCAAACACTTCCAGGAAGAGAAGAAGTCAAGTACAACAGACAGTTGCAAAGCACAACATGAGAAAACTTTATCCCTTAAAGAAAAAACAAAAGATGAACCTTTGAAAACCCCGGATGGAAAAGAAAAAGATAAAAAAGATAAAGATATAGACAGATACAAAGAACGAGACAAGCATAAGGATAAAATTCAACTAAATAGTTTACTCAAACTAAAATCTGAAGTAGATAAGCCTAAACTTAAGTCATCACCAGCATCAAAAGATACTCGACCTAAAGAAAAGAGATTAGTGAATGATGATTTAATGCAAACAAGTTTTGAACGAATGCTAAGCCTTAAAGACTTAGAAATAGAGCAGTGGCACAAAAAACATAAGGAAAAAATTAAGCAAAAAGAAAAGGAACGGTTGAGAAATCGTAATTGTTTAGAACTTAAAGTAAAAGATAAAGAAAAAACAAAGCATGCACTAGCTGAGTCCAAAAATAAAGAACTTACTAGGTCAAAGAGTTCAGAATTGACTGAAACTTACACCAAGGAGAAACAATCTAAAGATGCTGTAAGTAACAGATCACAATCTGTTGATGCCAAAAATATAACAAATTTAGGGAAGTCATCTTTTGTTTCAGATAATAACTTAAGCAGATCTCCTAGATCAGAAAGTGAAAAGCCAGGTCTCAGCTCCAGATCCGTATCCATGATTTCAGTTGCTAGCTCAGAAGATTCCTGCCATACCACAGTGACGACCCCCAGGCCTCCAGTTGAGTATGACTCTGACTTTATGTTAGAGGGTTCAGATTCCCAAATGTCCTTTTCCCAGTCACCTTTTTTGCCAGTTGCCAAATCTCCTGCCCTTCATGAAAGGGAATTAGATAGCTTGGCTGAACTGCCAGAACGGATTAAACCACCATATACAAGCAGACTTCCAACATCCCATCTCCGATCATCTTCTGTAGAAGATGTTAAATTAGTTATAAATGAGGGAAGACCAACTGTAGAAGTTCGAAGATGTAGCATGCCATCTGTCATTTGTGAACATACAAAACAATTCCAAACCATATCAGAAGAAAGCAGTCAAGGTGGCTTAGCTGTGCCAAGAGAGATTTGTCCTTCTCCCAAACCTGAGGTGTCCTCAAATGTGCCTGAAAGAGAACTTTCAAATGTGTCCAACATACATTCCAGTTTTGCAGCCTCTCCAACTAGATCTGTAAACAGCAAATATATTTCAGCTGATCTAAATGTTATCAAGAGTACTGCTCCATTGGGCACTTTAATGGACAATCCTGTGCATTTAGAGCCATCTAATCAGGTTGGTGTGATCCAAAATAAATCATGGGAGGTATCCGTTGACAAACTGGAATCATTAAGCACCAATGATTTGATCTGCCCAAATTCTAGTACTCCTGATCAAGATTCTTCTGTTCAGGGCTTTTGTAATTCTGAAAACAAAATATTGAAAGAACAGAACACTGACTTTTTATCCCTGCACCAGACAGAACTGCCAGGAAACTCTTGTGCTCAGGACCCAATGTCCTTTCTGCCTTCACAACAACCTTGCTCTTTTCATAGCCAATCACTTTCAGATGCTGAATCTGTTTCTAAACCTATGTCTATGTCATATGTTGCCAATCAAGAGCCAGGTATTTTTCAACAGAAAAATGCAGTTCAAATTATCAATTCTGTTTTAGATACTGATAATGAATCTACAAAAGAGATGGAAAATACTTTTGTCCTAACAGATGTTCAAAAAACAGATGCCTTTGTCCCAGTGTACTCGGAAAACACTGTTCAAGAAGCATCACCAAATTTTGAAAAAGCTAGTACTTTGCCTGTATTGCCATCAGAAAAAGACTTTAGTGGAAATGATGCCTCTTCCCAGTTAAATATACAGTATACATTTAGCAAACTAATGTATAAGTCTTCCAATGGCCATGAGGTTGAAAATAGCTCTTCTGATATTCAGGTTATTCCACATGAAAAAGAAAACAGACTGGAGAGCTTGGTCTTAACTCATTTGAATGATAAATGTGATTCTGATTTATGTGAAATGAGTACAGGGATGCCAAAAGGAATCCTAAATGAACAAGATAATCCAAAACATTGCTCTGAAGGGGAAAAGTGTTTGCTTTCCATTGAAGATGAAGAATCCCAGCAAAGCACTTTATCAAGTCTGGAAAACCATTTACAACAATCAGCTCAACCAGAGATGCATAAATATGGTCAATTAGGTAAAGTAGAATTAGAAGAAAATGCTGAAGATGATAAAACTGAGAACCAAATCCCTCAAAGGATGACTAGAAACAAAGCAAATACAGTGGCAAATCAAAGCAAGCAGATTCTTGCTAGCTGTACACTGTTGTCGGAAAAAGACAATGAATCTTCATCTCCTAGAGGAAGAATAAGACTGACTGAAGAAGATGACCCTCAGATTCACCACCCGCGGAAAAGGAAGGTGTCACGTGTGCCTCAGCCTGTGCAAGCGAGCCCCTCTTTACTACAAGCAAAAGAGAAAACTCAGCAGTCTCTGGCAGCCATTGTAGATTCTCTGAAACTGGATGAGATTCAGCCATACAGTTCAGAGAGAGCAAATCCGTATTTCGAATACTTGCACATTCGGAAAAAAATTGAAGAAAAGCGCAAATTGTTGTGTAGTGTTATTCCTCAAGCACCTCAGTATTATGATGAATATGTGACATTTAATGGATCGTATCTCTTGGATGGAAACCCCTTAAGCAAGATTTGCATTCCCACAGTAAGTAACATCACTTGATCGGCTATGCCTTGCAGTAGAAGTATAATGCAAGTCACTTACATAGTTTTAATTTTTCTAGTAGCCACATTGTAAAAAAAAAAAAAAAAAAAGTAAAAATTTTAACATTTTTTTAACCTAGTATATTCAAAATACTATTTCAAAATAATAACTAGAGAAATTATTAATGTATGACACGTTATATTCTTGTTTTTAACTAAGTGTTGGAAGTCTGGTGTACGTAAGTACATCTCAGTTCATACTAAATGTAGCTACCATTTCAGTAAGTGTTCAATAACCATGCATAGCTAGTGGCTACCTTAACAATCATCACTGGTCTGCCTTATTTTCTTTGTCCTTACGTGCTTTTCCTTTCATCCTAAAGGAGGTATACTTTTATTTCTTTGAAGGATAACTCATTTACATGTACTTCAGGAACAGTCTTCTCTGGAACTTTCCTCTGTTGAGCCACTTCTTAGCTAGTGTATTTTTAATTTTCTTTCTCCATTGGTCTTTATTCACCCACCCTAAGCATCTTGGTTCTCCTTCATCCTGGGGAGAAAAATGTTATTCCATGACTGTGCCAGTTTGTCAAGCTCTCCCTATCTCTTTCCTTCACCACTGCACTCTTGAAGAGTAAGTCTATACCTTATGTTTTCTCTGTATCACTGCCTGTTCATCCTTAAGTTGTATGCACCAGCACACAGCACCAGTGAGCTTGTAATGCCAGATTCATTGAATGCCTCTTTTCCTTTCTACTTGATTTCTGTCACATTTGGCATTGTGACCATCTTGTTCATAAAATTTGCCCCTCCTTGGTTTCAAGATGGTACTCTCTTCTGGTTTCCCTGTCGCAGTGACTTTATCTTTTTTTCTCTCTTTTAATGACTCCTCTACCCACCCTTTAAGCATCAGAATTCTGTAAGAATCAGTTCTGCAGTCAACTTATTTGTCATTGTGGTCTTGCCTGTTCCTGTGGTTTCAGCACTCTTCCGTGTGCCAGTTTAGTTCCCCAAAATTCTCACCTAGTCGTGTCATCTCCAGAATCGGATGTAGGTGCTTTCTGGGCAGCATTACCCAAATGATCTCCAAATACCTGTCATAGGTTTAGTTCCCCAGGGAGTGGGCCCTCAGATTATAATCAGGAGGCTTACTGCTGAGCGCTTTCAGGGTCAATATCTGTAACTGTGTGAAGGAAGCAGAATTCGGCAGAGTAAGAAGTCAAGCTGAAATGTAATTGCAGACTCATTTCAGCTGAACCCACGGGAACTCTGGAAGTATGGGGTGGCCCTTCTCACAGGTAGCCTGCCCCCAAGGAGGGAACATGACCTTGGGCACACCAGTCTTCCTTTCCAGTGTTCCCATTGCCAGATCCTAGAGAGGAACTCTGGTGAGAGCTTTCAGCGTCCAACATTCCTGGTAGCTGGGGGATGAGTGCTTCATTCCTGAAGAAGGAGTCTAACCATGTGCCACTTCAGCCTCAGACTCTCACAGACCAAAAGAAATGATTTATCTCTCACTCCCTCAGAAAAAAACCTTTATTTATTAGTGATGACACCAAAGTAGTAACCTGTCAGTTACCACATTCTAACCCTTCTACCTTGAAACTCTCTCCAGAAACTGTATCTTCTACCAGGGCCTTGTTTTAGGGCCCTCGTCGGTATCTCTCACTTAGAACATTGCAGCAACTTTGTCTTCTTTTCCTAGTACTCTATTTCTGCAAAAGCATTCTTTTTTGTTTTGAAATACATATCATTTTAAAAACCTTAAAGGGGCACCAGGCTGGCTCAGGTCAGAAGAACATGTGACTCTTGATCTCAGGGTTATGAGTTCAAGCCCTACGTTGGGTATAGAGATTGCTTAAATAATAATAAAACTTTTTAAAAACATTTTAAAAAACTGTTTCCGTTCTTAAATATCTTAGCTGGGATTAGCTGGTTTCCCATTGCCTACAGCTTAAAATCCACATCTAATCTTACGAAAGCCATTCATTTTATAATCTGACCCCAGTCTACCCCTCCAGCTTCATTTTCTTATGACTTCCGAACTCATCCAATAATTCAGCCATATTTAACTTACTTACTCTTAAACAGAAATCTTTTCTTTTCTTTTTTTTTTTTTTTCCAGAAATCTTTTCTTTACTACTTTTGGTACTTAGTGCTGTTCCTTCTACCTGAAATATTGTTCTTGCCAGGCTTCCTTTTCTGTTGTCTTCCATGGCTTTGTTCCAGCTATGTTGTCACCTCTGTGCGGAATCTTGTCAAAGTGGAGTTGTTTGTATCTTTTTCATACCTTTACTGTGATATCATAGTTAACCGTTCATATATCTGCCCGTAATCTGATCCAGGGCTAGGGCACTATTTATCTCTTATAGAATGAGTCTCAAATTTATCTTCAGCTTTAAATACACTACTGCTTTCCATAACTCTGTTTCTGGCTACTTCTGAACATCACCTGAGTGTCCCACGATATCCATATAATTATCAGATCCAATGCCAAACCTATTTATCTTATCCCAAAAGTGCTCTTTTTGCCCTCTCTGATTTAGTTACTGTCATTATCTGCTCTCTAATTTCTCAGGCTAGGAACCCAGAATTCTACCTCCACCTTTTCCCCTTGGCCTTCCCATCACATTAGTAAGTGTTGTTCATTCATCTTACTTCCTTTCCCCTTCTCTCTCTCATCACTGCTGTGTAAGGACCACATTAGCTCCATAGACTGTTCACTCACATATGTGAATATTGCATAATCAAATATTCAGAGTATTGCATAATCAAATAATTCATAATCACATGCTAAGCATTGTGCTAACTGGATGTCAGAAACCAACAAAATAGGCATTCTGAATAGCTGCCATAAATCCGACTCTCATCTCTTCTGTCAATCTAGCCATCTTACTGTCTAGGTGTCTTATATATAAATCAGATCTGATTCTGTAACTACATGGCTAAACATCCTTAGAGACTCCCAATTTCCTATAGACCAAAGTCCTCATCATTGTCTGTAGATCCTCCAATACTTCTTTAGGCTTGGCTGTAGTTACTACCCTATTTACTGTACATGATGCTTCCCCAGGCTGTTCTATACTGTTTCACATCACGTCTTTGCATATGTTCTTTCAAAGCCCTAGTTCAGAGAAGATTTAAAAATTAGAGGAAAAATTGTTCTTTAGTCCCACATCCACAGAATATATCTGATGCTAGTGCCCTTTAAATCTTACAAGACTGAGATTTTGATACTACTCTACTAATAATAAGCAATAATAGTACATTTAAAAGAATAGAGTTGTAAATAAATTTGTCATTTTTCCAAATTCTCTAAGCAAAATAATTTGTTAATGACTTAATAGAAAGCTAATAGTTTTCTTGTTTCCTTTGTTTCCCCTTTAAGGGTAAGAAATTTTAACTGAAATATGTTGTATCAGAGGCTTGAAATACAGGTAAAACTGTGAAGAACCCATTTAAATTAAACTTTATACAAGCTATTTCACTAAAAACAATTCTAATAAACCATATTAGGTTGCCTTTTTAGTGCTATCTGCTTATTGAGATGGATGGATGGATGGATGGATGGATAGATATAGGTATAGTATGACACACATATCTGTATATATGCTATGTGTGCTTGTGTTTATAATTACCTTTTCTTATTCCTTTAAGCTCCCTTGCAGCAGTTCTGGAGATACAGCTTTGATTAAATGAGAATTTAGTTATATCAAATATTGTTTCAGAAAGAGCTATAAGTAGAGCCGAGAATTTTTTCTGAGTGTAGTAGAGTTTTTTTTTTTTTTGTAATGAGAATTATTAAAGAAATGCACAGCACAGTATAGATTTCTAGGTTGTATAGATAAGTTTGTCTGGATTTTGCTATAAACCAGCTGTGTGGTCTTAAATAATTCCTTCTCTGATTTTTTGTTTTCAAATCTGTAAAAAAATAATACCTACCCTACTTCAAAAATATATTCCATAAAAATAAATTAAAAAATATATATATATTCCATAACCCATTAAAAACTTGAAAACAGATTTAAGAGGTTATTATTTTGTCCAGCTCAAAATAACTTTAAAATTCGTATCTCTTAGAGCTAATATTGCAAACCCCCACATTTTGCTCATAAAAGGCAGTGTTTTTTAGTTTACTGGACTGAAACTCATTTGTTCAACACTTAGTTTAAAAATGTAAAGAAAAACCAAAATAACAAAAATCGCTTTTACACTACATTATTTTAATTGTTTCCAATATGATTTTATACATTTGTTTCTTCTATCAGCTAATTGTCACTTTATTGAATTAATCTATCCACATTTATATGATCTATTTATAGAACCTGTTAGAAATATAGTGAAACATCTCCAAAGTCAATTTAAATGTTTGTTGTTCTACCAAATATTTTTCTCATAATTTAACCAGAATGCTGCTGTTTTTCCAGAGGAAATCAAAGGAAGAAAAATAAAGCTGTAGGTCAAGTTCCCAAAAGGCAAATGAACAAGGGGAATATAAAAGAAAAAGATTTGTCAAATTCTACTATCTACTGTGGTCCCAAGTACCAGCACACACAGCCCCTTTGGGGGATTCTAAGAGTGGATGACAAGAAAGAGCATCCAAGAGAAGTTGTCGAGAGATTTTATATTTTAGAGACTCCTGGGACTCACAGATCTTAAAAGACAAAATCTCCAAACGTGATTTACTTAAAGTTAGATTGGGAAAACAGGAAAGGGAAAGTCTCCATATATTCCTTTTTGGTGATTTTACCAGATCTCTATACATTGATAGATGTTGAAAATTTCCAAGTTTATGTATGCTACCCAAACCTCTCTCACCTTTCTTGCTAAATGGATAGCTCCACTTGGATGTCCACGAGCTTCACAAACTTAACATGTCTGCACTGAACTCACCCAAGACCCTATTTCTCTTTCCTCCTATCCCCTCCCCCATCTCCCCTCATGGGGTATCTCTTACCAGCCATTTGATCCTCAGGCTAAAGGACCTGCAAGTCCTCCTCAGCTTTTCCCTCTTTTTTATCCTTTAATTGCCATATTTTTAGGCCCTTTCCGTTCCATTCCTGCCTCCTTCTCTCACCAGTGTCACAGTGATTTGCTGCTTTAATTTCTTACCTGCAATCTTGTCCTCGTAATACCTATTCTGCAGACACAGCAGTGAGCTGTAAGATCTTTCAGTGGTTCCCCACCAAATACAAAATTTACCCTACCAATGTGTTAGCTTAATATCTGTTCCACAGCATGTGGACAGATTAAATGCATGGGAATTGGTGGGGCAGAGTGGGGAGGGCTTATGGTCAATACATTTGAAAAATGAAACACCGTTAATCTAAAAGTAAATAAGTTTCTTCACTGCAGGATTTCACAGAACCATTAAGTTGAATTCATTAATTGTGAGACACCTAATGAGTACTTATATGCCGTGTTTCCCAGACTGACTTGTTCGTGGAATCATTTCCTGCAAGTCATCTTTACGGGCCCAGTGTTCTGTGGAACATACTTTAAGAAAGCTAGTCAAAAAGAAGAAGAAGAAAAAGGAAGGAAGAAAGAAAGAAAAACTTTATTACTTTACTTCTAATCCCTCCATCTTCATGTCCTACCATTCTTTCCCTCAAAGTTGATGTCCTGGGAATTCAACTTGTGGTTGTCTCCAGGCACCATACTGTCTCTTTGTTTTGTGCACTTGATCATGCCATCCTCTCATCTGGGAATTATCTCCTCATTCTTCTTCCCCCTTATTTTCCCCCCACAATTCATTTCTCTTAACCCATGATTCTGGCTCTTCCTTTAAGATGTACCTTCAGGCATTACCCTCTCCAAGAAGCTTTCTCTGACACCCCAGGCTCAAAAGAGTAGATACTCTTCATCTGGGTTGCATAAAGGAGGCCTCTATGATTTTTGGAAGACTTTATTTTTTTTTTTTATTTTTGGAAAACTTTAAGATAGTAGCACTAAACTTCACTGTTACTCTTGTTAACATTTTTAAGGCACAGAAATCAAACAATTATATTATTGCAGTTAGAGGCCTGAAAAATAATCTGCCTATAGAATTTTCCACATTGATTCGACTGAGTGAATCTTTGTGATGTTATTTAATATACTTTTCAATCCCGTGTAATTCCTTTAAACTATTTACTGATTATAAGTATAGAGTCCTGGGCAGCCCGGGTAGCTCAGCGGTTTAGCACTGCCTTCGCCCAGGGTGTGATCCTGGAGACGCAGGATCAAGTCCCATGTCGGGCTCCCTGCATAGAGCCTGCTTCTCCTTCTGCCTGTGTCTCTGCACCTCTCTCTCTCTCTCTCATGACTAAATAAAGAAAATCTTTAAAAAAAATAATAAGTATAGAGTCCTGATTAGATCCAGGTTTGATTCTTTGGCTAGAGCTTTTCATATATGATATATAATTCCTTTAGCACCACGTCAAGAAGCACATAGAATCTGCTTGTCCCACCTTCTGAAGAATCAGAAGAGTCAACTAAATTATTTTATGGTGCCAAAACATATCAAGTTACCTTACTTTGCACCAATATGCTGACAATAGTTAGAAGCTAGTTGGGGGTATAGGAAGGAATATAGCTACTCCAAGGAGTAGAGGGAGAATATTAAGGGATCACAGATGTCTCTTTATATTAACTGTAGAGCAGCAGTGTGTAGATGGTGTCTGCTTCCTTAACCTCCAGCATCTACCAGAAAGCACTCTACTGTAATAATCAAGTTAGAGATGAACTAAGCATAAGATTTTTGGAGCATGGCTAAACAAAATGGGTTATCACCTGTAATAAAGAATTTTGAAAACCACAATTCTATTAAAGGATAATTCCATCTTTTTATAAAAGACTTAATTCAGTGACTGTAAAACTCAGCACTTTAACATTTGATTTTTATCCTGTCTACAAGGAGATTTCATGCTTACTATACACAGACTGCTATAACCTTTAGAACAGTTTGCTTGATGTTTTTCTGTTTTTGTGACCCCTTGTTCCTTATATATGAGCTGTCGCTTATTGATGCTCTAAAATATGTCTCTGTAGTAAGAAACTTCCTTAATCTTTAGCCCTTCTCAATTGCTCTTTGAAATTTGCTGTAGCCTCAGAATTAAAACATCTAAGTTTACCAGTATGCTCTACTGTGTTTTAGACCATTGAAATTAAGAAGTAACAATCAGTTGTATAATTCCTACTGTATTATCTAATTCAGAGAACATCAGAATTTGTTTTCATTAAGTGATGCACTAAAATGTTTAATTTTTAAAAGAATAGCCCATTCACTCAGCTGGCTTAATCAGAAGAGCGTCTGACTCTTGATCTCAAGGTCGTGATTTCGAGCCCCATGTTGGGTGTACAGGTTACTTAAATAAACTTAAAAAAAAATTAGGAGTAGCCCATTGTTGCAAATAAACCTACTATTTTTAATTCTTTTTTTTTTTTTTTTTAATTAGATCACACCGCCACCTTCACTATCAGATCCACTTAAAGAACTTTTTCGGCAACAGGAAGTTGTAAGAATGAAACTACGTTTGCAACACAGTATTGAAAGGGTAAGAAGTGTTTAAAATTATGCTACAAATTACTGTATTTTAATAATAGATTATAATGACCTATGTCATATTATATATCATATACATATATAATTTTCCTTTAATTTTTTTTTCATATATAATTTTCTTAGGGGATTTTCCTTATTGAGAACTATTCAGGAAGATTTGATTTTGTTATCTTGTACCTGTGCAGTTAGATAGGGACTTTTTAAGCCTGTTTTAGGGTAGCTGCCCCTATGTTATAGTTCATGTTTTTATTTTTAACATATAAAAATCTCTAATTGCTTATCATTTGCTGAATTTGTGAAGCTAAAGAAGTGAATTTCTAGTTAAACAGTTGGATTTCCAAGTTTTGGAATTGTTGTTTGTTGCCAGCTACTTCAGTACAGAATACCTACCAGAGCTGTGCTTATTGGTCCTTACATGTCTGCTTTCGTAGTCTAGTCTCTAATGGTGAAACTTGGCATGGAATAAAATGAGAAAACCTATCTATAGAAATCATAAAAGTCATTTCCCTTGGATTGACAAAAATCTAAAACCTTCTTTGTCTTTTGGGAGGGTCAGGGACTTCTAAAACTTCATATGAGCTATGATCTTTCTTCATAGAAGTGTTGTGTGTGTACACACATACATACACACACACACTCATAAAAACAAAAGTGTGCTAAGTATGCTATTTCTTTGATTCATACATAACTGATTGGCTAGGGCAGAGGCTTTTAACTTTCTTTGTTGCCATGAGACTCTTGTTACAATCTGGTAAATATAAAACCTTTTCTCAGAATTATGCTTTCAAATAATAAAACAAATATATAGCATTTCAAAGAGAAATGAAAGAAGCACTAATACAGAACTTGTAACATTGTGCATAACCTATGTCAGTGAGAGGTTTGTTCTCAAGAAGTTAGGCCATAGGGCAGCCTGGGTGGCTCAGCAGTTTAGCGCTTGCCTTCAGTCCGGGGTGTGATCCTGGAGACCCGGGATCGAGTCCCACATCAGGCTCCCTGCATGGAGCCTGCTTCTCCCTCTGCCTGTGTCTCTGCCTCTCTCTCTTCTGTGTCTCTCATGAGTGAATGAATGAATGAATAAATAGATAAATAGATAAATAATAAATCTTTAAAAAAAAAAAGAAGTTAGGTCATATAACACACGTCAGTAGCTGTTTCAACCATTAGGCATGGTTGAAGCCACCTGGTAACATATGTTCACCTATTCATCTATACATGTAACAAAAGCCATGCTGCCTAACAAACAGTTAAGAATTCTCACTTGAACTGTGCAATTTTTCAGAACTTTAACAAAGAGTAAAGATGACTCCCATGCTTTCATATATTAACCAACAGTTTTAAATGCCTGACCTATGTGACAGCAAACAATGATACCATTTGGGGGCAGTATCTGCAACAATTATAATATGAATTGAAAATATTTGTGATTCCTATGGTTGGCAGAGTTGCAGATACTTCTGATATTAGTGTTGCTTGTGGCTTACATTCATAATTGAAAGAAATGGCCAATTGGAGGTTAGTAAAAATATAGAATTTTTCCCATCCAAAAAAAAAAAAAAAATTTTCTCATCCAAGTTAACAGATGACCCTCTCTCCCCAGTCTATCCATGGGCTTCTTGGGAATGTTAGGACCCCAGATCAAGAACCTCTGTTCTAGGATCATTTTTCCCTTTGAAAATGATGACAATACTTGAATACTATACTGGATGACCTGAAGTAGAATATTTAGGCTGCCATTTTAAGCAGCATATCTCTGTTAGTTATTTTAGGGGAGGGGGTCTGACTGCAAATAATATATTTCTTTCTCATATAGTGTTAAGGAATTTTTGGTGATTGCTCTTAATCTTATACTACTATGACCAGTCTTTTAGGAAAGCTTTTCTTCTAGCTGTTTTTTTCTTAGTATCTATCTGATCAGGTTTTTTTTATATTCTTTCAGTTAAAGTCCCCACCTTAAATTTACTTAATAAATCTTAAGTATTACACTTAGGTCTTCTCTTTTGAGTATCATTTGTCACATAAAATTTAAAATATTAAATAAGACTTTGTTTATTTGTGTTTTCACTAAATTATAAATACAGTAATACATATTTGGATATAAAGAGACCTGCATGCTCCAATAGGGGAAAGACAAAATTCTCATCAAGTCGAGAGAGAATAGGGAACATGGTTGGAAGAAGACCTACCACATCCCTAATATTCTCTCAGCCCAACCTGCCAGACAGAACCAACAAAACAATGGACATTTATAATGGAAAGATTCCTGGTCTCACTACCTCTGTATTTATAATGGAAAGATTCCTGGTCTCACTACCTCTGTCCTTGAAGTTCTAATCAGCCACAGGTCCCAGGGTTGTCCCCATTCATGTTGAAGCTGAAGAAGACAGTTACCACATGATGGCACAAGTCTGTAACCAGTATCACGATGGGTTGTATCTTAGCTACACCCTAGGGAATTCCCAGGCTGCTAAATGCAGAGGATTGCCTAGATCATTACATTAATTTTATGATAGGGTGACTTTCATATAACATAATTGGAAGTTTTGTATCCTGGTTAACACATTTTAAGGCAAGATTGTACTATGATTGTCAGAGATTTAAAAATCAGCATCAAAGTAGTGTTTGTTTCTATGAAAATATTCATTATAAAACAGAAGCTGCCACCACAGTGAAGGCACTTCACACCCATTAGAAAGCTATAATTAAAAGATAGTAAGTGTTGGCAAGAATGTGAAAAAATTGAAGCTCTCATACATTGCTGGTGGAAATATCAAATGATACAACTGCTATTAACAATTTGGCAGTTTCTCACCAGGTTAAACGTAGAACTACCATATGACCTAGTACCTCCCCTCCTAGTTATTTACCTAAGAGAAACAGAAAATATGTATCCAAAAACTTGAGTATGAATGTTCATAGCAGCATTATTCATGATAGCATAAAGCTAGGAACAACCCAAAAGACCATCAACTGATGAACAGATAAATAAAATGTGGTATATTTACACAATGGAATATTACTCAGCCAGAAAAGGAATGAAGTACTGATACACACTCCAACACAGATGAACCTTGAAAACATGTGACATGAAAAACAAAATACCACATGTTCTATGGATCCATTTGTAAGAAAATATTTAGAGTAGGAATCATAGAAACAAAAAGTAGAGTAGTGGTTGCCAGGGGAAGAGGAGGTATATGGGGTATAACTGGTGATTCAATGCAAAGTTTCTTCTTGGGGTGATGAAAATGTTCTGAAATTAGTGGTGATGGTTGAACATCTTGGTGAATATACTAAAAGCCACCATTTGTACACTTTAAAAGATAATTTTTTAGAGGAGTCTGCCACTTTTGGAAAGAAAACATTTACTTATACTTTTAGAACACTTTTAGAAAAAACTGAGGAGTGCCTGGGTGGCTCAGTTGGTTTAATGTCTGCTTTCTGCTCAGGTCATGATCTCAGGGTCCTGGGATGGAGCCCCACATTGGGGTCCCTGCTCAGCCAGGAGTCTGTTTCTCCTCTCTCCCTCTGCTCCTCCCCCACTCATGCTCACTCTTTCTCTCTCAAATAAATAAATAAAATATTTTTAAAAAAAGAAAAAATATTCTGAATTCTCTGAGATTCAGATTCTTTAGTACATTTTAAGTTATTTTGTTTGAAAAACAAATGATTGAGGAATTATGGGGTTTTTTTTTTTTTCATTCTTGGTTCAACTAGGAAAAACTCATTGTATCCAATGAACAGGAAGTTCTACGAGTTCATTACAGAGCTGCAAGAACATTGGCAAATCAAACACTGCCATTTAGCGCGTGCACTGTTTTACTGGACGCAGAAGTGTACAGTGTGCCACTGGACGCTCAGGTAAAGTGCCACTAATTCAGTTGAAATGTTCCTAAATACAACTTGAGTGTTTTTGTAATCTACTTCCATGGAAAAAACTTGAATTTAGCAGTCAGTAAAACTCAAAAGAGAAAAGCAATTCTTACAGAATCTAGATCACCAGATCTTTTTTTCTAAAATCCTCTTATACGTTAGCCTTATGTTATAAAAGCTAATATTTACAAAACCATTATGTGTTTAGGATAGTGTCCTTTTACATAACATGTAATTTGTTTCTAAAGTGAATGTTTGTACCTTGAAGTAACTGGAAAGCAACTGTAAGCTGGAAAACGCTACAGGCAGATTGAACCTCTAGACTGTGGCGGTGCTAAAAACAGGACCAGGCTTTTTTTGTTTTGATCTTGGATATTGGTAGAATAAATAAACACACTTGTGGAAAAAAAAAAAAAAAAACTGTAGCTATGTCTTGAATAAAGTTTACTGCCACATATAAATTATATGAATTCAAAACCGGACATAGCAGTTGTCAGAATTTTTTGTGCTTCACAAACTAGAATGAAATTCATTGGTTATAAGAGAGATAATAATGATTAAAATAAAGAGCATAAGCATGGACAGTGAAGGATTACCACACAGAAATACTAGGAAATGCTATTTTAAGTCAGACAAACTAGAAACACAAAGAACACAGGGTATGTTACAGAGAAAATTACGTAGTTCTCTCTGGGCTTTATTTTTCTCCTGTTTAAAAAAAAAAAAAGATTAAACTAGATCAGTAGATTTCAAACCTTAAGTCACCAACTGTTTTATCCAAATGAAAGTATTCAGAGATATTTGAAAAGGCTATTAAGAATAATAATTGGGGGAACACCTGGATAGCTCAATTGGTTGAACATTCGACTCTTGATTTCAGTTCAGGTCATGATCTCAAGGCCATGATATCGAGCTCTGCATTGCTTTGTGCACTGGGCATGGAGCCTGCTCAAGATTTTCTCCCTCTGCCCCTCCCCCCACTCACATGCACACTATCTAAAAATAATAATAATGATAATTGGATCTTAAGAACTATTTGACTGTGAGGAAATAAACTCTGGAAAAGCCACTGAGGGAAGTTACATAATTCCCAGCTTTAAATAATTTAAAGGAAAAAAATGAATGGTTCTTTATAATGGAAATGAATAGTTTATGTTACTAAATACTGGACTAGACAGTGCAATATCTAGAGATCTTTTAAAGCTTCATTCAATTATAGAGTAACGAAGGAAATGAGAACAGCTAAAATTTTGAGCATCTGCCTGATGGCCTGGATGGCACTTTGATGGCATGGGTGATAGTAGTAGTAGTAATTACAGCAGATATTTATTAGAGTGAATGCTGCTTGTATGCCCAAGCATTCTGATGAGGACTTCAGAGGCTTAATTCTCAAAATAAGATTAAAAGAGGTATTCACCGCATTTTACAGAATAGAAAATTGAGAGAGTACATAATTAGTTCAAGATTGCATAATAAGATACAAAGCTGGCATTTGAATACAGCCTGTCTTAATTCCAAAACTGATATTCCTAAGAGTTGATACGGAATTTCTTTATGACCATTCCAAAATATTGGTCCTGGAAAAATGTTGGCCTGTATCCCACCTTAACACTTCTTCTCCCTACATATGGTAAAAATTACCACTAAAATGAGATACGAAATCAATTATACTTTAATAAGAATGTCATAGACATAAAAAAATTATATTTAATTATATTAATTATATATTATATTTAATTATTAATATTAAATATATAATTTAATATAAATTAAATATATAATATATTAATATATTATTATATTTTGTTATATTTATATTTATCCTTTTTCCATCATTCCATTACACCACAAAAATTATAATGGCACATAGGTTTTAAAGTGGGTTGGTTATTACATTGTATAGTATTCAACTATTTTTAATCTTCTCTTTCAGTCTGATGACAGTAAAACTTCTGTGAGGGATCGCTTTAATGCAAGACAGTTCATGTCTTGGTTACAAGATGTAGATGATAAATTTGACAAACTAAAGGTATGTATGTTTAGAAGTTCAGTTTCAATGGATGCTTCCCCCTTAAACAGAAAGTGCAGCTCTGTTAGGAGTGACTAGTCACGCATGGCCACAGTCGGAAAGTAAAGGAAAATAAAGAGCACAAGTCCATTTTTCAAAACCAGTGTAGTATGAAAAATGAAACTACCACAGAAAAAGCAGCTTCTGTAAGGAGCACTAGGTTTTATAGAAGACTGATGAATCACTGACCTCTACCAGAACTAATAATACATTTTATGTTAATTGAATTCAAAGAAAAAAAAAAAGTTTCTAATGGGGATCTGTTTGCCTATTGTCCAATATCCAAGTCTGGTGGGTAGTTCTACTATAGGAAAGAATGGGGGGTGGAGGGAAGACATATTGAGAGAAAGAAAATATACTGCAAATAATTCATAAAGAAAATTATTTGGTTTGAGATTTTAAGTCATTTCAAAAACTACTTCTTAGCTGTTCATGGTTCTTTTGAGAATTTGCAATTTTATTATTTAAAAGAGCAATTTCTTTTTTGTTGTTTGTTTATTTTATTTTTTTAATAAATTTATTTTTTATTGGTGTTCAATTTACCAACATACAGAATAACACCCAGTGCTCATCCCGTCAAGTGCCCCCCTCAGTGCCCGACACCCATTCTCCCCCACCCCCCGCCCTCCTCCCCTTCCACCACCCCTAGTTCGTTTCCCAGAGTTAGGAGTCTTTATGTTCTGTCTCCCTTTCTGATATTTCCCACACATTTCTTCTCCCTTCCCTTATATTCCCTTTCACTATTGTTTATATTCCCCAAATGAATGAGAACATACACTGTTTGTCCTTCTCCGACTGACTTACTTCACTCAGCATAATACCCTCCAGTTCCATCCACGTTGAAGCAAATGGTGGGTATTTGTCATTTCTAATGGCTGAGTAATATTCCATTGTATACATAAACCACATCTTCTTTATCCATTCATCTTTCGATGGACACCGAGGCTCCTTCCACAGTTTGGCTATCGTGGCCATTGCTGCTAGAAACATCGGGGTGCAGGTGTCCCGGCGTTTCATTGCATCTGAATCTTTGGGGTAAATCCCCAACAGTGCAATTGCTGGGTCGTAGGGCAGGTTTATTTTTAACTTAAAAGAGCAATTTCAAATTAAAAGTCTGTGAGGTTAGACACTCTTGAAGTTGCAGACCTGGAAATAGTTGGCATATAGATACAGACAGGGTCAAGCAAAAATGGATGTGTAATTCAAAAACTTAATCACTAAAAAAACTATGGATGAGATTAATTTTTAAACAAAGCAAATTTAACAAAAATTGATAACTCTTCTCTTCTTCTCAATAGACCTGTCTTTTAATGAGGCAACAACATGAAGCTGCAGCTTTAAATGCCGTCCAGAGATTAGAATGGCAGCTCAAACTCCAGGAACTTGATCCTGCCACCTACAAGTCTATCAGCATTTATGAAATCCAGGAGTTTTATGTTCCCCTTGTCGATGTTAACGATGACTTCGAATTAACTCCTATATAATAGCAGCCATTCCTTCCGGTGGTGGTGTTTTAAACTGATGGGGCTCAAGAGTATTAAACTGTGGAACACTGCCTTTTGAGAAAAATACTGATATTATGCCTTTACAGTTGTTAGTAAAGTTTGACTAAAATTGGTTATGTAGTAAACACTGTCATTTTATAAAAAAATGAAAAGAGAATTATTTTGGATCCTAGATCCAAACAGTTTCTAACTGAAATCTATTATTTATATTGGTGAGAGGTAACTATTGCATTAGAGCATGTTGGCAGACTGTGGTAGATCTTTTAAAAGCTGAGAATCTAACAGCAACTGGAAGTTGTTAGCACTCTTAAATAACAAGATAACCACTAGTATTCCAGTGTCTTTCAAGTTTTATTAAAATACATTGGTAAACTAAAAGGTTCAGTTCCTACCAAATAGTTTCTAAATGTGGAAGAAAAACTTGGCACAAAATTTCTTCAGTTTATTATATCTGTAAATTAATTGTACAGTTTCTTTTCAAAAGTTTTAATATTGTCTTCCTTTTTAATAACTTATTTTATACATATTGTGCAGATGTAAATCTTGTAATTAATGGTCAAAATGTATACAAAGGGATTGGTAGTCAGAACATGTACAAAAAAATAATTGTAAAGCTGTTGTGTCTAATGTTTTATTGGACCAAAGTTGTAGTTTGTATGGAGTGTAGTAGTAGTGTATACAGGTAGCAAAACTTTTAAATAAGGCATGCATGCGTTTGAGTTAGCTTGTTTTCATCACCATAACTGTAAAGGTTGTGACTTAGTTGTACTGCATGCTTCCTATCATTTAACTCTCTCCATAAGCGATGCCTAAAGTAGTGTAGGGTGTTTCATGCCAGTCTCCTGGGATAGTACCTATGACTCACTATGTCAGACATATTATTTAGAATTAGTCATGCAAAGAAACAGCTCTTTTTTCATCTCACAATAGAACCTATCCCCCTCTCCCAAAATGCCTTTGAATGAAAATTCTGAAATTGTAAATGTCTATTTTAATACTCAAGTATGAAAGAATCTGTGAATATATGTAAATATGTTTAATAAATTTTATTGGTCATGTTAAATCATTGTAAAACTTTTTTACATTGCTTAAATATAATGTTTTAAGCTTAATAACCTTTGCACTTTTAAAATACAAACTGAGTACTCAAATCAAAAGATATTCGGTAGTCAAAATACAAGAAACAGGCATATTCTGACCAATCTCTTCAATGTTTATGAAAAACTGATAAATATGTTGTATTTTTTCCTTGTATCAAGATGCAAAACATATAATTTTCAGAATTTTATAGTTAAAATAAGATTTGGTATGCTGTTTTTAATAAAATAATTAGCAATATACTTAGAAAAAGTCATTTCTCCTATAACATGAGGTAGATTAAATAATCAGGAATATTTCAGATCTGAAATCCGCTAAACTTATTAAAACATTTTTAAAAGGAAAATTAGGTTATATGTAAAATTGAACATAAGTATATGAGATAAAATTTACAGAACTTTCCACAATACTTTCTTGAATTATGAAATAATGCTGGACATTTTTTATTCTGATAGAGAAAAGTTAAAAGATATATGTGAGGAATAAAGTGACTTAAACTCAGCAAGCAAGTTGGAAATCCCAGCTAATGGGAGAGAATGTAAAAATTGAAGTTTCTGAGTGCAAAGGTATATATTAAGCTTAGGGATTTTTGAATTTTTATGTCAATTTATATTTTAATTCATACTGTACTTGGCATGCGCAATAAAGCAGCACTGTAAAAGATACACAGTGCAAGAACTTTATTATAAAGGTTGGATGTAGTGTTCTTTAGAAACTTAGATGAGAGATTTGGGCCTTTTTTATTGGATAATGGGGCCAGGAAAGGCAGGGTAGATTTTGAAGCACTGGTTTTGTTGAAGTTAAGTTTATTAAGGCTGGGAACATTAAAAGCTAATTTATAAAAGCAATACTTTTTAATATGAAAAACTCAATGCAAATTTTGTTTATACTTTTGCCTAAAAAGAAAAAACCAGATTATTGAGCATTAAAAATATGAGAGGGGTAAATTTATACTGCTTTTTGTTCTGAGGGTCCAACTGGAAAATGGGGGAAAATCACTGTTTGGCCTAACAGAACAAGCTGCAGAAGAAAAACAAGCAAGCAGGAATCTGGCATGTTTTAGTTGTCCCAGCTTTTTAAATACTAACCCCAGTTCTCACCCTCTTCAATGGTACCTCAAGTTGCTGGAGCCTCTCTGCCATGATTCTGCTTCTGCAGATTTCCTTTGTAAAATGACTCAAAGCTAAATGGATAGCTTAAAAGTGAATGCCTTCTTGGTGGAATTTATTCTTAAGTAAGTAGTTAAGAGCTTTTGATATTAAAGATATCCTGAAGCTCTGAGACTAAAAAAATCTTGGAATGGGGTATATACCTAAAGAGATTTAGGATTCTGAAAGAGAAATAAAGGATGGTTAGTTTAATCAGTGATTTTTTTTAAAACTTCAAATATCATGAACAAGATACTAAATTGTACCTAAGGATTTGTATTTCTTTAAATCTTGTTCTAAATCATATCTGTTTAATAAATGACTAGTTGATATTTGTGCATGTTATTTAATAAAGAGTTATATTTTTATAGAAAAAAATAAGAGTGAAATGTGTGCTAACTGTTTTTTTACTTTCCACTCCCATGTGACTCTAAGCCAAACACTAATGTTTACCTGGGCAGTAGCAAAATTACAGAAATACTCATTTTAGGGAAACAGCCTCTGAAAAATAGCTCCGTAATGAGGTCTCAAAAGTGAATTTTAAATGTTAGATATGCTGCAAACTTCATAACCACAAAAATCTCAAGCAAAGATCCCATGAGGCTCATTTTTAACTGCCAATAATTATGCACTTATGCTAGAAATTGAGTGTAATGCTAAATATGTATTTTTCTTAATTAACCAGAAAGTATTTTTTATTCTATTTCTGGTATCCTGATACATAAACCCCAAAATATTCTATAGAGGAAATTGGCTTTAAAACTCATGAGCTAGTCTTATCTTCTTATATTTTAAAGAGTGTTTTCATGATATTTAAAAAATCTGTTTCAAACAAGGTAAAAAGATTGATACAAGAGATATTAATCGGAAAAGCTTGTGTGAAGTTTAATCAATTAAATGTCTTGTAATTTATTTTCTTGGTGGCTTCTTGACACTGTAGTCTCCAATGTACCTAAAATGGAGTAACAGAGCCTCCACAGTAGTAGTTACCCAAAATATTTCCAGTCAGTAACACCAGAGTTCATGGAACAAACGGAGGCAAATAAAGTTTAAATAGTTCCTTTAATATGGCAAAAACATGTAGAATTGTATTAGCATAAAAACAGTGGAAAATACATGTAGAAAGACTTTTCCAGTGACTGTTAAATGCTATAAAGTATCTGCAAATAGTGTAAATTTTTTATACATGTGCATCTCTCCATTAGAGAAAATTGCACATAACATTATCTAAAGATGAACATGATCTTTGCTTGCATGGGGATTCAGTTGTATTAGATCGATTAGTTACACAGAATTTATGATTATTTATGAAACATTTCTTTATTGATGACTTTTTTTAAGTGCTTTAAAACAAAACAAAAAGCTTATATGCCATGCCATATCTGAGTAGTCCTAGATAAAAAGCTTTTAGGTAGCCACCTTTTTCTCCACTTCTGAAGGAAATTTTGCTGTTAATCCACAGAATGAAGCATATGTGGCATGTGTTTACAGATTAAAGAACAATACCTGTGTGCCCATCACTTAGCCTAAGAGCTCATTATCAGTACCTTTTTTTTTTTTTTTTTTTTTTTTTTTTTTTTACTGGTTTAAATCCAGTTTAAACAAACAACCCAAACAGCCAGTCCTGACAAATGTATACACCGTTACCATGGCCTGAATGCAGTAAGCTCTCCCGGCCCCTTTGCAGTCAGCGCTCCTACCCCAGAAGCAACCACCATGATTCCCATCACCGTATGTTACTTGTACCTGTTCTTGAACATATAAATGGAATCAAACAGTATATACGATTTTCTTGCTTTTGACTTCTTTCTCTCAACGTAAGGTTTTGAAATTCATCCATGTTGCATATATATCAGTAATATGTTCCATTTTATTAATGAGAAGTAGTATATTGTACAAACTTGTTTATTCATTCTCTTGTTAGTAGACATTTGGATTGTTTCCAATTTGGGGGCTGTTGTGAATAAAACTGCTGTGAATCTGCAAGTCTTTGTGGACATATTCTTTCATTCTTGGATACATACCTTGGAGTACTAGGTCATTGTGTGTTTATTAGAAACTGACAGTTCTCCAAAATGCTTGTACGATTTTACACCCCTACCTATGAGAGACTCAGTGGCTTTGAGTCTTCATCAATATTTGGTTGAATATTTGATTGTCAGTCTTCAATTCTAGCAATTTCGGTGGATGTGTAGTGATATCTTGTGCCTTTAATTGGCATTTCCTTGATGACTAATGAGTTGAACATCACTTTTCATTTGCCTGTTGACCATTTGTACATATTTTGTGAAATGTCCTCAATTTGCTCACTTTTTATTGGGTTTTTATTTCTGATTTATAGGAATTCTTTATGTATTCTGCATTTAAGTCCTTTGGTCAGATATATTTGTTTGTCCTGCATGTACCTAGTCTGTGGCCTGCTTCCATTTTTTCTTAGTGACTAGTTTCCTCCCTTTTTAGTAATACGCTAACACTGTCATGACTTTTTCAGAATAATTAGTGGATATCCTAATGCCTCCCCCCTGCCAAAAATTTTCCTTTTAATATGGATACACAACCATAGCTTTAGATTTCTGAGAAACACCACCTCTATTACTTTTAAATGCACCAGTATTTGAATATTAGAATTAGACGTTTTTAAAACCTTGCCTGAAAAAAAAAAAAAAAAAAAAACTTTGCCTGAATTAACCTTTTTTTTTTTTTTTTTTTTTTTTGAGGGCAAGAGAGTGTGTGCACGTGAGGAGGAGAGGGTAGAGGGAGAGGGAGAAAGAGAATCAGCGCAGAGTCCGACTTACAGATGGATCTCATAACCCTGAGACCATGACCTAAGCTGAAACCAGGAGTCACTCAACCGACTGAGCCACCCATGTACCCCAAACTTGTCTTATTTTCTTGACACCCTTTCTATATTGTCTAGGTTGTCTACTCTTTATATAGATCCTAATACTGTATGTTTGTTTAAAGATTTTATTTATCTATTCATGAGAAACACAGAGAGAGAGGCAGAGACACAGGCAGAGGGAGAAGCAGGCAGGGAGACTGAGATGGGACTTGATCCCAGGTCTCCAGAATCAGGCCCCAGGCTGAAGGCGGCGCTGAATCGCTGAGCCACCAGGGCTGCCCTGTTTGTTTTTTAAGCAGAGTATGGATAAGATTGGAAAAGCCCAGTATCATAGGTGGACTTTTAGGGAGCAGATGAATCATCTGAACTATGAGCTGCGGGGATACTTTTCAGCTCCTCCGCTGATTCACACATCAATCTATGCACTCAACACACAGTATATGTGTCGTGCCAAGGACTATGCCACTTGAAGATTTACACAGCATTTACCAAGATTGGTTCTCAAAAGTTTTGGTCACCAGACCTCTCTGGAATCCTGAAAGTACTTTGAGAGCTTTTGTTTCTGTATGATATCAGTTGATATTTAATAAAGTAGAAATTAAAACCATTTTTAAATATTAATAAACTCATGCATGTTTTTATGAAAATATATTTCCAAAATTAAAAATTAGAGAAGTGTGTTATTTTAAATTTTTGCAAACTCCTTAATACCTGGCCAAATAAAAGAAAGCTAGAAATTTCATATCTGCTTCTGCACTCAATGTGTTGTACTTATTATTTGTTTGGTGTTTAGTTTGGTTTGGTTTGTATGAAGAAAATCTGACCTCACACAAATAGGAAAGGGGAAGAATATTTTTAATATTTTAATAGATTTTCAGATAAATGTGGGCATTATTCTTTGATTCCACATAAAAATGCAACAAATAGTTTCTCTTTTTTAAGATCTTATTTAATTATTCAATAGATCATGAGCAGTGGAAGAGGCAGAGGGACAATCTGACTCCCCACTGAGCAGGAAGCCTGATGTAGGGCTTGATCCCAGGTCACCCTGAACTGACATCATGACCTGAGCTGAAGTCAGACACTTAATTGAATGAGCCACCCAGGCACCCTGAGAAGTAGTTTCTAAAAGGTTAGTTGCCTTGTGGAATCTGAAACCATATAATCAGCTTTTCCTAATTCTGTTACATTAAATCCATTAATCTATCTTGCACTTCGAATGGGTCTTTTAGCAAGGCATGATTTTTAACATCAAGTATTGATCATTTGGAAAACATTGGGTCGCTGTGTTATGTGTGTGTCTTCCAAATGTTGACAGACCTCATTATACAATACCCAAAATTCACATTTGTTAATATCACCATTGATTTAATCAGAAATGTCTTTTTGGGATCCCTGGGTGGCGCAGCGGTTTGGCGCCCGCCTTTGGCCCAGGGCGTGATCCTGGAGACCCGGGATCGAATCCCACGTCGGGCTCCCGGTGCATGGAGCCTGCTTCTCCTTCTGCCTGTGTCTCTGCCTCTCTCACTCTCTCTCTCTCTCTCTCTCTCTGTGACTATCATAAATAAATAAAAATTAAAAAAAAAAAAAAAGAAATGTCTTTTTAAGTATGGGGAAGCTGTGAAGCTGTAGGTGACAACTACAAGTTTTCCGAAATCCTAATTTCACTTGAAAGGTCAAATGTTATTGGCAACAAACACCGTCAGTTGTTTAAAATGACAGGCCTTTACAAAAGTATCATGTGATTGATAGATTGATAGATGGATAGGTCTCCATCTCATTAAACATTCATCATACAGACATTCCATAATTTATTTAACCAGTTCCCTCTTAGACATTTAGATATTTTGCAAATGTTTATTATCAAAAACAAAAAGATGTTCAATGAGCATCTTAGTATTGAGATAAATTCTTATGCTAAAACATATTACTGTCTCAGCAGTCGTTCTTTTGCCAGCTTTTCCTTTACAGAGAAATGAACATCTGGTACTGAATGGCCTCTTTTATACCAAGGAGCAAACACCTTCTCAGATAGACTCCTCACCTAGCCTCATAGTTTCCGTCCAGCTCTACTATAAGAAGTTGGAATTTAAAAATTCCCAGACAGATAGAATGGATGACAGACAAGGTAACCTTCAGAATTCTAGGCTGAACTAATAAATATAGAATGGGCTTATGAGTTTAGTTTCATTCAGAATTCCACAGCCAGTAGATTTTTCTGCATGGGAAACTAAATATTTCAGATTATTCACAGGACTGTTCTAGCCAACCAGAAAGATCCACAGTAGCAGAATTTCCCAAATTCTCCACCACGAGAATTCATCGTTGTGAAGATGAGCCAGGATTCACATAATAGATCTATGCACTCTGGGAGGAAGACTGCCTAGCAATCAATCTGATACTCTAATTTTACAAAATACCTGATGCTAAGGATACAATTCTTTTAATTCTTAGGGTAATGTTAGTATTTTCTCATAGACTTTTTACACTATTTATGTAATCTTTTACTATACAGCATATCCCTAGTAGGTTATGATAAAGTCAACTCTCCTATCTTCAGGCTCCTAATCATGAGTAGAAATAATTACTGAAGCCAACTATCCCCACTGTATATTCATTCTGAACAACACTACATGATGGCACTGATTTGGGGAAACAGGCTACAATTTTTCATGGCAACTTGTTAATGCTTTTAATTTTAAAGTATATTTGTATTATAGTCCATTGTCTTTTTCCTATTAGTCACCTCTATACCAGAGTAACCGTGTTATAATTCTCCTTCAACAGAGGCATAGAGACTCGTTCTTTTTACATGCTAAAAAATAATGTTTTCACATTTTCACTTCCATTGATAATAAAGTAGCAGAACAATCCTACGACCTTACAAGGAGGTTGGGCATAATTTGTGTCCCCATCAGCCAAGGAGGAAAGATCTAATACCCAGGGCACCAGATACAGTACTCAGAAGGGCATTAATATTGTAGTGAGACCAAATAAGCCCTGAATCCAGTGTAGTCAATCCTAAAAATGAGCTTCAAAAAGATTAAACCAGAGATATCTGGCTGGTTCAGTCGGTAGTAGAGCATATGACACTTGATCTTGGTGTTCTAAGTTGGAGCCCCACACTGGGTGTAGAGATTACTTAAAAATAAACTCTTAAAAAATATATTTAAAAAATCAAACTTATTCCAGGTAAATCAATTCCATGACTGATAATCTATCACTAAAGTAATATGACAAAATCCAGTAACCAATAACATCTACCATCCAATATAAAATAATCAGGCATATTAAGAAGTAAAAAATTATGATGCTTAACCAGGAAAAAATAGAAATAGAACTAGAAATAAAAGCAATAATGGAACTAGTAAATAAATATGTTTAATAGAACTATTATAAATAGGCTGTGTGGGGAGTCTGAGTGGCTTAGTCAGTTAAGCATCTGCCTTCAGCGCAGATCATGATCCCAGCCAGAGTCCTGGGATCTAGCCCCACATCGGGCTCAATCGAACCCCTGTTCAGTTGAGAGCCTGCTTCTCTTTCTCCCTCTGCTGCTCCCCCTACTCGTGCTCTTTCTCTGTCAAATAAATGAAATCTTTTAAAAATGAATTGTGTATGTACAGTAGAGGAAAACATAACCATAATGAAGGAATGGGAGATAAAGTTTTAAAACCCCAAATCAATGGGCTGCTGAGGTCATCTCAGGATTGTGAGATAGAGTCCTGTGTCAGACTCTGCACTCAGTGGGGAATCTGCCTGAGATTCTTTTTCTCCCTCTCTCTCTGTCCCTCCCCTCAAAAAATAAATAATCTTAAAAGAATAAAATAAAAATAAAACCCCAAGTCAAAATTCTGGAGAAATGAAAACTATACTAGGTGAGATAAACTGATGAGACACTGCAAAAGTAAGGACCAGTACATTTTAGAACATAGCAATAAGAAATTATCCTAAATGAAAAATGGAAAGGAAAAAGATTGAAAAAATGAACAGAGCATCAGTAAGCTGGGAGACAATATCAAATGACTTAATACATATGTTAGAGATCCAGAAGGAGAGGAGAGGGAGGGATAACAGAAAAACAATTTTAGGAAATAATGGCTGGGGAATAAAAAAAAACCCATCAACTTAGAATTTGTATTTGCCAAAAATGCCTCTGAAAAATAAAAGCAAAATAAGTAATTTTTACTTATTAAAGCTGACAGAAATTTTGATCTATACAAAGGAAGGAAAACATCCAAAATAGTAAAAATGTGTTATGGAGATTATAGTATATAAAGAAATAAAATGTATGACAACGGTACGTAGACTGATAGAAAAGAATGGAAGTATGCGGTTGGAAGTCCTCATAAATGCATGAAGTAGTGTCATATTAATTGAAGGTAGATTATGATACATTTTAAGATGTATACTATAAACACCAAAGTAGCCACTAAAGAAAAAAAGAGGCACAACTAATAAAACAATAGTTAAGATTAAATGGAATAACACAAAGTATTTCATCAAAAAGAAAAAAGGAAAAGGGTAGAAATAAAAAAACAGAAAAAATAGAAAAGAAATAGCAAGATTATAGCTTTAAACTCAACCCTAGGGACACCTGGGTGGCTCAGCAGTTGGACGTCTGCCTTCGGCTCAGGGCATGATCCTGGAATTTCCGGATCGAGTCCCACATCAGGCTCCCTGCATGGAGCCTGCTTCTCCCTCTGCCTGTGTCTCTGCCTCTCTCTCTCTCTCTCTCTCTCTGTGTGTGTGTCTCTATGAATAAATAAATAAAATCTTTAAAAAATAAATAAATAAACAAACAAAAATAAATAAATAAACTCAACCCTATAGGTGATCATCTTAAACATGAATTTATACTTATAAACAGAATTCATCAGAGTAAATAAAAATACAAATCCCAACTAAATGTTGTCTATAAGAAACTCACTTTAAGTATAATGACAGAGAAGTTAGAAGGATGAAAACAATGAGTTGTTACTACACACCTATTAGAATGATGGAAATCCATTGACAACAAATGCTGGTAATAATGAGGAGTAATAGGAACTCACATCATTACTGGCGAGAATGCGAAGTTTGGCGATTTCTTATAAAACTAAACATACTCTTACTATATGATCCAATAATCATGCTCCTTGACATTTACCAAATGAGTTGAAAACTTATGTCCACACAAAAACCTGCATGGTAGTAGTTTTATTTACGATTGCCAATCTTAGAAGCAATCAAGATGTCCTTCAGTAGGTGAATGAATAAAAATACTGTTACATTTAGACAATAGGACATTATTATTGAGAGAGAGAACAAGGGCAAGTGGAGAGAGAGAGAATCTTAAGCAGGCTCTAAGCCCAGTGCAGAGCCTGATGCAGGGCTTGATCTCATGATCCTGAGATCATGACCTAAGAGTCAGACACTTAACTAACCAAGCCACCCAGGTGCCCCAACAACGGAACATTATTCAGGACAAAAAAAGAAATGAACTATCAACCAGAGAAGACACGGAGGGATCTTAAATGCATATTACTAAGAAAGAAGCCAGCCTGGAAGGCTACAGATTGTATGATTTTAACTATATATGACATTCTGCAAAAGGCAAACTATGAAGACAGGTATTTGGGGAAAGGGGAGATAAATGGGGAAGCATAGGGAATTTTTAAGGCAGTGAAACTATTTTGTATGATACTATAATTGTGGATACATGTCATTATACATTTGTCAAAGCCCATACAACACCAGGAGTATACCCTAATGTAAATTATGGACTTTGGGTGATCTTGTCATGCATTGATGTGTTGGCTTTGGTTCATGGATTGTAACAAATGTACTACTCTGGTGTAGAATGTTGATGATTGGAGAAGTGTGGGTGGGGTGGGGGGAGGGTATACAGAAGGATATAGAAGATGTGAACAAGGTCGGCCAACTTTCCCTAATGACATTGATAGAATATACCCAACAATAGCAGAATATACATTCTTTTCAAGTCCACATAGAACACCTCCCAAAATTGACCATTCTCTAGGTTATGTAATAAGTCTCAATACACTGAAAAGGGTGTAAAGTCATACAATGTATATTCTATGACCACAAAAGAATTAAATTAGAAATCAATAACAACAAGATAGCTTCAAGTCTGTAAGAGCTGAAAATTTAACAGCATATTCCTAAATAATCTCTGTGTCAAAGATATCGTGAAGGGAAGTCAGGAAGTATTATGAACTGAATGAAAATGAAAACATATCAAAATTTGTGGACAGCTAAGATACTTCTTTCAAGAAAACTTATATAATTTTCATATAAAATATAAATATTTTATTTATATATATGTTTATATATATAAATCTTTACTAGAAAGGAAGAAAAAATGAAAATAAAAGAAGAAAGTACTCAAACCAATTATCTAAGTTTCCACTTTAAGAAACTAGAGGGCAGCCCTGGGTGGCTCAGTGGTTTAGCGCCGCCTTCGGCCTGGGAGTGTGATCCTGGAGACCTGGGATCGAGTCCCACATCGGGCTCCCTGCATGGAGCTTGCTTCTCCCTCTGCCTGTGTCTCTGCCTCTCTCTCTCTCTCTCTCTCTCTCTCTGTGTGTGTGTGTGTCTCTCATGAATAAATAAATAAAATACTAAAAAAAAAAAAGAAACTAGAAAAGCAGGGGCTTCTGGGTGGCACAGTTAATTAATCGTCTGACACTTGGTTTCAGCTCTGGTCGTGATCTCCGGGTGGCAACATCAAGCCCCACCTCAAGTACTTTGCTCAGCGTGGAGTCCACTTGAGGTTCTCTCACCCTCTCCATCTGCCCCTCCTGCTCATGCTTTCCCTTTCTCTCAAATAAATAAATAAATCTTTAACAAAAAAAAAAAAAACCTAGAAAACAGAAGAAAAGAAAGAATAATAAGAGCCACAATCAATGAAAATTGAAATCTAGAAAACAATAGAAAGAAAATCAATGAAACCAAAACCTGATTATTTCAAAAAGATAAATCAAACTGATAAGCGCATAGCCAGGGAATGAGTGAACATAAAATACAGAGTTCATGAACATGAAAGGCTACTAAGGGAAGAATTTTATGCCAATAAATTCTATCATTTAAGTGAAATGAGCAAATTCTTTGAAAGACACAATCTATAAAACCTCACTCAGGATGAAACAGATAACCTGAATAATCCTATATTTATATTTATGGTTTATGATTGCCATTGGATCTAGCAAACCCAGAGCAGACAAGTCCAAAGGTCAGTTCTAATTTGCCTATGAGCTGAGTTAAGCAAAACAAAAACAAATCAAAAGAAACTGTTAAACAATCTGGCAGACAATTTTCCAAACCCAGCTATGACATTATCTCCCATCTCACATGCCGTTCCTACAATGACATGCCTTCCATCCAGGAGTGCTTGGGACCACAGCATTAATGATGTTCTGCGACGTTCAAGCTCAGGTCATACAAAGGGATGCAACTCCTATCTGGTTCTAATTTGGAGTCCCAAGCTGCCATGTAAGCAGTTCAACTGCCCTGAGACCACATTAGTTACCTCCTGAGAGGACTTGAGATTCCAAGAAGCAAGAACAGCGGTGCCTAGGTGGCTCAGTCAGTTCGGCATCTGCCTTCAGCTCAGGTCACGATCCCAGGATCCTGGGATCAAGCCCCACATCTGACTCCCTTCTCAGTGGGGAGTCTGCTTCTCCCCCTCCCTCTCCCTCTGCTGCCACTCTTTCTTTCTCTCTCTCTCTGCCATATAAGTAAATAAATCTGAAGAAGAAGAAGAAGAAGAAGAAGAAGAAGAAGAAGAAGAAGAAGAAGAAGAAAGAACAATGCCCAGCAACGTCCAGCTGCCCTAGCTCTTCATGTCCCATTCTCTCCTCCGACAGTCTCCATCTGAGGTACCAGGATGAGAGACTCTGCGATGGGACCACCCAGTGGAGCCCTTCCTAAATTCCTGCCCCACAAAATATATGACTGTTGCCATTTCAGGCCACTAAGTTTTGAGATGATGTGTTACAGGGCAATGGTAACTAGAACATGGGACATGCAAACAAGGAAAATCTGAGATGCTTCTGAAAAATGGAAACAAAATAGGGCTAGATCATCCTTGAGTAGAGATTAAATTACTAACCCAAATTAAAACACTAAAAGTTCTGTATTCTTATCCAGTGTTTTCTGTTTGTTTTTGTGTGTGTGTGTGTGTGTGTGTGTTTTTACTGGTTTAAATTATTTTCTAGATTTGGGCAGGATTAATGTGTTTATTTGTAGGGATATTAGTTCATTAAAATACTTGGGTAACCCTCTTGTACCTCTAAATAGTCAAGTTCTCAGTATGACATATAATGTTCACACATGTCTTTCCTATATTCTGCTCTGTTCAGCTTCTAGATAGAAACCAGAAAGGTAGTCAATATAACTGGAGGGCAGTGACTTGGGTAATTAATTAATTTATTTATTATATTTATTTATTTATAATTTATTAAATTATTTTCTAGATTTGGGCAGGATTAATGTGTTTATTTGTAGGGATATTAGTTCATTAAAATACTTGGGTAACCCTCTTGTACCTCTAAATAGTCATGTTCTCAGTATGACATATAATGTTCACACATGTCTTTCCTATATTCTGCTCTGTTCAGCTTCTAGATAGAAACCAGAAAGGTAGTCAAAATAACTGGAGGGCAGTGACTACCGTCAGGCTCGGCTCAAAGGAATAATTATGTGATATCTTCAATTTGAAGGAAGAAAGTCCAAGTACCAATATTAACTCTGATGGAGTTAGATTTAAAAGATTTTTTCTTTTTATTTATCTATTTATTTATTTATTTATGATAGTCACAGAGAGAGAGAGAGAGAGGGGGGTAGAGACAGAGGAGGAGGGAGAAGCAGGCTCCATGCACCGGGAGCCTGACGTGGGACTCGATCCCGGGTCTCCAGGATCGCGCCCTGGGCCAAAGGCAGGCGCCAAACTGCTGCGCCACCCAGGGATCTCGATTTTCTCTTTTAATTTGTAAGTAATCTCTGCACCCAGAGTGGGGCTTGAACTCACAAGATCAAGAGTCACATGCTCTACTGATTGAGCCAGCCAAAGTGCCTCAACCTTGAATAAGATTTTTATTTATTTTTAAGATTTTTTTTATTTGTTTACTCATGAGAGACACGCAGAGAGAGAGGCAGAGACACAGGCCAGGCAGAGGGAGAAGCAGGCTCCTTGCAGGGAGCCCCACACGGGACTCGATCCGGGGGCTCCAGGATCACACTCTGGACCAAAGGCAGTGCTAAACCACTGAGCCACCCGGGCTGCCCTTGAATGAGATTTTTAAACAAAGTGAGTGAGGCCTCTTGGTTGCCATAGTACAGCAGTCACACATTCATTCCAGAACTTGGTCACATTCTCTTCTTTTTACCAGTTTTAAAATTGAGATATAATTAGTTCTCTGTCTCCTCTTGCCATCTTTTGTGCTCGTCTGTGCTAGACATACAGTTGGCACTCAATGAATGCACACTGGTTGAATGGACCAACTTTGGGAGGCCTGACTCCCACCCCTGTGTTTGCCACAACGTTCCCTAGCATCTTGAACGTTCACTTCCTCTGTTGTGTAATGAAGGATTTGGGCCGAATGGTCTCTGAGGGCCCTCCCAATCCTCATACACTGGAAGCTCTCCATGAAATAATCCCACTACTGTTTGGATTAATGTGTGAGTACCTGCCATGCTCTTCACACACCTATGCACTCCTCCTCACCTGCCTCACCCACTCTTCAGGCAGTGCTGGTGTTTGTATTTTCACTGGAACAGCTTCAAAGCCTCTCCTTGTCATCCCAATCCATTGTAGTTGGAGCCACGGTTAGGAGGTGTGTGCTACAGAACGTAAAAACTGCTAACTCTGGGAAACGAACTAGGGGTGGTAGAAGGGGAGGAGGGCGGGGGCTGGGAGTGAATGGGTGACGGGCACTGGGGGTTATTCTGTATGTTGGTAAATTGAACACCAATAAAAAATAAATTAAAAAAAAAAAGGAGGTGTGCGCTAGCATTTCCACTGGAGGCGAACCATTACGCCTACTTTTCCTGATGATAACATATTCACTATCATGCTGATGACCTCAAGAGCATAATTCCAAGTGTGTGGTTCCCAAGCAAGTGTGCAGAAGGGCTTGTCAGCCAGAACTGCTGATCCCCAGAGCCCTGATTCACACACGGGTGATTACGGCTGCATCCGTGATGCTCACCACAGGGCAAATGAACGTACTAGGAGCAGCTGTCTCCATAGTCTTGTCTCTAGCTTATGCTCATTCCAGTGTCATTTTCAATGATTTCCCTGGGCTTTAAAAAAAATAATCAGTCTGTAATGATCTAAGGAACTGATCTTTAGAAAGTAGAGAACTCGGCCGAGATGGAGGAGGGCGAGTCCGAGTCGGTGCCCTGCATCAGGCCGGAGGGTGCACCGTCTACACCGTGGCTACAGGGCCGCGGAGTGGCAGCTGGACCAGCCATCACGGAGTGGCCGGCTGCGGATCACTGCAAAAGGGCGGGTGGCCTTCATCAAGCTGGAGGACGGGACCTCAGGGGAGCTCTTTGCTCAGGCCCCGGTGGACCAGTTTCCCGGCCCAGCCGCGGAGAGCGTGACCCATTCCAGCAGATACTCTGTTATCCGCATCGAAGATGGAAATGGACCCCCGGCATTTGTTGGAATTGGCTTCGGGGACCGAGGCGATGCCTTTGACTTCAATGTTGCGTTGCAGGACCATGCCGAGTGGGTGAAACAGCAAGCAGTGTGAATTTGCAAAACAAGCCCAGACCCCAGACCAGGGCCCCAAGTTGGACCTCGGCTTCCAAGAGGGCCAGACCAAGCTCAACATCGCGAACATGAAGAAGAAGGAAGGAGCAGGAGGACTGAGCCTGCTTCCCCGCGCCCAGGGGGGAAAACCTCTACCCTGATCCCTCCCCCCGGGGAGCAGTTGTCTGGGGGCGCCCCCGGCGTCCAGACAGCAGTTGCTCCCAGTTCAGGTCGACTTCCAGTCAGACTCAACCAGGCACAGGCTGGCTCCAGTTCTTTTTTTTTATTTTTTTTTTTATTTTTTTTTTTTATTTATTTATGATAGTCACACAGAGAGAGAGAGAGAGACAGAGACAGAGACACAGGCAGAGGGAGGAGCAGGCTCCATGCACCGGGAGCCCTACGTGGGATTCGATCCCGGGTCTCCAGGATCGCGCCCTGGGCCAAAGGCAGGCGCTAAACCGCTGCGCCACCCAGGGATCCCTGGCTCCAGTTCTGATCTGAGCGTACCCTTCTTTTTCCTCATAACAATTTCTGGAAAGGAGCCGCCTCACCTGGGCCAAAGGAAGGAGGACGAAGCACTCCCTGGCCCGCCTCTGTTTGGAGCGTGACTGTCTCTCCTCACCTGACTTTCTTGAAAGATGGACATGTTAGGCAGTAAATTGGCACCATGTCAGTGTTTCTTGGGATTCAAGTGTGCAGCCAGAACACAGGAGGAGAAAAGCTCCGGTATCCCTGTCCCTGTCTCTCTGGACATGAGAGACTCTGAGACTGCTGCTTCCACCACTGCGATCCATATTAAACAGAAGCCCCCAAAGCCAAAGAAGGGGTTGAGTGTGCTGCCTGGCCTCAGCTGGGCCCTTCTCAGTGGTTACAGGTGTCCCATGATCACTGTCCAGAAGGAAGGCTTTCTGCACTCTCACTGGCTGTAGCCGCTTCCTTGAAGGTGCCTGGGGCGGTGGGGGGGGGGGAGATTCCTTCCTAATTTCTAGCAGGTTTATAGGCTGCAGCTCGAACAGATAATCAGGAGGGAAATCCAGAGTATTAACTAGCTTTTTAAAAAATTTTAATATTTGCTTTGCTAACGTGCTGATCTGCACTAACTCGTCTTTGCAAAAGGGCCTGCTCCTGCAAGGTGCCCAGCAGGGGCCTCTGAAAGCATTCGGCACCGTCTGCCGCAGGAACTGCTCTGAGCTTCAGAAAGCCGCATCCAAGTGGCCTGGTTGCCGGGTCTTGCGGGCCAGGTGGGCAATGCGGGGCTGAGGCAGGCTCTGGGAGCCAGGTGGAAGAGTATTTGAGCAGGAAAGTCGGAGGAACTGTTCTCATGGAGGTGGGGGGTTTGGCTTTTCTGTCTGTTGACAGCTGTCTGGGCTCAGGGGCTGTCAGCACAGTTCCCAGGGGACTCGGGTTTTCTCCATGGTGGCTTCTGAAGTGCCTTGTCTGCAGACAACCTCTTACTTTCTTTTCTCCTTCAGAGACTGTACATGACAGAAGGAGTTCTGAGTGAACTGGAAGCCTAGGGTTGCCTGTACTACTGGTTTATGAGAAATAATTTTATCTGAGCACACCTCTAAATTTGCTTTTATCAACAAACCTTACCTCTGAATTGAAAGATCTATTTTTCAAAGGGTCAAAACAATGAACTGAAAAAAGCGTTGGCCTTTTTTGTGGGACCAGATTCCGAAGATGATAAAATAAATATTTTTACTTCTTCTTTTTTTTTTTTTATTTATGATAGTCACAGAGAGAGAGAGAGAGGCAGAGACACAGGCAGAGAGAGAAGCAGGCTCCATGCACCGGGAGCCCGACGTGGGATTCGATCCCGGGTCTCCAGGATCGCGCCCTGGGCCAAAGGCAGGCGCCAAACCGCTGCGCCACCCAGGGATCCCAATATTTTTACTTCTGTCAAAAAAATAAAAGTAGAGAACTCAAGTATAGAGAACTGGATCATCTGAGTCACATTATTTTGGCCCCTCATAGAAAGGCTATACCCCTGTGATGGTTGATGGTATGTGTCAACTTGATTGGATTAAGGAACGCTCAGACAGCTGGTAAAATATCACTTCTGGGCGTGTCTGAGAGGGTATTTCTGGCTGAGATTAAACAATTCATTGAGTTCATTGAGTAGACTGGCTCTCCAATGTGGGCAGGCTCAACCGGTCCTCTGGGGGCCCAAGGAGAACAAAAAGGTAAAGGAAGTGCAAACCCTCTCTCTTCTTGAGCTGAGAACTCTATGTCTGCCTTGGACATCAGAGCTACTGCTCTTCTGACCTTCAGAGCCAGGGACTTCAACCAGCAGCCACCTCCTCTCCCCGGTTCTCAGGTCTTCAGACCTGAACTGAGTTACTTCATGGGCTTTCCTGGCTCTCCAGCCTGCAGACAGCAGATCATGGAACTTCAAGTGTCCTTAACCGTTTGAGCCAGTTCCTGCCACAAGTTCTTTTCTTATTGATCCCTGAACAACACAGGTTTGAATTGTGTGGGCCCACTTACAGAGCGAGGTTTTTCGATTCTGGAAATATATTTTCTCTTCCTTATGGTTTTCTTAATAATTCTTCTTTTCTCCAGCTGACTTTATAGTAAGAGTACAGTAGATAATACATACAGCATACAAAATATGCATTAATTGACTGTGTCATGGGTAAGGCTTCCAGTCAACTGTAGCCTACTAGGAATTAAGTTTTTAGGGAGTGCTGGGGTCAGCACCTCTAACCCCCATGTTGTTCAAGGGTCAACTATATACCTCAGTATCTCCTACTGGTTCTGTTTCTCTGGAGAAGCCTCACTACTAGACCTCCTCTAGTTAGGAATGCCTTCATATTTTAGGCATAGAACCAAGGTAGAGTCTGCTACGTCGTGTAAGGATCCTTAATAGACATCTTAAACTTGCCATGAACCAAACTCTTGATTTCCCCTCCCAAACTTGCTCTTCTCTTTTTCCCCAATTCGCCAAATGGCACCACCCACAGTTAGAGCCAGAAACCTGGGAGTCATCCTCCAACCCTTCTCTCTCTCTCTCTCTCTCTCTCTCTCTCCCTCACCTTCTCCTGGCTCCAATTTGTCATCAAGGCATGTTATTTCTGCTCCAAAACATACCTTATATCCAACCGGATGTCTCCAATGCCACCGCTCAGTCCAAACCAGCCTCATCTCAACCAGCCTGAGTGGTTTCCCTGCTCCATCCTCACCCACTCCAAACCTAGTTCCCATCAATCTACACACGCCACTCTCTGCTTTAAAACCTTCAGTAGTTTTCTGCTGCACTTAGAATCCTTGCCAGGGCTTGCAAAGCCTGCTTGATCTGGCCTCTCCTTCATGACTTTTTAACCATATTTCCTCTTTCTCATCTTAGAGACTCAACACATGCTATTCTCTCTGTCTGGAACTCTTCCCCTTATGCTACAAATGGTTGATTCTGGCTTAAACAGTTCTCCATAGAGAAACCCTCCCTACTCCTCGAACTGAGGGGGCTCTGCCTGCTATTCTCTCTCCCACATGCTTTTAATTTCCTTCAGAGAGCTTATCATATTTTGAATTATAGATTTAGCCGTCTATTTATTGGTTGTCTGTCCCCTTCCTCCCCCAACACATACACTAAACTGTAAGCCTCCAAGTTCAGGTAGCATCTTCTTCATAGTCATGATCATCATCACCATCACGATGACTGACATTTCTTGAAGCCTCCATTGTCCTAGGCTCTTGATATTATTTTGTTTCATCCTCAGAACAATCACATCACTTACGTACTGTTCTTATCTCCATCTTATGGAGGAGGACAGTGAAGCACAGAGAGATATTAGACTACTTATCTAGAATCACGTCTCTAGCAATAGCCAATGCCTAACCCAGTGCTTGGCACACAACAGATCCTCAAACTTATTTGTCCAATATATATTTATTTTTATTTTTTCTTATTTATTTATCTGAGAGAGACAGAGAGAGGAAGAGCATAAGCAGGGGGAGGAACAGAGCAAGAGGGACAAGCAGACTCCCCGGTGAGCAGGGGTCCTCACAGGAAGTTCCATCCCAGAACTTGAGATCATGACCTGAGCCGAAGTCAGATGCTTGACTGACTGAGCCACCCAGTCGCCCCATCCAATATATGTTTCTGTTGGATCATTTCAACGGTTTTTCATGGGAACCTGTGGGAGAAATTTATCTGAAGCATGAATATTAGGAAAGGCAGTGGTCCTAGTTCATTTTTATCCTACAAATACTGTGGATGTTGTGATAGGCTGTGTTTTCTTTCTTTGCATTTGCTGTGAGAATGCTTAGAATCAATCTATTATATTCATCTCAGCGAGTCATTTTTGTGGCACTCTGTTCCCAGTGTTATTCTCTTGGCCTTATTTTCCTTCCTTTCAAACTCCCTAAGTGGTTATTTGACCCTTGCTGTCTCATTTGTATTTTTGTCAGCTTCTTCCAATCTTTCCTGGAAAAAGCAAGCCACAAATATATGTATAAAAATAATTAGGAAAAAAAAAATAATTAGGCACTATAATGAGACACCACTTGGCACCCACTGGGATGTCTATAATCAAAAAATTTTAAAATACTAATGCTGGCAAGGATATGGAGAAATTGGCACTCTCATATATCATTGCTGGTGAGAATGAAAAATGGCACAGCTGCTGTGGAAAGCAGTGTTGCAGTTTCTCAACAAGTTGAACGTAGAGTTCAACTCTACGTTCCTTCCATATGACACCTTCCACTCCTGGTTATATACACAAAGGAATTAAAAGCAAGTGTTCAGGGTCACCTGGGTGGCTCAGTCTATTAAGTGTCTGACTTAATTTCAGGTCAGGTCACTATCTCAGGGTCATGAGATTGAACTGTGCGCTGAGCTCTGCACTACAACCTGCTTGGATTCTCTCTCTCTCTCTCCCTCTGCTCTTCTCTGCCCCCTAACTCGCACGCACTAGCTCTCTCTCTCTCTAAAAGACCAAAAAAAAATGTGCAAACAGAAATTTGTACATGAATGCTCATAGCAATACTATTCACAATAGCCAAAGTAGAAACAACTCCGTTATCCATCAACTAATAACTGAATAAACAAAATGCGGTATATCATACAATAAAGTAGTACTCAGTCACAACAAGGAATGAAGTTTTATCTGCTACAACATGGATGAACCTTGAAAACATTATGTTGGGGCACCTAGGTGGCTCAGTGGTTGAGCATCTGCCTTCAGCTCAGGTCTTGATCTCAGGGTTCTGGGTTGGAGCCCCATGTTAAGTTCCCTGCTCAGTGGGGAGCCTGCTTCTCCTACTGCCCCTCCTCCTGCTCATGCACTCTTTCTCTCTCAAATAAATAAATAAAATCTTAAAAAAGAAGAAAACATTATGCTAAGTGTAGAAGCCAGGTAAAAAAGGCCACATACTGGGATCCCCGGGTGGCTCAGTGGTTTAGCATCTGCCTTCAGCCCAGGGTGTGATCCCGGAGTCCCGGGATTGAGTCCCACATCGGGCTCCCTGCATGGAGCTTGCTTCTCCCTCTGCCTGTGTCTCTGTGCCTCTCTCTCTCTCTCTGGCTCTCATGAATGAATAAAATCTTAATAAAATAAAAAAATAAAAGGCCAGATACTGTCTGACTCCATTTATCTGAAATGTCCAGAAGAGACAAACCCATAGAGGCATAAAATAGACTAGTGATTGCCAAGGTGGGGGCATGGGGTGTGTGTGGTGTGATTGCTTAATGGGTATTGAGTTTCCTTTTGGAGTACGAGAAACCTCCTGGAATTTGATAGTGTTGATAGTTGCTTAACATTGTGACTATGCTATGTGCCACCAAATTGTATACTTTTTAAGTGTTTAGAATGGTAAATTTTATCTTACGTGAGTATTAACACACACGGCGTTACGTTCCTGGGTACTTGGTGCTCCTGTCTCATCAGGTGGTGTGGCTCTGAGGACCAAGGCTGTCTTGGGCTGTCTGCTGCCAGGACATTCCTCCTCCCAGCCAGCCCCCCTCCACTCACTCACTTCCCTTTACCTCCACCCCTCAAAGTCTCCTTCTCTGCCCCTTTAAGACTGAACTCCTTTCAGATCAAGCATAAGCCTCCAGGAAGTCTTTCTGATTATTCCAAGCACCAGTGATCTCTGCTTTTTCCCTTCCTTCCTTCCTTCCTTCCTTCCTTCCTTCCTTCCTTCCTTCCTTCCTTCCTTCCTTCCTCCCTCCTTTCTTTCTTTTCTTAAGGATTTATTTATTTGAGAAAAATAGTGCATGTAGGCACATGCAGGAATGGAGGGAAAGGGAGAAGGAATCTCAAGCAGACCCCCACTCCCTACTGTTTCGGGGCAACTGGAGCTCAAGAGATCCAGGAGATCAGGACCTGATCCAAAACCTAGAGTCAGTCGCTTAACTGACCAAGCCACCCAGATGCCTCTGCTTTTCCTAGTTTCTTAAAGTAACTATTAAGCTCTTGACTCCATGCAGCCTTTTTCATGAATTGTTTCCGCGTCTTCTTTACTGTTGTCATTCTGGCTAATACAGGTGAAACCATCCATCCTAGTTTTTGTAGATCTTCCAAGAACCTGAGAATCCCTGCACATAGCAAAATGAGACATTAATAACATGATTTCTGTGCTTAAGAAGCTTCTAAAATTGTTTCCTCAACGGAAACAAAACATATATACATTAATAGTGAAATGTCAGTGTGAATAAATGCTTTAGGAGCTCAGAGGCTATGGGGGACTTTAGCCAGGGATGTCATTCATTTAATCAATTCATTCACTTACTATGTGCCAGGCACTGTGTTGAGTCATGGAAGATGCTTTTGATATCTGAATAGGTTGATATTTGAACAGGCTTTCTTTTTAAAGATTTTATTTATTTATTCATGAAAGACAGAGAGAGAGAGAGAGAGAGAGAGGCAGAGACACAGGCAGAGGGAGAGGGAGAAGCAGGCTCCATGCAGAGAGCCCGACGTGGGACCCGATCTCAGGTCTCCAGGATCACGCCCGGGGCTGAAGGCACCGCCAAACCACTGGGCCACCCGGGCTGCCCTGAATAGGCTTTCAAGAGTGGGTAGGATATATGTAGCTAGAAAAAAAGTAGGAATCCTGTCCTGAGCAAAAAGAATGTGCAGAAATACAAGATTGGAAAAGTATGAAGTGTGAAAATAGACCAGCTTGGCTTTATGGAGAGGATCTGTGTGACATCAAAAAAGATCTGCGTATACTGTCAGGAAAAGATGTTCTAGATATGCTAAGTGGAAAATAGCAAGTTATAGTGAAGTATTCTTAACCAAATTTCATTTTTTGCAAACATATGTTAGTGTATATGACTAAAAAAAGAAGAAATATACATGAAACTAGGAGCAGTCGCTGGAAGCTAATATGGTAAGGAGTAATCATTCTGAATTTCCATAATTTAAAAATTGTCCCCAGCTAAGCACGTTGCTATTTCTGTGATCAGATGGGGACAAAAGGTAAATGAAAATGAATTAATAAATATTTTAAATAAAAAAGTACAGAGTTTGGACCTAATGTGGTAGGCAACCCACATGTAAACATTGAATTTGGGGAAGCCTTAAGGGCTTTTGAGATTGCTTTGTAAATATTTCAATAGTCCTTGATAACCCTTTGCAAATCTCTTCTGAAATAGCATCTTCTCCCAGCAGGGGGGATCTGCATGCTTCCCCCAGTGGTCTGCTGGGCCTGGGCAACCCCCCACCCACTACCCCCTCACTCCCAAGCCAAGAAATATTGTTACTTTTGCCTGGTGGATCAACAACCATTCATAACAGAGGGAATGACAAAGGACTTTATTTTTATTTATTATTTTATTTTATTTTATTTTATTTTATTTTATTTTATTTTATTTTATTGTTTTTGAGTAAAGAGACAGAAGTTTATTAAATAAAGATACAGAGAAAGCTCTCAGGGGTGAGAGGAGTCCCAACAGGCTTGCCCTATTTATAATTTTTTAAAGATTTTATTTATTAATTTATTTAGAGAGTGCAGGCATGTGCACACATGAGGAGGGCAGGGTCACAGGGAGAGGGAGAAAGAAAATTTCTAGCAGACTCTGTGCTGAGCGCAGAGCTGGAGAGGGTCCCAATCTTACAACCTCTGAAATCATGACCTGAGCAGAAATCAAGAGTACAATGCTTAACTACGCTTAACCCAGTGAGCCACCCAGGCGCCTAAAAACCCAATTTCTAATAGTATTTTTTTAAAGGTTTTTATTTATTCATGAGACACACACACACACACACACACAGAGGCAGAGACACAGGCAGAGGGAGAAGCAGGCTCCATGCAGGGATCCCCATGTGGGACTCGATCCCAGGCCCCCAGGATCAGGCCCTGGGCTGAAGGCGATGCTAAACCGCTAAGCCACCCGGGCTGCTCTCTCATTTTTTAGATAGCTTTGCAGTAGACGCATAACAGAACAAGGAGGAAGGATGGAAGAGAAAGGCAGTGATGGGGAAAAGAGGTTTCTCCTCAAATGAGCCTTCTATCCCCAGATCCACCCTCCCACAGGAGCAGGCTGGGAGGCTGATAAGCTGTGACTCACTTCATTTCAAATCTGTAAAACCAGATCAGTTAATTTGGTTGAGTCAGCCAAATAGAGAGATGCTGAGGATGGGACTGTCTGTGGGTTCCAAACCAGAATCCCTAACCTCTGAAGTGCTGGCCCCTTGGGAGACATAATAGTTTTCTCCACTGGAAAAATAACTATACACAATTTTTAATATTAACCATTCTAAAAATATATACACTACTTGTAAATGTTGATGTATCACACACCAACAATATTCATCTGCAATACTAGTTCTCAAAGTGTAATCTGGGGACCCTGGAAATCCCAAGACCTTTGCAGGGGGTTCATGAACTCCAAACTCTTTTTATTTAAATTCTAATACATTATTTTCCTTTTTAATTCTCCTGTCACAAGTTTAGAGTAGTTTACTAGAGGCTACATAATACATGATATTGCAACATTTTAAATGCAGAAGCCAATAGAAAAATCCAGCTGCCTTCTATTAACTTTGACATTTAAGAGCACAAATGTAAAATAATACCCTTTTTCTATTTTTTTGTTTTGCAATATATACTTATTTTTCATACAATGTTGTTCATGTTACCATATAATAGTCCATTATTTTTAAGTGAAACAATGAATAAATATTTCTTAAATTTCTCTTAAAAAAAAAAGGATTTTCTTTATTTAAGGGAGAGAGCAGGCATGTGAAGGAGTGGAGGGGAGGGGTAGAGGGGAAAGAAGAGGGAGAAGGAAAGAATCTCAAGCTGACTTGGTGCCGAATGCAGAGCCCCACTTGGGGCTTGATCTTACCGCCCAGAGATCATGACCTGGGCTGGAACAAGAGTGGGAGGCGTAAGTGGTGCTCTTCACGGGCCAAGAACGGGAAGTGCCCGAGCTCGGTGACTCTCCACGGCAACCCCGAGGGCTGTATCTGTCCCGTCATGGACTTATTAAAAACGCAGGTTTCTGGGTTCTGTCTCAGACCTACTGAATAAGGATCTCCTAGGTGCCCCATTAAATTTCTCAGTTTAAACTTCAAAAATCTTGATAGATGCTGCACATATAAAAACTCTTTGGTGTCCTTAGTACTTTTCAAGAGTGTAAAGGGGTCCTGAGACCAAAAATGTGAGAACCTCACATGTTTTCATCATGTTTTAATAGCTGATTTAATTCATTGCACTGGGGTATCGTAATTCATTTAACCAGTAAGCAATGCCAAAGAACAAAATCCTTAGTTAAGTTTGTGTACACTCTTTATGTCTTTAAGATAGTTTTCAGGGATGATTTTTAACATGCATGTTTACTTATTGTAAAAAAAATGGACAATGTAATCCGCCCTCAGCTAATCACCTCTTTCCATTCTTTTCTGTTTTCTGCCCAGCAACAAAGGGGAATGTGAGGCATTTAAGATGACTAGTTTAAACTTTATCACTAGATCACCATTTCCAAGGGGAAAATACTTCGTGGATCATCTCCCAAGATGGGCTGCACCTTAAGCACGCTGAAATCTTTTAAAAATGCAAATTCCCAGGGGCGCGGGAAAGAACTGAGCGCATTTCTCAAATGCCCTTAACGGTGTTACCTATTTTTGTGAAGCACAGGCCGAAAAGCGTGCTGCGTCACACATGCCCGGGCGGGGGGGGGGGGGGGGGTCCTCCTGAGACGGCGCGGTGCCCCGAGCCAGCTGTGCAGGCGCTGCAGGGCCCCCGCTCGTCCCGAGCCCGGGCCTCCTCCGGGACCAGCACCACCCCGGCGCCCCGCTCCTCCAGCCGGGCTCGCACGAGGGGCGCAGCCAGTTGAGCGACTGCGGCACGAAGGCTCTGAACCCAGAGACCTGCCGCACTTGTAACAAATCCAGGACGGGACAGATCCGGCTGCCTCCGGGGCTGCCGTGGGGAGTCTCTGCGCTCGGGCACGTCCCACTCTCGGCTCCGGGAGGAGCACATGCTAAGTGCAGAGAACAGGCCTCGGACAAGGTCGGCCGCAGCCCCACGCAGGCCAAGAAAAGCCGAGACCGGGCGGGAAAAGAGCGGCGGCACGGCGCGCGTCGTGCCCGGGGCCGGAGAGCGGCCTCGGCGGGGCGTGACCGGAGGGCGGGGCGGGGCCGAAGCCGGGGGCGGGGCCATCGCGCGGGCGGGGCCGGGGCCGCAGTGAAGACGGGGCGGTGGGCCTGGAGGGCGGGGCCGGGGCCGGAGGGGAGGCGGGGCGCTGGGCCTGGTGGGCGGGGCTGGGCTGGAGTGAAAGCGGGGGAGCCTGGTGGGCGGGGCCGGAGGGGAGGCGGGGCGCTGGGCCTGGTGGGCGGGGCGGTGGGCGGGGCCGGAGAGGAGGCGGGGCGCTGGGCCTGGTGGGCGGGGCTGGGCTGGAGTGAAAGCGGGGGAGCCTGGTGGGCGGGGCCGGATGGGGAGGCGGGGCGCTGGGCCTGGTGGGCGGGGCGGTGGGCGGGGCCGGAGGGGAGGCGGGGCTGTGGGCCTGGTGGGCGGGGCTGGGCTGGAGGGAAACCGGGGATCCTGATGGGCGGGGCCGGAGGGCAGGCGGGGCGCTGGGCCAGGCGGGCGGGGCCGGGGCGTGCGCTGACAGGAGCGCCCCGGGAGTGAGAGACGCCTCCTGGCGGGAGCTGGCGGGAGCTGGCGGGAGCTGGCGGGTGCGGGGAGCTGAAGACGGGCGGAGGGCCGCGGCGGAGGGGAGGGCGGCGGCGGCCTGTCTCTTTAAGTGCCGGGGGTTGGGGCGCTGCGCCGGGGGACGGCGCGGAGGCGCGGCCTCCTCCCTCCGTCGCACGGCCCCGCGGCGCGCCCCGGGCTCGGCCGACCTGCGGGGGAACGAGGGCCAGGCGGCCTCGCGGCGCCGCGGCGCACGGTGAGCGGGCGCGGGCGGGCAGCGGCGGAGGCCGGGAGGGGCCGGGGCCGGGGCCGGGGGCGGCGGGCTCCCGAGGTGGGAGGGGCGGAGCGGCCCCCGCGCGGCCTGGGCCCCGCCTACGCGCGGGACAAAGCTGGGGCCGCCGCGGGGGCGGGGCGGGGGGCGCGGGCGCAGCGCGGGGGGCGGCGGCAGAGCCGCGGGGCCTCCGCCTCCCCGCGGGCCTGGGCTGGGTCCGGCCGCATAAAGGCTGCTGTCAGAGCCGCCCGGGACCGCACGCGGGGCGCCGAGCCGGGGCGGTTCCGGGGCGGTGTCGCGTCTCAGCCCCGGGGAAGGGGAGGCCCTTTCCGTACTTCTGCCGGTTGCTCTCTAAATGCCATTATTTACCTGAATACGTTTCCCAGCAAGGTTTGGGGAGTAGAGTGAAGACAACCGTAAGAGACGAAAAAAATATCCCATTTTTAGTGAGTGTAGGATGAAAACTAGTTCTGGAAAAAAAAAAAAAATCACTTTTCAAATACCTTCTTTGGCCTCCACGAATATGCACCAGAAATCATCCGACTTGCTAGGTGCAGTTGAATAATAAATTAGAAAACTGGGTTCCTAACGGTCTTTACTAATACTTTATGGGCCTCGTAGCAGTCACCAGGGCTTTCTCTTTCAAAATTGAGTCATACCGGGTGCAAAGCCCTGTATCCTTTTCGCCTTCGTATTGCGTTTGCTTTATTGTGCTTTAGGATACTTAGAATAAAAGTTTACAGTGATCATAAAAGCCCTATGAACTCACTTTTTATGTATCTAACACTGGTAGTCATTTATTTTACTTGATTCTATTTTGGAGAGGGTTTGTTATGTATTTCTAAACCACGTTTAAAAGACGTTACATCTTTTTAAAAAGCTTAATAACCATGTAGGTTGTTTAACCAACTATCAGGATTTGTGCTGATCTTTTTTTCAAAGTGTACTATCTGATTAATATACTATCTTCTTAATAACAAACATTGACGGAGGCCTGGGTGGCTCAGCAGTTGAGCGTCAGCCTTTGGCCCAGGGCGTGACCCCGGGTCCCAGGATCGAGTCCCGCGTCGGGCTCCCTGCATGGAGCCTGCTTCTCCCTCTGCCTGTGTCTCTGCCCCTCTCTCTTTCTGTGTCTCTCATGAATAAATAAATAAGAGCTTTAAAAACAAACATTGAGGAATCCATGGTACCTAAGGTATAGAATTAGAAGAATATCTTCACATTTCAATAAATTACCCAAGAGTTTGTAATACAATTAATAATTTACTATTCCCTTTTTTAAAAAAATATTTATTTATTATTTATGATAGACATAGAGAGAGAGAGGCAGAGACACAGGCAGAGGGAGAAGCAGGCTCCATGCCAGGAGCCCGACACAGGACTCGATCCTGGGACTCCAGGATGGCGCCCTGGGCCAAAGGCAGGTGCTAAACCACTGAGCCACCCAGGGATCCCCAATTTACTATTCCCTTTGTTATTTCCTGGGTTAAGGAATGACTGCCCACTCCTTTCCCTAAGCTGCTTCATCCTGCCTAGTTATATTAAGAGGTAAAATGAGATAGTTATAATCATTAGACTAATTTGCATTTTAAAATTTTGTGAAACGTTTTAAGTTATGATTCAATATTAATAGTTTTATTTTTTATTTTTTTAAATTTTATTTATTTGTGAGAGACACAGGCAGAGGGAGAAGCAGGCTCCATGCAGGGAGCCCGATATGGGACTGGATCCTGGGTCTCCAAGATCACGCCCTGGGCCAAAGACTGCACTAAACCGCTGAGCCACCCAGGCATCCCTCAATATTGATAGTTTTAAATAGGAGTTTAAAGTTGAATAATAGGCCTACAACTAAAGTTGAATAGTAGTGGTGCAGTATTATAACTAGTTATTTGCCTCAGCAACCTGATGATTCATATATATATGCATACATATATTTTATATACTTATATTTGAAGTTGGTTGACAAGACACTACTGTATAAAAAGTGTAGTTTAAAGGTTTAATCATTCATCGAGAATGTCCTTGAAATGAACACTCAAAAGTCTTTTAACACAAACAATGAGTATTGGTTTACTTGTTTTTGTTTTTTTTGTTTTTTTTTAAACACAATTTTTTTTTAAATTTTTATTTATTTATGATAGTCACACACAGAGAGAGAGAGAGAGAGGCAGAGACACAGGCAGAGGGAGAAGCAGGCTCCATGCACCGGAAGCCAGGCGTGGGACTCGATCCCGGGTCTCCAGGATCGCGCCCTGGGCCAAAGGCAGGCGCCAAACCGATGCGCCACCCAGGGATCCCTGGTTTATTTGTTTTGCTTTTCATTTCTGTTTGTTCTTAACCTAGCCCTTGCCTTTGAATTAAAGTTTTTTTAGTTTTTCCTTTTGTTTGTTTATTTAGCTTCCGGGAAGTTGATCGTCTTTGAAGAAACATGAAGTCACACGCTGTTATTATGCTTACTCTAGCTGTCCTGGTGTTCCTGACATGGGTCCCTGTGTCGCTGACTTGTAACAAAGCACTCTGTGCCAGTGATGTGAGCAAATGCCTCATCCAGGTAGGACTAAGCATACTTTTTATTAATATTAAAATGTAGAGCAGATATCGAGTGCCTATATAAAGGGTGTGTGTGTGTGTGTGTGTGTGTATGGAGATATATATGTATATATGTATATATATATATACATATATATATATATCTGAGTATTAGGTAGGTCAGCTCCTGAGGTACTGAACCGCAACACGCTGGTCTGGGTTTTTATCTCCATAGTTTTCTTGCAGATGTGCAATGTCAGATTTAAGAAGTTTGGTGCAGAAAATAATATCCGTCTTCATAAATATGCCACTGCAAAGTGATGAGCACTCCATTGAGATAAAGTAAAAGGTTTCCTTTTATTATCTAGTTTGTAAACCAAAGAAACTCAATTACTATATTTAGAAAATATTTAGGTATACAATGAGATACCACCTCACACGGTGAGAATGGCTGAAATTAACAAGTCAGGAAACGACAGCTATCCTAAGGATGCGGGGAGAGGGGAAACACTCTTACACTGTTGGTGGGAATGCAAATTGATGCAGTTACTGTGGAAAACAGTATGGAGGTTCCTCAAAAAGTTGAAAATAGAGCTTTCCTGTGATCCAGCAATTGCACTACTAAGTATTTACCCCAAAGAATAGAAATAGAGTGTATAAATGTATACATACAAATGCAGTGATGCGAAGGGACACCTTTAACGATGTGGATGGAACTAGAGGATATTATGCTGAGTGAAATAAGTCAGTCTGAGAAAGACAATTATCATATGATCTCACTCATATGTGGAATTTAAGAAACAAAACAGGATCAGAGGAGAAGGGAGGAAAAAAATAAAACAAGATGAAACTAGAGAGGGAGATAAACCATAAGAGACTCTTAATCTTAGGAAACAAAGTGAGGGTTGCTTGAGGCTATGGGGTGGGAGGTACGGGGTAACTGTGTGATGGGCATTAAGTAGGGCATGTGATATCATGAGCACTGGGAGTTATATAAGACTGATGAATCACTGAATTCTACCTCTGAAACTAATAATAACAAATTTTAGGGCAGCCTGGGTGGCTCAGCAGTTTAGCGTCGACTTTAGCCCAGGGCATGATCCTGGAGATCCAGGATCGAGTCCCACATTGGGCTCCCTGCATGGAGCCTGCTTCTCCCTCTGCCTGTGTCTCTGCCTTTCTCTCTCTCTGTCTCTCATGAATAAATAAATAAAATCTTTAAAAAAAATTTTTTTAGCTAATCAGATAATAGTCATATAATTCCCTTATATAATGTAACAGTTGTGTATTCTGTGCAACAGGCTATCCCAAATGTAGCTACTTAATGCAGTAAACATTTATGTCCTTTGGTGTGTGAGGGTTGAGAGTCTAGGAGCAGTTGAGCTGGGTGCTTCTGGCTCGGGGTCTCTCACAAGGTTGCAGGCAAATTGGCTGAGATTGTGGAGAATCTGCTTCCAAAATACTTGACAATTATCTCTCTTTCAGTCATCAGGATAAGCCTAGTTACCATTCTCACTTTTCTGAAGAAAAAGGGAGGGTAAGTAGTTTGGTCAGGTTCATATAGCTAGTGATTGACTTTAGAACGAGGTCTTTGACTCCAAAGCCTGTGGCGTTTCTACCTAACATACTGGTTATTACGCCATAAAGTTGTGTTAATTAGTGGTGAACTTCACGTCTTACAGAGCTGTTTTCTTTTCTCATTGTGTTAGACCATCAACAGTCTTGTGCCTTTTGTGTGTCTGTATTTATTAGTTTTTAGCTGTTGGCTAAGAAATTTGGTAACTACACACATTAGAATTCAGTGTAAGGTATGAGTCAGCTACCTCTTGGCTATAATCCTGACATAGAGCAATTGTGTGTATGTATTAGAAGTGATAATGATTTTTATAGAGTTGAGGCATTTTGTATTTATTTTGGACATTTTGGTCCTTCTCATTTAATAGTTGAGATCCTAGGAAACCTGACCTTTATCTAGTAGTTTGCCACCATCTCATGCTCTCTTTACCCTAACTCTGCATTTCAAACCAAAACATTAAAATAGGGAAGTTTGTTGGTTGGTTTGTTTTTATTTTTTTTTCCACCGTGGACATCTTTAAGAATAAGTAGAAGAGAGGAGTATAATGAAGGGCAGTTCCAGCAATCATTAATTCCGGACCACCCATATTTCATCTCTGTTCCTCTGCGCTGCTCAACCCAGATACGTCTTAATTTCAGGCAAATTGCTGATATTGTTTTATCATAATTCTAATATATACATCTTAAAGATAAGAACTCTGAAACACAGCTATTAGCAATTTTAGGGGTGCCTGGCTAGCTGTGTTGGAAGAGCATGAGACTCTTGATCACAAGGTTGTGTATTTGAGCTCCACGTTGGTGTAGAGATTACTTTAAAAAAAAAAAAAAGAAAGAATTAACAGTAATTTTAAATATCGTCTAATTTTATACATGAAAGTTTTGATATGGCATGTTTGCTTAGGCTCATGCTGGCAGAAAATTTTGAAGTCTATACATGAAGCCCAGCTTTGTGCTCTGGTCTGATGGGGAAGCTTGTCACTTCCCACGTTGTTTCAATGTAGTTTCATTATTATTAGAAATAAAGTATAGCAACAGTTGCTATATTAATGTTCAGGTGGAATTTCACTTAAATCCTAAATTATTTTTGACTCTCCAAATCTGTAATTTCTGTTAGTTTGAATAATTAAAATTGGATTTTATTAAAATAACTTGCTTGGTAAAGGAATATTTTAAAGATAGCTTTTGGTTAATATTGATAAATACTCTTAAGAGTTTTTGGCTTGTTTCTTTTGTTTTTAAATTCAAAAACATGTAGGGGCACTTGGGTGGGCTCATTCAGTTGAGCATCTGCCTTTGATTCAGGTGGTGTCCCTTGTCAGGCTCTCTGCTCAGAGTCTCCATCTCCTTCTCCCTGTGCCTGCCACTTGCCTACTTGTGCACGTTCTCTCTCTCTCCCTCTGTCTAATAAATAAAATCTTAAAAATGAGTGTAAAAACTGGAAAATTGAGCTTCATTTGTTAAATGGTGACTCTAGTAAATTCATTGGAAAGAAGCTAAGACTTTAGCTTTACCATTAATTCGGTGATGCTGACATTTCTTAGGTTCCTATTGTTCCTTCAGAGCCAGGAATCATCAGATCTTTTTCTGAAGTGGTAGAGACAACACTTCTGGTGCATAGTGGCAGAGTGTTTGAAGTTAAACTTATCATAGGCTCCAGAATTGGGGATTTTCTTGTTCATTTATTCACAAACAGTGGACATTGAAGTAAAATGTAATTAGTTCCACCATTTGACTCATTTTATGGTCTTGAAAACTCCAGCAGATTATTTCACATTCTGAGCTTTATTTTCCTCTTACTCCTCTTACTATGCTATGTAACAAACAAAGCACCCCAACAATCAGTGGCTGAAAACAATGTTGATTTTGCCCACAAGTTTGCATTCTGCAAGGTTCAGTGGGTAACTCACTACACAACACTAGGGCAGCTTGAAGGCTAAGGACTGGAGTTATCTGAAGCAGCACTATTCCCTGGAATGTTCTACGATGATAGAAACAGTCTGTAGTAGAAACAGTCCAGTGCAGTAGAAACTAGCCACATAAGGCTATTGAGCACTTAAAATATAATAATAATCGCTTTTGTGGTTGAAAAAATAGATTTTTAGATTTTAGTTTTAATTAATTGAAATCTAAATAGCTATATGTACCTCACTGATAAGTCTAACTAAATTAAGAAGATTCTTCAGCACTCTCATTCTCTCTCACTCACTCGCTTTCTCACTTTCCCAGTTGTCTCTCTATATACTTCTCTAGTGTGTTGGTTTAAGACTAGAGATATCTCACATATTGGCTCAGGGCTCCCAAGATACCTGCTTTATGAAAGAAAGCTGAAGGAATATGTATTTTATGGTCTTACCTTAAAGGTTACAGTACTACCACCAAAGTCATAGGTCCACCTGGATTTAAGTGAAGGGAACATAGTCCCTACCTCTGATGGAGGAGCATAAAAAGAGTGTGTGGCATAAAATGGCATGGACATCTTTGAAAAATAGAGTATGCTACATATGAAGTGTAAAATAGATTAGTTGGCTAGATGATCTCAAAGTTTCCTTCTAGCTCTATATAGTTCTTTTTTTTTTTTTTTTCTTTTTTTTGCTCTATATAGTTCTAATGAAAGAAACCGACTGTTATGTGGTAAATATTCTCTTTATTAAAAATCAGAGTAAGAAAGGCATTTTTCTCCTTTTTTTAATTGAAGTATAATTGATATACAATGTTACATTAGTTTGAAGTGTACAACATGTTGATTTGACAATTCTTTTTTTTTTAAGATTTTATTTATTTATTCTTGAGAAACACACAGAGAGGGAGAAAGAGGGGCAGAGACACAGGCAGAGGGAGAAGCAGGCTCCATGCAGGGAGCCTGATGTGGGACTCGATCCCAGGCCTCCAGGATCATGCCTTGGGCCGAAGGCTGCGCTAAACTGCTGAGCCACCCAGGCTGCCCCTGATTTGACAATTCTATAGAGAACTCAGTGCTCACTGATTAAGTGTAGTTACAGTTAAAATATTTTTTAAAAGATTTTATTTATTTAAGAGAAAGAGAGCGCACACTCAAGCGGGCTGGGGGAAGGGCAGAGGGAGAGGGATAAGCAGACTCCCTACTGAGCAGGGAGCCGACTCAGGACTCCATCCCAGGACCCTGGGATCATGACCTGAGCTTAAGGCAGATGCTTAATCAGCTGAGCCACCCAGCCACTCTTGTTGTTACAATATTATTGACTATATATTTCCATCTCTGTGACTTATGTTATACCTGGAGGTTTATAAGTATACCTCTTAATCTCTGTCTTATATTTTTCCTGTCTCCTCACCCCCACAGCCGTTAGTTTGTTCTCTATATTTAAGAATGTTTGCCTTACTTTTTAGATTCCACATTTAAGTGAAATCATATAGTATTTGTCTCTCTCTAACTCTTTTCACATAGCATATTCTAGGTCTGTCCATGTTGCTGCAAATGGCAAGATCTCATTTTTTTTATGGCTAAGTAAGACTTGTTTGTGTGTATGTGTGTGTGTATACTACTCTTCTTCATCCCTTCATCTGTGTGTGGACATGGGGTTGCTTCCATATCTTGGCTACTGTAAGTAATGCTGCAATAAACATAGCACATATCTTTTCAAATTAATGTTTCCCTTTTCTTTGGGTAGTTGGATTATGGTATCATATGGTATTTTTGTTTTTAATTTTTTGAGTTACCTCCATACTGTTTCCTACAGTGATTGCACCAACATAAATCCACATCAGCAGTGCATGAGAGTTCCTTTTTCTCCACATCCTCCCCAACACTTGTTATTCCTTGTCTTTTTGGTGGTAGCCTTTCTGACTGGTATGAGGTGATGCCTCTTGTGGTTTTGATTTGCATTTCCATGGTGATTAGTGATGTTGAACATCTTATGTGTCTGTTGGCCATCTGGATATCTTCTTTGGAAAAATGTCTCTTCAGCTCATTTGCCCATTTTTAATTGGGTTATTTGTTTTTTGTTTTTTGTTTTTTTTTTGGTGTTGAGTTATATAAGTTCTTTATATTTTAAATACTAACACTTTATCACATATATTATTTGCAAATATCTTTTCCCATTCAATGCGTTACCTTTTGTTTTATTGATATTTTCCTTACACTGTGCAAAGGCTTTTTATTTGGGTGTAGTCCCACTAGTTTGTTATTGTTTCCCTTGCCTCAGGAGACAAACCTAGAAAAATATTGCTAAGGCTGATGTCCAAAATATTACTGCCTATGTTTTCTTTTAGGAGTTTTATGGCTTCAGGTCTCATATTTAGGTCTTTCATCCATTTTGAGTTTATTTTTATATATGGTGTAAGAAAATGGTCCAGTTTCATTCACATGTAGCTGTCCAGTTTTCCCAGTGCCATTTATTGAAGAGACTGTCTTTTCTCTATTACATATTCTTGCCCGTTTGTTGTACATTAATTGACAATATGGGTGTGGGTCTCTTTTGGGGCTTTCTATCCTGTTTCATTGATCTACATGTCTGTTTTTATGCCAGTACAATACTGGTTTAATCACTACAGCTTTGTTAACTTGAAGTCTGGAATTGTGATGCCTGTCAGCTGTGCTTTTTCAAGATTGCTTTGGCTATTCAGGGTCTTTTGTAGTTTTATAAGAATTGTAGTATTATTTGTGCTAGTTCTGTGAAAAATGATGTTGGTATTTGATAGGGATTGCTTTAAAAGTGTAGATTACAGGGATCCCTGGGTGGCTCAGCGGTTATGCACCTGCCTTCAGCCCAGGGCGTGATCCTGGAGTCCCGGGATTGAGTCCCGCATTGGGCTCCCTGCATGGAGCCTGCTTCTCCCTCTGCCTGTGTGAGAGGCAGACCTCTCTTTCTCTCTGTGTCTCTCATGAATAAATAAATAAAATCTTTTAAAAAAAAGTGTAGATTGCTTTGGGTAGTATAGACATTTTAACAATTTTTGTTCTTCTAGTCCATGAGCATGGAATGTCTTTACCTTTCTTTGTGTCATCTTCAGTTTCTTTCATAAATGTCTTACAGTTTTAAGAGTATAGGTTTCTCAGCTCCTTGGTTAAATTTATTCTTAGATATCCTTTTTATGCAACTGTAAATGGGATTGTTTTCTTTCTCTTTTTGCTACTTTATTATTAGTGTATAGAAATACGATAGATTTCTGTATATTAATTTTGAATCCTGCAACTTTATAGTATTCATTTATCAGTTCTACTAGTTTTCTGGTGAAGTCTTTAGGATTTTCTATATATATATAGTATCAAGTCTTCTTTAAAGAGTGAGTTTTATTTCTTCTTTACCAATTTGGTTGCCTTTTATTTCTTTTTCTTGTCTGACTGCTACAGATAAGACCTCCATTACTGTTGTGAATAAAAGTAATGAGAGTGGACATCCTTGTCTTGTTCCTGATCTTAGAGGAAAAACTTTCAGCTTTTCATTATTGAATATGATGTTATCAATGGGATTTTCATATGTGGCACTTTCTGTGTTGGAGCATGTTCTCTCTAAACCCCCTTTATGGAGTTTTATCACGAATGTACTTTGTCGGGATCCCTGGGTGGCGCAGCGGTTTGGAGCCTGCCTTTGGCCCAGGGCGCGATCCTGGAGACCCGGGATCGAATCCCACGTCGGGCTCCCTGCATGGAGACTGCTTCTCCCTCTGCCTGTGTCTCTGCCTCTCTCTCTCTCTGTGACTATCATGAATAAATAAATAAAATCTTTAAAAAAAAAAAAAAAAAAACGAATGTACTTTGTCAAATGCCTTTTTCTGCATATACTGAGGTAATGATATTGTTTTTATCCTTCCTCTTGTTAATACGATGTATCATGTTGATCACTTTGCAAATACTGAATCACCCATGCATCCTTGGAATAAATCCCATTTGATCGTGGTAAATTATTATTATTATTTTTTTTTTTTGGTAAATTATTTTTTTAACGTACTGTTGAATTGGTTTGCTAGTATTTTGTTGAGAATTTTTGCATCCATGTTCATCAGAGATATTGGCTTATAGTTTTCTCTTTTTGTGGTGTTTTTGGTTTGGGTATCAGGGTGATACTGGCTTCATAGAATGAATCTGGAAGTTTTCTTCTATTTTTTTTTTTTTTGGAATAGTTTGAGAAGAATGGGTATTAACACTTCTTTATTTCTTTATTTTTCACACTTTTATATTTTAAAAAAGATTTTAAGAGGGACTGAGAGGAGGGCCAGAGGGAGAGAATCTTCAAACAGACTCCCTGCTGAGCCTGGAGCCTGAGATCCTGAGATCCTGACCTGAGCCAGAGTCAGATGCTTAACTGAGTCACCGAGACATCCCAACACTTCTTTAAATGTTGGGTGAAATTCCCCTGTGAAGCCATCTGGTACTAAACTTTTGTTTGTTGGGAGTTTTTTGATAACTGATTCAATTTCCTTAGTAATAATTGGTCTGTTCAAATTTTCTATTTCCTCCTGATTCAGTTTTGGAAGATTGTGTTTCTAGGAAATTACCCATTTCTTTTCAAGTTATCCAAATTGTTGGCATATAATTTTTCATGATACTATAATCCTTTATATTTCTCTGGTGTTAGTTATTTATCCTCCTTTATTTCTGATTTTGAGCCCGCCCTCTTTTTTTCCTGATGAGTCTGACTAAATGTTTATCTGTTTTGTTTATCTTTTCAAAGAACAATCTCTTGGTTTCATTGATATTTTTTTTTAATTTATTTATTTATCCATGTGCAACACAGAGAGAAACAGAGACACAGGCAGAGGGAAAAGCAGGCTCCATGCAGGGAGCCCGATGTGGGACTCGATCCCCTGTCTCCAGGATCACGCCCCAGGCTGCAGGTGGCGCCAAACTGCTGTGCCACCGGGGCTGCCCTCATTTATATTTTCTATTATGTTTTTTATCCCCATTTTATTTATTTCTGCTCTAATGTTTTTTTTTTTTTTTTTATTTCTGCTCTAATGTTTATTGTTTCCTTCCTTTTTCTAGGTTTGGGCTTGGTCCTCTTTTTTTTTTTTTTTTTTTTTTTAGCTAATACAACTAAATTGTAAAGTTAGGTTGTTCATTTAAGACTTGTTTTTTGATACATTAGACCTGTATCACTATAAACTTTCCTTTTTGAACTGCCTTTGCTGCAATCCAAAAAGATTTTGGACTGTTGTGTTTTCCTTTCCATTTGTCTTCATGTATTTTTTTAATTTCCTCTTTGATTTTATGGTTGACCCATCTGTTGTCTAGTAGCAGGTTGTTTAGCCTCCAGAAATTTTCCAGAATTATTTCTTGTAATTGATTTCTAGTTTTCATTGTGGTCAGAAAAAAAAAAGTCATATCAAACATATGACTTCAGTCTTCTTAAATTTATTGATATTTGTTTTATGGCCCAACATGTGATCTATTCTGGATAATGTGTATTTGGAAAGAATGTGTTTTTTGCTGTTTTGGGATGGAATGTTCTGGGAATGTCTGTTAGGTCCTTCTGGTCTAATGTGTTGTTCAAAGCCACTGTTTCCTTGTTGATTTTTTTTAAAGATTCTATTTATTAAAAAAAATTATTTATTTATTTGAGAAAGAGAGAGAGTGAGTATGAGTAGGGGGAGGGGCAGAAGGAGAAGCATGCTCCCCACTGACTGGGGAGCTGGATATGGGGCTCTATCCCAGGACTGAGATCATGACCTAAGCTGAAAGCATACGCTTAACTGGCTGAGCCACCCAGGTGCCCCTCTTTATTGATTTTCTATCTGGATTATATATCCATTGATGTGAGTGGGGTATTAAAGTCCCCTATTATTACTATATTGCTATCAGTTTCTTCCTTTATGTCTGTTAATATTTGCTTCAAACATTTAGGTGCTCCTATGTGGGATGCATAGCTATTTATAATTGATACAGGGATCCCTGGGTGGCGCAGCGGTTTGGCGCCTGCCTTTGGCCCAGGGCGCGATCCTGGAGATCCGGGATCGAATCCCACGTCGGGCTCCCGGTGCATGGAGCCTGCTTCTCCCTCTGCCTGTGTCTCTGCCTCTCTCTCCCTCTCTCTCTGTGTGACTATCATAAATAAATTTAAAAAATATATATAATTGATACATTCTCTTGTTTCCTTGATCCCTTTATCATTGTGTAGTGCCTTCTTTGTCCCTTGCTATAGTCTTTTTAACAAATTAATTATTTTGAGAGAGAGGGCACATAAGCAGGGAGAGGGGCAGAGAGAGAGGAAGAGAATCTCAAGCAGACTCAGTGCTGAGCGCAGAGATCCACACAAAGATTGATCTCACAACCCTGAGATCATGACCTGAGCCAAAACCAAGAGTCAGGCACTCAGCTGACTGAGTCACCTAGGTGCCCCCTATAGTCCTTGGCTTTTTTGTTTTTTGTTTTAAAGATTTTTATTTATTTGTTCGTAAGAAACACAGGCAGGGGGAGAAGCAGGCTCCCCACAGGGAGCCCAATGTGGGCTCAATCCCAGGACCCTAGGATTACAACCCAGGCAAAGGTAGATGCTCAACCACTGAGCCACTCAGGTGCCCCCACTCCTTGTTTTAAAGTCTGTTTTGTGTGACACAAGTATTGCTACTCCATTTATTTTTTCTTTTTCATTTGCATGGTGAATGTATTTTCATCCCGACACCTTTAGTCTTTATGTGTCTTTAGGTCTGACATGAATTTCTTATAAGCAGCATATAGATAGGTCTTGTTTTTTGTCTATTTAGTCACCATTCGTCTTTTGATTGAAGCATTAGTCTATTTTCATATAAAGTAATTATTGATAGATATGTACTTTTTCCTGTTTTGTTAATTGTTTTCTGACTGTGTAGTTTCTAAAGGCCTTTTTTTAAAAAGTCAAATTGTGGGGCACCTGGGTGGCTCATTTGGTTAAGCATCTGCCTTGGGCTCAGGTCATGATTATGGAGTCCTGGGATTGAGCCCCTAGTCGGGCTCCCCACTCAGTGAGGAGTCAGCTTCCCCTTTTCCCTCTGCCCCGCCCCCCCCTTGTACTCTCTAATAAATAAATAAAACCTTTAAAAAAATAAATAAAAAGTCAAAAAAAATTTTTTTAAAGTCAAATTGTTGGAAGGATACATAAAGAAAAATAATCCCTTGAATAATTTTTTCTACTCTTATTTTGTTATTCGGTTAAAATACTTTTTAAAAAATATACTTTATTTGAGAGAGAGAGCAAGAGAGAGTGGGAAGCAGGTGGAGGGAGAGGGAGAAGCAGACTCCCTGCTGAGCAGAGAGTGTAATGCATGGCTTGATCCCAGGACCTCAGGATCATGACCTGAGCTGAAGGCAGGCACTTAACGTACTGAGTCCCCAGGTTCCCCAAGTTTGAAATACATTCAAACTTCCAAGTAATAGCTTCTGCTTGTACTTCATTTAGTGTTTTTGTTTTTGTTTTTGTTTAGCCATATGGTTAAATAATAAGCTTCTACTACTGTTTTTTAACTTACCAATTCTAGATTATGTATCTAACCTGCCTTTCTGCCAGGACAGAACAACAAGCTTAGATTAGGCCATGGCTTACTTACCGTTCTCTCCCCGTCAACTCCTGCTCTGCCCTAATTGTTGCACTGTTTTTAGTTTCTCTCATGATTCTCTCTCTTTTCGATTTCTACTGTGTACTTAAACCTTTTTTTCTGTCCTATCATTTAAAAACATTATCTCTTGGGATGCCACACTTCATTGATCGCCACACTTAGTATCATAGAAAGTAAGGAAGTCAGTTTTCTTGCATCTTGTGAATACTGCCTTCAGAATTTTCTACTTTTGGAATAACTTCTTTTTTCTTTTTTTTTTTTTTAATATTTTATTTATTTATTCATGAGAGACACACAGAGACACAGAGAGAGAGACAGGCAGAGGGAGAAACAGGCTCCATGCAGGGAGCCTGAGGTGGGACTCCATCCCGGGACTCAATCACGGGACTCCAGGATCACATCCTGGGCTGAAGGCAGGCGCTAAACTGCTGAGCCACCCAGGGATCCCCCTACTTTTGAAATAACTTCTGATGGCTATCTCAAAGTCTGTGGGGAATGGGGTATAACCTGTACTCTTACTTTTATGTCATCAAGCTTGATAGCATCTATATTCTGAAGGCACATAGTGTAATAGTTAAGAGCATGAACTCTGAAACCAGACTGAATTTGAATCCAGTTCTGTGATGTACAAGCTATCTGAACTTGGGCAAGGGAGTTAATGTTTCAGTGCCTCAGTTTCTTCATCTGTGAAATGGCGATGATAACCATCCCTATTGTGTGTGGATTTTGTGAGGATTAGATATAGAGTACTTAGATCTAAGCACTTATAAACTATTACTTATATATTGGTATTTACATATTAATAAGTATTAGTATGTAAGTGCTATATCCATAATATTATGGATTATATTTATCTGTAATTTATCCATAAATGTTACTAACCCTAGTTCTTTGTTTTGTAACCATTTTTAATCTTCCATGCTTTATTTACAGATATATTCTAAAATTGACAGTCAATAAGCCATGTTTATTTTGTAATGATTTTATAAATATTGTTGACTGTATGGTCCCACAGGGCACTATGATTACATTTTCTTTCTTGAATGATTTTGTTTTTCGAGAGTTTCTAATTGTCTTTCTTGATTTTGCATCATCAGTCATTAATACCTTATGTTGTTTTAAATTCTTAGTCTGTTTTTCCACCACCAAGGAGCCTCCTGTGTTGTTGTTTTTAGACTTAACTGATGACTCTCCAGATCTAATGCAAGTTTTCCTGTAGTGGATCCCCACTCTTACTTTCCTAAGTTGGCTCCACTATTTCTTTGATTCCATGTCTTGTTCTTCTCCTGATTTAGTCTCATTTTGTTGTAACATGCCCTTAGACTATCTTCTGACAAAGGCAATATAGGGAGGAAACATTCTGGGTACCATATCTCTTTAAAATACATTTATTCTCATTTTATTTATACCTGACTGGTAATTTGCCTGAATATAGAATTCTGTGTTACATTATTTTCCCTGGAAACTTTGAAGATACTTCCTGTCTTTATGTTCCTGGCATTCTATATTGCTAGTAAGAAGTCTGATGCTGGTTTTTTTTTTTTTTTTTTTTTTTTTTTTTATTCTCTGTAGGTGACTTTGTTAGTTTGTTCCTTTCTTTTCTTTTTTTTTTTTTTTAATTCATGAGAGACACAGAAAGAGAGAGGCAGAGACACAGGCAGAGGGAGAAGCAGGCTCCATGCAGGGAGCCTGATGTGGGACTCGATCCGAGGACCCCGGGATCATGCCCCAAGCCAAAGGCAGACGCCTAATCGCTGAGCCACCCAGGCGTCCCTGTTAGTTTGTTTCTTCCTTCTCTCTGGAAACCTTTAGTTTCATACCCTTACCTTTGGTGTGGGCACTGTGATGGGTACCTTATGAATCTCTTTTAGGAGACAGGAGGTGTGTTGTGAGCTCAAGACTGGAATATTTCCTTTTATTATTATTTTTATATGTAATACCCACTCTTTTTTCCTGGAACTCTGGTTTCTGTAAGTTTAAGTTAGATATTCTAAGTCTTAGTTGTTTTAAACAGCTTTATTGACTTATAATTCTAATACTATAAATTGCACACATTTAAATGTCCGATTCACTGGTTTTTAATGTATTCACAGAGTTACACAACTATCACCACAATCGAATTTTAGAATATTTTGGTACCCTAAAAAGAAACTCATACCTAGCACTCACTCCCCATTCCTTCTTCGCAGCCCCTCGGCAACCACCAGTCTACTTTAAATCTTTCTGTATGTCTATTCTGGACATTTAATATAAATAGAGTCATATATGTTGTCTTTTATGTCTGGCTTCTTTTATTAAGCATAATTCTTTCATGATTCATCCATGTTATAATAAGTACCAGTACTTCATTATTTTATGGTCAAATAGTATTTCACAGGATAGATCTGTAGATCTACCACATTTAACTTATACATTCATCAGTTAATGAATATTCGGATCGTTTCCACTTTTTGGCTATGGCAAATAATGCTACCACGAGTATTCATCGACAAGTTTTTAATTAGGACATATATTTTCATTTCTTTTGGGTATATACCTAAGAGTAGAATTTGTAGGCCATACTTGCTGTGTTTAACATTTTCAGGAACTGCTAAAGTATTTTCCAGAGTGACTTCATACATTCCCACCACCAGCGTTTGAGGGCTCCTGTGAACCTATGCCCATTTTTAAATTGGCTTTTGTGTCTTTTCATTGTTGAGTTATAAGAGTTCTTTGTATATTATGCGTACAAATCTCCTATCAGAAATATCAGTTGCAAGTAATTTCTCTCATTCTGCGAGTTGTTTTTTACTTTCCTGATGGTATCATTTGGAATACAAAAATTTTAAATTTTGATACAGTCTAATTTATCTACTTTTGTTGCTTGTGTGTTTGTTTTGTGTGTGTGTGTGTGTGTGTGTGTGTGTGTGTTTGGTGTTTTGGCTAAGAAACTATTGGCCTAATTCAAGGTCACAAAGATCTACTTGTATATTTTCCTCTGGTAATTTTATAGTTTTAGCTCTTTAGGTCTGTGATTTATGTTGAGTTGATTTTTGCGTGTCCAACTTTATTCTTTTATGTATGGAATTACCCCATCAACATTTTTTGAAACAATTTTTTCCCTATGGAATTATCTTGGCACACTTGTTGAAAATGATTTGACCAAAAGGATAAGCATTTATATTGGAACTTTCATTTCTATTCCATCGATTTATATGTTTATCTTTATGTCAATACCATGTTTGTCTTGATTACTATAGCTTTGTGGTATATTCTGAAATCAGGAAATATGAGTTTTCCAGTTTTGTTCTGTTCAGAGACTGTTTTGACTATTTTGGGTCCCTTGTATTATCATGTGAATTTTAAAATCAGCTTGTCAATTTCTTTAATAAAACCAGCCACGGATTTTTTTTTTTAATACAGACTTTACTTTTTAGAGTAGTTTTAGGTTTAAAGAAAAATTGAGCAGAAAGTATGTGAAGATCCAGTATACTCTTTCCCCTATACACACCCACTGTTTCCCCTATTATTAACATCCTGCATTAGTTGGTACATTTGTTATAACTGATGAACCCATACTGACACACTACTGTTACCTAAGGTCCATAGGGCTTAAGTTAGGGTTCACTCTTTGTGTTGTATAGTTCTGTGGGTTTTGACAGATGCATAATGTCATATATCTGCTATTATGATATGACACAGAATAGGTTCATTGCCCTAAAACTCCTCTGTACTTCCACCTGACCCTCCCTTTCTTTCCCTCCCCCAAGCCTCTCCCCAGCCTTTGGCAACCACTGTTCTCTTTCACTATCTCTGTAGTTTTGTTTCCAGTATGTTGTATAATTGGAATTGCACAGTATATAGCCTTTTCAGACTGCTGTCTTTCACTTAGCAATATACATTTAGGGTTTTTCCATGTCTTTTTGTAGCTTGATAGCTAATTTCTTTTTATTGCTGATTTATATTCCATTGTATAGATGTACCATAGTTTGTCTATTTACCTGTTGAGGGACATCTTGAATCCTTCCAAGTTTTAGCAGTTAACAGGAAAGCTGCTACAATCAGCCATGTGCAGATTTTTATGCGGACATAAGTTCTCAGCTCATGGTAAATGCCAAGAATCACAATTGCTAGGTCATATTCTAAGAGGAACTGCCAAACTGTCTTCCAAAGTTGTACGTTGTAAGGAACTGCCAAACTCTTCCAAAGTGGCTCTACATCCTTGTCAACATGTAGTATTGTCTGTGTTTTGAATTTTAGCCATTCTGAAAGGTGTATATTAGTGTCTTGTTATTTTATTTTATTTTATTCTTTTTAAGTAGACTCCATGCCCAGTGTGAGGCCTAGAGTGAGGCCCATTGTGGGGTCTGAACTCATGACCCTGAGATTAAGACCTGAGCTGAGATTGAGAGTTGGATGCTTAACCAATTGAGGACACTCAGGTATCCAATGTCTCGTTATTTTAATTTGCAATTCTGTGCCAGCATGATATTCAGCATCTTTTTTTTTTTTTTTTTTTTTTTAAGATTTTATTTACTGGGATGCCTGGGTGGCTCAGTGGTTGAGTCTTAAAAAAAAAAAAAATCTTAAAAAAATAAAAAAAATCTTAAAAAAAAAATCTTTAAAAAAATCTTAAAAAAAAAGATTTTATTTACTTATTCATGAGAGACACAGAGAGCAGAGACACAGGCAGAGGGAGAAACAGGCTCCATGCAGGGAGCCTGATGTGGGACCCGATCCTGGGACTCTGGGATCACGCCCTGAGCCAAAGGCAGATGTTCAACCACTGAGCCACCCAGGTGTTCCTTGAGCATCTTTTCATATGCCTTATTTGCCATCTGTACATCATCTTTTGTAGATGCCTATATCTTTTGCCCACTTTTAAAATAGAATTGTTCATTTTCTTAATTGTTGGGTTTTAAAAGTTCTTTGTATATTTTGGATAACAGTCCTTTATCCTTTATGTCTTTTGCAAATATTTTCTATCCGTCCGTGGCTTGTGTTCTTATTCTCCTGACAGTGTATTTTGCAGAGCTTCTGCAAAAACTTTCTGCAGAAACTTTTTGTCTTTGTTTCTTTAATCAAAAAAAAAATTTTTATGTAAGTAATCTCTACACCCAATGTGGGGCTCAAACTCATGACTCCAAGATCAAGAGTCACATGTTCTTCTGACTGAGCCAGCCAGGCACCCCGCAGAGCAGAAGTTTTTAATTTTAATGAGGTCCAACTTCTCCATTTTTTTCTTTCACAGGTTATATCTTTTGGTGTTGCCAGCTGGGATTTTGAGAGGGATTGCACTGAATCTTAGATCAGTTTGGAAAGTCTTGCCATCATAACAGTGTTAAGTCTCCTGATTCATGAATGTGAATGTCTTTCCTTTTATTTAGATTTTTCTTTAATTTTCTTTCAACGGTATTTTGCAGTTTTCAGTGTACAAGTCTTATATTTCTTTGTTAAATTTATTTCTAAGTATTTTATTCATTTTGCTGATGTCATAAATGGAATTGTTTTCTTAATTTCATTTTCAGATTGTTCATTTCTTGTATATACTGCTGTAGATATTAAATCTGTTTTTACCATCCTGTTTGGCATTCTGAGAGATGTCCTTGACTTTACCTTGAACCCTTTCTATTATATTTTTAAATTTTAGCAATAACTTGAATTTCAGGAACTCCTATTTTCTACTTGTCAGTTTTTCATATTAACACTTTTACTTTTGAATGCAGTATTTTCTCAGTTATCTCTGAAGATACTTATTAGAAGCTTTACTGTATATGTTTCTCCCTCCACCCCTTCATTTTGTTACCTGGATTTCTTTTTCTCCCTAGACTGTTTTTTTTTTCTTTTAGCTTATATATTTTTCATATGGCAGGCTTTCCTCAAATATACGGCATTCCTTAGCTGTCCATTATAGTTAAGAATGAGGCAATTAAGCCTGGTTGGGAGATTGTGTTCTTAGGCAAGGCTGACATACCCAACAATAGAGGATATCACTTGAGGGGGTGGGAAGCCCTTGAATGCTGAAATATGTTCTCTGCTCTGAGACTGATCGTTCTTCTGAAGAAAAGTTTTTAGTTAGTTTTGATTGGTTGGTTATCTTGCTGTGGTTGGGATGGTTGAATAGTCAGTAGATGCCTAGTTCTTGTCTTTTTGCTCCAATGCAGGGAAACAGCTGGAACAGTCTGATAGAAATGTGACCTTTAATGTCCTCTTTTATTTATATTTCTTAGGTTGAAGAACAGATTGGCTACTGATGTTTCATGTGCTAAGAATTGGCAGCTAGGGTTATTGGATCCTTTAAAGGCTTTAGGGGATTCCCAAAATTATATTCAAAATTGTTTGTGTACAGTTTTCATGGCAGAAATGTTCATACCGGGATCCCTGGGTGGCGCAGCGGTTTAGCGCCTGCCTTTGGCCCAGGGCGCGATCCTGGAGACCCGGGATCGAATCCCACGTCGGGCTCCCGGTGCATGGAGCCTGCTTCTCCCTCTGCCTGTGTCTCTGCCTCTCTCTCTCTCTCTGTGTGTGACCATCATAAATAAATAAAAATTAAAAAAAAATTAAAAAATAGAAACGAAATGTTCATAGCTTTTTTTTTTTTTTTTAAAGATTTTACTAATTGGGCAGCCACGGTGACTCGGCAGTTTAGCGCTGCCTTCAGCCCAGGGCATGATCCTGGAGACCCAGGATCTTTTAAAAAATGATTTTATTTATTTATTCATGAGAGACACACAGAGACAGAAAGAGGCAGAGAGACAGGCAGAGGGAGAAGCAGGCTCCCTGCAGGGAGCCCGATGTGGGACTGGGACTGGGACTCCATCCCGATCCCGATCCCGATCCCGGGACTCCAGGATCACGCCCTGGGCCAAAGGCAGGCGCTAAACTGCTGAGCCACCCAGGGATTCCCCCCCCCCCTTTTTTTTTTTAAATGTCCATACCTTTCAGTAGGTTCTCAAAGTGTCTGGAAAGGTTAGGAATTACTGGGATTTTGCTGGTTTCCATTCCAGGTATTAAGTTGTCATTAAAATCCTTTCAAATTCAGCAAAGTACAAGACATGTTGACATTTTAGATGACAATAATAGCTTTTCTCCTTTAACTATGGAAGAACAGGTATAGAAATGAAGGTGGGAGATAAGTACTTTAAGAAAGGCAATGCTATAGAAGTTTAGGAAAGATGTTACTTCCCTCTTACAGGGAATTTCGGTTCTCTTTTTGTTATTTAGATTTGGTTTGAACAACATCTGTAGTGTTGAAGTGGTGTATGTGAGGTTAAGTTAAAACATTTATTTATGTTGAACCCTCTGCAACTCATGAAATAACTGAGTATAAAAAATTTTCTCTGGAAGCTCACATCATGTAAATGTTTGTTACCAGCATGGTTGCAAGGCAGCATGGTCATTCCTACCACTCCTACAAGTTGCTATGCATCAGGGTGGTCCCTGTATAAATATTTATTTTTTTGTTTCTGGCAGGAAAGAAATCTAACTTTAAACATTAAGAAAGTAAAATTGTCATCTTGTGTATTTCCTTGCTTATATAATGAATGGTTTAAATGTTCTATTTCAGAGGGAAAAAATGGTCATATAAGATTTTGCTTTTAACTATATCTTTATTTTTTTCTGTAAAAGAATATTTAAAATTTGTATTAGTATTGTACTTTTACCCCAGAAATCTTAAGATCTATATTTTATTATGAATGGAAAAAACCATTATTGCCTTGTGAGTACCTTTGGCTAATGTTTATGGTCATATTTAGTATAGTATAAACATTATATTTCATGAAAAAATTCAAACTTATGTTCAGAGATCATTGATGCATTATTTTAGCACTTTACTGGTTATCTGAATATTTATTTAGCACTTATTTGTACTAAATCAACAGTCTGCTTTTTAAACTGCCAAATCTTAGATTTTTGAAATAAGTTGGGATTTCTAAGTAATTTTTTATTAATCTATTTTCTACAAGTGTATTTTGTCTTAAGTTAAAAATGTAAGTAGTTCAGATAACTTCAGGCCTTCTTAATCACAATAACCTAAAAAATTAACCTTTTCTTCCTTGCTTTGGGTAGTATGGACATTTTAACAATATTTATTTTCCCAATCCATGAGCATGGAATATCTTTCCATTTATTTGTGTCCTCTTCAATTTCTTTCATCCATGTTTTATAGTTTTTGGAGTATAGGTCTTTCACTTCCTTGGTTAAGTTTATTCCTGGGCATTTTATTCTTTTGGTGTAATTGTAAGTGGGATTATTTTATTTTTTTTTATTTTAAAAAAAAATTTTTTTTTAAATTTATTTATGATAGTCATACAGAGAGAGAGAGAGAGAGGCAGAGACACAGGCAGAGGGAGAAGCAGGCTCCATGCACCGGGAGCCCGATGTGGGACTCCATCCCGGGTCTCCAGGATCGCGCCCTGGGCCAAAGGCAGGCGCCAAACCGCTGCGCCACCCAGAGATCCCCTAAGTGGGATTATTTTAATTTCTCTTTTTCTACTTCATTATTAGTGTATAGGAAATGCAGTGGATTTCTGTGTGTCAGTTTTTTATCTTGCATCCTTACTGAATTCATTTATGAATTGTAGTTTTTTCGTGGTGTCTTTAAGGTTTTCCATGTATAATGTCATGTCATCTGCAAAAAGTAAAAATTTTACTTCTTTCTTACTACTTTGGATGACTTTTATTTTTCTTCTCTGATTGCTGTGGGTAGGACTCTCAGTACTATGTTGAATAAAAGTGGTGAGAGTGGACATCCTTGTCTTGTTCCTGATCTTAAAGGAAAGACTCTCAGTTTTTCATCACTTGCACATTGAGTGTGATGTTAGCTGTGGGTTTTTCATATATGGCCTTTATTGTGTGAGGTATGTTCCCTCTAGACCTACTTTGTTGAGGGTTTTTATCATGAGTGGATGTCATACTTTGTCAGATGCTTTTTTCTACATCTGTTGAAATGCTCATACGGTTTATGTTCTTTTTCTTGTTGATGTTGATGTATCATGTTGATTAATTTGTGCATATCGAACCAGCCTTGCATCCCAGGAATAAATCCCACTTAATCATGGTAAACAATTTTTAAATGTATGTTTGGATTCAGTTTACTCATTTTTTTTTAAAGATTGTATTTATTTATTCATAAGAAACAGAGGGAGAGAGGCAGAGACACAGGCAGATGGAGAAGCAAGCTCCCCGGGAGGAGCCTGATGTGGGACTTGATCCCAGATCCCTTGATCCCAGATCCCATGCCCAGAGCCAAAGGCAGATGCTCAACCACTGAGCCACTCAGGCGTCCCAGTTTTACTAATGCTTTGTTAAGGATTTTGCTTTGTGTTCATCAGAGATACACACCCTATATTTCTCTTATTTTGTGATTTCTTTTGTCTAGTTTTGGCATCAGGGTAATGTTTGCCTCATAGAATGAATTTAGAAGGTTTCCTTTTTCTTTTAATTTTTGAATCTGGCTAAAGATTTGTCAATTTTGTTGATCTTTTGAAAGAACCAGCTCTTGTTTCATTGATCTGTTCTGTTTGTTTGTTTTTTTTTTTTTTCTATTTCATTTATTTCTGCTCTAGTCTTTATTATTTCCTTCTTTGTACTGGTTTTGTGTTTGTTTGCTCTGTTTTCTTCTCCAGATTCAGGAATTTTTCAGCTATTATTTCCTCAAATAAATTTTCTGCCCCTTTTCTCTCTCTTCTTCTAGGATCCTTATAATGTGAATGTTACAGTGCTTGATGGGGTCATTGATTCCCTTAATCTATTTTTATTTTTTATTATTTTTTTTCTCTCTTCTGTTCAACTTGATTGCTTTCTATTACTCTGTCCTTCAGGTTACTGATCTGTTCTTCTGCTTCCTTTAATTTACTACTTACTCCATTTCATGGAATAAGTAGTAAATTTTTTACTTTTAGTTATTTTTTATTTTTATTTTTAGTTATTAAGTTCTTCATTTCTGATTGATTGGTTCTTTATGTTTCTTATGTTTTCTCTTTTTTCATGTTTCTGTCTCTTTGTCGAGGTCCTCTGAGATTCTCTACTCTTTTCTTAAGTCCAGTGAGTATCTTTATAATGATTACTTTAAATTCTCTATCAACTATATTACTTATTTCTGTTTCATTTAGCTGTCTTGTTGTGATTTTGTCCCATTTTTTTCACTAGGGACTTATTTCTCTGTCTCCTCATTTTGACTAATTCTTGTGTCTGTTTCTGTGTGTTAGGAAATTCAGCTATGTCTCCTGCTCTTGAAAGTAGCAGCCTTATGAAGAAGAGGTCCTATAGTGCCCTCCAGTGTAGTGTCACCTTTTCATAAGAACTTGGCACTTCATGAGTATCTCCTATGTGTGCTGTATGTGCTCTACTGTTGTGGCTGAGCCACTTTGCTTTCAGTCATCTGCAATGGCTGTCTTTGCCTGTTGTGGGCAGGATTTGGTCCCTGTGTTGTTAGAGGGCCCAGTCGGGGGCTGCCTTTGGCTTGCCAGTCAGACCAGGCATTTGCCAGAGATGCAGTAGCACCAAACTGCAGGGTGTTTTCCTTATGTTTTCCCCTGAGAAGCTTTAGTTTCATTTCAGCATGGCTACAATCTGACTGGTGTGAGATGATCTTCCCCTCTCCTTGGGACAGAAGTCACTTTGGAGTGGTACTGGCCCCTGTCAGGGCCCCTTGAACACTGCCAGGCTTGCGGCACTGCTTTGGATGGGCTCTAGCCAAGGGCCTATGGGAGGGGCAGGTCTGCAGGAGACGTAAGCTGGGAGGAGAGCTAGGTGGAGAGCGTTGTGGTGTGCTGGTTCCCGCAGGTGTCCTCTCATGTGTCTGAGTATCTAGGCTGGGAGTCTGGGCAGGCCATTGGCACCCTCCAGCTCTTTTATGTTTGCAGAAGCCTCCCAGCATTCCAGCACCTCTCGCACACGCTCTAAGATTCCTAACCAATTTCCCTTCTCTATACTCAGGCATTTTTCACATCGCTGCTTCTGTGCTGTATCTTTGAGGGCAAGAACTCCCGTTTCCTATGCCCTTTGGCTTTTCCAGAGCTGAGCTCACTGGTTTTAAAGTTCCGAGTGTTAAGCCCCACTGATTGTGAGAACTTGAAAAATGATGCCCCTCTGACTTTCAAAGCCAAATGTCGGGAGGATTCATCTTCCCCACGATGGTTCCTCGTGCCAGGGGTGCTTGGCATGAAGGTCTTTTTCTCTCCCCTCTCGGCACCACGGCATCCTGCCCTCTAGCAGATAGTCTCACAGGTCTGTTTGGCGCCCCTGCATCTTCCACCTTTCCTGTTCTCTTCAGTGAGGCCTCTCCTCTATATTTAGCCATGGAGAGTCTGTTCTGACGGTCTTCGGGTCGTTTTCTGGGTTATTTACACTGATGTGGGTGTTACCTGGTTGTAGCCTTAGGATGAGGTTAACTTAGGGTTCTCCTACTCTGCCATCTTCCCTGCAGGGCCTTATGGGGGAAGGGGTTAAGATCAAGATACTATAAATACTTGTAGTTTGCTTAATTTAATGTTTAAGAACCTTGGTTTGTGTTTTTTAGTGTCTTTTTTTTAAATCATACAAACATTAAACTGGATTAAGAAGTCACAGTAGCCAAATAAATATTTAGTTGCCATTATAAAAATATTTTATACTCACAAAATAGGAAATTTTTTTAAGGAAATTCACAAAATACATTGAAGTAAAAAAAGGAAAACAATCATTCACAGTACTATTTTCCAAACACAGACTACTCTTAATACTTTGATAAGCCCTTTCTAGGTTTTTATTCTATGTTTAGGTGATTTTTTTAAAAGATTTTATTTATTTATTCATGATAGACACACACAGAGAGAGAGAGAGGCAGAGACATGGCAGAGGGAGAAGCAGGCTCCATACAGGGAACCTGATATGGGACTCAATCCCAGGACTCCAGGATCACGGCCTGGGCTAAAGGCAGGCACTAAACCGCTGAGCCACCGGGGGATCCCCTGTTTAGGTGATTTTTTTAAAAGATTTTTTATTTTTAAGTTAATCTCTACACCCAGTGTGGGGCTCCAGCTTAAAACCTCAAGACCAAGAGTCACATGCTCTACCAACTGAGCCAACCAGGTGCCTCTGTTTAGGTGATTTCTAACAATTACATATACAAGTTTTGTGTTCTGCATTTTTCACTAGCATTGTTTTAGATTTCTTTGTAAAAAGAAAAGTATGTCAGAGAAGTTTAGTTTTAGCTTAAAAGTAAAATAGAGAAATACATTTTCAGAGTTAGAATTGTCTTCTGCATTGCTTTCTTTAGTACCAGCTTGTATGTATTTTGAATTCAGGTTTATCTAAATAATAAATTTACAGCCCACAGTGTACCATACCAGTCTTTTAAAGGTGAAATAAAGTATTCCCTCATCTCTCAAACCATTTTTTGGAGTCAGATTTATTGAGGTATAACTCACATACAATATAATTTACTTTTTTTAGGTTTATAGTTCTATGATTTTTGACAAACATACTCTCGTGTGTAACTACTACCACAGTCAAGGTAGAGAATATTTTCCCTTAAAAGTCCTCTTGGGTCTCTTTGTGGTTGAAACTAGCCTCCTTCCCAGACTCAGCACTTGTCAACCACTAATTTGATCTTTTTCCTTATGGTTTTGTCTTTTCCAGAATGTCTTATGAACAGAATCGTACTATTTGTAGCCTTTTGTGTCTGCCTGACTTCTTTCATGCTTTTGAGATTAATCCCTATTATGCATATTAGGTTACTGCTGAGTAATATTTCATTGTGTGGATATACCACATTTATTTTTCCATTTACAAGCAGATGGACATTGGATTATTGCCAGTTTTTGGTGATTATGAATAAAGTTGATTTTGCTTTCACTTACAGGTCTTTGTATGGATGTATGTTTTCATATCTCTTAAGTAAATATGTAGTAGCAGGACTGCTAGGCCACCAAAGCCCTTTGATAGCCATTATCTGCCTACGTTGTCAAAACCTATATGGGAAAATCCAGCAGTACTATCCTCTTTTTATGACTGAAAAACTGAGAACTACTGTTACACAGAGCAGTTATGGGCTAGGAGTCTAGATCCTATAAATCCAACTCATTTCCTATCTTCTAGACTATCATGTTTTTTTCAGTGATGTTCCCCGGTTTTAACAACAGTATTAACAAATTTCTAGATTTGGCAATGGTTAGAGAATGGAAATATTTATCAGTAACCAAACACTGGAATATAAATAAGATTCTTCCTTAAGTTATTAGTTTTTCATTGTTGGCCTGGAGATTTCGAAGTTTACAAAATTAACTTTTTTCTCTCTTTTTTTTTAAAGAGAGTTCGAATGGAGGGGGTAGGGCAGGGGGAGAGGGAGAGAGAAAATCTTAAGTGGGTTCCATGCCCAGCCCAGAGCCCATTGCAGGGCTCCATCTCACGACCCTGAGATGATCTGAGAGCAAGATCAAAAGTAATATGCTTAACCAACTGAGCCACCCAGGTGTCCCAATAAATTTTAACTCTTAAAGTCTAGTCTTAGATGAATACCACCCTTTCCCCCCAATTTATTTTGCAGAGGAAGTATAGACAATAGTAGACAATAGATTTGATGGACTCTTGATTGAATAATTATGTAAAATCCTTGTCTTCTGGCCTTCAGAGATTTGAAATTTCTGAGATATTTAAGATTTTTCTAATACATTAAAATGTAATACATTTTAAATTATTAGACTCTACCTAAAACTTTTCATCCTGTCAGATTTTCATCTCATACTGGCTTTTTAAGCGGCTTGCCAAATTCTTTCTGGATACTCATTCTGGTTCATATAGGGTAGCCCAAATGTAAAAATTTCTATTTCCTCTTTAGTATAAAGTTTTGATTTTTTTCCATCATAAATTTATTGAACCATGCGATTACTTCACAAACATCTAGCATAGTACTTGTTGCGTGTTCCTCTGACTCCAGCATGCAAGAGCAGTGTTGATAGAACGGCCTTGAGTCAGAAAACCTGATGTCAGAGCCCGGGTTGCAGGAACTCAGACAAATTAATCACTAACCTCCTCAGCCTTCTTCTCATCTGTCCCAAGAGCAACATCCACACTTTCTCTGAGAGTTGCAGACTAAGAAAGCAGATGAGATAGTCTTTAGCTGAAACAACAAAAAGAATTAAGTATTAAATTCCAACTCACTGGTTTTGCAACTCTTAGCCAATGATACTTATTTACCTCTACAGGCAATGATTAAACTTGGGCAATAGCACTTTTAATCGTATTCAGGTAGAGAGTGAAAGATATAATAATGCCTTTGATTGAACAACCTAGAGTATTATCTAAGTTTAATTATGGGTTCATTCTCTCTAAGAAAGTAATAACTATAATTATTGAAATGCTAAATTAATAAGAAATAAGCTTTATATTTCTCATTCCAGTGTTTAAAAAACAAGAATATCTAACCAAAACTGGCATCAAATTTCATCCCCTTACTAAATGAATGTTGTATAAATTTTATAATCTTACTTGAAAAATGAGGATAATAACTGCCTTGAAAGGGCCTTTATGAGAGTTGAGATAATGCATATAAAATGCTTAGAACGGTGCCTATTAGTATTATATAACGCTTACTTAGGAACTTTAGGGGAGGTAGTAGTTGTAATCATGGAAGCATTGAATCAGTCTTTATTTTGGACTTATGTGAACTTTGCCTTAGGTTGTGATCACATGTTCCATTCAACTGAGCAGTACTCAAGTTTGGTCATTGTACGGTTAGGAAAATATATAAATAGCCAGTCCAAACAGAAAAATTCCACATCTCAAGTCAGCCATCTTTTCTACTAAGTAGAAGAATAATGATGATAAAAATTTTGATAAAGAATAAGAAAGTGGGAAACCCAGAAAGTGAAGGGGTCCAACCACATTTATCTGTGTCTGTATCTGCCTTGTGTCGGGAGCATTTTCTACAGCAACAGCTTGACCTCCTCGACCTCCACGTGGGGACATCCATGGTATCAGGGTCTAATAAGCCAGACCCACAACAACTTGCAGCATGCCCCAATGCCGCTCTGCCACCCGTCTGTGCTGCCACATGTTTCTGAAGCCACTGCAGGTGGCAGAGCAGTGCCAGTGCATCCCGATGGTGGCCATTAAAAAAAAAAACCCAAGATTTAAAAAAAGAAAAAAAAAAGGTGAACAAGATGTGGAAGGGATCAGGATTTAAGGTCTATTTCTGAATTTTGAATATACTATTTGAATAGAATATACTATTATGCAGTTATTAAATTATGTTGACAGATTCTACTAATAGGGAAATGCTTTTTTTTTTTTACATTGGGAGAGTATGCAATCATTATTTTGTTAAAAATGTGTAGAAGCTTACCAAAGTGGGTGGAATTTGGGGTGTTATTCCTTTGACTCTAGTATATATTTTTGAGTCTTTCATAATTAAAAAATACTTTTTTTTTTTTTAAGTATCCCTTGACTATAACCTCTTTAGGAAAGACTTTCTGGATACTGAAGATTCATTTAGGTCTTCATAACTAAAACCATTAACGATAAAGACTTCTTTTTAAGTGAAGAAGACTGCTTAATTTATTTATTTTCTTAAAATTTATTTATTTTCTAGAGAGAGAGAGAGAGGGAGAAGCAGACCCCCTGCTGAGTGAGTAGCCCAGTGCAGAGCTCCATCTCACCACCCTGAGATGATGGTCTGAGCCAGAATCAAGAGTTGAAGACTTAACCAACTGAGCCACCCAGGCACTCCTCGTCCTAATTTATTTTTTTTTATTTTTTTTATTTTTTATTTATTCAGAGACAGAGAGAGAGAGAGAGGCAGAGATACAGGCAGAGGGAGAAGCAGGCTCCATGCAGGGAGCCCAACATGGGACTCGATCCTAGGTCTCCAGGATCACACCCCAGGCTGCAGGCAGCGCTAAACCGCTGCGCCACCGGGGCTGCCCTCCTCTGCTTAATTTAAATGGAATAATTATTACTGTTTTTTTGTGATCCTTGATAATCACAGAGTTACTTACTGAGTTGGGGTTTTTTCCTTTTGTATTTCCAATACTTAGGTTCAAAGCATGTTAGAAGTGTTTTTTATATTTAGAAACATTCATTATAACCATAGTTCTCTTGCTGTCAAGAAAATTATAGTGCACATTTCCAAAGATCTTTATGACCAAACATTCAATAATGTGATTTTGAAAGACATGTAAAGTGAATAGAAAAGAATGAATTTGGTGAGCCACACATGGTTGTTATTCATCTTATTTACACATGGAAATTCATTGCTTTCAATTTTTTTCTTGACTTAACCATAGTCATAGTGCAAAGAGTTTCTATATATTTTTGCTCTCCTGATCTGCAGTGAGGTTTTTGAGATCCTAACTACCATATATTAAATTTGCTGGAATTTTCTTCAAGAAAATAAGAAGTTAAATGTGGGTTTGAAAATTGAAAAGGCATAAATCCTGACTAAAAGGTTGGTTGGAGGATCTCATTTTCTTATTTTTGAATCTCCTGAAAAGAATACTGACATGATGGGGATCCCTGGGTGGCTCAGAGGTTTAGCGCCTGCCTTTGGCCTGGGGCATGGTCCTGGAGTCCTGGGATCGAGTCCCACATCGGGCTCCCTGCATGGGGCCTGCTTTTCCCTCTGCCTGTGTCTCTGCCTCTTTCTCTCTCTCTCTGTCTCTCATGAATAAATAAATAAAATCTTTAAAAAAAATATTGACATGAGCTATGAAGAATAGAGATTATTTGATATATTTTTAGGCTTATTTACTCTGTAAATGTTTTAATTTATGAGATTATTTTATTAAGACAAAGATTTTGCATTCTTTAGTAAGATGGAAAGAAAGAAAAGTACTAGTTGGCTTATTGTTACTTAGTATTCAACCAGGTAGCACAGTAATTTTTATCAAGAAAGACTTAGTCTGGGGCAGCCCAGGTGGCTCAGCGTTTAGTGCCACCTTCAGCCCAGGGTCTGATCCTGGAGCGGCAGGATCCAGTCCATATCAGGCTCCCTGCATAGAGCCTGCTTCTCCCTCTGCCTGTGTCTCTGCCTCTCTCTCTCTCTCTCTCTGTCTCTCATGGCTAAATAAATAAAATCTTAAAAAAAAAAAAAAAGATAGAGTCTTAGCCTGGTTTTTTGTTTTTTTATTTTTATTTTGTTTTTTATTTTGTTATTTTAATAAGGCAGTAATAAAACTTACCTTCAAGTTATTTCCCTCATATTTTGGCTTCCTATAGCCTTTCCTTTTATATCCTATCAGTATATTATAAATCATTAAGCATATTACTAGAGTATATTATTCCATCATACTGGCATGTAAAAGTATAGGCATCTATTAAGAGGGTGTGAAATAGATTTAATCTTGAGGGCTACGTGATCCAGGCAAGTTGAAGCAGCTTTAAATAGTCTTAGTTTTAACCTTCCATTAGTTCTTAGTAATCTTAAGGTATCACCACCCTTTCATTCCAATTTAAAACACCTTACAGATTCATGTCAGTAAAAAGACATAATGAATGGTTTAATGACTCAGACGGGAAGCTGTTACATTGACATTCATTTTCAAATTATTTAGTATGATATACAGTAATTCATTTAATAAGCATTTGTTTAGAAAAAGGAGAAATATATTCTTTGAGTAAATTTGTTACTTTCTAATTTGCTTCTTCTGAGCTAAATAGATCATGAAATTCAAGCAACTAAGAGAGTAAAGGGATATTTTCTATGTATAATGTAAATTAAAATTTAAAAGAAGCTTTATTTCTTGTGACTAAGTGGTAGCCTATCTAAAACTAAAAAACAATAAATATCAATATCCTTAACTCTGATGGTGTTTTTAAAAGATGTATACTCAGAAAACGTTCTCTCATTCCAAAGACAGGATAGACAGATTTTTATGGAGAAACAGTCACAAAGTATATCTTTGGCAACTGTGATTTTTCTAGGTTTCCAAGTAAGCTTGAGTTTGTCTGAATCAAGCATCACCAGTTTTATGATGAAGCACCTGTACTTAGCAAGTTCCTGCCCTTTTAGTCTCTCTGTAAGAGACCTAGCAAAGTTACCTAAGGTCTGCAGTACATGAATTCAGCCTGACTGGACAGTTCTGAAGTTTTAATACTTAAAAAAGGAAGAGGGGATCCCTGGGTGGCGCAGCGGTTTGGCGCCTGCCTTTGGCCCAGGGCGCGATCCTGGAGACCCGGGATCAAATCCCACGTCGGGCTCCCGGTGCATGGAGCCTGCTTCTCCCTCTGCCTGTGTCTCTGCCTCTCTCTCTCTCACTGTGTGCCTATCATAAATTAAAAAAAAAAATTTTTTTTTAATTTTTAAAAAGAAAGAAAGAGAGAGAGAAAGAGAAAGAAAGAAAAAGAAAGAAAGAAAGAAAGAAGAAAGAAAGAAAAGAAAGAAAGAAAGAGTCTTAGCCTGTTTTTTTGTTATTTTAATAAGGCAGTAATAAAGTAATAAAGTATTGCTGCTTGCATGTATCATCAGGCTACAAGTATGCGCTGACATGAAACTAATGAACTACTTAGAAAATAGTGCAAATGTTGATTCTTGAAAGTGCTATGAAATAGCTAAGGGACTTGTGGAGAAGAAACAAGGAATTAAATATCAGTGTTGCAAAAATCATGTCATACTAGAATGATGGAATGACTTCAGTAGTCTAGAAATGTAATAAGATAAACTTAATAGGTATAAATATTATGTGCTATGTTTGTTTTAAAAAAATGTATATGGTATCTGAGTAGGATAATGGAAAGCTGAGTAGGAAATGGTGGCTACAGAATTTCCCTTCAAGTTAGCTTTGTTTAGGAGTGGCTGCCTGGTGGCAAGGACTAAAGGAATTACCTTAAAGCCTCATTTAGGAAGCAAAATTTAGCGGCTTAACAATAACCCTTTATTTAGCTCTTCTGTGAGTTGGCAGTCTGGGCCTTTATCAACTGTATGGTTTTTCTGGGCTCATTCTGTGTCTGTTGTCAGCTGCTGGTTGGTTGGAGGCTGGATGAGATAGGGTGCTTCAAGTGGACCAACCTGCCCATCACAGAGTTACTTACTGAGTTGGGTTTTTTTTCCTTTTGTATTTCCAATACTTAGGTTCAAAGCATGTTAGGAGAGGTAGGTTCTGAGAGGAAGAGGAAAAGCACTCAGTGCTATGGAGACCCAGACTCAGAACTGACATGTCACTTTCACCAAATTCTGCTGATTAAAGCTAATCTGAAAATAAATACTGTCCTCCTGATCAGAAGAGCTGCAAAGTTCCGTTGCAAAAAGGGTGGGTGGACACAGGGAGAGAATAATTGCTGTCTTCTTTTAAATAGTCTACCACACTAAACACACTGCTTTAATATGTTGTAGGCCAATAAAAATAGCAGTTTTTGAAAGATGCTTTTATTCATACTCCACATATTGAGAAACCACAGCTCCCACTACAAACTGACTATTTAATTTGAACAATAACTAATAGCTGAAAAGCATGTTTTATACTCCTACTGAATGATTTTTCAAGGCAGTATAGGGGGTAAAGTTATGGGTTATAAAGTAAAAGGTTTTCTCTATTTCAAAATAAGATAAGAGCATCCAAATAGATCACTGAATGCATCCAAAAGAAAAAAATCTGGGGTGCCCAGGTAATTCATTGGTTAAGCATCTGCCCTCAGCTCAGGTTGTGATACTGGAATCAAGTCTCATCAGGCTCCCTGCATGATGGGGAGTCTGCTTCTCCCTCTCCTCTACTTGTGCTTGTCTTGTGCGCTCTCTCTCTGTCTCTCTCTCAAATAAGTAAATAAATAAATAAAATATTTTTTTAAAAAGAAAATATAAAACTACTTGATGTTGTAGATATTTATGTTCCTACAAACAGTTAATGATCTTTAAAAAAATTATGTGACGGGTAGATTACTATAAATGCAAATGTGGGGGTTTTGCTGCAAAAAACTAACAATTTTAAATATAGTTTCAGATTTTGAAATTTAATTATCTTATTTCTAGGAGCTCTGCCAGTGCCGACCTGGAGAAGGAAACTGTTCCTGCTGCAAGGAATGTATGTTGTGTCTTGGGACCCTTTGGGATGAGTGCTGTGATTGTGTTGGTAAGTTGACATGCAGTAAAGCTTAATATTTATCACAGAATCTTTGTCTTTAAGAGACTTTAAAGAATATATGTGTATCTTATTTGTATAGAGTAGTGTGGGTATAAGATGTAGTAGGTATATAGAACATGATTGCATTTGCTTGTTTTGAATGGTATTTATATATATGCACATTTTTATTTTTATAGAGAAAGGTCTGGAAGGAAATTCAAAGTACTTATTCATGGAAGGAGGAATGGAAGAACAATGGGAATTTTTTTACCTTTTATTTTTAATATCTCATACTGTTGAATTTTTAATAAGAATAAATACTATAAAATAAATCTAAATAAAATAAAAATAAATACTATAAAATACTATGAAAATAATCTATAATTATATTAAAAATAGGTTATCTTTCTTCTATATAAAACTTCACTATGGGGTGCTTGGGTGACTCAATCAGTTAAGCACCTGATTCTTTTTTTTTTTTTTTTTTTAATTTATGATAGTCAGAGAGAGAGAGAGAGAGAGGCAGAGACACAGGCAGAGGGAGAAGCAGGCTCCATGCACCGGGAGCCTGATGTGGGATTTGATCCCGGGTCTCCAGGATCGCGCCCTGGGCCAAAGGCAGGCGCCAAACCGCTGCGCCACCCAGGGATCCCAGCACCTGATTCTTGATTTTGCCTTAGGTCTTGGTCTTCGGGTGGTGAGATTGAGCCCTTGTGGGGCTCTGCACTGGGCATGGGGACTGCTTCGGATTCTCTCTCTCTTTCTCTCCCCCTCTCTGCCCCTCCCTGCCTCTAAAAATAAATTAAAAAATGAAAAGATTTCACTAAAGATCCTTGAGAAACCAAAAGCCTTTTTTTCTTCCTTCCTTCCTTCCTTCCTTCCTTCCTTCCTTCCTTCCTTCCTTCCTTCCTTCCTTCCTTCCTTTCTTTCTTTCTTTTCTTTCTTTCTTTTCTTTCTTTCTTTCTTTTCTTTCTTTCTTTCCTTCCTTCCTTCCTTCCTTCCTTCCTTCCTTCCTTCCTTCCTTCCTTCCTTCCTTCCTTCCTTTCTTTCTTTCTTTCTTTCTTTCTTTCTTTCTTTCTTTCTTTCTTTCTTTCTTTCTTTCTTTCTTTCTTTCTTTCTTTCTTCTTTTGAGAAACTAAAAGCTATTTTTAAAGGCTTTCTGAGGAATAGTGCCCGAGATGTATTAAATAAAAAGGGGGGGGGGCACCTGAGAGTGGCTCATTTGGTTGAGCTTCCATCTCGATTTCTTTTTTTTTTTTTAAGATTTTATTCATTTATTCATGAGAGACACAGAGAGAGAGAGATAGGCAGACAGAGACACAGGCAGAGGGAGAAGCAGGCTCTATGCAGGGAGCCAACGTGGGACTTGATCCCAGGTCTCCAGGATCACAACCTGGGCTGCAGGCGGCACTAAACCGATGCACCACTGGGGCTGCCCCCATCTCGATTTCAACTCAAATCATGATCTCAAGATTGTGGGATTGAGGCCCCCTTTGGGCTCCACTCTCAGCAGGGAGTCTGTTTGAGATTCTCTCCATCTGCCTTTCCCTCTTCCTCTCCCCCCTGCTTGTGCTCTTTCTCTCTTGGTCTCTCTAAAATAAATAAATGTTTAAAAAAAATGCAGTGTGCAAAAGTGTATTTATGGAATGTTATCACGTGTTTTTGAAAGAAAATTTACATGTGTAGACTGCTGATGGGAGAAACACTCATCATCCTCTCTCCTACCAGTTAACCCTTTTTCATTCTCTAAAACCACAGTTCAAGTGTCCCCTTGTCTCACAAACATTTCTTTTGACTGAGATAGGATCCTCTCTGCATTACTCAGATTGTCTGCTTCTGTTAGGTCATGTACTGCACACTACTATCATTGTTGTGTAGCATGTCTCTTCTAACATAGTATAAACCCCTTAAGAACAGGATGGTGTCATTTCGATCTTTTAAAATTAACCATTATTCTTATAAAAGTGGATTATATGTACATACTTGAAGTACATTCATGTCATACTAAACAACCTGCTGGCATGCTTGTTCCCAATGCTTTGATCCTGTGTCGGAGACAACTTCTGACTCTTTGGTATTGTCTTACTTCCATAATTTTAAGTAATATCCTTATACCATTGTCTTGATTCTTTGATTTTTAGAAACTATTCATTGACTTCTTATGGTAGATGATAGTTTCGCTCTTTTCTTTTATCTTCCCAATACAGTTATCACTACTTCTAGTTAAATCAGTAATTACTTTAGCAATCTTTTTTTTTTTTTTAAGATACTGCACTTTTTTTTTTTTTTTTTTTTTTTTTTAAGATTTTAAAATCTTTAAAGGCTACATGCTGGGAGCCCGACGTGGGAGTGGAACCCAGGTCTCCAGGATCACACCCTGGACTGAAGGCAGCGCTAAACTGCTGAGCTACCCGGGCTGCCCTTACTTTAGCAATCTATTGAATAAATTAGTGTTCCATATTAGTTTGATGTAAGATAGTATAAGCACTAGTTTATTAAATGAATACTATTATTTTGTCTTTTTTTTTAAGATTTTATTTATTCATGAGAAACACAGAGAGAGAGACAAAGAGGGGCAGAGACACAGGCAGAGGGAGAAGCAGGCTCCATGCAGGGAGCCCGTTGTGGGATTCGATCCCGGGTCTCCAGGATCACGCCCTGGGCTGAAGGCGGCTCTAAACTGCTGGGCCACTGGGGCTGCCCTTATTTTGTCTTTTTTATATTGGAGTATACTTCCTGAAATATTTCTTAATCTTCTAGACTTTGTGTTCGTGTTTAAAATTTTGGCTTTCATTTTTAATTTCCAAGCGCCCTTCTTTGCTTGTCCTTTTTGGGGAGCATACTCTTCCTTTTTTATAGATAAGATATTTTTCTTATCTTCCTAGGACTGTTAATTATGGAGTTGAGTTGTGGTTGAAGTTTTTCCTTCTGTTCTTTGCACTGTTTCCATTTCCTCAATTGACTGGTAATCCTTGGCCATCTATTGATGGATAAAAGTTAGGCATTCTGATCTAATTGGGAGCCCTGTGTACATAGACAGGGCATGGAATCTATTTTGCCAGTCAGATGATTGCAGACTTTTTCACTGAGGAGCTCTCTGTCTCAGTATCTATAGATTTTTCTCTTTGGGATCATATAGCTTTTCAGGGAAGAATCTGAGTGTCTTACCTGGGGTAGGGTGGGTGATATGGCTGGCTGCAAATGTTCGGGGGTCCTGTCGGTATTCAGAAAGCATACTGTCATTTACTTTCCTTATTTCTTCCCATCTTCATCTCCACCCTTTACAATTTTTGATAGTCCCAGTCTAGGCCCTCTTTGGTTTAATTTCTCTAGGGAATAACCTATCATCTTCTACAACTGTGAGAGGAGAGAGGCAGGGACCGATCAGGAGGCATAACTATCCTCAAAAGAAGCTTGCTTCGCCTTACCTGTTTGTCTGCAACTCCTGAGTCTTCCTAGAGTTCTGTGGTGTACATACATTTGCCTGTGGGGCTGACTGCTTACTCTACTACCCTTAGCTCTAAGGTTCTTCCAAGGTGGAATGTTTCCATTTCTTGTTTTTCTGATAGTTTTGTAGTGAATTCTGAGAGAACTGGGACAGAGTGTCTTTTCTCTGTCATCTTATGTTCATCTGGTACCTCTAATAGCTGGTATAGTTTCTGACACATAAAAGGTACTTCAGTGTTTTATGACTGTCAAATAAATGAGTTCTTACTGCATTATTCTCCCAAGATTGACCGTTTATAGTTAATGCTCTTGATGGGCATTTTTAAAAAGATTTTATTTATTCATTCATGATAGAGAGAGAGAGAGAGAAGCAGAGGGAGAAGCAGGCTCCATGCCGGGAGCCTGACGCGGGACTCAATCCTGGGTCTCCAGGATCATGCCCTGGGCCACAGGCAGAAGCTAAACTGCTCAGCCACCCAGGGATCCCCTCTTGATGGACATTTTTTAAGTTTTGTTAATGAAAAAAAAAAGAAAAGAAGGTTTTAATTATTTCAGAACATTAAATATAAGTTTATTTAATATGTACAATGAAAGTAAAAATGAGAAAACAAGTCCTTTAACCCCTGAATAAGCATTTAATTCAACATGGATGCCAAATATACAAATATACTTTTAGCATTGCCTAAAATAATGTGTGTGTGTGTGTGTTATGTTTTGCTCATCACACAATGGAAACAGTGCCATTCAGCTTATTTTTTTCAAAAGATTTATTTCTTTAAATGATGTCCACATGCAATATGGGGCTCAAATTCACAACCTGGAGATCAAAAGTCACATGCTTCACAGACTGAGCCAGCCAGGTACCCCCATTCAGCCTCCTCTTCTAGGAAAATAGTTCTATAATTCTGCTGAAAAAGAACACTTAAACTCAGTCATACCTCTACAATTCTAGAAGCAACTGGTGAGCTTCTAGGCTAGTTCATATTTAAAAATATAGGGCACCTGGGTGGCTCAGTGGTTGAGTCTCAGCCTTTGGCTCAGGTCATGATCCTGGGGTCCTGGGATCAAGTCCTGTATCCGGCTCCCCATAGGGAGACTGCTTTTCCCTCTACCTATATCTCTGTCTCTCTCATGAATAAATAAATAAAAATACATATATTATTTACCTATAAGGATTTAATCACTAGTTTTGTTTTTTGTTTTTTTAAAGATTTTATTTATTCATAGAGACAGAGAGAGAGGGGCAGAGACACAGGCAGAGGGAGAAGCAGGCTCCATGCAGGGAGCCTGACGTGGGACTTGATCCCAGGTCTCCAGGATCACACCCCAGGCTGCAGGCGGCGCTAAACTGCTGCACCACGGAGGCTGCCCTAATCACTAGTTTTAAACTTCAAGTAAGTTCATACTGTAACTTTATCTCTCATTTAAAATTCAGTTAATCTTTCTCCTCTCTAGGATAAAATTTCCATCTTCCAGGTTTTGTTTTTGTTTTTTTGTTTTGTTTTGTTTTTGTAAAGCAGTATTCTTTTTCTTATAAGCAGTTTTCTTCCACACTAGGCTCTTGTGATGTCCTCTGCAAATATGTGGCTGGTCCTCCTTTCTAAGTTGAAAACCACTCCCCATACTTTTCAAGGATGGGGCACAGGCCTCTGGGAGGACCTAAATTAGAGTACAGCCTTCCCTTCCCTTCCCTTCCCTTCCCTTCCCTTCCCTTCCCTTCCCTTCCCTTCCCTTCCCTTCCCTTCCCTTCCCTTCCCTTCCCTTCCCTTCCCTTCCCTTCCCTTCCCTTCCCTTCCCTTCCTTTCCCTTCCCTTCCCTTCCCTTCCCTTCCCTTCCCCCTTCCCTTCCCCCTTCCCTTCCCTTCTCATTCTGTGGATTTTGAGCACATAACTTGTCTAGCAGGCTCCTCCAGCAACTTTCCTAAGAGAATCTGTTTCTCTTTTCTGATTTTCTCTTAAGGTAAGAGTAGCCACCGTAGCTCATTTTTATGTTGAACATATTTCTCAAATCCTGTAGTTTTGGGATGCTAGATCCTTACCTGCAGCTTTTTTGGATTTGTTTTAGTGTTTGTTTTGTTTTTACCTTTCCAAATGTACACAAAAAGAGAGAGTACAAGGAACTGCTACGTACCTACTCCCTGGCTTCAACAGCCATACTTGATTCATCCATTCATTCAACTGTGTATCTCCATTCCGCCCCCCCCCCCCCCCGCCTTCTTTTTTTGGAGTATTATAATTTCACTACATCTCCAAAGTCCCTTGCTGTACATCTCAAGAAAAAAAAAAAGTAAATTTTCTTACACAATACAGTGTCATCACCATACCTAAAACGCTTAACAATTCTTCCTTCCCTCACCACCTTTTAAAATTTTATGGACTTGTTAAAGAAACTAGTGAATAATGATGGAAAATATATCACATTCTGGATTTGGCTAATTGCTTCCCATATTTAACTTGTTATTTTGTCCTATTTCCTATAGATTGGAGATTATATCTAAAGACTGATTAGATTCTAATTCAGTTTTGGGGAGGTGGGGTACAGTGGTAAATTATACACCATAATTGGTTATCCTCCAGTCTGATCCTTTCATAGTAAGTTCCCAGTTCTTCATTTGTATTTTAACCTTCTTTGTTATTTTTTATCCTGAAAAGCTTTTTTATTTTATGTAGTCAACTTTATCAGTGTTTCCTTTCATTGTTCGTAGATTTTGAGTCGTAGTTAGGTTTCCCTCTAATCCCAGAGAGTATTTGTATGGTCTTGTTTATTTATTTATCTACATATAATTAACTCTAATACATTTGGAATTCATCCTGATTTATATATGAACTATGGATCCCATTTTTTCTTTTTCACACTACCACTGTTCATTTAAATATTACTTATAAAGTCATACGCCTATTTATTTAAAAGTCTCCCAGTGATTTCAGTTGCCACCTTTATCTATGTACTTTGCTTTATTTCTGAGTTTTCTGTATGCTATACTGTTGGTCTCTGTGTCTGTTCATACATCAAAACCACACTGTTTTCTTTATAGAAGCCTTATAAATGTTTTAATATCTAGTAAGGCTAGGCATCCATTCATTGCTCTTCTACTCACAGTATATTAATTTCAAGCATACCTACATACGTACTAGGGTTAATAAAAGGATTCTTTTCTTCCCTTTAGGCTTACATATGTTCTTTGTAAAAGACTTTCCAACCAGGCTTAGCCCCTGAAAACTGATTCTCAAAAAGTATTAATATATTAGGCTCCCCTTTTTTCCCCTGAGATTTTCTGCCCTGAAGTGCAAAAACAGACCATTGACAATATTAAGTTTTTGTGTGAATGAAATGCTCTATTTTATATTTTGGGTCTGGCATTAGCCTGCACTTTTAGGATAATGTACAATGAAAACAAGTGAGCCTAACAGCTATGAAGGAGCCCCTGTCCAGAATAGCAATTTGGTCTACCTAAACAAAATGTAACCTGAATTAAGCTTCTTGTTTCGACTTCTGTTCTTATTTACTTGTCTGCTTTATAGTTTTTGATTCTTAATTCCCATTTTATAGTTATTGTTCTGAGTTTATCTACTTAGATTAGTTTTGCTTGTTCTTTAATTTCCCATAAATGGAATCATACAGTATCATGTGGTTTAAAATGCATTTTAGAAAATTATGAAATGGTACGTACTATAATAGACTCTACAATTAACCATAAAAATAAAATTGTCAGTTTTTTTTTTTTACAAACAAAGATGAGTTTATTTGAGGATAGCAGGAAATTGCAATTTGGGATATGCAAGCTATAGCAAAACAATAGGCAAGTCCAGAAAACAGAGAGGAACATCCTTTTATAGAGGACAGGGAGGAGTTAGGAGTACTGTTGTAAACAAAAAGTGCACTGGAATAAACTAGGAGTTGAAAGTATAGTGGCTTCTCAGTGGCTCAACTGAGATAGTCTCTCGTTTGGGCTGTTGCTAGGAGAGAAGAAAATCTTCCTTTCTCCTGCTGAGGTAGCAAAGTATGTAGGCTTCTTCCTGTTGGGAATTCAGTGGTCCACTGTTTGGGTGTTAATTTGGAAATACTAGATTCTTTCTGATACTAAAGTCACTATTAGTACTTAATGAAAGAAAGTATCATAGATTCCAAGACTAGGCTAGGGAGCCTTCTGAAAAACTGCTTAGAAACAATAACTTGTCGAACTATTTTGGTCCACACCATTTCAAAGATCCCAGATCTCACCCAGGTGAGGAGAAAAGCCTATGAAAAGGGCAAAAGAAGGTGGAAGGTGTCAAGTAAGAGGCAGTGCCTGCAAAACCCAGGAAAACAAGATGAGACAGCTATGCACTTGGTACTTGAACCACAAACTTGAGCCTTAAGATACCGGCTCTGCCACCCTATTGATCACATGTTTCTTCTGTATTCCTGCTCCTTTATCTACCTTATGAATTCCTTGAACTCTGATTTTCAACTCATGGCTACCATTCTAGTACCAACCTACTTGAAATGTTGGCCTCTTCCTTTTAGCACATCCAGGCTTTTTTTATGATTCTGCCTTTTACAGCTCAGATCAAATCCAGGTGTATCCATTGGCTACAACACAGAATGGATTTCTGTCTTGCTTCACACCAATACTTATTACTATCTAATATTAAAGAACAAATATGTGCTAAGAATTCAACTAAAATACTAGTGTGGTAAGTGTTTGTTTTCTTAGTTATTTTTAGACACAATCAAATTACATTCCTACTTCAGGAAAACATGAATGAAGTTAGAATACAGCAGAAAGCACCTTCATTAAAAATAAATGACTTTGAGACCCTACCCTATGTTGTTATTTTTTGTTTTAATTTTGATTTATTTATTCTTACTGAAGTATAGTTGATATAGTGTTAAATTAGTTTCAGGTATACGGTATGGTGATTTGACAACTCTGTACCTTATGTTATCCACACCATAAGTGTAGCTACTACTTATCATTATAAAATGCTATTTCAGTACCATTGACTATATTCTCTATTCTGGGCCTTTCGTCCTCATGACTTATTCACTCCATAACTGGAAGCCTGTACTTCCCACTCCCCTTTACTCATTTTGCCCATACCTCCACCTCTTCCCCTTTGGTAACCATCAGTTCTCTGTATTTATGAATCTATTCTTGCTTTTTTGTTTCTGTGTTTGGTTTTTAGATTCCATATATAAGTGAAATCATATGGTGTTTGTTTTTCTCTTATTTTACTTACCATAATAACCTCTAGGTCTATCCATGTTGTTGCAAATTCTTTTTTATGCTGAGTAATATTCCATTAGATATATGTGTGTATTTCTACTCTTCATTCATTCATCTATCAATAGACACTTAGGTTGCTTCTATATCTGGGCTATTTTATTTATTTGTTTGTTTTTTTCTTTATATTTTATTAAAAGATTTTATTTATTCATGAGGAACAGAGAGAGGCAGAGATACAGGCAGAGAGACAATCAGGCTCCATGCAGGGAGCCAGACATGGGACTCGATCACGAGTCTCCAGGATCATGCCCTGGGCTGAAGGCGGTGCTGAACTGCTGAGACACCCAGGCTGCCCTGTCTTGGCTATTTTATTTTATTTTATTTTATTTTTAAGATTTTATTTATTTATTCATAGAGACATAGAGAGGCAGAGACACAGGCAGAGGGAGAAGCAGGCTCCATGCAGAGAGCCTGACATGGGACTCGATCCAGGGTCTCCAGGATCACGCCCTGGGCTGCAGGCGGCACTAAACCGCTGTGCCACCGGGGCTGCCCATGTCTTGGCTATTTTAAATAATGCTACAATAAACATGAGGGTGCGTGTATTTTTTTTGGATTAGTGTTTTTATTTTTCTTGGACCAGTAGGTGGAATTACTGGATCACGTGGTATTTCTATTTTAATTTTTTTAGTAACCTCCATACTGTTTCCCAGAGTCGCTGCATCAGTTTACATTCCCAGCAACAGTGCGTGAGGGTTCTCTTTTCTCCACATCCTTTCTAACACTTGTTGGCTGTCTTTTTGATACTAGCCATTCTGACTCATAAATGAAGTGATATCTCATTGTGGTTTTGATTTGCATTTCCATGATAATTAGTGATGTTGAGCATCTTTTCATTTGTCTGTTGGCCATCTGAATGTCTTCTTTGGAAAAATCTCTCTTCAGGTCCTTTGCCCATTTTAAATTGGATTATTTGTTTTTTGGTGATGAACTGTGTAAGTTCCTTATATGTTTTAGATATTAACCCCCTATCAGACATATTATTAGCAAATACCTTTTCCCCTTCACTGGGTTGCCTTTTTGTTCTGTTGGTGGTTCCTTTGTTGTGTAAAATACTTGTATTTTGGTGTAGTCCTACTAGTTTTTGCTTTTGTTTCCCTTGCCTCAGAAGACATATTTAGAAAAATGTTGCTAAGGGCAATGTCCATGAGGCTGTTGCCTTCTAGGACCTTTCTGGTTTCAGGTCTTACATTCAGATTTTTCATCTGTTTTTGAGTTTATTTTTGTTTATGGTGTAAGCAAGTGATCCGGTTTCATTCTTTTGCATGTAGCTGTGCAGTTTTCCCAGCACTATTTATTGAAGAAACTGTCTTTTCCCCATTTATATCCTTTTTGGGGGAGAGAGAGGGAAAGAGAGAGAGAGGATCTTAAGCGGACTCCATGCCTAGCGTAGAGCCCCACACAGGGCTCAGTCTCACAATCCTGAGATCATGACCTGAGCCAAATCAAGAGTCAGACACTTAACCAGCTGAGCCACTCAGATGCCCCTCCATTTATATTCTTGCCTTCTTGTAGATTAATTGACCATATAGGTGTGGGTTTATTTATGGGCTCGCTATCCTGTTCCATTGATCTATGTGTTTGTTTTGTGTATCATATTATTTTGATTACTACAGCTTTGTAGTATGTCTTGAAATCTGAGACTGTGGTACCTTTAGCTTTGTTCTTTCTCAAGATTGTTTTTGCTTTTTAAGGTATTTTGTGGTTCCATACAAGTTTTAAGCTTATTTGTTCTAGTTTTGTGAAAATTACTATTGATATTTTGTTAGAGATTACACTGAATCTGTTTTCGCTTTGGGTAGTATGGTCATTTTAACAATATTTATTCTTCCAATCCATAGTTTGTCTTTTCATTTGTTTTTGTTATCTTCAATTTCTTTCATCAGTATTTTATAGTTTTCAGAGTACAAGTCTTTAACCTCCTTGGTTAAGTTAATTCCTTGGTATTTTATTTTGGTGCAATTGTAAATGGATTTGTTTTCTTAGTTTCTTTTTCTGCTACATCATTTTTAGTGTATAGAAATGCAACAGATTTCTATATATTTATTTTGTATCCTGTAGCAAATATTTATTTTTAAATCCTTATTGACAAACATGATTTTCTATTTTCTCTTTTTAAAATACTGATAGTATTTAAGAAAGCTATGCATATTATTTAGATACATTATGGTCTCCACCATAGCTGTTGTAAATGTTGTGTTGATTTAATAAATATGCCAGAATTGATATATCAAGAAACATAGGATTTTTTTACTTGATTTTATTTTGCTAAAGATGTTTGATTGGCTATTTGGTATTTATAATTGTTACCCAACAAGTACTTAAGGACACCCAAGACTAGGGTCATATATGCCTATTCAGAGTTCACTTTTAAAGCTGATTTATTGATATTGGAAAGTGATAAGTAACAAAACTGAATTTAATTTATCTGCTGTAAAAAAACAGACCAGGAACTAATCCCAAAATGACTCTGGACACAAATGTTTTTTATTGGTAAGAGTCGCTTCTTTAGAGTGAATTTTCTTTAAGAATAGTCCTTAAATATCCTTTTCTTTACTTTCAGCCCACCATAATCTGTTACATATATCAAATATGAGTCACAGCATAATAAATAGGAACAACTTCAATTACATTTTTTCCCAAAATAAGCTATGTTAGGCAATTATTTTTTTAATTAGAGTGAGTTTTTTTTGTTTTGTTTTGTTTTGTTTTTTTGTTGTTGTTTTTTTTGCCAGAATGGAATAGTAATCACTTAACTCCGGTATTTCTTGAGAAGTTGAATAGCTATATCTTTATTTCAAATTAACCTTTAAAAAAATATATTCTGTTTTGTGATATCCATGGGACTATTATTCTTAGAAATGACAATTGGCCCCACACTTCTAACATAAACTACTTATTATCTAAAAGTCCCTTAGGGGCACCCCCGGTGACCCAGCGATTTAGGGACGCCTTCAGCCCAGGGTGTGATCCTGGAGATCCAGGATCGAGTCCCACATTGGGCTCCCTGCATGGAGCCTGCTTCTCCCTCTGCTTATGTCTCTGCCTCTCACTCTCTCTGTGTCTGTCATGAATAAATGAATAAAATCTTTAAAAAAAATTAAATTAAAAAATAAAAAGTAATAAAAGTCCCTTGGGATGCCTAGGTGGCTCAGTGGTTAAGCCTCTGCCTTTGGCTCAGGGCATCATCCTGAGGTCCTGGGATCGAGTCCTACTCGGGCTTCCTGAATGGAGCCTGCTTCTCCCTTTGCCTATGTCTCTGCCTCTCTCTCTCTCTCTCTGTGTCTCTCATGAATAAATAAATAGAATCCTTTTTAAAAAATTAATTAAAAAAATAAAAGTCCCTTAAGTTGTCATAAAAACAGTTTTGGGAATTACATTATGAAATTATTTTGCTTTTATATTTGTATATGAGCCCCAGCCAAAGCAAAGGGCCTGCTTTGATTTAAAGGATTTTTAGAATCACTCATGTGTATACTATCCAAGAAAGAACTTTGAGTTTGTTTGTAGTATATGTCCTGTATATCTTCTGCCATTTTATTTTTTAAGAAATATTTATTTATTTATTTATTTATTTATTTATTTATTTATTTATTTATTTTATTTAAAATCAATTTGCCAACATATAGTATAACACCCAGTGCTCATCGATGCCAACAAGTGCTAAAAAGACATTTTAAAGGGGGATCCTGCCCCAGTACCAGTACCATGAGTGCACTTGCACTCAGATCTTGGTTTCTAATATAATTCTCCAATAAGAGAAGCCATGCTTCTTGGAGAAACAGCTGGCTCTAACACCAAGGCAGGAAATATAGAAGATCAGCCTGGAACATGTTAAAGTACCAGAAGTTAAGGAAGTGCTTTAAAAAAAAATAGCCATTTGACGTGTGTGTGTGTTACCTTTACGTGGGAGCCAACTGAAAGAGCTCCTGGTGCCTAAAGCTAGAAAAAATAAGCAACAAAATAAAGTAGTATTGGACTGTAACCAAGAGTATAAAATAAATATTCATGAGTCTGTATTGATATAAATAATTGATTAAGTAAGTTAACTAGTGGAAGAGAAGAGACAGATCTCCAAAGCAGAATTCAAAGTAACTATATAGATGCTCTGCCCTCAAGGCAGGAGAACATAACTGCACCCTTCATGGTGTGGGCTACTCATAGTGACTTCCCTCTGAATGGTTCAGTACAGGAAGGTTGGAGAAATCTGACCTACACTATTTCAGCCAGGTGATCAAGGTCGATATAAGCAGTCAGAAATCTTGTCTGTAGTTTGTATCTTTGATCCAGTTTGATGGAAAATAGCATTTTATCTAGGTGGTCTCCCCCCCAACCTATAACCTAAATCTTATAATGAGAAAAACAACAGACAAATTCTAAAAACAGTGCATCCTACTAAATACTTGACTTAGTACTACTCAAAACTGTCAGAGTGATCAAAAGCTAGGAAAATTGAGAAACTACCATGAGAAACTAAAGAGACATGATGGCTAAATGCAGTGTGACATCCTAAATGGGCTCTTGGAACAAGAAAAAGATATTAGGTAAATACCATAGAAATCTGAGTAAAGTATGGACATTATTTAATAATAATTTATCAGTATTGGTTCATTAATTATAACAAATGTACCATATTATGTAAGATGTTAATAATTGGGGGAGGGGTGCCTGGGTGGCTCAGTGGGTTAAGTGCATTCTGCTCAGGTCATGGTCTCAGGGTCCTGAAATCGAGCCCTGTGTCAGACTTCCTGGTCAGCAGGGAACCTGCTTCTCCCTCTCCCCTCCCATTCCTGCCACTTGTGCTCTTGTGCGCTCTCTCTCATAAATAAATAAATAAATAAATAAATAAATAAATAAATAAATAAATAAATAAAATCTTTTAATAAATAAACTAGGGGTGGGGGTATTAGTTATACTCTGTGCTGTCTTTTCAATTGTTCTATGCAACTGTTGTAAAAAAGGTCTGTTAAAAAGAGAGAGAGAGAGAGAGAGAGAGGCACCTGAATGGCTTAATCAGTTAAGTGTTTGACTTGATTTCAGCTCAGATCATGATCTCAGGGTCTTGGGATCGAGCCCTGCTTCAGGTTCCATGCTTGTGGGGAGTCTGCTTGAGATTCTGTCTCTTTCCTTCTGCTCCTCCCCCCATTCACATTCTCTCTCTCTGTCTCTCTCAAATAAATCTTTTTTTTTTTTTTAAGATTTTATGTATTTATTCGTGAGAGACACAGAGAGAGGCAGGAGCCTGATTTAGATGGACTTTCTGAAAACTGGACTATATTGTTAAAGCCCTTCCTAAAGCTGCCTCTGCCCTACTATACTTGGTGTTATGCACTGAGTCTGCTTTGAGAGGCATTGTATTGCTATGACAACTCATGAGAGGACACATGGTGGAGAGATTTTTTTGTTTATAAAAACAGGGCATGGGGTTTAAAGGATTAAAGAAAGTTGCTCTAGACAATGGCATGTCCTCCTTTCTCAGTTTCAGTCATTATTTGCCTTCCCAGTATCCTTTTTTGCATCACTGTATCTTCTCCATATCATTAGACAAATTGTTTCCTTTTTTTGTAATCTGTAGTTTGAAAACAATAAGAGTTTGTTTTCAGGAAAAGATAATTATACTATTAACTAAGTATTGATTCTTCTTAAAACTATACGTACCCACAGGGGATTCTCATTTATGCTCTATATTCACATGAGGAAACTAAGAGGTGAAAACTTCCATCCATTCTCATACGCTGCTCAAAATGAGGTCTGTTGGATCACATGCTCTGAATCCCACTGCCCTTTTTGGATAACTGTAGGGCACATTCTGCCTTAGAGGTATAGCTACAATGGCTACAGTCTCTTTCCATCTGTTCTTGTAATGCAGCTGTTCCAAAACTTTTTTTTTTTGAATCTCAGAACTCCTTAATACTCCGAAAAATTCAATCTTTAGTGATCTCTTGCTGTGGTTGAAATATATAAAGAAAATCCAACCTCATACAACTATGTAGTTGGAAAAGAGAAGAGTATTTTAATAGCTTTTCCAGATAATTGTGTATATTCTTTTTTGATTCTACACCAAAATGGGACAAGTGGTAATTTCTTAAAGGTTACTTACAAAGTAGAACCTAAACCAGATTCTAAAATTCTTTATACTCTTACTTCAAAATCCACTGGTCTGTCTTGAAACTTTGAATAATTTTACCCATGTATAATTTTGTAATATTATGTATCAGTCATTTGGATATTATGAGTTCACTGAGTTATGTAGATTTTCCAAATAGTGACACATTCATTATACAATATATATTTTTAAAAACCCACATTAGTTCATTTTACCACCAATCTCATTAGAATGTATTATATAAGTTTTAGGAAGCAATTGAAATCATGGTGGCAGAGAGAAGTTCTCTAAAATTCTAATTTTTGCTGGAAAATCTGTTTTTTCCACAAATACTGTGAGCTACATCCTTGAAGTATCATGTTCACTTCATGCATTTTCAGTGAAATATCTGCTAGATACATAATTCTTCATAATCATAGTTTGGTAGTCATTTTTTTCTTAAGTAAAAATAGTATTCTAAGAAAAAGTAGCTAGTTCAGCTTGCAACTCAGTAAGCACATTTCCTTGACACAGGCATTATATGTAAGTATGCAGCAAGTATTTTCTGCATATTTCCCAGTTCATCACACAGTATATTAAAAAGTCATGTATTCAGGGGTCCCTGTTTAATGAATTAATAATTGTTAATGTTTCATTAAGCATTGTCTTAAGTGAAACTGGCCTTTAAAAAAAAAGCAACAACAACTATATTTGGTGGTGAAGAACACAATGACTACTAGTAATTTGGTGCCACTGCCTTGATTCAAGCTAAGATGCCAGATGTTTTACCCATCATTGCTTTTGCACCATCAGTGCAGATGTAAGACCTGGAAAATAAACAAAGTCATCTAAAAATTATTTTGACTGTCTGAATCCTCTGAAAGGATTTTGAAAACTCCACGAAGTTCTTAGACTGTTTGGGAACTGCTATTCAAATGTATCCTTTAAAAAATATCTAAAGTTTTATATACTCCATATTTTAAAGAAAACTCCTAATGAAATAATAATTTTGCATATCTAAGAATGTTATTTAAGGTGAAAGTACTGTGTTGAATTGTAGTAAAATATAGAAAAGAAAGACCTTCAGTATCTGCTACTATTAACACATACGTATTTTCCTTTAAAATACAATTTAAAAACTAAAATTACTACTTATATACAGTAAATTCAAACAATGCTAGAAGGTATATATATATATATATAAAATGTCTCCCTTCCTGAATACCTCCATACCTCTCCCTAAAATTAAATATTTCTCATATATACTTCCAGTAAAAACATACATATTTTTTACACTTTTTATTTTATAAAAGTATAATGAACAGTATCCAAGAATACTGTTAGAATAATTTTATTTTTACTTAGAGAAGAAAGCATCTTTTTTTAAATTAAAATTCATTTAATTAACATAGCATATTATTAGTTTCAGGGGACAAAGCATATTTTAATAATAGTTTTGGTCATTTTTTTTTTTCATTTAGGGAAAACATTTAAGTGAATAAGTCTCAAAGAGCTTTTGTTTCCTCTTGTCGTGGAAAGTTTTAACTTTTGAAAGAGCAAGAATCAATCTCCAGCTAACTCTAGAAATTATTAACTTTAGTTAACCGGTACCAACAAAAGATTGATGTGAACCACTTAAGATGTCAAAATAGAGGGATGCCTGGGTGACTCAGGGGTTAAGTGTCTGCCTTCGGCTTAGAGTGTGATCCCTGGATCCGGGATCGAGTCCTGCGTTGGGCTCCCTGCGGGGAACCTGCTTCTCCCTCTGCCTATGTCTCTGCCTCTCTCTCTCTGTATCTCTCATGAATAATTAAATAAATGTTTAAAAAACATATATATGTGTGTGTGTGTGTGTGTGTGTGTATCAAAATATAAATATTTTAAATGCAATGGCTAAAGATCCAAATTTGGAAATAGAAAGATCAGTGTGTATCAATATTAGTGATCAAGAGAAAGGGTAGAAGGAAAAGAATGAGAGAGGTGGGTAAAGATCAGGTCTTAGAGGACATGGAAAGGAATTTGGATTGTACCCTAAGTGTAATGGAAACCAATGGAGAATGTGCAGTGGTGATACCTGAATTACATCTTTAAGTGATCACTCTGGCTACTGTGTGGAAGATGGACTTTAGGATGTGAAGAGGACAGATGGGGTGGGAGGGGGTCAATAGTTGAAGTAACATGATAGTAGAATAGGATTATTGATATTAGTCGAAATGGTGCTGCTCAGATTCAGGGGATTCTTTGGAGGTAAGTTGTCAGAGTTTTGTTTCAAGTGGATGTAGGATATGAGGAAAGAGGGGGAATCAATGCTAGACTATGAGTTGGGTAACTGAGATGGGGTGGATTTACAAATCATTTCACTAAGGGGTTCTAACAACCAAAGACCAGGGTATTAGGTGGATCTTCAGGGTGAATATTGAAATTGTCAAGAGTGATAGTGGGTCTAAGAGTGGAAATGAGGTGGTGATCCAGGTATTGGAGTTACTGGTTCGTGAAGGAAAATGTGACTGAGGGCAGCCTGGGTGGCTCAGCGGTTTAGTGCCACCTTTGGCCTAGGGCTTGATCCTGAAGACCCGGGATCGAGTCCCACGTCGGGCTCCCTGCATGGAGCCTGCTTCACCCTCTGCCTGTGTCTCTACCTCTGTCTCTCTCATGAATAAATAAATAAAATCTTAAAAACTTTTCAGGGGCACCTGTGTGACTCAGTGGTTGAGCCTCTGTCTTTGGCTCGGGTCATGATCCTAGAGTCCTGGGATCTAGTCCCACATCAGTCTCCCCACAGGGAGCCTACTTCTCCTTCTGCCTATATCTGCCTCTTTCTATGTCTCTCATGAATAAATAAATAAAATCTATATAAATAAATAACCAACCAACCAGACATGCAAGCAAAGTAGAACAAGGTAAAACAGCAGACCAACTGATCATGAAGGAAATCTTTAGGAAACAAATCTTTAAGAAAACTAATGGCTATATTTTGAGGAATTTGAGAAAATATATCTGTAGTGCCAAAAACAGAACAAGAAAGCATTTGCAAATTTAAAATTTGATTAGGAAAACTTATAAGTTAAGAGGGGTTGAAAATAATATTGGAATAAAGATTAATGAGAAAAGACCTACATCTAGACAGAAGCTGATACAGTTTTACTACTGTCAAGTCAAATAATAATCTGAAAGACCTCAGAAATAACAATAGAGTTTATGTATAAGGAATAAGAGTTACATTGTCAGGGTACCTGATTGGCTCAGTTGGTAGAGCATGTGACTCTTAATCTCAGGGTTGTGAGTTCAAGCCCCACGTTGGGTATGGAGCCTATTTTTTAAAATAAATAAATAAATCATGTAAATAGAAAACCTGAGTTAAAAAAAAAAAAAGAATCACAGTGCTATCAGAGTTCTTCTCATCACTGTCACTGGACCAAAGCCTTAAGTGCACAGTAGGAAAATTATTTTGAACTGACAAATTATTGATCAAGAATGTGAATGTAAAAATTAAAAACATTTTTAAACAGCAAGAACTGAAAGTTACTTCTCACACAGCATATTTGATATGATATCAAACAAAATAAGGCAGAAGACTAAGAGAAAAACGTGAGTCGAATGAAATGATGGCTTTACCCAGGAGTTGATTTAAGGACAGTATTAAGATCATAACTACACGGAAGGCTGTTCTGTGGTCAGTCAGATGTGGCCTCAGAAGAGACACAGAAAAGGCTCAAGGAACAAAGTTCATTATAAATCGCAGGTCTCAAGGAGTTACTGCATGCCATGCAGGATCACAGAAGCAGCACCAGGTTTTGGTCAAGTGGCAAAAGACGGAAGCAAGAGCAAAATCTAGGCCAGAATCTTCAGTGGGGTTTCCACAGGAAAGTCAAGGCAGGGCAGAGCAAGCAATTTAGGTCTGGCTAGTTTGAGTCATTTCCATGGGTTTGGGGCTCTGCCTGTGGTCTCTACTTAGTACTGGGCCTGGCTTAGCTAACTATATGCCTCCTGGGTTGCTTGGGCTGATGGAGGAGGTGTGTCTCAGAATTGGTCGGTTTGCATATCCAAGGCCTGCTCCTGGCTGAGCCCTTTGCTGGCTCCTAGAATTGACTAGCCAGGAAGTCTCTCCTCAGGCAGAAAGCTTTTTCTAAGATGTTGAAACATCATAATATACAGAAAATTGAAAAACATAAAAAATACAGAGGCTTAAGAGATAACTGGCCTGCCTGAAGCAGTAAGTGAGGGCCCCTTGAAGTGTATCTCTGAGAAGAAGATGAGTTCCTTAGGGTACATCAAGCATACAATTGAGAAGCAGAATAATTTTTCAAGATGTGTTATAAGCTTGTTATCTGTGGTACACATATACACACAAATCCAAGAATTCCAAGCATAGAAATTGCAAGAAAATACAAAAGTTCAACAAGGAAATATGAGTCCTAGGAATTAAATGTGTCAGTTGATTGCTATTATGAAAGTTTCAGGATACAGAGTAGAGAGAATAGCATGATGAATTCCTATATACCCATCACTAGATTCAATAGTTATAAAAAATATGCCATATTCATTTCATCTTTCCCTCCCTTTTTTCTGACTTGGCATAGAAGCATTTACAAGCAAACTATAAACTAATTTTTACCCATGCATCCTTCAATTTCAATCTCTAAAAGAAAATAAAGACATTTACTTTATAAATAATGCGATTAAGAAACCTACAAAATTAATTTCTTGGTATAATCTAACATTTCAGTTCATGATCAGGTTTCTCCACTTGTCTCAAGAACCTGTTTTTGTAGTGGATATGTTCAAGTTGATCCAGACAAGATCCTTGTGTGTGTGTGTGTGTGTGTGTGTGTTTCTCATGCCACCTGACCTATCGAAGAGTTCCCCTGTAGAATAGCCCACATTTAGGATTTGACTGTTTAATTTCTGGAGGTTGTCATTTAACTTGTTCCTCTATCTTTCTGTATTTCCAGTATTTTGAAGCCAGTTGTTGAAGTTTGATTGGGTTCAGGTTTTATATTTTTTGGCAAGACCTAATAGGTAATGATGTGTGAAATAGTTGATTTTCAGTATTTTATGGGGTTCATGGAAAAGTTCATTTTATTTTAAAAATAGAAATATTTTCCTCTGATAATCATGGCATTGGACAAGGAAATCCTATCATACTATCTGTTTTTCAGTGAACAACATGCATGGAGCCATGTTAAGGTAAACTGCTGTTTACTGGTTTTCCACTTTTAAAATCAAAATATAAAAAAATAAAATAAAATAAAAATAAAGGGATCCCTGGGTGGCGCAGCGGTTTGGCGCCTGCCTTTGGCCCAGGGCGCAATCCTGGAGACCCAGGATCGAATCCCACATCGGGCTCCTGGTGCATGGAGCCTGCTTCTCCCTCTGCCTATGTCTCTGCCTCTCTCTCTCTCTCTCTCTCTCTCTCTCTGTGACTATCATAAATAAAAATTTTTTAAAAAATAAATAAATAAAAATAAAAATAAAATCAAAATATAGTAAGAGGGGATCCCTGGGTGGCTCAGCAGTTTGGCGCCTGCCTTCAGCCCAGGGTGCAATCCTGGAGTCCTGGGATCGAGTCCCGCATCGGGCTCCTGGCATGGAGCCTGCTTATCCCTCTGCCTGTGTCTCTGCCTCTCTCTCTCTATGTCTATCATAAATAAATTTGTTAAAAATCTTAAAAAAAATTTATATATATATTGAGATAAGATTTCATGCGTTTAGGCAACAGAATGTAGTTACTCAGTTTGTCAACATAAATTAGGAGAAGTTGGGTAGGGAAAGTAGGAAAGGCACCTGCATCCTTATCTACAAATGAGGGGATTAAGAGATATGGAATAAAAATAATAAGTTTAAATATATTTAAGATTACAAAGGAAACAGATTATAGTTTTAGAATAATACAATTATTAGAAATATGGAAGAAAGTGTTAGTATAAATGACCTTTAATCTACATCTCTCATATAAGAGGATTAATAGATAAAATCTAAAAATGTTTTTACTGCTTTTGTTAAATTAATCATTTTTATTTAAATTCTCATAGAGGTAATCAACAGAGAAACTTAGGAACAGACTTTTAAGGTGGTTGTGTCTGGAGAGTGGAATGGGGGTGGGAGGAGTGAAAGGGATTATTACTTTTTACCGTACATTTTTCTAGACTCTGTTGTGGCTGTTTAACCATGCACATTAATTAAGGAAAATAATACCTTTTTTCTCCTTAGTCTTAATTTTGACCCTAAAATGTAGTTTTATCAAGTAAAGTCTACTTTAATGTGACTTTAGTTTTCAAATGTGTGATGACAACAGGTCAGATATATGAAAGAATTAAGCATACATCAGAAAAAGTCTTTGTACTTGGTAGTTGTAGATCTAGAGCCCAATAGTAGTGAATTCTGGCTTGCTGAAAGAAATGTTATCAAAGTCCTATGCACTTAAAGGATTTGAAATGCTTGCCTTTTCAGTTGTTGCCATTTGTTTCCTGATTTGGGGCCTCTCTGTCATGTGCAGAGCCAGTGTCTTTAAAATTTTAGTATATTTAGTTTTTAAATTTCAGTGTAATGACAGCATGCCACAAAGTAACAAACTGCCTCAAGAAAATGATCCTGAAAAGAAATGAGAGCTCCAAAAATAACTTCTGTGGTCAACTAAAGAAAAGCTAGGGATAATAAACTTTAGGAGGGTGATAGATACTTCACAGAGAAGTTTCACTAATTGCTTTAAACTATGAATGGTTAGTATCTCCCTATCCAGAAACTGATCCACTATATATAATGAATATAGACAACTGAAGAATTTCCAGAAATTTCAGAAGGTTGCTTTTCAAAAAAAAAAAAAAGAAGAAGAAGAAGAAGGTTGCTTTTCCTGAGCAGGAGAAATCCCACATTTCATTGGAAGATCAGATTTCATAACTCACCATACTTGAAAGAATGCAGAATTTGAAGAGTGCTTTAGGCAAGAGATGGAGGGTCAAAATAATCTCTCTGGACATAATCCTAGTTGAAAAGAGAAAGATGTATGAAAGCTTTGAAACAATGCCATGGAAAAATGTTACCTGGCAACCATTTATTTACTTCATGCTTATTAGTTTTAGCATGATGTATTCAGATTTAAATTACAGATGTCTTTAACCTAAGTTTGTTAATTGCACAAAACTCTTCCCTCAGAACTTATTTTAATGTAATGAAATCTCTGGTAATGAGCCCTGAAGTTTCTTTAGTCTCAGGAGATACTGAGTTTAGCTCTTCTGTTGAACTCCTTTGTTTACTTTTTCATCTCAGATTACTAATTTTCATTCATTATAAAATCTGGTAGAAGAATATATTATGTATATTTATATAATTCATGTATTCTAAGAATTATTTACTTTTCAGTGACAATGATTATAGAATCTAGTTATTAAAATGAGCAGCGGATATGAAATCAGACTGAATCATAATCTTGGCTCTAATCCTAGATTATAAAACAGTGGACAAATCATTTAATTTCTCTGGGCCTATTACCTCATTTATGAATAAAGGAGTCAGATTCAACCCTTTAATCCATGATTCTGTTTCACAATCAAAATCGTTAAGGTATATATGTAATGGAAGATTTTATGAAGAGTATGTACAAACTTATTATCCTCAGCTCTTGCCATGTTCCTTAAACTAATGAAGTGGAAAACATGAGATGATTTTTCCTTTTGCCTAAATTTATAAACTGACAGAATTTATAAATCTGGCTCAACTTTTCCTGGGAGGAAAAAGAAAAACTCCATATTAGATCTAATAGATACTAAACCAAAATGATATATAATTTAATTTTTTAAAGTATTGAATTCACAAAGGAAATCCAGAGAGTTTTTTCCAGTAATTATTGCTACTAAATAATGTACTCCAAAACAGTGGCTTAAAACAATAATAATAGTTTAGTTAGCTGATGAACCTGCATTTGGGTAGCTTTCTTCTGCTCCACACAACATCAGCTGAAATAGCCCAAAGATTGGGGCTGATTAAGCATTTTCTCCGTTCTCCCCTTTATAACAAAACACCTCAAAAGAGTAATTGTCTTCTGCTATTTTCCCTTTTTAAGATTATTTTTAAAAATGCTTCACTTTGAAATAATTTCAAATATAGAGAAAATCTGTCAGAAGGGAGAAGATTCCTGTATCCCCTCAGCCAGATTCCCCAGTTACTAACATTATTGAATTTGTTTCATTGTCATTACTCCTTCCTCTCCCTCTCCCTACACACACACACCCCTAAACATGCATGACCATTCATTCTTTATCGAACCTTTAGAAATAAAGCTTTATACATGATATCCCGTCACACCTAAATGTTCCAGTCTATATTTTCCAATGAGAACATTCTCCTATGTAACTGACATGCACTTTCCAAACAAGGAAGCCAGCATTGTTAAAACACTGCCACCCAATCCACAAACCTCACTCATATTTCACCATCTCAGCAGTATGTCTTATGATATATTTTCTGATCCAGGCTCCTATCGACAATATGTGATTCATTTAGTTGTCATATCTGTTCAGACTCATTCAATTTGAAATAGTACTGTGGTCTTTTCCCTTGATAGTTTTATTGAGTACAGACTTGACATTATGTAGGATGACCCTAAACCTTGATTGACTTGATGGTGACTGATAACCATACTTAAGTCACACATTCTTGGCAACAGCACCCTGAAATGAAGTTAAGAATTACACGAAGTGATACAAAACATCAACCTGTTGATCACTGGTCATGTTAACCTTGATATCCTGGTCACCTTGGCATCTGCCAGATTTTCTACAGTAAAGTCACCATTAGTCCTTTTGTAATTGGTTAGTATTTTGTAGAGAGTTTTCCAAGAGTATGTTCCTCATCTAACCTCCACCCACCAGCTTTGGCATCCATTGACAACTCCCATATGAATCAAACACCTGTGTGATAGTTGCCAAGTGGTGATTTTCTATTTCATTTGTTCCTTCTACATTTATCAGTTGGACACTCTACTAAAAGGAGGAGCTTTTCCTTCATTTATTTATTTATTGATAACATAAAGAATCATTAATAACCATTTTATTTATAAGAAGTAATCCATTATTTACCATTATTTATTTTGAGGTTAAAATGGTCTATTTGGCCACTGGGAGCCCCTTCTGGTTGCTTCCTGTGTTTTTTTTTTTTTTATAACTCCCATCATTCACTGAGTATTTTCTTTCTTTTAAGCATAGAAAGTATCCCAGAGTCACGTTGTATTTTCCCTGGCCCAGCTCTGGAATCAGTCTTTTCTCCAGATAGCTCTGGTTCCTCTTAGCAAAGGATAGGTATTTAGAAAAAAATATCTGAGCCCTTGATGTGCTTAATGCTATGGGAGTGTCATCACCTCTAGGGCCCCTCAGTCAAAAAAGCTAGGAAAATACATATAATGTTAGAAGGAAGTTAATTTTAATATATTGGAGCTTTGATTGCAAGGCATTAACTAACAGCATTGCATGCTATTACAATCAGTGAGAAAAAATTAACTTTTATTTTCTTTCTTCCTCCTCCTCTAGGTATGTGTAATCCTCGAAACTATAGTGACACACCTCCAACCTCAAAGAGCACGGTGGAAGAACTTCATGAGCCAATCCCTTCTCTCTTCCGAGCACTCACAGAAGGAGACACTCAGTTGAACTGGAACATTGTTTCCTTCCCTGTTGCAGAAGAACTCTCACATCATGAGAATCTGGTTTCATTTTTAGAAACAGTGAACCAGCCACACCATCAAAATGTGTCTGTTCCTAGCAATAATGTTCACGCACCTTATTCCAGTGACAAAGGTAATTCCCCACAGTTGACTTTCTGTCTTGCCCCCTCATTTTCTATGTGGTCTGTGAAACCTTTATTTATCTTTTAGAGCAGTTTTTGGTTTTGAGTTTGTCTTCTCTTGAATTATGGACTTTAATAACCCTAATCCCTAAGTAGATAAGGAGGCATGTCAAGCATATTGTCACCACTCCATAGCCTCAGTGATAGAGATTGTGTTGAAAGATAGATAACTTGGTTCTAATTTTGATGTTTGTATTAGGCTTTAATGTTCTTTCTGTAAGATAGCAACAGAGCTGCTTGCTTAATATAGTATTGCTCACTGTCAGATAACATTCAGAGTGTCCTAGGCAGTCACATTTTTGTAAAAGCATTGGTACTACAAATGATGCCACGCTCATCAGCTAAATTTCTTTATGAGCCAGTTGGTATCTAATTTCCAGGTATAAACTAACTCTAGTACTCTTGGTCAGAAGGGGAACTAAATGGAAGAATGGCTTATATAACTTTGAGAAGCATATTGAAGAATACTTATTAGTGGGGATAGATCATTCCTTAATTTTGGAATGTACAGGGCATATATAACTTCTATAAAGTCTTTGAGGGGATCCCTGGGTGGCGCAGTGGTTTAGCGCCTGCCTTTGGCCCAGGGCACGGTCCTGGAGACCCGGGATCGAGTCCCATGTCGGGCTCCCGGTGCATGGAGCCTGCTTCTCCCTCTGCCTATGTCTCTGCCTCTCTCTCTCTGTGTGACTATCATAAATAAATAAAAAAAATTTTTTTAAAGTCTTTGTTATTTTCAAATAAAAGACTCCACAATTTTACTGTGTTAAAATAAGGTAATTATGAAAATTTCAGTTATTTCTTAAAATATGAGATGAATTATACATAAATAGTATAATTTGTACTCTTTTTACTTGGCTTTTTGTCATGCCCTCTATTACAGTCCTGCCAATCTGAAATAGTATGAACTTTGGACATTAGTAGTAAAAGCAAAATAGCATTTGTTAATGATCTCAGAGTAAGAATTCTTACTGTTTTTAGCTAAACTGCTTTATTTTTTTGTTTAAGATTTTATCTATTTATTCATGCGAGACACAGAGAAAGAGGCAGAGGGAGAAGCAGACTCCATGCAGGGAGCCCAATGTGGGACTCGATCCCGGGACTCCAGGATCATGCCCTGAGCTAAAGGCAGACGCTCAACCACTAAGCCACCCAGCCGTCCCTTAGCTAAACTACTTTAAAAGACAAATTCTAGATATTGGAAAACATCAGAAATATATTAAATATGCCTCATTCAGATATTTTGCTACCATTTTCCCCATTAAAATATAACCTACACAATAGATATTAAATAATAATTCATAAATTTTATTCAAATATTTTTAACTTAGTGAAATAATTACCAGGCAGCCAAGTTTCCTGGAAACACCAACTATCTTTCAAGAGTTAAAATATTTCCTCTTTTGACACCTTCGCTAGGTATCCCTGCTCCCAGTTAAACTACTTACTCCTATTCTTTCTCCTCATATTGGTGTTTCGATTTGTTGTGTGTTTTTAATTTATGGGTCTACCATTTTCTACTTAGTTCCTTGGATCCTCTGATTACTCTTTGAGTCCATAATGGCTCTTCCATAGTAGGTGTTTAATAAATACCTGTTGAATAATTAAATGAGAAAAAGTTGATAGATACTAATCACCTGAGATTCAAAGCTACCCTGTTCTGCCCACCACCAATCCCTAGTCTGCCTGGTGTTGTGCTGTACTGGCCTCCCTGTTTTCTGTCTTGACCTGGTACCCAGTGGTGGTTCTGCTATCTCCTGATGCTAACCATTCACTGCAGTCAGACTTGCCTCCATTCCATTCCCCATGTACACTACACTGGTCTTCTTGTGACTTTCCTTATTTTGTTACTGATAATTTTGCTGTCAATTCTTCTTCCTAATACAGCTTTTTCCATGAAGCCTTTCCTTACTATACAGACCTCTCGTGATATATCAGTTCCATATATGGCTCCGTAAAATAACAGATTTTAATCATACCCCCTCTATTAATGGTTTTTACTGTCTTGTATTTATTTCATGTACCTTATCATCCTAGCTAGGTCATCATAGGGCATTAACCACCAGGAGCACTAAAAATTGAAACAGTCAAAAATAATTGTGTGGGAAAACAAGACTAGGAAATTGCTACTGATAATAGTAATTTTTATTTATTTATTTTTAATATTTTTTTAAAGATTTTATTTATTTATTCATGAGAGACACAGAGAGAGTCAGAGACATAGGCAGAGGGAGAAGCAAGGCTCCCTGTGGAACCCACTCATGTAGTTCAGTCTCACAACCCAGAGATCATGAGCTGAAACAAAGTCAAGAGTTGTCCACTCAACCAACTGAGCCACCCAGGTGACCCAAGAACAATATTTTTCAGACATCTTTTAGCTAGAGAATTCTCTCATCTAAGGAAATCTTATCAGAAATGCCCAAACTAAGATTTTTTTTTCATTTATTTATTCATGAGAGACACAGAGAGAGAGGCAGAGACATAGTCAGAGGGAGAAGCAAGCTCCCTGTGGGGGCCCAATGTGGGACTCAATCCCAGGACCCTGGGTTCACGACCTGAGCTGAAGACAGGCACTCAACCACTGAGCCACCCAGGTGCCCAGAAATGCCCAATTTATTTTTTTTCTTTTCTTTTTTTAAGATTTCATTTATGTATTAGAGACAGAGACAGAAACAGACACAGGCAGACGGAGAAGCAGGCTCCATGCAGGGAGCCCGACGCGGGACCGGATCCCGGGTCTCCAGGATCACAACCTGGGCTGAAGGTGGCGCTAAACCGCTGCACCACCTGGGCTGCCCAAGAAATGCCCAATATAAAAAGCACAGCTCTGAAGCACAGCAAATGTTAAGCCCAGTAATTTCAACTTTGAGATCAAAATCCAGAATCTGATAAAGTGACTAAGGAAGCCCCTTCACCTTCTTAAAGCAGGAGTGGGGACTTGACTTCCTTCTCAATATAATTAACAGATAGGATCTTTTTTCCTACAACTCATCCACTGTCCTGTGCAGACTAGCAGTAAGAGAACTAAGAATAACTATTTTTTAAATTAATTTATTTATTTAGTATAGTCACAGAGAGAGAGAGAGGCAGAGACATAGGCAGAGGGAGAAGCAGGCTCCATGCACCGGGAGCCCGATGTGGGATTCGATCCCGGATCTCCAGGATCGCGCCCTGGGCCAAAGGCAGGCGCCAAACCGCTGCGCCACCCAGGGATCCCAAGAATAACTATTAATATCAGCCAGGTATTAAAGCATTTCCTACTTTTCCTCTTTCTTGCTCTGAGCTCTTAATTTTTTATTTTTCAGAACATATGTGTACTGTGGTTTATTTTGATGACTGCATGTCCATACATCAGTGTAAAATATCCTGTGAGTCCATGGGAGCATCCAAATATCGCTGGTTCCATAACGCCTGCTGTGAGTGCATTGGTCCAGAGTGCATCGACTATGGTAGTAAAACTGTCAAATGTATGAATTGCATGTTTTAAAGAAGGAGAAGAATGTAAACCAATTTAGTCAACAAGAAAGATATAAAAGCTATTTGGTGAGGTCTACTGGTTGCACTAGAATGCCGGCAGGTTAAGAAGATGAAAGAATTTGGACTGAGTTAAAGTGTGACAAATTCAGTAATGTGGTAAATCATAAGTAAAACTACTCTAGTTGATTTTTTAGCCCACTGGCAATAAACCCCCTCCTCTATATACATTTACAACTTGGCCATATGAGAAAGAAGCAAGGACACAGAGAATTCCTTGAAAGATCTGAGAGTCCTCACATAAAGCCTGGTGTCATTTTTTTTCTAGCATTCCAAAGTCTTTGATTTTGAAAATGTTAGAGCACATTAACATAAGTTATAATTTCTTCATTTACTACTACTGGGACACTGTCATTCACTGTGCCTTGTCTCGTTTATCTCTTCTATAAATAGAGTAGATATTCAAATATATCACCCTGAGAATCCACATAAAAATCACTGTTAAAAGCTTAATTTCAAACCTTGTAAAACTTTGTTAGTTTTAGAAAGTAAATGCTTACTACATTTTACAATTTAAAACTTTTACGTAGTAGAATCTATCCTATAATACACATGCTGTCAGAACTTTGGGCAAAGTTTCTCCATCTCTTACATCCCTCTGCCCAAAGTGCTTTTGTAGGTAGGTAGTGATGAAGAATTTTGAACAAGAATTTCAAGGCACACCTATGACACTGCATTAAATATTCTGCTAGGATAAATAGAGAGTTAAGGCATTTCTCTAACTTAAGGTACCAGTTTAACGAGCACTAGGAAGGGGAAATGCCTGCCAAGTCAGACTCCACTTAAAGCACCAGAGAAACAGCTTGTCTCATTGTACAGAGATGGTGAGGTGAAAAGGAAAAGCTGTAATCTTGGGTAGAATGAATGAGCCTCTCAGCCTTAGCATGGGCAGAGCCATGTTCCCCAATAATGAGTGATAGGAGGGAATAAAGAAGGAACTTACAGGTGTGAGCAGGGAAGGTTGAAAATGCTGGTAATTCTTATTGGAAACAAACTTAAAACTATTTACATTAATTATTTTGTTATATTGTAATCCTTCCTTTAGGTTTCTATCTGGATCGAATGTTCTTATTAAACAAGTATAATCATACAGTGAGAGGTTAAGATTATGAAATGAAAGAGAAATCTGTTCAAGGCAATGTTAATTTCAAATACACAATAGACTATTTTGTTTTATATGTTCCAGTAATGAGAAGCTTAAATACTATGTGCCCTTCATTGTAATAAAACCTGTCTTCAAGCATGAATCTAAAACATAAATATTTATAACACAGAGACTCTTTACAAAATTATTGATTTCTTCAGTACATTATGAATTACACGTAACTTGTAGGAATACCTTTTTATATGTCTAAGTATTTTAGTACATAAAAATAGATAATGCTCTTAGACACTTTGTATTCATTATATGAACAGTAGTAGTTAGTTACAAGATCATATGTAATATCATGATTAACCATCATAAAATCTGAAGCCTTAACACTTTTTCTTGGTCTTTTTGGACAACTCTAATGAATACTCAAGGTACTTTAGCCTTTTCAGAAACTTTTGGCCTTTTAAAAAAAGCTAAAATTTAGCTCTTGTATGTATTTTTTTAATAGCAAAACATTGGAATATCTGTTTCTTACTTTTATCTAGAATGCCTCTGTTTAAAAGTGCCTTGAAAACATTTTAGCTCCCCTTCTTCATTAATGCCTGTAAAGCTAAAGGTTTTCTTAAAGCCTTTTAAACTTAAAAAAGAGAGAGTTTTAAAAGAATCTGCATCCAGCAGCTTTATTTCCACTTTGCTATTCTTCAAAATAATTTCATACTTATGAACAGAGAAATCCTTTTGTGTTTATTGACTGCATGCTTAATGTTGCCTTAAAAATGCCAACAAACATTTCTTAACCACATTTATCATCTTGATTAGGCTTCCATTCTTAAATTTTTAAGTGTAATATCTCTTCTGCCCCTATACTGGAAGGGTAATTTCTTGAACCATATTGTATTTTAACTAATTTTCCTTACAACTTTTTCTCCCAATGGAAATTAATCCTAAGTGTAATGGTAAATTTTATATTCAGTTTTGCTTAGTTTTTGTGGTTTATAATCGGGTTGAAAGAGTTCACCTAGAAGATTCCATTTCCAGTTTATAATGTATTTCAGGTTTTGAATAACAATATTTCCAAATTAAAATGTAAGTGTATTTTCCCCCACTAAAATGTAGAACTTGTATTACCATTCTAAAAGTATAGTTCACTTCCATATTGAAACTCTTTTAAAATTCTTTTTAAAAAAATCAAAAATTATGTTAACTTTTTTATAACTAGATTTAAAAAAAATAAACCTCAATCAGCAGCTATTATAAAAGCCATATATAAAAGGTTCTTTCCTAGAGTAAGACATGTCTTTGCTAGGTAGATTTTTGGTCCTTTCCCACCCCATAGCACCTAATTATTGGAGAAATTGTACTCAAAATAGTGGCACCAAATCAAACGATAATTGAAACAAAATAAGTTTTTGTTTACATAGAATGCTATAAAATGCTTTCATTTAGAAAAACTATTTCTAAAGATTCAGAAAACAAAATTGGTAAGATACTAGAATTTTTGAACAATTATTTATAAAGCAGAGTAGCATCAAAATAGGGAAAAGAAACTAAGACTTCTGAAAAATTAGGTAAATATAAATAAGCCACATATTTAAAGTTTGTTTTTGTGATACTTCTTTGAAGATTTTTAAAAATCTATTCTACATTCCCCAGAGTTTATGTTAATTGTGTTTCAAATGATCTACAACATACAGAATTATGTATTTTTTCTTTGGTTGTCCCTATAAGCAAAAGAATATTTTAATAAAAAATTAAAATGAGTGTGTCATGCTTTTTTTTTAACTTCAGCATAGAAGAAACACCAGAATAAGTTTGAGATTTCTGTCTAGTGAAGTTATAGTTTAAACGAAGCATGTCCCCTTGTCTCTGGATGTCCCTACAGATTGTGTTGAAACAAATGCTCTTTAACAGTATGCTTTCTGCCTTTTCATGTGGTTTATTCCAATACCGGGGAGATTTTGAAATGAAATACTTAACATTCTCCTTGTTCCTCAAGCCTCAGGAGAACTATCTGATGATGATTGGAAGAAGTTACAGGAAGGTCAAGGTAGGAAAATCACTCCTCATGCTCCCACAGTAATAATTCTCACAGGGTTGTGTTATTAGATTCGAGAGTCCATAGGCTATCCTCTATGGTAGAATCCGTGTTATTTCACAGAATCTACATTCTGAAAGCCTAGTGGACAGGAGGATCTAGAAAAGGAAAAATTCAAGAGGACAGGTTGCCAGCCCAAGTGACTTAACCGAATGAGAGATCTAAGAAATTTGGGGGGTAGAATTCATTTCCAGAAGGACTGTACATTTGATGAAGAAAGTTGTTGTTTTGCTGAAAGTGTCCAGCGGCAGTGAGCCATGTGGCACTAAGAGGCAGAGGGTCAGTCTGGAGGTGCAGAGTTGGGATGGAGCATCCCAACTGGGAAAATCAGAAGGCAGGCAGGCTGTGGTATGGCTGGCTCCACCCAGCAGCCCACACTGGCGGGTTTTAAGTTCCTTAAGCCAGCAGACACTCCGTTAGCTTATAGGTGTTAGGAGTTATGATTCTTAGGCCTCTTAGATATTTCCTAACCAATTAAAAATTCATTTTACATCTTTTTAGTTTGAAGTCTGTGCTTGAAGGATGGAGTCAGCAACAACCCCAAGGTCCAGCTTTTGAGGTGAGAATTCTCAGTGCAAAAGCAAAGAGAAAAGATTTCTGCCCTCCCAGAGTGGTGCTGGGACCCAGAAAGAAGCCTGGAAAAGTACAAAACCCTCATCTGTCACTGACAGAAATGTCCTCATTTGATTGAAGTTAGCCACTGAATTTAGACACAGTCACCACTGAAATTCCTCTGTGACAAAAATGATAGCATTGTCAGCACTCCTAATGCACATCATTCTGCAGCCAGAGTGGTCATTCTAAAACACATGTGCACATGGCTGAGTCAGTTAAGCGTTATCTTCAGCTCAGGTCATGATTGGGTCCTGGGATCGAGCCCCACATCAGGCTGCCTGCTCAGCAGGGAGTCTGCTTATCTCAGTCTCTCTCTCTCTCTCCCCCGCCCACCCCTCCCCACCACTCATATTCTCTCTCTCTCTCTCTCTCTCTCTCTCTCTCTCAATCTCAAATAAGTAAATAAAATATTTGAAAAAAAAAAAAAAACATGCAGGTAATGACTATCCGAACCCTAGTTCCAATTCCAAGCAAATTGCAAGGCTTTGCCTAAATTGGCTCCAGTTACCTAGTAGGAAGTAAGAACAAAGCAGACAACCTGCCTTTTGTTTTCTAGCAGTCTCACCTGCTTCAGGGGATTCTCCAGGAGAGAAGCAGGTGCAGAATTGAATGCCTTTGCCAGAAAGACAAGAGGCCTGAGTCTCCCAGACCACAGTCTGGAGCCAGATCTAGGCTGGATCTCAGGACTCTGAGACCATGACCTGAGCTGAAATCAGGAGTCAGATGCTTAATCGCCTGAGACCCTCATTATTTTCTTTAAATCAAGTAAAATCTGATCCAGAGCCCTATCACATCCAAAATCTGCCAAGAGCAAGGCTCTGTTACCTACCCTGGATCTCAGAATCCTAGAGGCAAGTTTGGGGACCCTAGACAGTGAGGGTTTGGCTGCTGATATCTGTAAGTTGAAACCTCTAGGAAGAGGCAACTTCAGACTTTGGAGTGGGGCAGTTTGGGGCACATTGAGGCCTAGGGCAGAGACCATAGCATAGGTCATTCATATGCAAGGGTGCCTGGGTGGCTCAGTTAAGTGTCTGCCTTAGACTCAGGTCATGATCTCTGATCAGGTTGGGATGAAGCCCCATGTCAGGCTTCCTGCTCAGCAGGGAATCTGCTTTTCTCTCTCTCTCTGTCCCTCTTTCTCTCTCTCTCTCTCTCTCAAACAAAATCTTTAAAAAATAAAAAAGGGAAGAGTTTGCAGGGAATGGCAGACTACAAAAGTGTCTTTGAATTTCTACTTGTAAAACGACTTTTGCAAGATTTCTCTGGTGCCTATCATTCAGTTTGATATTAGCTAGAGGGGAGATAAACAGGCAGTCATGAGAACCTTAAAGAGTGTAGGAATGGGCACATATCTGTTGCTTATATCAAAATGATGAAGGCTTTCGTTCAGCCTTCCAGACAAAGAGTAAGCATTTTTCTGCTTCACTGTTTTCCTCATCGTTTTCCCTGCTGACCAATCTTCGGTTCTTAAATCTTTAAGGTTGCTGAAGGGCAAAGGGCTCATCTTCTATAACTTCAAGCTGACGGTGTTATAGAGATGTCCCTACTTATGGACCGAAATTGGTCACTCTGTTTCTATGAAGAATAATCACAGAAGACCACCAGAGTGGACATCAAGGAAGGACTGATCATCTGTTAGCTGGGCAAAGGAGTCAGGAACTGTTTACATGTACTTCGACAATAGGAGAGAATAAAGCAAAAGAGATAACACATTAGGATTAATATGATAAAAGTAAGTGTGATAAAGACCCTTTAAGGTCTACTTCCCAACCAATCATTAAGTGACGGTGTAGGGTCTTTGAGAGCCCCAATCTGTTTACTAATATCTGTAAGTAATGCTCTTATATTTTTGTCATAATCCGGAATGGAGACATAACATTCTGTTTTAATAATGACATTCTTTCCTCCTCGTCCTGCTATTAAGATATATCTAATGCCATTCTGTTTTGTTGAACTGCTTTAAGCATTTGAATCACTTTGGTGTTTAATAAATAATGTAATCCTGGGGTACCTGGATGGCTCAGTGGTTAAGTGTTGGACTCTTGATTTCAGGTCATGATCTCAGGGTCCTGAGATTGACACCCTCATTGGGCTCTGTGCTGGTCATGGAGTCTGCTTAAGATCCTCTCTCCCTATCCCTCTGCCTGCCCCTCCCCCCATCCCTGCTCTTTCACACTTGCTCTCTCTCTCACACACAAAAAAATGATAATGTATTGCAGTTTTGAAGTCATTTAAGGCCTAAATTGTGTAGCATATGGTGTTACCCATCATATAGACTATTTTGTTTATTGGCAAGCAATCAGGTAATTAATAAGAGGCACTTCTATGGAAACAAAAAAATTTAAATCAGTGGTTAGAACAAATTACAAATCCAGTGTCTGAGTCTCAAATACTGCCAGTGAAAAGATTTTTTTAGATGTCAGGCTTAAAGCATCCTCAGATGGAGTGGGACAAGCAGTGGGAATCAGATGAATTTTCCTGATTTGTAATTCAAATGTCTCTCTGATACTTTTTTTTTTTAAGAGAGATTTTATTTATTTATTCATTTGAGAGAAACAGTGAGAGAGAGAGAATGAGCAGAGGGAGGGGCAGAAGGAGAGGGAGAAGCAGACTCCCTGCCAAGCAGGGAACTCAATGCAAGGGCTCTATCCTAGGACTCTGAGATCATAACCTAAGTCCAAGGCAGATGCTTAACCAGCGGAGCCACCCAGGTACCTTTCTAGTGATCCGTTTGAATGGCCTGTAGTTCAACAGGCACAAAGATTGTCTATACATAACTTTAGTGGCAGTGTCTCTGAAGCTGACCTCAAGCTGACCTCAAGCTGACCCATCAGTTTGCAGGGGTTTAGGAAGAAAGGGCAGTTTTAGTTTTTAATGACTTTTAGTCAAGAGAGTGAAAGAAGACTGGAAACCTTAGTTAAAGAGCCATAGCCAGATATTTAAGGAAACCATAAGAACTCAAGACCTAGTTATAATAACTAGTATTAAAATTGATATCTATAAAAATGTGTTATTGACACACATTTTCTCTCTATAATCACCCTGATTTTTATCAAAGGTAGCCAAATCAAGACTAATTTGTTTGTAAAATAAGTCTAATTGTAACAAACATGGCCTTATTACTTACATAAGTTCAGCAAGAATGGTGATTGATCATATAGATCTTTTAAAATCTGGTTTCCTAGAACTTTTTATAAGGAATCTCTAGATTGCCACACCAAATACTTGCCATCAGTCTCTGCCTACAATACCTATGGAGATGGGTGAATTTCTCTCTTCTCAGGGTCTTAATATCCCGAAGCTGACCTTTATTCACAAGATAAGGCTGCTGAGAACTCTGTAAGCAAGGTATCAGGCTGATATTTCCAGGGAGGATTTATTGGCTCCATCAAGTCAATCTGAGTTTCTTAAAGCTGTCTGGTTATATCTGAGTCTATGCATGTCTCTCCCAAATATGACAGGCTAGTCAAAGCCTTGGTAATGTAACCAGTGTTTCCAATGGTGTCCTTTTACAAAAAGAACAGGTTCATTGAACTTCTACAAATAATTATATTGCTATGAAAGAAAGAATACTCACTGAGAGTTTCTGAATTTCAAAGAGTCCAGGTAGGGAGAAAAGTTAAAGGTTACAATTTGTTCACAAAGTCATATTTTATTATAGTTCTGTAAGTTACAGATATCTTAAGAGAAAAAACTTCATTAAATCTAGAAGAGCAAACATTAGAGAATCAGCAGTATTCCAAACAAGAGTCATAACAGAGTGATAATCATCTTCCTTAATTCATTCAATCCCATGTTACTAATTCTCATTCTCTTTTGATGCGGCTTTCCCATTAGTTCTGGAAATTCCTTTTTTATTTTTAAAGATTTTATGTATTTATTAGAGAGAGATCACAAGCAGCAGGGAGGAGTAGATAGAAGCAGACTCCCTGCTATGCAGGGAGCCCAATGCAAGACTCGATCCCAGAGTCCTGGGATCATGACCTGAGCAGAAGGTAGACGCTTAACTGAGCTACCCAGGTGGCCTAGTTCTGGAAATTCATATCCAGTTTAGTTTTATGATCTTAAGGATATCAAAAATCTGTTTGTTAGAAAGTCCTTTTCACAAATCTCCTTGAAGACAAAACTTACCTGGCAAAAGTATCAGAATGATAACTAAAAATGATAAAAGACTAAAAAATGGACATGGTTAAAGATCTGATGAGAAAGCATGACAACACAGTTGAGAAGAAAATCTGGTTATTTTTGTGACACATAGCATTTTAATAATTAGAATGTCCAGTGATGACCTTATACCAGAACATATTTAAAACTTTAGATATTTTGTGTATTTTCTAGAACAATTACATTTACTCAAACAACATAACCTAAGTTTTATCATCATTTCTATGACATGCTTCCCAAACAACTTAACATACCAAATAAACAAGCCTAATTAGTTGAAAAGACTTCATTTAGAATTAAAATCCTTGAAAGTTTCAAAGCACGTTGCTAAATAGGATCACAGATGAGTATAAAACTCAATATTTAACTAGCCATGCTGGCAATAAGAGATTCTACAGAAGGTTGTACAGTTATTAACAAAACTTAGTTCCTTCAATATTGAGAAATTTTAACTTTCATAAGTAATCAAAGATCTGATAAAGACAAAATATAGAAGCTTTGGTTTTCTGGGCAGAAAAGAAAAAACTTTGTTTACAATTTCTTATCAAGAACAGAACAATAATCCAAAAGAATTTTTGTCTTTTTAACAGAAAAGCAGAATTTTAATCATATACCAGTATACTTTTAAAATCCATTTATTTCAGTTTTAGTCCCGATGACATATAAAATTCTTTTCCAGAGATTTCTCTTCACAAACGTTCTACAAATTTCTTTCAGATTTTGTTCTAAGCTTTTTCTCTCTAAATAACCAGTCTGATTTTAGGGCACAATTACTTTCTTTTTCCCTCAACAAAATGTGTTCTTATTTCTTATACCTTCTTTATTTCCTGACTTTGCTACATACAGAGTTGCTTTCCTTATCATTTCCATCAGTCTTAATACATTTAGCAGAATTTTAACTTAAGAAACCTTAGTCTACAGTGAAAATCAATTAGTAACTGGTATAGAAATGCTGGGGTTCAGACCTAATGGCCAAGAAAGAATTCTTGAGACATTTTTGGTGCAAAATGTGTTCTATGGGCAGAAAAGGCTGCACTGGGATTGTGAAGAGCAACTGATTATATACTTAGGAGATGAGGGAAATAAAGACAATGGGAAGTTTCCAAAAGGTTTTCGTATGTTAAAGAAGACTTACAAGATCTTGGAGGCCGAGCTATTGTTATAAGCTAAATTTACCTTTCTCTCTAGCAAAGTATTAACATTAAAACAGTTGGGAGTTCCTGGAGGAATACAGACCCTGCCAGACTCAAGTATTGGTCAGTGGGCTGCAGGTTAGAAGGAAATCTAATTTTATCTACATTTTCTTTTGCCTTTATTTTCCACATAATTTCCTGCTGAACAGTTCTGACCCTTAAATCTTTAAGGTTGAGGGTAGAAGATCTTATCTTCTTAATTTCTTCCTGCTGAATAGGAATGTAGAGCTGTCTCTACCTATGGGTGAACATTGGTCTGTTGGGGATATATATGAGTTACCAAAGACAGACACAGAGAATCCAACGTGGACGACATATATCAACCTCCTTGAAGTTATAGCAATGAAGGAGTCTCAGCACCAGACAGGGAGATGTCAGAAAAGACAACAAAATAAGTTTATTATTATGAGAAAGAGAAGCCTGAATAAAAGACTTTGATAATTAACCAAAATGTTTCTCCAGTACAGGAGTTTAACTGATCACAAAAGGAAAGAGATCGTCTAAAGTGCCAATGTGGGTGTCTGTGAAGGGTCTTCTTGTGCCATATTACTTTTTAATACAACAGATGGAGCCAAATGATCATACTAGTGAAAAACAGACTATGCCCATCTTTATTTTATTTTATTTTATTTTATTTTATTTCATTTTATTTTTTTGGGTGGGGGTACAGTATACTTTATTGATGGTACATGACAAGGTAGGGCTTCCCAAGCCCCTCCCCTTCCTTGGGGTCTGGGATGTAAATTGGAGGTCAGGAGATTCTCAGTGTGTTGGGGGATTAAGTTGGGGCAGGGACTCCCCAGCAGCTGAGGGCCTCTCTCTTCCTCTTGTTCTTGCTGGGGCTAGTGGTCCAGGAGGCTCTTACAACTTGGAGGCCATGTGGACCATTAGGTCCACCACCTGGTTGCTGTAGCCGAATCATACTGGAACATATACACCATGTAGTTGAGGTCAATGAAGGGGTCATTGATGGCGACAATATCCACTTTGCCAGAGGTAAAAGCAGCTCTGGTGACCAGGTGCCCAATACAGCCAAATCCATTCACTCTGACCTTCACCATTGTGTCTCGGGGATGTGGCTGGCACTACACCAGAAGATGCGGCTGTCTGTCGAATGGGGAAGAGCAGAGAGCCTCCATCTTTATTTTAAATTGGGAAGATTAGCTGGAGTAGTGGTAGTTTTAGTAACTCACCCATGAATCCAGGCAAAACCTAAAGTACAACGACCTAACCCCCTGGAAGAAGCCAGGGCCATAGATGAGTTTCACATAATCAGTGGGCTCTGTCTGGAGCTAGCCATCTGATTTCAGGTAGCCGTATCCAATCAGTAGCAAATCGTCAGTAGCCTGAAGTACAATGGTTTGAGAACATGCTTCTAAACATAGCCATCCTGGGACGCCTGGGTGGCTCAGCAGTTGAGCGTCTCCTTTCGGCTTAGTGTGATCCTGGGATCCAGGATGGAGTACCGCATTGAGTCTCACATCAGACTCCCTGCGAGGAGCCTGCTTCTCCCTCTGCCTGTGTCTCTGCCTCTGTGTGTGTGTGTGTCTCTCATGAATAAATAAATAAAATCGTTTAAAAATAATAATAATAAAAATAAAGATAGCTATCCTAAATGGCACGTGCTATTTGCCCAGGTATTGTATGTATGATTTCTTTGTTCCCAGCATAAAACTGCCTTTGGACTGAGCTGTCCAGTGGTGGAGCCATAAATATGTATCCCAAATTTTATATATGCCAGCATAGCAATAAGTAGGGTTTTGTAACTTGGGCACTTTTGATGGGTATTAATTTGTGGGTTGGTAAAGTCAATTAATATTTTAAGAGTGTGAGGGTATGAAAAGGTCTGGTTATGTCCTGGTAAATTCCATGTCCTCTGATCAGGGGCCAGGAAAAAACATTCTGATTAGTGATAGATTGATCATGAAACATGATATCATTATATATTATTTCTGAGATATATAGAGAGTGCCCATCAGTGCCTTGTAAAGGGGAAATCCACCCGGTAACCCAGAGGTACTTGACATGGGCAGAAATCCACAAGCCGTTTGATTTTGTGGTTCAGCATAATCTGTGCCTATTGTGGAAAGAAATTGTCAGCTAAGATAGGTGAATAGAAAACATATAGAAAATATACAACAGGGAACCCTGGGTGGCGCAGCGGTTTGGCGCCTGCCTTTGGCCCAGGGCGCGATCCTGGAGACCCGGGATCGAATCCCACGTCGGGCTCCCGGTGCATGGAGCCTGCTTCTCCCTCTGCCTGTGTCTATGCCTCTCTCTCTCTCTGTGTGACTATCATAAATAAATAAAAATTTTAAAATAAAAAAAAAAAAAAAAGAAAATATACAACCTTCATTGTCATCTGAAGAGGAGTTTGAGATCTTCTGCAGGTTCACAGGAGTAAGAAGGTACGTTACTCTGCTCATGGGTCTCCTGTGAAGGAGGTGCAGGTTTTATTCTAGATATATAAGCCCATGAAGTATGCCCCTTTAATTTTATTGCAGTGGGAGTACATAATATGACCTAATATGGACCTTTCTTTTTTTTTTTTTTTTTTAAATTTTATTTTATTTATTTATGATAAGCACGCAGTGAGAGAGAGAGAGAGGCAGAGACATAGGCAGAGGGAGAAGCAGGCTCCATGCACCGGGAGCCTGATGTGGGATTCGATCCCGGGTCTCCAGGATCGCGCCCTGGGCCAAAGGCAGGCGCCAAACCGCTGCGCCACCCAGGGATCCCCTAATATGGACCTTTCTATTGTGGATTTAAGTCTCCTGCTGTGGGAATAAATCCAATCTTTCAAAGTTTCCAGGACTTACATGAGGTAGACTTTTAGTTATAGTTATATATAACTATATAACTATATAGTTACACAGTTTTAGTTTGGTTATAGTTAAACCAGATTTTGGGAGCATGTGATTAGCACACTCATTAAGTAGTTCAGGAATTAAACCAGCCTTGGGATCCCTGGGTGGCGCAGCGGTTTGGCGCCTGCCTTTGGCCCAGGGCGCGATCCTGGAGACCCGGGATCGAATCCCACGTCGGGCTCCCGGTGCATGGAGCCTGCTTCTCCCTCTGCCTGTGTCTCTGCCTCTTCTCTCTCTCTCTCTGTGACTATCATAAATAAATTTTAAAAAAATTATTAAAAAAAAAAAAATTAAACCAGCCTTGAGTGAATAATTTAATAGATCACTATAGTCTTTATCTATTGATAGATCTACAGTGAGAAAAGGCTTTACATATACAATTGTTGGGGGACTCCATCCTATTTTCCAGTTGTTCACATAATCATATGCCCATAGAGTCTTGTTATTATCCCCACAGAATAACAAGCAAGATTATCTATACATGAGCTATTTCTCTGAAGTTTACCTTAAGTTGCCTAGCATCAGTTTTTAGGGTTTTTAGGAAAAAAGGCAGTTTTAGTTTTAATGACTCTAAGTCAAGAGAATGGAAGAAGATTGGAAACCTTAGTTAGAAAGCCATAGCCAAAGATTTGAGGAAACCAGAAGAATTCAGGATCTAGCCTAGTTTTTATTATAAACTATTTATTATATAGTATTAAAATTTAATATCTACAAAGATGTTATTAAAACAATTTCTCAAAAAAAATAAATAAAACATAATTTCTCTATAATTACCCTCCTTTCCAGAGATAGCCAAATCTAATTTCATGTAAAACAAGTCCAATTTTAACAAACTTGACCTAGTTATTTTTATAAGCTCAGCAAGAATGGTGATTGATCATATAGCTCTTTTAAAATGTGCTTTGCTAGAACTTTTTATAAGGAATCTAGATTGAACTTTTAGTAGCCTCTTTAAGTCAGAAGCCAAGCCAAGTACTTGCCATCACACATGCCTGCAATCCTGTAGATTTGGTTGAATTCCTCTTCTGGAGGTCCCCAAAATAGCCTGAGGTTCGGTTCCTGCACCTGCCAGGAAGTGACATTCTTCACTCACCTGGTAAGGCTGCCAGGAACTCTGTAAGCAAAATATCAGGCCAACATTTTCAAAGGCTTTTATTAGCTTCATGCTTCATAAAGTCAACCTTAGTTCCTTAAAGCTGCATGGTCATATCTGAGTCTAAGCATCTCTCAGTTATGACATTCCAGTCAAAGCCTTGGTTAAAATACCAGGGTTTCCAATGGTGTCCTGTTACAGGTAGAACAGATTCTTATTGCAAATAGTTGTGACTGCCATGAAAGAAAGAATCCTCAGTGAGAATTTCAGAATTTCACAGGGTTCAGGTGGAAAGTTAAATGCTTCAATTTGTTCACGAATGAATATTTTATCACATTTCTGTGAGTCATAGATATCTTAAAATGTCCTTAATCAAGAAGAGCAAACATTAGAGAACCAGCAATGTTTCAAACAAGAGTCACAAAAAACACAGTCCTCTTCCTTAATTTATTTAGTCCCATGGTACTAATTCTTTAGTTTGCATGCAGCTTCTAGATAGTTCTAGAAATTCTTACCAATTTTAATTTTATGATTTTAAAGGTCAAAAAAACCTTGTATATGTCAGAAGATATGAATCTCACTGAAAACAAAACACGTTTCACAAGAGAATAACTATAATGACAAAAGACTCAAAAATGAACGTGGTTAAAGATCTGATGAGAGGTTACAATATATCTGGCAAGGAAATCTGGTCATTTCTGTGACACAACATTTGAATAATTCTTGAATAATTAGAATGTTAAGTGACAACCTTACTACCAAAACATTAAGACTTCAGGAATTTCATATAAATATATATATATGTGAAAAAAAATATATATATATATGAACAGTTATAGCATTTACTCAGGCAACGTAACCTAAAGTTTACCGTTATGTGTTTGACAGTTCTTCCAGAGTAACTTAACATACCAAATAAATGAGCCTATTTGGTCAAAAATTAAATTTACATTTACAATTTAAAGCTGGGAAAATGTATGGGTTTTTTTGGGGTGGGGTTGGAAGAAAATGTGTTTAAAAACCTTAGGAAGCTATAAAGCACATGCCTAAATATGATTTAAGATCATTACAAAGTTTAAAACTTAATTATTTATTTAACCAAGGTGGCAATAAAAGATTCCAAAGGCAAATATATAGAGTTATATAGTTGTTAGCAAAACTTAGCTCCTTTAACATTGATATGTAAGTAATCAAAGACCTGATAAAGACAAAACATAGAAACTTTGGTTTTCTGGGCAAAGGAGAAAAAAACCTTGGTTGATATTTTATCAAGAGCAGACCAATAATTAAAGAAAAAAATTTTTAACAGAGAGAAAAGCAGAATTTCAATCTTATACCAGTCCACTTTTAAAATCCATTCATTACAGCCTTTATCTTGACCACATATAAAATTCCCTTCCAAAGATTTCCCTTCATAAACCTACAACTTTTTCATTCAGAGTTGCTTCCCTTATTTCCATCAGTCTTAATTACATTTAGCAGAATTTTAACTCTTAGAAATCCTAGTCTCTAGTGAAAACTAAGTAGTAACCAATTGTGAACTGTTACACCAGAATTCTTTAGATGGCAACTTATGAATCTATTAAGCACAAATCTATTAAGCACACGTTTTCCAACAGACCCAAATATTCTTAGTTTTTCTGCAGTAAGAAGCTGAAAGTGCAAATCTACGTTCAGTAATCAATGCCTTTAGCACTTTATCCTATTTGGAAAAGACCTAGATATCCAACAAATTCAGTCCCAATTTATCATCCAAGCAAAGCTTTAAAGTCTCAGGTTACCAAAGACTTTGAAAGCTGTCTTAACAGTTACCCATGGAAACTCTGAGACATACAAAAGTAACCATCATTTTAAGTCATCTTTTTGCTAACAAAGATAACACAAGCTTATTTGACCTTCAGTAATCCCTAGTAGAATAAAAGTTTCATATTTAATGCTGATAACTCTAAAGACATGTCTACTTTAATTAAACCAACAAGCTTGACTTAGTTTAAATACTGAATTCTGTTTCACTGAGTCCACTGTAAAAGTTAATCAATTTGTCCCCCATGGTCAATTTTTACCTGGGACGCTGCTCTGGGAATCTGAAGTGGGTGGTGTAAGTCCAGTGGGGTACTGCAGAGGGGAGAGGAAGAGGAGTCAATGGTGCAGGAGGCACCCAGAGGGTGTAGGAGCCAGTTACGTAGGCTGCACCCACAGTAGTGTAGAGCCAGGAGGAAGGGAAGAGGAAGGCAGAAGAGGTGAGATGCCTCCAGGAAGGCTGGAAGTGGATGAAAGCCAAGAGGGCAAAGAGAGAGAGGTCTCCCGGTCTTAGAGATCATCTGCTTGGACAGAAACAGTCCAGGGATGACTGAGTGGTTGAGTGGTTAAGCGTCTGCCTTCCATGGATGCTTCCAGTTTCTCAAGATGCATCCCAAGGGAATGTCAGATGGAATTGAGGATTGAGAGGAAAGGAAGATAGTGACCATCTCCTAGGTAGAGACATCCCTGTTGAACCCCAAGAACAACGCCTTGAAGTCTAGGCCCCAGAGACATGTCCCTGGAACCATCAAACTATCATCCCTGGTGCAAGAGGGCATTCTCAAGCTGCCCAGCTCTTCAGCCTCCTAGGTGCCCTGAAGACCATACCCCTGCCCATTCTTCCTGTCAATCAGCATGAGTGTCCTTGCGAGACAGGAAGTCTCCCCTGCACTGAGCTTGCATTTAATCTGGTGAACCAGCGATTTTTGTTTCCTTTTTTAGGGTCTTTCCCAGGTAGATTGGGAAGAAAGAGTAGAACAGAGGAGAATAGTGACTAAGCAACTCTCCAGCACAAGGAAGGCGAGAGTTGGAGACTCACTGATGAAGGGGATCACTTGACCTGCTGTTACCTCATCCCTTCATGGTCACCAAAAAGATATTGCCAGGTGAACTGGGGAGACCTCGGGCCCTGGGGCTTTGACCATCCAGACCGAAAGGAGTGGCCAAAAGTTCTTAGTCTTGTCATGAAAAGGAATTCATGGACGGACATAAAGCACAGCATATGAGTAACAGAAGCAGGAGAGTCCATTAAAATGAGAAGTACATTCTGGAGATCTGAGAGCAGTCAAGCTCAAGAGAGACCTGCACATCCTGGGGAATGGGTTTCTATCTATTATTGACAGTTGTTAGGTAAAGGGGTGGAATATTTATTATTTGGGGCAGGAATTTTTATTATTTGGCACTTTAATAAAAAAGTCCAAATTGACTCCAACTCCAATATGTTAGGAGACAATCCAAGAGGGAATCCTTTGGGATTGAGGAAGTTGATCCGATAGCTAATTCCAACAAAATGAGGAAAATATATTGACCAAGAATCCATTATCAAAATCCCCCTTGGCTTCTGAATGGCATCCCGTCAGGAATATTGCCAAAGGTTCCCGGGGTTCCGGGTGACAAGATGTGTCCCTCTTCCTGATGGCTCTGATGCCCTTGTACCACTTGAGAAGGGATGTTGACCTCCCTTCACTTTCCCACTGTGTCCTTGGCTTCAGTACTTGCCAGTATATGGACTGAAATGCCACAAAGATCGAGGCTGCTATTTTATATCCTATTAAGCATCCTATATCTAAGCTAGAAGAAGTGCCTTTAATCTAAGAGCATGACTGAGAATGCCAAATAGCCCAGGGGAAGGACAAATGAGAGATATGATAAAAGGGAAGTATGGGGACTCCTGTTTAATCCAGGCAACTTTCTCATGAGGTTTATCCATGGTCCAGTCCCAAGGGAGCAGTCTCCTGTTGGGTGAGTGCCCCAATTGGGCACTAGCTCCAGCCAGTCCCTTTCTAGAAGCATGTGGTCAGATGTATCTTGATTTTATGCTCATCAGGGGATCTTACCAGGTTATTTAGAAGGAAATCTTACACTCTTAGGACTCTTAGGATTCATGGCTGTCCTAATGACCCGTATGACTGTCCAGTGCCTGAGAAGAATACAAGTATTCAAAGAACAGGTAAAACAGGAAGAGCCTGATCTCTGAGCCCTATGCCATTACGGCCAAGGCACTAGCAACCAGCCCAGTGGCAGGAATTTGTCCTTCCCTGCGGTGTAGCCACAGGCTAGAGGTGCTCTGCTGAACACTCAGACAAGGCACATTCTGAAGGGTTGTGCTATTCAGGACATCTCTGAAAAAGAACACGTAGGAAAGACAGAGGAGGGTGGGAGTGTCAAGAAGACTTACTGAGCTGCACTGAAGCTCTTGAATTCTTTTTGCCCGGTCCCTGTACCCCGCCCTGCAAAATTATGCGGGATTGTCAAGTGCATCGGTCAAGAAAGCGTTCTTGAGACGTTCATGGTGCAACTTAGTTTATCTAAGCACAGGCGCAGGACCCACGGGCAGAAAGAGCAGCACTTTTTGCTGTAAGGCTGGTTGTTACAGACCTAGTAATCAAAAAGAAAGCGGGTATGCAGGGAGTGTCAGATTACAAGAGTCCTTGAATTTCTACTTGTAAAACTACGTTTGCAAGATTCCTCTGCTGCTTATCATTCAGTCTGACATTAAGTATAGGTGAGATATATAGGCAGTCACGAGACCCTTAATCACTGTAGCAACCAGCACGTATTTGATGTTTATCAAAACAATCCAGGCTTTAGGTCAGCCTTCCAGGCTAACGGGAAGCATTTCCCTGCTTCAGTCCTTCATCTGTTTCACGATCCTGCTGAACCGCTTTCAGGCCCCTTGTAGATGATGTTTCATCAGCCTGGGACACATCTCCCTTTGTGCATGACCTTCACCGCTTTCACTGGCCTTTGACCCCAGGAAATTCCACAACAGCGTTTTAACCGAGTCATTACCCTAAGCAGAAAGTAACCAGGCACTGTGAATAGCCACTCTCCCAGCCAGTGTCCTGGTTTTGAGTGGACATGTGTAAGTGGTGCACATGCACCTTTGCTGTGTGGTTTAGGGTTTTTCTAGACTACTTATACTCTAGGAGGCTTAACGACTGGGAGACTTCTCTAGCAGCCTAGCAAGAAGACCATGCATGTTGCTGACACAAAGTTTTTGGTATCCTTGAGGGCACTTTTTGTTGCAGAAAAGACTAATCATATATCAATATGCATTTTATAAATTAATGTTCAATTTATTTGATTTACAAAATTAAAAAACCTAGGGACGCCTGGGTGGCTCAGCAGTTGAGTGTCTGACTTTGGCTCAGGGCGTGGTCCCGAAGTCCCGGGATCAAGTCCCACATTGGGCTCCCTGCATGGAGCCTGCTTCTCCCTCTGCCTCTGTCTCTGCCTTTCTGTTTGTGTGTGTGTGTGTGTGTGTGTCTGTCGTGAATAAATAAAATCTTAAAAAAAAAAAGTTTAAAAACCTAGTTCTTCCACAAGTTGCAAAAAAGTATTATTTCTAACAGTTTAACAATGTAGGTATATATTTAACCATCAAGTTTTCATACCTCTCCTTCAGTGTTTGCTGAGTACTTAAACAACTGATTTTTTTTTCTTAAAGATTTTATTTATGTCTTCATGAGAGACACAGAGAGAGGCAGAGACACAGGCAGAGGGAGAAGCAGGTTGCCTGCGGGGAGCCCGATGTAGGACTCGATCCCAGGACTCCAGGATCATGACCAGAGCCAAAGGCAGATGCCCAACCACTGATCCACCCAGGTGCCCCTGCTTAGACAACTGTTAAATTAAACTTATAATAATAAGATGAACCTGTTGAAAGTTCCAATTCTACACAAAACCTAGGAAGATGTCAACTGAAAATTAAGCCTAATTCAATTACTCAATTACACACTTTAGATTGGATTTATGAAGCTGTACTCTAATAAGCGAAATCCTCTCCAACATTCAATGAAATATACCAATTCTTAACACAAAAATACTGATAATATAGTTTTGATTCTCGTATCCTAGATCTACTAAATCATTCCAAGATCGAAAAACAGATTGCTATTACACGAGACAGCTACCTGAGGTTTCCTATGACCTCAGTGAAAGTGGATGGGAGAGAACCTGATAGCTGACAGAGGCCAGATTAGAGGATAAGACTTGAACCAAGATTCAGCCAAAAATGCCCCTAAAAACCATATCCTCAAGGAGGGCCTGCCCCTGGAGGAGCTGGACAAAATCTGTGTTCTTTACAGATAGCTTACTACCAAGGGGACGAGCATGCCAAGTTTTCCTCCCAAATTTGCCAATCAAGTTAGAAATAGGTAAAATGAATATTTTCTTTAATTTAAAATATCCAAATAAGCATTTTGCCAAAAGTTCATAAATAGGAACTCCTGGGTAGCTCAGTGGTTGAACATCTGCCTTCGGCACAGGGCATGATACCGAGGTCCAGGGATCGAGTCCCACATCAGGTTCCCTGCAAAGAGCCTGCTTCTCCCTCTGCCTTTGTCTCTGCCTCTCTCTGTGTGTCTCTCATGAATAAATAAATAAAATCTAAAAAAAAAAAAAATCGTAAATAACAGAAGTAAAATCAATGAATTACCAAAGTACTATTTAAAGGTTTATTGTATATGCACCAAAATCTTTGCAAATGTGGGCAATCAAAGCAGAACAGGGAATGGAACTCAGAGGTATATTGGTTTATTTTTAAATGTAAGAAGAAAAAAGACATAAGACATATAGAAAACAAATATCATTATTTGCCCTTTTAAAATTTGGGGATCATTAACTATATTTTCTTTTTTTTTTTTTAAGATTTTATTTATTCATTTTAGAGAGAGTGTGTGTGCATGTGAGTGATGAGAGGAGGGGGAGAGAGAGGGGAAAAGAATCTGAAGCAGACTCCATGCCCAGCATGGAGCCCAATGCAGGGCTCAATCCTATGACTCCAAGGTCATGACCCAAGCCAAAACTGAGTTAGATGCACAACCAACTGAGCCACTCAGGCACCCCTAACTATGTATTTTCTAGTCCCAATTTTAATTCTCTTGCTCTTTCTTTGAATTATTTTCTTAATAATTGCACTGGGAATTACAATTAACATCTTAATTTATAACAACCTATCTACTTCAGATTAATTCCAATTTTTAATTAATTAATTATTGTTTTTAAGTAGGCTCCATGCCCAACATGGAGCCCAACACTGGACTTGAGCTCATGACCCTGAGATTAAGACCTGAGCTGAGATCGAGTTAGATACCCAGGACACCTGGATGGCTCAGCAGTTGAGCGTCTGCCTTAGGCTCAGGGCATGATCCCAGGGTCCTGGGATCAAGTCGCTATCAGGCTCCTTGCATGGAACCTGCTTCTCCTGTCTCTGCCTCTCTCTGTGTGTCTCTCATGAATAAGTAAATACAATCTTTTTTTTAAAAAAAAAGGTTTAAAAAAAAAAGAGTTGGACACCCAACCAAGTGAGCCACCCAGGTACCCCTGGATTAATGCAAATTTAATTTCATTAGCATGTAAGAACTTTGTTTCCTTGTAGCTCTATTTCCCCTCCCTTTTTCCTACTCTTGTAAAAGACACTTGTTTTCTTTACTCATGACTGAATGCCACTCTTGCTTCTGACACCAGATGTGTGGGGGTTCCCACACATCAAGCAATTTTCCAACTCTCTGGTGGACACTGACTAGGTGTTATATGATTCAACTCACTCTCTACCTAGAGATGGTCTTAGATCCCACACAGGTTGAGGGCTCAGTTGTGCAGCACCGCCCCCAACCCCCCCACCCCCAGTTCAAGTCCAGGCTGTCACTTGTGCCTTTGACTGGCTATAAATCATGGGTTCCCACTACCCTGTTCTCAGATTTCATTAATTATCTATAGCACCTCACAGAACTCAGAACAGTTTACTTCCCAGATTACTGGTTTATTACAAAGGTTAAAGGATAAGAATGAACAGCCAGATGAAGCCATACATCGGGTGAGATCCAAAAGGGTCCCAAGCATAAGGGCTTCTATCCCCATGGACTTTGGGAAGCCTCCCAAGAACATGTGGATGCATGCATTCTTAGTTACCAGCCTAGAAGCTCTCTAAATCCTGTCCTTGGGGGGTTTTATGGAGCCTTTATTACATAGGCATGATTGACTAAACTGTTGACCATTGGTGACTGAACTCAATCTTCAGCCCCATCTCCCCTCCCCAGAGGCTGAGGGGTAGGTGGGACTGGAGATATGGAAGTATGGGCTAGCCTCAGGGCTTTCCAAAAGTCACACTGTTGGGGCACCTGGGTGGCTCAGTCAGTTAAGCATCGAACTCTCAATTTCACCTCTGGTCATGATCTCAGGGTTGTAAGATTGTGCCCCACATCGGGCTCTTCATTGGGCATGGAGCCTGCTTGGGATTCTCTCTCTCCTTCCTTCTCTACTCCTCCCTCCCCTCGCTCTCTCCTTCTCTAAAAAGCGAAACAAAACAAAAAAGTCACATTATTAACACAAATTCAGATGTGGCTGAAAGGGGCTTGTTTTGTTAACAAAAGACACCTTTATGGCTCTTATCACTTAAGAAATCCCAAGGGTTTAAAAAAAAAAAAAAACAATTTCACATCTCTCTTTTGTGATGTTATTGTCATACCAATTACATCTTTATATTTCATATGCCCATCAATACAGATTTATAATTATCCCTTTATGCAGTTGTCTTTCAAATCAGATAAGAGGGGGGAAAAGAGTTACAAACAAGAAATACATTTATGCCTTTTTAAGATACATTTACCTTTTTAGTTACCTTTACCAGTGTTCCTTATTTCTTCATTTGGAAAGTTACTGTCTGGTGTCCTTTCATTTCAGCCTAAAGAACTCCCGTTAGTATTTCTATAAAGGCAGGCTAGGCTGCAAGTGGCAAAACCCAGTTCAAACCAGTTCAAAGGGGAAAAAAACCTTGAGAGGCACACATACCCCAAAAGTTCAGGGTTACCATAGCGTTGGAAGTGGCTGAATACAGGAATGGGTCTCTCTTGCTTGCAGCTCTGTGCTGGGTTGGTTGGCACACCCCTAGGGAGCCGCCTCAACGGCTGGCTCACTCCCCCGGCTGGCAATGCCAAGCATGAAGAGTGCATCACTGTGCAGATAGCTCCAGAGGAGGTCCCAGGTAGCCCTCCCGGATCACATGGACAGAGTAGAGGAGTAGAGGGTCTCCAAAGAAGTGCACAGATTACCCAGAAATGGGCACTTAGGTAAAGTATTCATAAAAACTAAAGTCTCCCCTAGCTCAGCTTTAGGAAATGTTTCAGCTTTATTAAGGTGTTCTCTTGACAAAAAAACACTTCTCTACAAGGCAGATTTTAGACTTGGAAATCCAATTTTAAATAACTGTATTCTTTTAAAGAGGGGTGCCAAAAAAAGAGGGGTGCCTGGATGGCTCAGTCATTTGAGTGTCTGACTCTTGATTTCAACTTGAGTCATAGTCTCAGGGTGGTGAGATTGAGCCCTGCATTGAGCTCTGCACAGAGCAGGGAGTCTGCTTGAGATTCTCTCCCTCTCCCTGCCCCACCCTCCCCCACCCCCCTTGCAAATGCATGTGCATGCTCTCTAAAATAAATCTTAAAAAAAAAAAAAAAAAGAAAGAAAAAGAAAGAAATATGTGAAGTTTCCAGAGTGCTCCAAGTTTTTCTCAACTATATTTTGGTGCATTCTGCTCTCCTTTCAGGAATTTACTCCCCAACTCTCCTCCCAACCCCCTCCCCACCCCCCCGCATTGTCCATCACAATTGTCCCTATTTGTCTCATTTCCTCTGGGAAGACTTCATCATCTCCAAGGCTAGGTTAGGCTTCCCCACTGAAACTCCTTTAAAATTCTCTCTTCATTCCATCATGGCCTTTTTTTTTTTAAGATTTTATTTATTTATTAATGAGAGACATACAGAGAGAGCGGCAGAGACACAGGCAGAGACACAGGCAGAGACACAGGCAGAGGGAGAAGCAGGCTCCATGCAGGGAGCCTGACATGGGACTTGATCCTGGGTCTCCAGGATCATACCCCGGGCTGAAGGCGTCACCAAACGGCTGAGCCACCTGGGCTGGCCCATCATGGCCTTTATACTCTGTTTTAATTGTTGGCTTCTTGAAGTTACAGGATGTACCTTATTCACCATTATATACCCAGTAAGCAGCATATTCCGTCGCATACTGAATCATCAATGTATAATTGCTGAATAAATAAGGTCATGACTAATTTAAAAAAAAAAAAAAACCTGTATTTTTAATTTGAGGCCTGGTAATTTTTTTCCTTGCCTGGCATGTTAAAAATTCTTACTAATGTAATCTAGTAAATTAATCAAGGAATATTCCTTTAGCTAAAGTATGAAAAGAACTTCTGTGAAGGCTAATTTTAATCTCAAGTATGTGATATATTTTCTGAGGATAAAAAATGTATTTTGAGTTCTAATAATGGGCATTATAAACACCTTACCTATTTTGGATTTGCCTCCTGTATAAGTAGGTTTTCTCCCTGGATTATTGCTGAGATTTTCTTCAGAATACTGCTAATATAATTTATTTTATTTTATTATTTTTAAAAAGATTTTATGTATTTATTCATGAGAGAGGCAGAGACACAGGCAGAGGGAGAAGCAGGCTCCCTGCAGGGAGCCCAATGTGGGACTCAATCCAGGGACTCAGGAATCATGCCTTGAGCCATAGGCAGATGCTCAACCGCTGAGCCACCCAGGCATCCCTATTTTAGTTTAGTTTAGTTTAGTTTTAATTTTAGTATACTTAACATACACTATGTTATGCTGGTGTTAGTTTCAGGTGTACAATACAGTGATTCAACAAATTTACACATTACTCAGTGTTCATCATGAGAAATGTACTCTTAATCCCCATCACCTATTTCATCCATCCCCCCACCCACCTCCCCTCTAGTAACCATCAGGTTGTTCTCTATAGCTAAGAATCTGGTCTTTGGTTGGTCTCTTTCCCCCCCTGTTCATTTGTTTTGTTCCTTAAATTTCACATATGAATGAGATTGTATGGTGTTTGTTTTCTCTGACTTGCTTATTGTGCTCAGCATTATACCCTCTAGATCCATCCATATTGCTGCAAATGGCAAGATTTCATTCCTTTTTATGGTTGAGTAATATTTCTGCATGTGTGTGTGTATCTACCACTTCTACTTTATCCATTCATCTATTGATGGACACTTGGGCTGCTTCCAGAATTTGGCTATTGTAAATAATGCTGCAATAAACATAGGGTGCATGTATCCCTTTTAATTGGTGTTACTGTATTCTATGGGTAAATATCCAGTAGTGTGATTACTGGATCATAGGGTAGATCCATTGTTTAACTTTTTGAGGAACCTCCATACTGTCTCCTACAGTGGCTGCACCAGCTTGCATTTTTACCAACAGTGCATGAAAAAAAAAACAAAAAAACAGTGCATGAGTTCCTTTTCCTCTGCATCTTTGCCAACACATGTTTCTTGAGGTTTTTGATTTCCATCGTTCTGACAGGTGTGCGGTAATATCTCATCGTAGTTTTGATTTGCATCTCACTGATGATTAGTGATGTTGAGCATCTTTTAATGTGTCTGTTGGCCGTCTGTATGCCTTCTTTAGAGAAATGTCTGTTCATTTTTTCTATTTTTTAATTGCATTATTTGCTTTTTTTAAGATTATTTATTTATTTATTCATGAGAAACACAGAGAGGAGAGAGAGAGAGAGAGGCAGAGACACAGGCAGAGGGAGAAGCAGACTCCATGCAGGGAGCCCGACGTGGGACTCCATCCCGGGACTCCAGGATCACACCCCGGGCTACAGGCGGTGCTAAACCACTGAGCCACCCAGGTGTTCTACATTATTTTTGCTTTTTGAGTGTTAAATTGTATACATTTTTATGTATTTTCCATATGAAACCTTTGTTGGATGTTTCATTTGCGAGTATCAAGTGTGTTTCTCATTTCATTAAGTGAGCCCTGTATCTCTGCTTTGTTATTCCTTATCTCTGTATTAAGTGTCTCACTCATGTCTTCCCCTTTTTCCCTCCAGTCCAGTGAGTATCCTTATTTATTATTATCATTATTTTTTTTTAAAGAGGCGGGCGGAGGGAGTGAGAGTGTGCATGAGAGTTGGGGGTGAGAGCGGAAGGGTAGAAGATGAGGGAGAATCTTAAGCAGACTCCACATCCAGTAAAGAGCCCAATGCAGGGCTTGATCTCACGATACTGAGATCATGACTTGAGCTGAAATCAAGAGTCAAATGCTTAACTGACTGAGCCACCCAGGCGCCCCCACTGAGTATCCTTATGATCATCACATTAAATATTCTATCAGAAAAAAAAAATACTCTTTCAGGCATGTTACTTATATCTGTTTCACTTAGACCTTTGGCTGTGGCCTTGTCCTGTTCTTTCATTTGGGATAAATTTCTCATCTCATTTTGTCTAAGTATCTGTCCCTGTTTCTGTGTATTAGGATAGTCAACGACATCTCCTGTTCTTGAGGGTAATGGCCTTATGAAGAGGTGGTCCTGTAGCATCCTGCCATATAGTGTCCCCTCCTCCCCAGGGCCTGGCCCTTCTGGGAGCGTCTCCAATGTGTGCTGTGTGTGCCCTGCTGTTCTGTACTGGCCACTCTATCCTTCAGGCCAGTCATCTGCAGAGGCTGTCTTTGCCTGTTGTGAGCAGTGTTTGGTCTGTGGTCTGAACGTGGCATGTTTCAACTGGCTGTGCTCTGGTCTGTTTGTGAAATGAGCCCTGTGCCCACTGCTGCCAGAACTGAGGCTCTGCAAAATATCAGGAGATGTGGTGTGAAGAGGGGTTTGGGCCAGTCTTTTGGAGTCGACTGCACTGGGACTGAGGCAAACATGACTGGGAAGGGTGGTTCCACTGGAGAGTTGGGGGGGTGGGGAGGGCTTGGTGCCAGCAAGTTAAGGTAGCAAATATTGGCACTACACTGGGTCCTGCAGGTGGCCCTGGCTTGTGCTGAGGGGCAGGGGAGGCATTGGGCACCCGCCAGTTTCTTTGTTCCCAGAGGGCTCTCCCTGTGGACACCGTCTCTCTAGGACACTGTCTGAGATGAGCGAATAACCTCCCCACTGCGTGCCTCAGGTGCTCTCAGGTGGCTACTCCCATGCTCTGCACCTGCAGGTGACTTGCCTGCCTTCTCTCCAGGAACAGTACAGTGTCCTCTGGGGTCTCCCAGCCAAGCCCACTGACCTTTCAAACTCCAGTCTTCAAGCCCTGCTGGTTGCAAGAACTCATGCAGTTTGGCCCCTCTCACTTTCTAAGCCAATGGCTATGGGGATTGGTCTTCCCTGTGTGCTCCACTGTGTGTTAATGTGTCTCTCACCCTCCTCTGTGACCATGGCTTCCCCCCTATCACAGTGTCTCTCTCCCAATACGTCTCTGCACTTCCTGCCTTTTTCAGATTGGCCTCTTCTCTACCTTTAGTTGTAGAGTTTCTTCTGCCAGGCTTCCAGTCCATTTCTAGGGTGTTTAGGATGATTTGATCTTTTTTCTAGTTGCATTCTTATGATGAGGTGAGCCTAGGGTCTTCCTATTCTGCCACCATCTTCCCCACTGGGCAGTATATACATTTTAACAATATTCCTTCTTTCAATTCATGAGCATAGATTGTCTTTCTATTTGTTTATATCATCTTCAATTTCCTTCATCAGTGTTTTATAGTTTTCAGAGTACAGGTGTTAAGGAGTTAAGTTTATTTATGGGTATTTTATTATTTTTGGTGCAAGTGTAAATGGGATTGTCTTCTTTTTTTCCTTTTTTTGAAATTTTGATTTATTTATCAAAATAAATTTTGATTTATTTATTTATTTGTCAGAGAGAGAGAAAGAACACAAGCAGGGGGAATGGCAGGCAGAGGGAGAAGCAGGCTTCCCGCTGAGCAGGGAGCCCCATGTGGGACTCAATCCCAGGATTCTAGGATCATGACCTGAGCTAAAGACAGATGCCCAACTGACTGAGCCCCCAAGTGCCCTGGGATTGCCTTCTTGCCTTTCTTTTTCTGTTGCTTCATTATTAATGTATAGAAATACAATGGATTTCTCTACATGGATTTTGTATCCTGCACCCTTACTGAATTCATTTATCAGTTCTAGTAGCTTTTTGTGGAATCTTTGTGTTTTCTATATAGTATCGTGTCATCTGCATGTGAGAGTTTTACTTGTTCCTTACTCATTTGGATGACTTTTAAGTCCTTTTTCTTGTCTGATTGCTGAGGCTAGGACTTCCAGTACAATGTTAAATAACAGTGACGAGAGTGGACATCCCTGTTTTGTTCCTGACCTTAGGGGAAAAGCTCTCAGTTTTTCACCATTTTTTTTGAAAGTCGATGTGCATATATATACTGCTTTTATCATGATTATTATGATTGTTAGCTGAATGAGAACAAATAATAGCTTAAAAAGTCTTCAAATGATAGAAAAACACATTTGGTTAAGTTATGACACAATTGTTTGAGTTCATAGACAACAGAAATAGAATTTTTTTGCATCAGTTGCAAATGCAAAGTTAATGATAAAATTGGGGAACTGAAAGGTTGGAAAGGGCCTTAAACATATTCACTATCTTTTAAATTTTAGACAAAGGAGCTGAGAATAGAAAAAAAAAAAACAACATATACACCATAACAGTCTTTTATGACTTCCAATTTTAACTCTTATCTAAAAGCATTAGGGGCATTGAGACCCTTATTGTAGGTTGTATATCATCTCCTCTTTGGCTATGAGGTGTGTAGTTTTGTTAACTAGAGACATCAGTGAGTTCAGTTTCTGAGACCAGTCATTTAATAAATTACTTGGATCCTTGGGTCTCTGGAAGTTGATAATTCTGGCCAACCTGTCTACTTTAGCAAAGATGGTCTTGTTAACTACTAGATTTGAAAGAAACACTTCTGACTCATCAACAGACAGAGAAGCTAAGCCATCCTCTTCATTGTTATCCTGGTGTAATACTTGGCCGTTATTATGTTCCACAACTCTGTTCTTTCAGTCTGTCCACCTCCTTTTGCCTTCTTCTATAGAACCAAAAACATCAGTCGCTGGACTCTCAAGAGACCATTTCCTTAACTCCATTCCACAGTCTTCAACAAGGGTGGACCAAAGCATGAGCTCCATTGTAGTAAAGAGCTGTAAAAGATCCTTATATTTAGGAATTTCTTCTAACTCCTTGTCACCACTTATTCGGTGAACCAAATCTGACTGTTCGTTGTCAAAAGAAGCCAAGATCACATAGAGGACAACACTTTTCAGAGCTTGTTGCCACTTTTCACTTACTGCCTATATAGAGAGAGGATCATATATTGCTCTGTAGTGCTTACAAATAGACAAATAGGATCCCTCATGTTGATCCAGCTGAATCATTAAGTTATAATATTTCAACTTTTTTTTTTAATATTTCAACTTTAATTTATCTGTATTTTCTTCCTGGAAAAATTTGGTGTTAATTTTCTTGCTGATGATTTGTGTATGAATGTAATCCTTCACAGCTATGCAGAGCCTCATTTACTCCAAAATACACTCCACTCACTCATTCTTTTCCATTAACCTATAGGTTTCCACCTGTAACTCTTGTAAAATGGAGGCTGCCTCTTTGACGTCACCATTTTACTCTTTTATAGTTGCTAATGTTTTAGTCAGGCGAGCACATTCACTTTCAACATAAATCTTTCCTTCTGTAACCATTCATAGAGTATCAATTAACCGAAGTTTGATTGGAAGGTCTGTGATTTCCTCAACGTAGGTACAAGCACTGTTGAGCCATTTTTGCAACAGCTTGTTTTAACTGACTCCGTCTTTTTGACAAAAGCATAGTATTTTCATTAAGTAAATCCCATTCTTTAGCCTCATTGCACATTTTCACTACTGCAACTAAGATGCGGGATGTAGACACCATATCAGAAGCAGTGTGGGTCTGTTTCTCCAAAGAGAGAAGGGTTTCAATGACTTCTTGAAGTCTTCCTTCCTTGGCCAGCTTTTGCACTCGGGCAGTCTCTGATCCACTGTGGCGCTGTAGTCCACCTCCATCTTGACGATGTGTCCATCAGCCCGCTCCGAGCTGCCATCTGCCATGGTCCCTGCCTGAACATCCAGTGAATGTGATGTTAGTGTGGGGTTTTCATATATATAAGGCCTTTATTATGTTGAAGTATGTTCCCTCTAAAACTACATTGTTGAGGAATTTTTTATTTATTTATTTATTTATTTATTTATTTATTTATTTATTTTTTTAAGATTTTATTTATTTATTCATGATAGTCACAGAGAGAGAGAGAGAGAGAGGCAGAGACACAGGCAGAGGGAGAAGCAGGCTCCATGCACCGGGAGCCCGATGTGGGACTCGATCCCGGGTCTCCAGGATCGCGCCCTGGGCCAAAGGCAGGCGCCAAACTGCTGCGCCACCCAGGGATCCCGAATTTTTTATTTTTTAAGAGAATAAATTGAGGTATTGTTTAATAAGCTTTTAAAACTCATATCTGTTGGTATTTGGGGAGTAAATCACCTATTGGTAGAGTCAATGTCTAGACTGGTTATAAGGTATAGACAGTTATTGACAGAAAGCTGTGGGAGTTTCTGGGTGTTTTTAGTAATAGGACAATTTTATTCTGAGGGTCTGTCAGCAAGTAAAGTGTGTGTTTAGTGTTAGATGGTCAAAGGGTATAGGCAATTAATCAGACAGCGATGGTACCCATAGATAGTCGTTGTACCTAAAGATTTTGCCAGAGTAGCATTCTGATGGCTTTAACTCCAGTGATTAAACTTTTCATGTCTATTTCACTTTTTATGCCTCTTTCTACATACATTTTATATTTTGAGGGGGTAAACTTGTGTTCAACAGGGCTATCCCATTCCTAGGAGACCTGGGTTTGTGTATATATACTTTATGGGAGGATTTTTTTTTCACTTCTGCAGCTGCCCCACAGTGTTACTAACCCAGAAATTCTTACTGTGAATTTCTAGATTTAATAAGCATAATCAGTAATAGAATTTGAATTTGAACTCCAGAGCAGCATGAAGACAAGCTCATGGTCATGAACTCTCAAGGAGACATTTGCCCCATCCAGAGCAACACAGACAGTTGTTCTTTTGTCCTCTGTTCTCCTATTGTCAGAGAGAGAATCTTTGCGAGTCCTCACTTTATAAAACTACACCCTTTCAAGAGTCTGAGCTTGCTGGGAGGTAGGAGAGGGCCTCCAATCTATAACACCTACTTTGTGTGGGCTGATGTCTCGTCTTCTGTCTTCTTGCTCATTAAAACTTGAGTATCTTGTTCGTTTGAGATCAGCTAATACTCTCAGGGCAGGGGTGACAACAGTGCCAGTGTGGCTTTTAGCTTCAGCATCAGATTTTTCTTCCTTTTTTTTTTTTTTAAGACTTATTTATTTATTTTGAGAGAGAGCTAGCAGGGGGAGGAGCAGAGGGAGAGGGAAAAAGAGAATCCTCAAGCAGACTCCCCACTGAACGTGGAGCCCAACACAAGGCTTGATCCAGGACCCTGAGATCATGACCTGAGCCAAAATCAAGAGTTGGATGCTTAACTGATTGAGCCACCCAGGTGCCCTGGTTTTCTGTTTTCTTTTTAAAGATTTATTTATTTATTTGAGGGAGAGAGAGAGAGTGGTGGGGAAAGGCAGAGGGAGAAAATCTTCAAGCAGACTCCCTGCTGAGAGCGGAGCCTAATGCGGGGCTCCATCTCATGATCCATAAGATCCTGACCTGAGCCAAAACCAAGAGTCAGGGGATTCCTGGGTGGTGCAGCGGTTTGGTGCCTGCCTTTGGCCCAGGGCGCGATCCTGGAGACCCGGGATCAAGTCCCGCGTCGGGCTCCCGGTGCATGGAGCCTGCTTCTCCCTCTGCTTGTGTCTCTGCCTCTCTCTCTCTCTCTCTGTGTGTGACTATCATAAATTAAATAATAAAAAAAAAAAAACAAGAGTCAGACACTTAACCAACTGAACCACCCAGGTGCCCCTTTTCTTTTTTAACCTAGAAACTTTCTTTAGTTTTTCACAAGTGCAGTTAAACATTTAACAAACAAACAAAAAAACGCCCATTGGTTATATTGTATCAGCATTTCTCATTATCTGGAATTTTTTCCAGGATGCTAAGTTGCTGATAATAGAAGCCTGGCCATTTACTTTTCAATATAGAAATGTATAGTTAGCAAGGATTTAGAAGGATGGTGTCAAGAATCTATATGTGTGGTAGATACATTAACGGGGGCAACTTCCTTCTCACCGTGACTTTCTCACTGTGGCCTCTTCTCTGTTGATCCAGCAAGACACCTGATCTAAGCCAGTACAACCCATCTCTAGCTCAAGAATTTGGAACTTGAAGATAGTGACACAGAAATTAAATCACATTTATGGCACCACTCTGAAGAGAAGCTCTACTATTGGAATTCCCTGGAGTTGACCTACTTCCTACACTTCCCAGTTTGATTCCTTTGATTCTGAGATCTACCCCAAGAACCTTATATTTAAAAGCTTTTCCTTGCTTAAGAATCTGTTTCTGTTGGGGGCACCTGGGTAGCTTATTTGGTTAAGCATCCAACTCTTGATTTTGGCTCAGGTCATGATCTCAGGGTCCTGGGATCAAGCCCTGCATTAGGCTCTGCACAGTGGGAGTGGATCCTGCTTAAGATTCTCTCTCTCTCTCTCTCTCTCTCCCTTTGCCCCTTTCCCCCACTTACTTGTGTGCTCTCCCTCTCTCTCTCAAAAAAAAAAAAATCTTTTTCTGTTGGTTGCATCATAGAACACCAATACTAAATTATGTATGAAATGCACTTAAAACCAGGTCAGGGAAATTAAAACATGATAGATGGTATAGTAATTAAACCAGTGTGGTACTAGCAGATTAACATACCTATCTATGGATATGCCCAGAAATAGTTACAAATGTACAAAATGTAAAGTATAAGATAAAGATGGCATTACATACCAGTGTGAAATTGTTATTAGGTAAATGTGGGAACAACTGGGTAACTTAGCTCAGGTTGCTATCAACAAATGCTACAGACTGGGTGTCATAAACAGTAAACATTTATTTCTTGGGGACGCTCAGTCAGCTAAGCTTCTGCCTTTGGCTCAGGTCATGATGGAGCCCCACATTGGGCTTCACGCTCAGTGGGGAGTCTGCTTCTCTCTCTGACCCTCCTCTCTGCTTGTGCCCTCTCTCTCTGTCTCAGATAAATAAATAAAATCTTTTAAAAAAATTATTTCTCATAGTTCTGGAGACCGGGAAGTCTGAAATCAGGGTGCCAGCATGGTCAAGCACTTGGCAAAGACCTTCTTCCTGGTTATGCGCTCACATGATCTTTCTTTGGTATGTATACACAGAGAAAGATATCTCCTGTCTCTTCCTTTCTTTTATAAGAACACTGATCGCATCATGGGGGCTGTACTTTCAAGACTTTATCTAAGCCAAATTGCCTCCCCAAAGCCTCACCCCCAATACCATCATATTGAGGATTTGTTGGGACTTTAACATATAAACTTTGGGAAGGACACAAACTTTCATTCCATAGTGTCAACCATCTGAGAAAGAATGAAACTGAAATCATACCTCATACCTTATACCTTATACCTTATTCCATACCAATCAAAGATTTATATACAAAAATATTAAACCACAAAAGTACCCCCATAAAGAGAATTATTTTTTAATTTTAGGGTAGGAAAGGCCATCTTAATTACAATTTAAAAATTTTACAGCTTCTCTTTAGAAGATTGTTACATTTTACTACAAAGCCAAAACTTGAATTTGGGAATTAAAAAAAAAATCCTAAACAATGAAAAAGACATGATACGTTGAAAAAACTTTTTCATGTCAATAAGAAAAAGAATTACAACCCAATAATAAAATAGTTGGAGTATATAAATGGACTATTCAGAGAAAAAGAAATGCCAATGACTATGAAAGATTCCTAACTTCTCTCAAAATTTGAGAGATGCAAATTAGAATACATGTCATTGTGGGAATGCAGCTTTCCACATCCTCTTTGCGGGGGAGGAGTGCGTTTGGCATATGTGCATTGATCCAGCTATTTCGTGTTTAGAAGCTTACCTTACAGATGATACTGTCACAAGGGCATCCACTCAACATTGTTTGTAGCACAAAAGATTGGACCTAAGTGCCCAACATTGGTAACTGAGTCAGCGATGATACATTCTTATAGTGGGATAATGGTGAACAGTAGAGACTCTCTTAAGATATATTGTTAACAGAAAAAAGCAAGATGTAGAATTGTGTATAATATTCTACCATTTGTGTAAAACAGAAAAATGTATGTACGTATTTGCTTGTATGCAAGAAAGTGTCTGGAAGAATTCACAAGAACATGAAAATGTTGGCCGCCTCAAGGGAGGGAAAATGAGAGGCTGAAGGACTGGGTAGGAAGCTGACTTTCACTTTTTATGCCCTTTTTACCTTTTTCTTTTCTTTTCTTTTCTTTTTAAGATTTTATATATTTATTCATGAGAGACACACAAAGAGGGGGGAGGGCAGGCTCCATGCTGGGAGCTCGATGTGGAACTCGATCCCAGGACTCCAGGATCACGCCCTGGGCTGAAGGCAGATGCTAAGCTGCTGAGCCACCCAGGGATCCCCGCCCCTTTTTACCTTTCAATTGTGAGCCAGGAGAATCTATTACCTTAAAATTTTTTTTTGAATTTTAAAAAGATGTGAACAGATATTTTTCCTAAAAAATTCGATTTTTGCAGAAAAAAAAATGTCTCTATGAGTGACTAGATACCCAAAGTCTCTGATAAAAATGTTAACCTAAAGGAATGCCTGGGTGGCCCAGTGGTTTGGCGTCTGCCTTCGGCTCAGGTCCTCAGGTCGTGATCCCGGGGTCCTGAGGTGGACCTTCCTTCCTTCCTTCCTTCCCCATAGGAAGCCTGCTTCTCCCTCTGCCTGTGTGTCTGCCTCTCTGTGTCTCTCATGAATAAATAAATAAAATCTTTAAAAAATGTTAACCTAAGGAGTCTTGGTAATAATTGATAGACTCCACCTGTTGATCTAGTCACGTTTGGGATGACATATTTTTGGTTCTCAAATTCTAGTAAATAGTTTCCAAATAGGACCTAAGATTTTAGCAGTAAGATTTTGGGACAGGTAGTCATGTGGTTTGTGCCTTTAATGATCATGAGACTTACTTCTTTGTTCTTACGGAGGAGTTCAGGAGTAGAAATTCAGTCCATAGCATCCATTTAAACAGCTGCATTCCACTTCCTTAAACTGCTCAGAACCGAAGAAAACACCAGCAAATAACTCCAAGCCTTAATTTTAAGCTTCTTTAAGAGGAATGTATTTGTGATCACATAAAACATGCTAACCAGTAGTTTGCATCTAGTTGCTTCATTAATAATCTGTGAGATTACTGCCTCCCCCCAGCTTTTCTGTGTCCCCTGTTCCTCCTGCCCTGATAGTGGGGCCTCCGTCACATTCTTGACTTGGAATTTCCTTGCTGTTGCCAGTTTTATAAAAAGCTCGGTGCATTTGGCAGGACCCAGAACCCCCAGGGTGGGGAGGAGGAAGCATGTGAGTGTAATCATTTTAAGGTAATCGTTAATTTATTAAAGCCAACGTTGTCTATCAGAGTGTTTACAACCCTCCCTTTTGTGAGTTGTTCTGAATAGACATACCAGATTACCTCCCAGGGACCATTATACACACATGCAGGACGCAGAACAAAGAGCTCCTTCCAGAAGGGCCCAGAGTACAGACTTTCAAGAGATTCCCGGGGCTCGTGGCAGGATGCCAGCCACACTCATGCTCCAGGCTCCAGAAATGTTTGTGACCTCTTGAAAGAACACATTCTCTTATTGATGAGGAATCTTGAATGAAATTCAAGAGGTGCAGGTGTTCAGCAGTTCTGGAGACGAGATGCGAACAGCGAACCTCTGCTTCCCCTGTGGTTGCGTAGACTTCTATGTCGGTGGAAGACGGCGTGCTCACTTCCTCAGAGGCACGTCTCCTGCACACAGATCAATCACCCACCATCTGTGGGTTTTTGCCATGTCTCCATCCCTTTCCTGGTTTTGATGCCCAAGTAAAAAGAAAAATAAACATCCCCTTTTTCTTTGAATATTTGATTTTCTTGATAAGGAGCTCATCAGACAGACTGAAAAAGCAACTCAGAAGTCGATCATTCTCAAATTTCGATTTCCTGCTGGAAAACAGGAAAACTGAGCAGCTTAGGCCTGGCAGGCAAGGCTGGGGGAAGGGGTCCTCCTCTGGGTGCTGCGATCTCAGGCTACATGAGGAGTGTGACAGCAGTGAGTGGCATGTGGTCACCACACGCTGGCTGTGTCCTGGGCGCGGAGCCTGCCAGTGATGACCACACTTCAAGGAAGGGTGTCCCGTCACCAGTGCGGGATTGTACCCTTTCCGATCGTTCCCGTTTCAGTCAGCTTGATGTGTCATGTGTGTGGTCTGATTGCACTTACATCGCCCCCCTGGCCATGGCCCTGAGGAGCGCAGTGTCGCACGTTACCCGGATCCTTGCACACGGTCCAGGAGCGCAGGCATGCGACAGTGAGCTGATCTCCATGGGCCGCGCACAGACGGGGTGGCCCAAGCTCTCCTGTCCTGCGTATGGGAACCAGGAGCTGCTCAGAGTGGTGGCCGCCAGTGGGGACCCAGCTACAAGAATCTCGTGAGGATCAGCGCAGCCTGATGGGTCCTGTGCAAGCCGAGATTGTGGCGGCACAGAAAACGCGAGAAGGTGTGAAAAGGAGAGAAACTATGGAGGAGGGTGTGAGGAAGCCGACCGGTCACAACTGCAGAGCAAAGCTTTGGTAGGTCCAACTCCTGTTGCAGAGGCCTCTGGACCTATCTTGATTCCAGAATCATCCTCACTCCTAATAGTTCCCAGCTTTTCCTGTGCCTCTGTGCAGGTGTTGCCTTGCAATGAACCTCATTTTTTTTGGTTTGTTGGTCTGTTTGTTTTTTGAGAAGTCTTGGGGAGTCTCTGTTCTTTGCAGCCTCAAATCCCAAGTAATGCGATGCTCTCCCAGTCTTTTTCTCCACCCAAATGTACAAAACTGGATCATAATGAACTGTTATTTTTAACTTGACAATATGTTGTGGGAAGTCTTCTAAATATCACTGAAATTTTAGAGAATTTCCTTGCGAGGTACCCAAACTTCTGAATAGCTGTCATCACAAAGTCCAATTCGCTGCCATCCTGCTGAGCAAACACCTGGCGCAGAAACCCACGGCGAAGTTGAGTGCGATCCTCTCCCGATCTGCCTGCCCTGGAGCCCCTCCAGCCCCGAGCCCCCCGAGAGTCCCAGCAACAGCTCTCACTTCCTCTGTCCCAAATCAATTTCTCAATAGCATAGACATATTGCAACTGTCCAAAGGACATGAAATGAGCCCCAGAAAAGCAGGAAGCCTAACTTACAGTTCTGTTTATTCTGTGACATTTTAAAAAGAGCAAATCTGTCATCAAGATAAAAAAACCTGAAAAACTGAACTCTTTGGTCTAACTCCAGCGAAGACGGCCTGGCTGTGGAACCGCCTCACAGGGCTGTGAAGACACAAGAAATGCAGGCCGTTTACACAACTTCAGTCAACTTCTGCCTATCCCTTTCCTGCTCCGATGACTTTCAACTTTTTTTTTTTTAAGATTTTATTTATTTACTCATGAGACACACACACACACACACACACACACACACACACACACAGAGGCAGAGATACAGGCAGAGGGAAAAGCAGGCTCCATGCAGGGAGCCAGACGCGGGACTCGATCCCGGGTCTCCAGGATCAGGCCCTGGGCTGAAGGTGGTGCTAAACCACTGGGCCACCCGGGCTGCCCATGACTTTCAACTTGTGTCCCTGGAGCATTTTTCTCCGGCAGCTGCAGCCAGCAGGTGCGTCAGCCGCGTGGCAGCCATGGGCCTGCGGATCTGACCACGGGGAGCCCTGGCTGTCTCTCAAGATCTCCACAGCCCTGCGGTGCCCCTCGCGTGAGCTGCGCAGTGGTGGCCTCCCTGCTTGGCCATCGTTCACCTGGGCCAAGCTCCATCCCCATCTCTGTGCTCACGGGAGGTGATGAGCGCTGTCACTCTTGCTCTGTCACTATTTCAGGGGTCTCTGCCAGGAGCACTCGTGGGTGAACACTGTGATGTGGGAGTTCCCATGAAATGTCCGTTGTGTTTGACTTCCAGCTGTTGGCGCTAACGACCTATTTCATGGTTTGGTTGCCAGGCTGCCACTGGGAGGGTTAGTGCCACGATACTTGTTACCCCTGGCATGTAATTTCCTGTCCCTTCCCCCTCGGTTCTCCCCAGGGCCATCCAGAAGCCTGGGGACAGGGAAGAAATCAGAAGGCTATAATGCTGGCACTGTTCCATGATAACACATCTTAGGTGGTGGGTGGGAAACACAAAATAAAAGTGTAGCTCTCTTCTCACACTTCCTGCACCTGGGATTACCTATCAGCCGCCATCCTTGTGGCCACAGGGGTCACACAGTAGTCAAAACTCATCCCGCTGATCAAAAAGGAATGAAATCTTGCCATTTGCAAAGATGTGGATGGGACTAGAGGGTATTATGCTAAGTGAAATAGAGAAAGATAAATATCATATGATCTCACTTGTGGAGAATTTAAGAAACAAAATAGGGGATCATAGGGGAAGGGAAAGAAAAATAAACTAAGATGAAAATAGAGAGGGAGACAAAGCATAAGAGACTCAACTCTAGGGAACAAACTAAAGGTTGCTGGAAGGGTTGTGGTTGGGGGATGGGGTAACTGGGGAATGGGCATGAAGGAGGGCACGTGATGCAACGAGCACTGGGTGTTGTATGCAACTGATGAATCACAAAATTCTACGTCAAAACCAATAATACGCTATACGTTAATTAAATTGAATTAAAATTAAAAATTTAAAAAAACAACTCATCAGGCTGAGCATTTAACACCTGTGCATTGTGTTGGATGTTCATTAGGTCTTCAGGTTTTTTTCAATAAAAGCTAGACCCCGGAACGGTGTGCCGCATCCCGCGTTGTAATGTCAGGATGCACGTAGGTTAGCCTTTCTCATGGGCTCGGTGACTTGGACCTTGGGGCCTGGTGTTCCTTCCTGCGCCTACCCTCTTGCCCTCTCATTTGGCCGGTGTGTAGCCTGTGGTTGATCCCTCTGCCCTTGGTTCTGGCGCAGTCAATTCATTCTTCTGGTGGTCCCCAATGACCTTTTAAAATGCAAATATGTCCCTAGTACTCCTTGCTGAATGCCCTCATGGCTTCTTATCTGCTAGGGAGAGGATCACATCCAAGATCTCCATGGCATGCAAAGGCCTTCTTCCCTGGGCTGGCTCCTGCCCTCGTCCCTGGCTTTGGCTCTCACTGCTGCCCAACCACCAGCTCCCTGCTCCAGAAATGTAGACTGCTTATAATCCCCCACACTCCCAGCTTGCCCCTGCCGGAACGGCCTTTTCCAAAATTACTAAAATTAAAACTGGTGCCAGGACAAACACACACTGTGTTATGGGCTTCCAAAGCAGTGGTCACGTTTTTTTTGTTTTTAAGTTTTTTTTTTTAAGGTTTATTTATTTATGATAGAGAGAGAGAGAGAGAGAAAGAAAGGGGCAGAGACACAGGAGGAGGGAGAAGCAGGCTCCATGCCGGGAGCCTGATGTGGGACTCGATCCCGGGACTCCAGGATCATGCCCTGGGCCAAAGGCAGGTGCTAAAGGCAGTGGTCACGTTTTACGTACATGTACTCCTTCAATAGAGACATCTCCTCCATTTTGTAGCTGAGCCGGCTGTGAGGGTGGAGAGCTGGGCTGGGGCCTCAGGCCATCCTTTCGGTGCTAGCTTTGCCCTTTCTGACTACCTCTTCTTGGCCTGGTCACTTAGGATGTTGGAATCTGACTTTCTTTTACATATACCCAGGGTTATGAAAGAGGAGGGACGCATGAACTGTTGGGTGTCAGGCAACTTTGGAAACTCCCCAGGGCTACACGAAATGCATTCTGAGCTTAAGGTGACCCCCGTGCAGTGAGCAGAAAGTGGCAGAGTCCATGGTGAGCCCCTGGCAATGTTTGGCTGGCTAGGTTCCATTTGAGAGTCTCTTGAATCTTAGGAAGAATTTTCTGTGGCCAGCCCTGGCATGTAGAACACACTACTACTGATTGTTCCATCAAACACCATAAGGATCCCTTCTCCAAGGGCAAATTTTTAAAAATGGAGCATCTGCCTTTAATTGTGGTTGATGGTAATGAGAGCACATCTAATGTGCTCCAACATGGACAGGCTGGGGAAGAATTTAGGATACAGTGGATAGAGCACTGGACGCAGAATGATGTTCTGATTCTCTGCCACCAACTTGATTTCCTTGAACTTAATTCTCTTACCTCCCAGGGCTCAGCTAAATTAGTGCTAGGGGCCTTCTAGTTCTTATGTTCTATGCATGGCCAAGATAGAGTGGTGCAAAGTGGTTGCTTTAAAATGGAGTTTTGGCACAGTTGGTTAAATGCGACTCTGGGTTTTGGCTCAGATCATGATCTCAGGGTCGTGAGATCAAGCCCCTCGTCAGGCTCCACATTCTTGGCAGAGTCTGCTTATGATTCTCTCTCCCTTTCCCCCTGCCCCTATGTCCCCACCTCTCTCTCTCTCTCTCTCTCTCTCTCTCAGGTAAATAAATAAATCTTATAAAAAATGAATACAAATTGAGTTTTGAGGAACGGCCCTTGTTAGTTCCAGGATCACTCAAACCAGATATTAATTGACCTATAATATGCTCAGCATGTAGTCCAATCTGACTATTCTTACCAGAAATGCCATCAATGAAATACACCCATAGCTCAGTCTGTCTATTCAGATGTCAATTTCTCAGGAGAAATCTTTTTGCGGGACTAAGTGGTACCTCCATTTAGAAGAGCAACCATTCACCCTTGAATGACATAGATTTGATCTGCTCAGCTCCACTTAAATATGCAGATTTTGTTCGATAAATACCATATAGTACTGTAAATGCATTTTCCTTATGATTTTCTTTCTTTCTCTTTCTTTCTTTCTTTCTTTCTTTCTTTCTTTCTTTCTTTCTTTCTTCTCTTTCTTTTTTAAAGATTTACTTCCTTATTTGAGAGAGAGAGAGCTTGCATACATGAGTGGGGGAAGGAGCAGAGAGAGGGAGGGAGAGAGAGAATCCTTGAGCTGACTCCCTGCTCAGCACAGAGCCCACGACCCATGAGATCATGACCTGGGCCAAAACCAAGAGTCATACACTTGACCTACTGAGCCACCCAATGCCCCTCCTTAGGATTTTAACAAATTTCTCTTCTCTAGCCTGCTTTATTGTAAGTATACAGTGTATAATACATAGGCAAAATGTACTTTAATTGACTGTTTATGTTCTCAGTAAGGCTTCCAATCAACAAACTATCAGTAGTTAAGTTTGGGGGAGTCCAAAGTTATACGTGGATCATTGACTGTGTGGGGGGCCAGAGTCCTCAACCCCTGTGTTCAAGGGTCAACTGTAGTTAGAAACTAGTTACAGTCACTGCCTCTGGGAGCAGGACTTGATGGGAAGGGGACCAGAGCACCATGACTTATTTCTTCTCAATTTTGCTTCCTACCTTTTGAATTTTGTGCTGTTTACATGAACTAAACTCTAAAACAATCACTTAACTATTTAATGATGAAATGATATGGTGTCTGGAATTGCTTACAAATACTCCAGTGGTGATTGGGGAGGATGAAGTAGGATCAGCCATGTACTGATAATTATTGAAGCTGGGTGATGGGTATACAGGGTTACTTATACAGTTCTTTCTACTTTTAGATATGTTTGAAATGTCCCATTATGAACATTTTATTTTTTTATTTTATTTTTTTTTTTATGATAGTCACAGAGAGAGAGAGAGAGAGAGAGAGAGGCAGAGACACAGGCAGAGGGAGAAGCAGGCTCCATGCACCGGGAGCCCGATGTGGGATTCGATCCCGGGTCTCCAGGATCGCGGCCTGGGCCAAAGGCAGGTGCCAAACCGCTGCGCCACCCAGGGATCCCCCCATTATGAACATTTTAAAATAATAAACATTTCAATTTGTCGAAAAGGGTACTTAAAATTAGTCATATGCTACACAATTTTGCTTTATTTCACCTTTTCCTTGAAATTTTTATTACTATAAATGAAAGCAAAATGAAAGTTCTTATGATGAATTAAATTATTCCAAGAGGAATGAGAAAAACCAGGAATGAGCCTGGAGTCAGAGGTCGCCCCCCTCCCCCATAGGCAGAATGTCTGTGTCTTCCCGCCCAAATTCATGTTAAATTCCTAATCCCCAATGTGATGTGCTAGGAGATGGGACCTCTGGGAGGTGATGAAGTATGATCATCACCCTCCCTCACCACCCCCATGAATGTGGGATTAGTGTCTTCTTTATAAAAGAGACCTCAAAACTGTCTTTCTGTCACATGAGGACACAATGAGAAGTCAGCATCTGTAACCCAGAGGAGGGTAGTGACCAGAATCCGATCATGCTGGCACTCTGCTCTCGGACTTCGGCCTCCAGGACTGTGAGAATAAATGCCTGCTGTTTATAGGCCACACAGTCTTCCGTAGTTACAGCCGTGAGAAGGGACTGAGAAGGTCCCATTAACTCCTACTGAGTGGCAAAGCCAGCTACGATGGCCACTCTGGGTCCTGATCCTCTACACTTCTTCTACTTTTTTTTTTTTTTAAGATTTTATTTATTCATTTGAGACAGAGAGAGAGAGAGAGAGCACACGTTAGAGGGGGAAAAGACAGAAGGAGAGGGAGAAGTAGGTTCCCTCCTGAGCAGGGAGCCAGAGGTGAGACTTGATCCCAGGACCCTGAGATCATGACCTGAGCCAAAGGCAGACACTTAACTGACTCAGCCACCCAGGCACCCCACTGACGACTTTTTAAAAGCACATGGCGGGGATCCCTGGGTGGCGCAGCAGTTTGGCGCCTGCCTTTGGCCCAGGGCGCGATCCTGGGGACCCGGGATCGAGTCCCACGTCGGGCTCCCGGTGCATGGAGCCTGCTTCTCCCTCTGCCTGTGTCTCTGCCTCTCTCTCTGTGCGTGACTATCATAAATAAATAAAAATTTAAAAAAAATAAAAAAATAAAAAAGAAATAAAAGCACATGGGGGCAGAGCAAGGGCTGGGATGCTCCAGACTGGGACTGGGATCCTCCGACTGCTGGTAGTTTGCTCCAGAGAACCCAGCTCACAGGCTGGAGATGGACGCACCAGTAGGTGAAACCGATGGCCCGAGGCGCCTCCCTGGCTGAGGAGCTGCGTCCCTGTGCTGTCTGGACTGGCACATCCCACACATCACTCACCTCAGGCATTTCTGGTGGAGCAAGAGGATCTCAGAAAGGCAGATTTTCTCAAAGGGAAATGAATAGGAATCTAGGGCACAATTTGCCCACCTATTAAATACCTGATTGTTTCCCTTTAAAAAGAAGTCCCCCCAATTTCAGCTGTTGAAGCTCTAGCCCCCAATGAGATACTCGGAGGCTCTGGAAGGTGATTAGGTTTAGATGAGATCTTGAGGTGGAGCCCCCATGATGGGATTAGCATCCTTATAAGAGAAGGAAGGGATCGGAGGGCCACCCCTCGCCCCTCTGCCACAGGACAACTGTCTGCAAGCCAGGAAGAGGCCCTTCTCACACAAGGAATCTGCCAGCGTCCTGACCTTCACCTTCCAGCCTTCAGAACTGTGAGAAATGAATGCTTGTTGTTTAAGCCACCCATCCCGTGGTGTTTGTTAGAACAGCCCAATCTGACTCAGGTGATGAGGATTCTGACGGGGCAAACATCTACAAAGTCTACAATCATTCATATAAAAAAATTGATGATGCTTATTTTAAAACAGTGGATTTGAATCTATTACCAGTTCGCCTTTGGAAAACCATGTCCTTCAGGATTTGACTCACTTGAGAAAGTAAGAAATCTGTATTCTAGTCCTCCTCCTCCTTCTTTCCCTCTCCTCTCCTCTTCTTTCTAGATATTCTGGATTTCCTTTGCTGCTCTCTAAAGCAGTGATGCTAAATGGGAGTGGGGGTGGGGCAGTGTGAGCTTCTCTTCTTGGAATGAGAGCTGTCAGATTCCCTTAGAAGGTAAATATGTTAAACTACAAGATCATGCTGGGACAGTATAAATCACAAATGGATACAAGCCTCAGCCAGTATAGACCACTGGCTGTGGTGCATGTGTTTGTAGCCTAGAAGTCATTCTGGAATCCTGCACGCCCTGCATGGTGTCGTAAAGGCCAGGGAACTATGTGTCTTGGTGAACTATGTGCAGCAGAGGTGTGCTGTTGCTGTTTCTTATCCAGGTGGGTGCTAAGTCTGCAGCCCCCACAAGGTCTGGAAAGCCAGGGCTTTGAATTAAATCACCTCTGACTGTTAGCCCTTCAGGAATATTTTACTTCCTCAGAAATGCTCTAAATGTCTCCCGGCAGGACCTGTAATCTTCTGTGTGTGAAATGAAAGGCACACACAGAATAGTGACTCTGGATATGATAGGTAGCCCAAGATGTCCAAGACCTAGTACCACAATGGGGAAGGATAGAGACCTTATGCTTGAGAAGCCCTTGGTCAAGCATCCTTCCAGGTTGCATATTCAGTAGCTGGAAAATTACTGAAAACTTGGATATTGGCAAATGGAAAAAAAAGTTGGAAGTAGGAGTACAAAAGAGGTTTTGACAAGCTCCCTTGTGTAACAGCATGACCCATTTCAGAATTCATAAGGTTTCTCCAAACTAGGTTTGCATGATGCACAGATGCTTCAAGGCATCTGTGAAGCAGCAAACACATTGAAATCTTATTCAAAGCAAAACCACATTTGCATGATGAACATTGGAACAGTGCTCTAAACAAAGGCCAGTCCCTGGAACTTGATGAAAACCGGGGAATGCAGAACAATGTGGATGCTTAGATGGGACAAAAGGCAAGATGGTGAACAGCTCCAAGCAAGCAAACCCTCCTTTTTCGGACGATTCCACCGCTAGCTACCTGGGGTACATTTCGCACTCTTAGCCCAGGTAATTTGGCTGTTCCCATTACATCTTCCATGGAGCACACTTAGAGACCAAAGTCCTGGGATGCCTGGGGGGCTCAGTGGTTGAGCATCTGCCTTCAGCTCAGGCCATGATCCCGGGGTTCAGGGATCAAGTCCCACATCGGGCTCCCTGCATGGAGACTGCTTCTCCCTCTGCTTGTGTCTCTGCCTCTCTCTGTGTGTCTCTCATGAATAAATAAATAAAACCTTAAAAAAAAAAAAAAAAAAGCAAGAAAGAAACCAAAGTCCCGGGACGCCTGGGCTGGCAGTCAGTTCAAGTGCCCAGCTCTTGGCTTCTGCTCAGGTCTTGCTCTCAGGGTCCTGGGCCCGAGCTCCGAGCTCGGCTCAGCAGGGAGGGTGCTTGAGGCTCTCACTCCCCCTGCACCCCCCCACCGCCTGCCTGTGCTCTCTTCTTCAAAGAATGAAGGAAAAAAGAAGAAAGAAACGGAAAGAAATAAAAGGAGAAAGAAACAAAGTCCCTTATGAAGCTGTGCCATCCAGTATACCCTTTTTTTTTTTTTTAAGAGTTTATTTATTTGAGAGAGAGCGAGGGAGAGCACCAGCAGTGGGAGGAGCAGAGTCCCCGCCGAGCAGGGGGCCCAGGGCTCCATCCCAGGCTCAGCATTGGGACCTTCCCTGGCTGGGGCCTCAGCGCCCCTCCGCCCCTCCGCCCCTCCGTCTGTCCGTCTTTAAAATGGCTTAAGGTGCTAAGTCTCATTTGTCCTGAGGTTCCATGTAAATAGCATTTAAAGAGGGTCACTTTTGTTTTGGTAATTCTGATACAGTTCATGCCCTTGTTAACAGTGGCCACATTTGCAAATCACGGCTTCAGGCGTTTTGTTTTGTTTTGCTAAATTAATGACGTCCACAAGGAGGTCAGTTGTGTCCTCCGCGTTTGAGTTCACTAAATCATCAGGTGCAAGCTCTATGTTTACTTTCTACGTTCATACTTCTTAGGTAATATTTTTCATTTTCTTATTCAGATGTTGCTGTATTATTAACAGAGAGTAGTTACAACAATGTGCTCTGCAGACTGCTTTTACCCAGCCAATGGTTTCAGCAGCAAGAATAATTGTTCCCATTTTTATATTCAAAGTTTCTAATTTTTCAGCTATTATGTAAGATTTCTCTTCCCTAATCCACATCATCCATTAGTCAACATTTCTGTCTTATGGGGGAAGCGTTTGTGTCTGCTTCTTCTTGAAAAATTATGATAAAATTCCACATTCTAAAAAATGAACGAGGACTACAAACATGTCTTCATATGTGGGATTAGTTGGTTTCACATCAGTTATAACCTCCTTGACCTTCTTTGGCCAGATTTCAACTGTGAGCAGATTCTTCTGATTACTGCTAAGCTTTGTAGAATGTCACAGCCAGTAAGACAAAATTGATCTTGGTGCTTTCCATTTATATTTGTGTAGTCAAAGTAGTTCTGAACACAGGCTGCCTCTAAACTTAATTATCTAGGGCACGAACACCAGCCAGTTTGAGAAAGCCCTGTGCCTGTGACAGCTCGCTCACATTGTTTTCCATTATTTTGCACGACGTCTTCACTTTAGAGAGTATTTCTGGTCCATGACAAGAAGGCAAATTAAAAATGTATGCGTAAACCCACAACTCATTTAACCAACCAAGCCTCTATTTTTACTCTTGTAATTACACAAGTAAAAAACGAATCCATGATCATTGCGGAAAAAAAAAGCAACAGTACAGAAATATATGGAGTGAGAAGTGAGAGCTCCTTCATACACTCTCCTCCCGTCTTACCCCTCCCACAGACCTTCCAAACTTTTCTCAGAGGATTTATATATTCGATAGATAACCTCCCACTCTAGCCCCTAGAAAAACCAGTCCCTCCTCCTCTTCACTCATCAAGATCACAGAACCAAGAATTTTATTCTAGGGGCACCTGGGTGGCTCAGCGGTTACGCATCTACCTTTGGCTCAGGGCGTGACCCCAGGGTCATAGGATCAAGTCCCCCATCGGGCTCCCCACAGGGAGCTTGCTGCTCCCTCTGCCTATGTCTCTGCCTCTCTCTGTGTGTGTCTCATGAGTAAATAAATTTTTTATTTTTTTAATTTATTTTTTAAAGATTTTATTTACTTATTCATGAGAGACACAGAGAGAGAGAGAGAGAGAGGCCGAGACACAGGCAGAGGGAGAAGCAGGCTCCATGCAGGGAGCCTGATGCAGGACTTGATCCTGAGACTCCAGGATCACGCCCTGAGCCCAAGGCAGACGCTCAACCATTGAGCTACCCAAGTGTCCCTAAATAAATTTTTTAAAAAAGAATTTTATTCTGGAGCACTTGTTCAAGTGGCAAAGAAGGTGCAGTTTCACCAAGTAAAGGAGGAAGTCCCAAACGCTGCCATGCACTCGAGGGGGCAGGTGGGGGCAGGTGGTGAGGCTGGAAGAGGGAAATGTTTGAGCAGGTGATAAGAATCTGAGCAGAAAAAAAAAAAAAAAAAAGAATCTGAGCAGAGTCTGTGTAGACAAAGGTCAGGGTGCCCATGGATCAGGCCTTCCCAAGGAACAGCCCCCCTCATTAGAATCGACCATTTCAGGTCCAGGAAAAGGTACAGGGAAGCGAGAATTCTTCTATGCCTTTATTTCCTTCCTGTAATGGACACCATCCTATGCCACCTTGGGTGCTAGGCTTCAGGAGACCCAAGGTGACACTCTGTCCCCGGGTGCTCCAGCAGACTCCAAGAGGTGGCCTCATGGCCACCCTGGGGGTCACAGCTGAGGACATTCCAAGCAGGGCATGCTCAGAGGACAGTTTGTAGATCTCGGCTCTCCTTGAGGGTGGGAGGAAACTGCCCTCCTAATGGGTTTTGTTAAAAAACTGAGTGGGGGCACCTGGGTGGCCCAGTGGTTGAGCGGCTGCCTTCAGCTCAGGGCCTGACCTGGGGTCCCAGGATCGAGTCCTGCATCGGGCTCCCTGCAGGGAGCCCGCTTCTCCCTCTGCCTGTCTCTCTGCATCTCTTTGTGTCTCTCATGAATAAATAAATTTTAAACAAACAAACAAAAACAGTGAATATTAAGACTCTAGTGGCTTTATTCAATGCTTCATGAATCAGGCGGCAGCCCTTCTAGCAGATAGAAAGGAACAGTGAGTGGCTGTACAAAGTGAAAGACTTGTAGGCAGAAGGGCGTGGGAACAGGGAAGTTACACCAGGCAAAAAAATCAAATTGGTTATTGCAATGTCACCTTCCTTTAGGGAATGATGACAGGGGTGTATCAGGCACATTACCTCACTAGTGCTGATCGGGCAATTCCTGACTGACTGGTTTAAGATTCCATTTCTGGGAGAGCCAACACTGTAATTAAGTCACAGTTTGGTGACATGGGGCTTAGCATAAGTGACTCCCTTTGGGGCCTGCTACTTCATTTTTAACTTTTCTTTCTTTCTTTCTTTCTTCTTTCTTTCTTTCTTTCTTTCTTTCTTTCTTTCTTTCTTTCTTTTCTTTCTTTCTTTCTCTTTCTTTCTTTCTTTCTTTCTTTCTTTTTCTTTTTTTGTATTTATATGTCTATGTGTGTGTGTATGACTCCCCCCCTTTTTTTAACCATGCATACACACACACATTTTTATTTTTTTATTTTTATTTTTTTCACACACACATTTTTAAAAACATGAATGGAATCATTGAATTTATTTTTCTGTGTCTTGCTTTTTTCACTTAATATATTACAGTATTTCATGTCAATATAGATAGAGCCACCTCTCCTTTTTAACACATATTGCCTACCTTTTAAAATTAGAAGACGATGGTTTGCTTGTGCTCTTTGCTGATTTAGGATTAGGAGGCAGGCCATGAGAATGACCTGGAGAGGGCTGGAGAGAGGCTGGGGAGGCCAAATGCCTGGATATGTGGTGACCTGTGGGACGGAGACCTGCTATTGAGCAAGTGATGTCAGGGGTGAGGGACGCTAATGTTACTCGGCCTCAGCCTCTACATCTCTGCAGAAGACGGTGGGGAAAGTTAAGGAAAACCCCCAAATTCTATCCTTTTGAAAAATGTCTCCATGTCATTTTAGGTTTCCGTAACACAAGCCTCTCAAAACTTCCAAGATGTTCTAATGATGTTAAATGACCTTCCCTTCCTTTTCCTTTTGTTGAAAGAATCAAAGACAAACTTCAAATGTTTAGAATGTCAACTTCATCCAGTTCAATGCTTTTATATGTTACTGAGAAAGAAATTCCCAGTAGCAAACATGTCAAAATGATCTCTGTGAAAGGAAAATAAAAAGCTGATTTCAAATGTCAGTGGCCAGCCATATCCTTGACACATAATTATAGCCTTTGAAAATCATGTTTCTTAAAATTAATTAATTGTCCCAATATCACACTTCCTTGGGCTTTCATTTCACAGAGCTTTGTTTTCTTCAAGATTTTATTTATTTATTTCAGAGAGAGGGAGAGTACAAGCGAGGGTGGGGGGCGGGTAGGGGGAGAAGCAGACTCCTGGCTGAGCAAGAACCTGACACGGGACTCGATTCAAGGACCCTGAGATCATGACCTGAGCCAAAGGCAGATGCTTAACTGACTGAGCCACCCAGGCGCCCTTGACAGAATTTTCAAAGAGCCTCAAATGTACAGCCAGCTGGTTATCTGTTTTCCATAATGGCACTGGATGTCCTTAGCAGTGAGCCTAGAGAAATTAACCATCATGAACCGCGGGGCAGGCCTCGGGGTGGGAAGCACCGGGGACAAGCAGATGGGACTTTTGTGCTCCCCACTCAGCTTGGAGCTTCTCTAGGATAGTTCTGCTTTTTTTTTTTTCCTTAGAATTCACTTGTTTTAACAACTGCCAAGACATCAGGGGACACCTTAGGAGCCAGAGATGGAGAGTCAAGATTTGAATCTTCTTCAAGTTAGTGCAGAGGGGATTTCACCAAGTGTAATTCCCTTTGCAAAATGTCAATGTCATTTTTCAATAGTAAAACCCTAGTTTCAAATTCTCCTCACCAGCGTGGGGTAACAGAGGACCCACATGAATGGCTCATCCCATAGAATCTGAGAGGGAGGAATTGTTTGGGGAATTGGGAGAAAATTCTAGAATAGCATTTTCCACACCTGGAGAGGGAGCCCCTTGACGAGTCCTGTGCGATTTCAAAGCAGTGACTTTGCAAATCAGATTTATTGCAGCAGGGCAGCATTTCTCAACTGAAGGTTCAAAGGATTCACTTTGTTAGAAGATAGAATGATCACTGTTCTCTTTCAAGTTTTAAAAATAATTACTTAAAAAAGTTTCATCCTTAAAACAGAAAGTTTGAGAGCCATCCAATGCTCATCCAATGAACAAGTCAGAGGAACCAGCTCACATATCACTTACTGGGGGCAGGGCAGTAGAGGGGGGAGAGGTGGGGTTGCCATTCAGCTGGCTCACTGGGTGGGGTGGGGTGACCATTATCCTTAGTTCTGCATTGTTTAGTTCATATAAAACTACAGTGTATCTCTGTATCTCTCATGAATAAATAAATAAAATCTTAAAAAAAAAAACCTATGGTGTAAAGTGGGGAAGCACAATGAAAAGGAAACCCACTGAATGGGAGAAAATATTTGCAAATCATGTATCTAATAAGGAGTCAAGATCCAGAACATGTAAAGAGCTCCTAAAACTCAATAACAAAACAAACCTGATTAAAAATAATCAATCATCTCGAGTAGACATTTCTCTGAAGAACATATACAAATATTTGCCACAATCAGTAAGGTGTATTTCTCGAATCACAGTTCTTATGCTGCACATCAAACTATCTCTCATTCTTCACAAATCAATATTAAAAGAGAAAATATAATTCAAAAAGCCCAGTTTGGCTTTTCACTTATAGAGGAAAAAAAGTCCTCTATTCACAATGTATGATTTCCGAGCAAATAATAACAAATAGCAGTTTGAAACTTTACAAAAATATCTATAAAAATAAACCAACTGGTGTTTTTCAACCAAGAACTGAATGCATTTAAGACAGCTGCTTTGGTCTATTTTTGATGCTGATACATTTCAATCTAAATTTTATTCTTGGGCAGCCCGGGTGGCTTAGTGATTTAGCGCCTGCCTTCAGCCAGGGCCTGATCCTGGAGACCCAGGATTGAGTCCCATGTCGGGCTCCCTGCATGGAGCCTGCTTCTCCCTCTGCCTGTGTCTCTGTCTCTCTCTCTGTGTGTGTGTGTCTCTCATGAATAAATAAATAAAACCTTTAAAAAAATAAAATTCTCATTTAATCAAAATTTTATATCAACATAATAGATGTAAATTACTTTTTGAAAAAAAAATCACAAGATTTGTGATGGAAAGCATCATGTCTCTCTCCACTCCAGGGCTATTCTCACAGACAAATACTTCTTTATTTTCAATACTTCTGGTACTTACCTTCATAATCCTAAATATTGTGTCTATATCACTACTTCTAAATTAGATAGATACTATCCAATAGCTCCCTGCTCCAAAATAGAAAGAATTAACCTACACAATAGACCTTCTCTTTTCAATTTTTGATAGTTACTTTATTTATTTTTTAAAGACTATTTATTTATTTATTATTCATGAGAGACACAGAGAGAGAAGCAGAGACACAGGCAGAGGGAGACTCGATCCCCAGACCCAGGATCACGCCCTGAGCCGAAGGCAGATGCTCGACTGCTGAGCCAACCAGGCATCCCTGATAGTTACTTTATTTTTAGTTCTTTTTTACAAACTTTGTAACTTGAAATAATGCACTTAGATCTCTAGTTCTTGTTTCATTAATTTATTTTTTGTTTGTTTCAATTTCATACAATATTTCTTGTCTCTCCAGGACATAAAATTAGAATTCTTCTCCAGATTTTACCTCTTAAATTAGGTTCTTTCCTAAATCTTCTGTGGATTATCTAAAGGTTACTTTTCAAAGTTGAAAACCATGAGATGGCTTACACATTATTATAACTATATAAGTATTATTAACCGCAGAGATTTTTTAAAATGCTAGAATCCCAGGGGTGCCTGGGTGGCTCAGTTGGTTGAGCATCTGACTCTTCATTTCAGCTTGGGTCATGACCTTGGGGTTGTGAGATCAAGCCCCACATAGGGCTCCATGCTCAGCACGGGCTCAGCTTGGATTTCTCTCTCTCTGCCCCTCTCCCTGCTCACACACTATCTCTCACTCTTTCTCTAAAATAGATGAATAAATCTTTAAAAATAAATAAATAAGTAAAATGCTAGGATCCTATATCCTCTGTACATGGTCAATGTCAACACTCCAGAGTCACCTAAAAGAATGTTCTTAGAACTATAAGCAAACTGATTCCCTTTTCTAATACTCTACCAATTGCTCAAAATTATACTGCCTTCCAGATTGCTTCCTGTTTGAACCATGACTATCCTATACTGCTTCCTGTATTTTTCTGCTGTTTCTAAGTGCTTTTCTTTTATCTTGTCAAAAAAAAAAAAAAAAAAAAGAGAGAGTGGTTTCTTCTCAATTGATTTTTGGGTCAGTTTTACTCTTTCCTGTGTCCCATGTCTTCCTTTTTCTTGGCTTTACACTCATCTTAAGAACTTTCTGAAAAGAAATATGTGGGAGGTATATTTTAAAAATTCTCGTGGGACGCCTGGGTGGCTCAGCAGTTGAGCATCTGCCTTCGGCCCAGGGTGTGATCCTGGAGTCCTGGGATCAAGTCCCACGTTAGGTTCCCTGCATGGAGCCTGCTTCTCCCTCTGCCTGTGTCTCTGCCTCTCTCTCTCTCTCTCTGTGTCTCTCATGAATAAATAAATAAAGATCTTAAAAAAATTCTTGTATGTGTGCAAATATCTTAATTTACTTTTTCATTCAATTGATAGATTGACTCTATATAGTAGTTCAAATTGAAAATCATTTAAAATTAATGCCAGGATACCTTGGCTTACCACTTGTTCCAAAATAAGTGTGCCTGTTTGTTTTGGCATTTTCCTTCTTGTTGCTTATTTTTTTTAAATATAACTGGGGTTCCTTAATTGTTCATATTTACTCTCTTGCCAACTATTCGTGAAACTACTCTTCATGAAGGGCTGCCGTGTACTACAAGATGGCAGGAGAGACCTTTTGGTAGTCAAGTCAATTTTCCATTAATAAGTTTCTTTGACACAGAAGATCATCCTAAATTTAATATACTGGAAGCTTTGCAGTTAAGAGGCCACAATTTCTTACCTCTGCATTTTACAACATTCTATAAGTAGTAAAAGTGACAAACTTGTTAATGTAGCTAAGTCCCCAGAAAATTTTAAGACAGCAAAAAGCATTTGATGAGGGTATAAATGTTATTCAATAATAAGATAAATGTAATAACTGAGAAGTCTGCTACTTCAAAATATCTGGCAAATGAATTATTAGTTTTCAGGTGGAAATTTTAAGGTACAGGGAAGAAAATATGCATTAGGCAACTTTAGTAAAGTGATAAATATTAAACAGTGGTTAGCCAACTTAATTGTTTATATGCTTGATATTTACTATAGATTTTTAATATTAGCTTATTATATCTCTCAAGATTTTCAGATATTTTTACTGCTAAACTTTCAAAAGTACATGTTGACCTTCTGATAATTCTTCAAAGGTTTTCTATAATTTTACTTTTCTATTTTGTTTGGTAATTCTTTAGTTAGAACAAATTAGTTAGGAATGCTACTTTAGGTAGGCAATTAAAAATATATTATAATTAGATGAATGCCAACAACATAATGACTACTTTATTTGTTCTCACTTTAATTTGTTTCATGCTCACTCTTTCTAGAACATGACTATTCTAATTAGGAAAATTGAAACAGTCTAATAATACTAATCAGAATATCCTATTCTAAAGAGTCAAAACAAACACATCACATTGTCAGGTTTTTCTTATCTAATTAATGTTAATCAAATTACATGGCATCTGTAGCATGTCAAATAAATTAAAAACTCAAATTACCTATGTATATGGATTTCGAAATATTAAATAATTAAGAAAAGTATAATGCAGTTATTTAAATGTATTTCTGATTGCTATACTTTAAATAACTTTTCTATTACATAGCACACAAAAACTAAATATCTATCTATCTATCTTCCAAGGAAATTTTAGAATTCCTATGAAAAGGCATGTGACCTGGATTATCCAAAGTAATCTTGGAAAAGAAGAACAAAATTTTTAAATTTACACTATCTGACTTGAAGATTACTATTAAGCTATAGTAATCAGTATGGTACTGGTGTAATGATAGATAAATTAATAGAACTGAATAGAGAGCTTAGAATTGATCCACATTTATACAATTATTTGATTTTTACTAAAAATTATTACTAAAATATTTACTAAAAATTATTTGATTTTTACTAAAGCAGTTCAACGAGGAAAGGAAAAGTTTTTCACAAAATGGTGCTGGGACAATTGGATATTCATATGGAAGAAATTAACCACCTTTACCTCACCCTTACCCAATAAATAATTTAAAATGTATCATAGACCTAGACTTAAGAGTTAAAACTATAAAGCTTCCAGAAGAAAACATTTAAAAAAATCTTCATGACTATGAGGTAGGCAAAGATTTCATGGATAGGACCCAGAAAGTAGTAATTATAAAATTAAAAGTTGATAAATTAGGGCTACCTGGCTGGCTCAGTCAATAGAGCATGCAAGTCTTGATCTCAGGGTGGTGAATTCAAATCCCACATTGGGGGCAGCTCCGGTGGCACAGTGATTTGGCACCGCCTGCAGCCTGGGGGTGATCCTGGAGGCCTGGGATCGAGTCCCCCATCGGGCTCCCTGCATGGAGCCTGCTTCTCCCTCTCCCTCAGCCTGTGTTTCTGCCTTTCTCTCTGTGTCTATGAATAAATAAAATCTTTAAAAAAAAAAACACACAAATCCCACATTGGGTGTGGAGCCAAATTAAAAAAAAAGGTTGATAAATTGGACTTCAGCAAAAATTTTGAAATCCTATTTCCTGAAAGGCACAGTTAAGATAAATAAGCAAGAAGAAAATATTGGCAAAATATATATTTAGTAAAGGATGTGTGCCTCCATAATAATAGAGAACTACTACAACTCAATAATAGAAAGACAAAAACCTATTTTTTTAAAAAAGATTTTATTTATTTATTCATGAAAGAGAGAGAGAGAGAGAGGCAGAGACATAGGCAGAGGGAGAAGCAGGCTCCATACAGGGATCCAGGATCAAACCCTGAGCCAAAGGCAGACGCTTAACTGCTGAGCCACCAGGCATCCCTATCAAAAACCTATTTTTTTTGAAAAGGCAAAATTTGAGGAAACACTTTCCAAAGGAAAATGTACTAATGGCCAATAAGCAAATAAAAAAGTGTTTGACATCATTAGTTGTCAAGAAAATGCCTAAGTAAGCTACAATTAAATTACCACTGTAGCTAACTAGACTGGCCCAAATTTAAAACACTGACAATACCAACACAGGGGGAATGGAAATAACAGGAATTCTCATACATTGTTGGTGGGTGTATAAAATGGTGCAGTCACTTTGGGAAAGGTTCTGATAGTTAGACAAACATCTATCTTATGACTCAGCAATTCAGGTCGTAGGATTTTACCCAAGGGGAAATTAAAAACTCCTTCACAAAAGGACTTGTGCAAGAATGTTTTGTTAGGAGATAGTTCTCCATGGGTCTCTGGTGTTATGCATGGTGTGGGAGCAGGATCACTGGCTGCTTTTTCTTCTGAGCTATGTTTGTATAGAGAACAGCCTTGGAAGATAAAGATCAAGTCTCCCTTCAGGGCAATCCTAACAGATTCAGGTTCTCTAGGCTCAGGGTTTGTTCACTGTGACATAACTCCTGGATGCAAGGTCACTTGGCCCTTTATGTCACTCCATGGAGATGGGTTTAGAGGGCAGTAGTCCAGTTACTGATGCTCTGATTACCACCATAATACCCTTTATATCTGGCTTAGGAGTCTCATGTTTTCGGCCAGCATCTGTGAAAGCATGGAGGGCTAGTTTGCAAGTGGGATAAAACCTTAGACCCAACAATCTTGACATTTTCAAAGCAGCTTTTTTCCCTAATTGCCCTGAGGTGGAAACAACCAAATGTCCATCAAAGGAAGAATGGATGAAATGAATTGTGATACACTTACATAATGGAATACCACTCAGTGATAACCAGGAATGAACTACTGAAACACAACATGAATGACTCCCCAAAACACAGTGAGTGGAAGAGACCTTACACAAAACAATACTAATTGAATGATTGCACATACATGCAGTTCTAGAATAGGTACAACTAATCAATGATGTACAAAATGAGGACAGATCTAGTTAAGAGTTGGATTGAGTGTTGCATTTTTCAAAACTCATAGAATGGTGGTACACTTAATATTTGTCTATTTTACTATATGTAGACTTCTCTTAAGAGTAAAGAATTATAAGCAAATATTAAGATTTCTATAAGCAAATAATAAGAATTATAAGCAAATATTAAGTACATGTGAGCTGAAATGTTTAGGGATAAAGTGTACTCTTGTCTTCTGTTTATTTTGGAATACCTAAAAAATGGGCTGCTTGTCTGGCTTAGTTGGTGGAACATGTGACTTTTGATCTCAGGATTATAAGTTCAAGTCGTGTGGTGGATACAGAGATTACTTTTTAAAAAGTAATACATTATAATAATATATATTATCTTATTTTTTATTTCTTTTTAAAACTTTATTTACTTATTCATGAGAGACACACACACACACACACACACAGAGAGAGAGAGAGAGAGAGAGAGGCAGAGACACAGGCAGAGGGAGAAGCAGGCTCCATGCAGGGAGCCCAATGTGGGACTCGATCCTGGGACTCTGGGATCACACCCTGAGCCAAAGGCAGATGCTCAACCACTGAGCCACCCAGGCAGTTCTCTAAAATAAGATGGATTGGTGGGTAGATAGATACATGGATGAAGAAAAGATAGATCTATGATCAAACAAATACAGCAAGATATTAATACTTGCAGACTCCAATAGTGGGTATATATCGCTTTATACTTCCACCTGCCAACTTTTCTATATATACAGCATTTATTCATTTAAAAGATTGGGGGAAATACACATAAAAATTCTAATGGGGCTCAAGATATATTTTATCATGAAAAGAATCTCTTAATGAAAATGTATCAGTGCCAGATACATCTGTCTTTTCAGTTCTAGCAGGTAAATCTGGTATAAACTCAGAGATATCTCTCAGACCAGAGAGAAACAGAAAGAAAGGGAGAAAAATGAAAGATGAAGTCCAGGTTTCCAGGTCAGCATCAATACAATTTTGAAAATGTGTCCCTTAGCTACATAAACTTCACTAATAAAGAAGAAATTATCTTTTAAAATTATCACGGACAACCCGGGAACCCCAGACCTCAACTGAGTTTTAAATTTGACAATAAAGTGGGGGCCTGGGAAAAAAAAAAAATTATCACGGACAAGTTTATTAGCAACATGATCCATAGAAGTCATCCCCAAATCCATTAAAATTCTAATAAGCCAATCAAAATTTTATTAAATAATTGACATTTATTATATATTAATTGTTTCCATTTAGATAGTTCAGGTTTATGACACTGTTACATGTTTATATGTTGTATGGATGTCTTTTTAAACTTATGATATGATTTTGATCTTTATAATGCTTTTAATGCTGAAATAAATTATTACTTTATATATTTCCTTTGAAAAATGTGTCATTTATTTTGTATCACAGTTCTCAGCAACATATTTTGGAAAAAAGATGTACTACTTTTTTTGGGTGCTACTTGTATTTTTAAGTAAGGGATTATGTTACATGAGTTTTAAAAAGTATCTTACTATGTATATCCCATGTGAGGAAACTGGATCCGATGACCGCAAATCTGTTCAGCCCGATGGTTTGCTCTTTGCTCTATCTTCTGTGCAGTGAAAATACAAATTACAGCTGCGTATTTTTTTTCCCCAAACAGAAAGCAACATTATTTTCCTCCTTCATAAATGCACCATTTTTATAAATAGTTCAAACAATACAGGGACAGTGAACACATTCTCATGCATATTCTGTCCAGATAACTAAGTCTGCTGTTTGCTGGCTATCATGGATATCTTTTATGCCAAAAAAATAAAAATACATAGTATTTTTGAAAGGTACCCTGTATTCTACTGCAGTGAATATATCATCATTGATTCAATCAATTGCTGATTGATGAATCTTTAGGTTTTAATGTTTTCATTACTAAAAATAACAATATTATAAATATTCTAATCCATCCCACACTTGTCCTATTTTACCACTGGAATAAGTTTTGGCTTACAGTTTATATATTTGAATTTTGTTAGATATCCTGAATTTCTCCTTTGGAAGGCTGTACCAGTTTACAGTTCCACCAACGGTATAAGTTTTTAAGGTACTCCTTCAGCTTCCAGAAGCCTGCAGCTCCTGTCTTGCAAAGCAAAATATTTAACAAAGGAACTCTTAAATATTCACTGGAGGGACATTTCTCATCCTTTATTTACCAGAAAGACTTCCAGCCGTTTCAATCAAAGACTCTATAAGGGTTATTTCAATTGATACTCCTTTGTTGTAATTAGATCCACACATAAACTTCCCAGGAGATGGTAACCCACTTTATTTTTAAAAGCCTGTCTAGTTTTAAAAGCTTTCAACAGCCACTCCAAGGAAATCCTTTTGATGGCAAACTTCAAAGCCTTGTTTTGGGTGAGGCTCTTTTCTTTTTGTTTCAACTTCAAAAAAAAAGATGGAATACCTGATTTCTTTACTTGAAAACTAGATTTTTTAGTCATGAAAAGCATGTCTTCACAAGTACAGCTGAATCCCACAGGACTGAGATGCTGTGTTCATTCAACGAGGACAGAACTTTCTTCTCCTTTCTGGAAAGCTCTGTGCTGGGCACCAGAGGAAGGAGTAGGAGGATGGAAGGGCCGGCAACCTGAGGTCTGTTTGACACCCTGACAAAACAAAACTGTTAAGTGCTTTGGAAAGTCTAGGAACTAAAGTGAATGTTTTTGGTTGAGTCACAAATGGCATATTTGTGCGGCTGCAACCAGAGCCAGAACCATTGTTATATCAGTGAACCAGAAATTCTAATGCTCCATTAAACAACCTTGTGCAAATTAAACTTTTCAGGCTTTGTCCAATCAAACCAGATCATAGAATTTAGAGAGGTTTAGAAACTTCCCCTGGGTCATCTGTAAGTAGTTGGTGACAAATCCCAGACTCAACCCCAAATCTATCTGACTTTGGGGCTCATTTCACTGTCTTGGTTCATTTTTTTTTCCAGCTTAAAATAGGAGTTTTATTTTATTTTTAGGTAGTTGACATATGTTACATTAGCTTCAGGTACAGAACATGATTTGCTGCTTGTATTTATTGCAAAATGATCAGTATAGTAAGTCTAGTTACCACCCATCACCAGACATAGTTACAAATTCTTTTCTTGTGATGAGAACTTTTAAGAGCTATCATACTATTTTAAGTGCCAGAACAACCTTACAAACTAGTTAGCATTAGGGTTGCTTTTGCAAATGACCTAATAGAGTTAAGAAAATAATGTTCATAGAATGGAGGTTAGCTGAGTACAGCCCCTGGACCAAATCCAGGCCTTCATTTGTTTTTCTAAATAAAGAATTTCTGGAACATAGCCACATTCATTTATGTATATATTGCTTATGGCTGCTTTTGAGTTACAACATCAAACTTGACTAGTTCTAACAAGACCATACAGACCAAGGAAATCTAACAAACTTAATACCTGGCTCTTTAAGAAAAAATTGCTGACCCTGACATACAGTAGGAATTAGAGTCAACATTCAAACTCGGTTCTGTCAGATTCCAGATAATTTGTGTCCAATTACTTAGTCTAATTATACCTGCTTATTGTGTGTATGAATTTTTGCAAAATTTTGACAGTATTTTTCTTATGCTTGCGAACACGTCAAAGTGCTGTGGTCTGGGTGATAGTACAATTACATGTTATTTCGGTGTCTGTGGGTAAAGATCATCCCACAGTCATCCCAGCTGAGCTCCCTTGACCTTACCGGTCACCACAGTAACTGCAGCCTCCTGGCTGCTAGAAGTTAAGTGCAGCCACCTGGCCTTTATTGCTCAGCGAGGCGGTGGGGGGGGGGGGGGGGTCTTGCTCATGAGTATTGATAACCTGGCTCTGTACTTTCCTAAGATCATCCATGACCTGCAGAGAATATCGCTGAACCCCTAAGTGATGCTGGTGCCCCACCTAACAAGCACATTTCAAATGGCCTTGGTGAGTGGTATGTCCTGGGATCCTCTGGTAGAACATAATCCTCTGGTGGGTCCTCTGGTCACCCATAGTTACATCCGTTCCAACATGCCTGCTTTCCTCAACCCTTTTCTTCTCCCCTCTACCATCTGCCAGGGAAACTCAGACATTTCTGCTTCACTGAATGTTGGTCATTACTTTTTGCAAGCTTCTTTTTTTTTTTTTTAAGATTTTATTTATTTATTCATGAGAATACACAGAGAGGAGAGAGAGAGAGGCAGAGACACAGGCAGAGGGAGAAGCAGGCTCCATGCAGGGAGCCCGACGTGGGACTCGATCCAGGGTCTCCAGGATCACGCCCTGAGCTGTAAGTGGCGCTAAACCGCTGAGCCACTGGGGCTGCCCTTTTGCAAGCTTCTAATTAATTTCTGCCTGAGCACCAAGTTTGCCCTATTCCTTTTGCCAGCCAATTCAAGCAAATCTTTTGGTGGAATCTCTTACCTCCTTCATCGGGCCTAGCATCTCCCCATCCAGGTTATTGCCCTGGCTCCCAGGATGGGTGGTGGGAGCAGCTCTTGAGGGGTTTATCTATTGCATGCAGGTACTATGTAGTGATTTCAGCATGGCACAAGTACCAGCTTTTACTAGAGAAGGGTGGAACATTTGGAAGTCATAGGGTTAAGAGGTGTCTACAAAATTAATATCCTCAATAGCATATATCCATTTGTCTCTATCCCATATTTCAGAGTCCCAGGCTTTCCTAACCAGGACTTTGACCTTAGCACAGCAGACTTGCCTTTGGCTGAGAATTCAAACATCACTGGTGCTCTTCTGTGTCGGCTCTTCTACTACAGGAGATAAGTGCCTCTTTGTATGCTACCAAAAAGGCCTATGGCTCTTGGCCATTAACTGCTTATTAATGATGCTTAGTCTCTAATTATCCCTCTGCAGGGTATTAATACAATTTATCAGCAACCATCTAATTCAACGGTCATGGAAGACATGGCTCTCCTCATATGTCTCAAGTTCCCCAATCATTATACTTGCAAGAATGTTCTCTCCTTGGAAATCTTTCCAGCTAACCAGGGGTAAAATCTTTAGCAGCTGGGTCACAATCTTGTGCCAGGAGTATCTGTGCCACCGACCACTCAGGATAGCATTTTCAACACCTGTCAAATAGTATATCAATAAATCCCAAATCTCATCTTTTCATCTGTTTTCTCAGACTCCAATTTCTGTACAATTTGCAACAGTCTGAGTCCTCTGAGAGGCAAATGCCAGTATGGGACATGATGTGCTAGAAATTTATTAGGGGAAACAACTATGAGAAAATGAGGAGAACTGGAAGAGCTATCAGTCATGACACAGGCATGACCTCTGTAAAGGAGGGGAGGAGGGAAGGAGGGAAAAGAAGGGAGGAATGAAGAACAAAGAAATGTATAAGACTACACTGTAGTTATAAGAAAGTTTTGGCAAGACTATGGGCGTTTTCAAGTCAAATACACCCAGGAGAGGAATCCTGCATCTTGCAGGAATGGGCTTGTCTTAGTATTCTTACCACTCTTAGTCACTGGCTGGGGAGCAGCCAATGTAGGAAGTGTGACCTTGGGAAGAATGCAATGATACATCTGGAGTACATGATCTGGGACCATCAGTCAATTAGTATCCAAGAAGTACATGCTTCCACTGCCATACCTCACATGCCAAAGGAAAAGGGGGGATCTTTTTTTTTTTTACAAGAATTTACTTATTTCCAGCTTTATTGAGATATTGACATATACATAAGTTTAAGGTATATGACATGATGATTTCACACATGTATGAGGGCAAAATGATAACCACAATAAGGTTAGTTAACTCCTCTGGGGGAAACATCTTTGAGGAGAAATCAGCAGGTTGACACACTCAATAAAATAGCCCAGCTAGACCACCCAACAAGGAATGAGGTCCACAAGTCCCAATCCCTGGGGACTAAACTAAGCTTTTTAGTTTCACACTTTCAGATATACTTAGCCAAGAGTCCCTGAACACTTGAAGAAAGTCTCTCCTATGAAAATCAGAGACCATAATAAACACAAACAATGATCCAAAACCATCAAATCACAACCTAAGAAAAATCAGAGGTTATGCAAGGAGAAGAAAACTTAAACGTATATTTCACTGCTAGGCTCAGGAAGAAAAAATAGGCTATCACATCCAAGAATAGAACAGGATATATAATATATATATATATATATTTTTTTAAGAGAAATTAAAAGGATGAAACCAAATGAAACACCTAATAAGTAGGTTGAAGATATAGTTGAAGAAATTTTCCCAGAAATTTAAGTAAAAAGATGAAGAGATAGAAAATAGGAGATAAAAGAAAATAATGGGCACCTGGGCAGCTCAGTGGTTGAGCATTTGCCTTTGGCTCAGGGCATGATTCCGGGGTCCTGGGATCGAGTCCCACATCAGGCTTCCTGCATGGAGCCTGTTTCTCCCTCTGCCTGTGTCTCTGCCTCTCTCTCTCTTTCTATCTGTGTCTCTCATGAATAAATAAATAAAACCTTAAAAAAAAAAGAAAATTAGAGGAGCATTATAAGGATTCAACAGCCGATTACAGGAATTACAGAAATCCAGAAGAGAGAAGTGGATGGAGAGAAAAGTCATCAATGAGATAATTCATGAAAAGATCCCACAACCAAAGTGCATGAGTTTCCAGACTGAAAGGGCCCATAAAGTGTCCAACTCACAAAAGAATAAAACTAATCCCAGCTCAGGACATATCGTTTTGAAATTTCATAAAACCATGGGTAAAATAGAGAATTTAAAAGTTTTTTCTTTTTAATTTTTTTTATTGGAGTTCAATTTGCCAACATATAGCATAACAGTGCTCATCCCAAGTGCCCCCCTCAGTGCCCATCACCCAGTCACCCCAACCCCCCGCCCACCTCCCCTTCCACTACCCCTTGTTCATTTCCCAGAGTTAGGTGTCTCTCATGGTTTGTCACCCTCACTGATATTTTCACTCCTTTCCCTTTATTCCCTTTCACTAATTTTTATATTCCCCAAATGAATGAGACCATATAATGTTTGTCCTTCTCCGATTGATTTATTTCACTCAGCATAATACCCTCCAGGTCCCTCTACGTAGAAGCAAATGGTGGGTATTTGTTGTTTCTCATGGCTGAGTAATATTCCATTGTATACATAGACCACATCTTCTTTATCCACTCATCTTTCGATGGACACCAAGGCTCCTTCCACAGTTTGGCTATTGTGGACATTGCTGCTATGAACATCGGGGTGCAGGTGTCCCAGCGTTTCATTGCATCTGTATCTTTGGGGTAAATCCCCAGCAGTGCAATTGCTGGGTCATACAGCAGATATAACTCTTTGAGGAACCTCCACACAGTTTTCCAGAGTGGCTGCACCAGTTCACATTCCCACCAACAGTGCAAGAGGGTTCCCTTTTCTCCACATCCTCTCCCACATTTGTTGTTTCCTGTCTTGTTAATTTTCCCCATTCTCACTGGTGTGAGGTGGTATCTCATTGTGGTTTTGATTTTTATTTCCCTGATGGCAAGTGATGCAGAGCATTTTCTCATGTGCTTGTTGCCCATGCCTATGTCTTCCTCTGTGAGATTTCTGTTCATGTCTTTTGCCCATTTCATGATTGGATTGTTTGTTTCTTTGCTGTTGAGTTTAATAAGTTCTTTATAGATCTTGGATATTAGTCCTTTATCTGATACGTCATTTGCAAATATCTTCTCCCATTCTGTAGGTTGTCTTTGAGTTTTGTTGACTGTTTCTTTTGCTGTGCAGAAGCTTTTTATCTTGATGAAGTCCCAATAATTCATTTTTGCTTTTGTTTCTTTTGCCTTTGTGGATGTATCTTGCAAGAAGTTGCTGTGGCCGAGTTCAAAAAGGGTGTTGTCTGTGTTCTCCTCTAGGATTTTGATGGAATCTTGTCTCACATTTAGATCTTTCATCCATTTTGAGTGTATCTTTGTGTATGGTGTGAGAGAATGGTCTAGTTTCATTCTTCTGAATGTGGATGTCCAATTTTCCCAGCACTGTTTATTGAAGAGACTGTCTTTTTTTCCAGTGGATAGTCTTTCCTGCTTTGTTGAATATTAGTTGACCATAAAGTTGAGGGTCCACCTCTGGATTCTAATTTTTTTTTTCTTAAAGAAGGAGAAAATATAAGGTTTTTGATTATTTACAAAGGATCAAAACTCAGAATATCATTGGATTTTCCCACAGCAATACTAGAAGCTAGGAGGATTATAGCAAAGTCTTCAATGTCTTGAGGTAGAAGAATTTGTAATCTGTACTTGGCCAAATCCAGTCAGTTAATTGTCAGCATAGAAAAAAGATACTTTCAGCTTTGCGCAGTGGCAGTATCGTAGCCAATGAGGTTTATCCAAGGCGCGATTATTGCTAATTGAAAGAAAAAAGATACTTTAAACTATGTGAGGTGTGTTTGAGGGCCCATAGCTGGTGTATTAAATTAAGAATATGTAGATTATGACCTGCTGAGTGAAGAGGCACAAGAAACCCACACAGGGTTGACTGGTAACTGCCTCAGCATTTGAGCTCCCAATTTGAGAAGAAAAAACCTGGGGTCCTTTTGATCCAAGGCACAGTTTATTGTTTTTGTTTTTGTTTTTTTTAATTTTTAGAGAGAAAGAGAGCACATACTCCTGAGCGGGGGGAGGGGCACAGAGAGACTCTTCAGCAGATTCTCTGCTGACCAGGGAGCCCAACTCCTGTGATCATGACCTAAGCTGAAATGAAACTGAGCCACTCAGATGCCCCTGAAGGTGCAGTTTTAACACATACAATGGAAGTAAAATCACAAGATGTGCTACTTACAGATCCCAGAAGCAGGAGTAGGTGTGGGGTAGGGAGTGCAATGAGCTGGGGGAAAGGCAGTCCTCTGTCCCAGTGGCAAGGAAACAGAAAAATACTTTTATGTGTTTAGATTTATCTAGGCCAAAACCATGATCCATAAACTCATGATACAAATTATTATTTCTAAATAAAAAACCTCAACATTGTCACTAATAACTTTAAAAAGCAAGTGTTATACTTCAAAATTATGACATAAATTTTACCATTTCTCCCCCCCGAGATGATTAAATTAAGCACTGTCTCTGCAGAATATAATAGAAATGGAAATAATTTTACTATATTGGATGGATGCTTGTAAGGTAAATTTTTCATTTGAATCAGCTTTGTAGTTTATTTACTCCTAGACAATCTTTAGGATTAGAGGGAACTGGAGGGAAGATACTAGAATGTAGTTTTTACTCACATATGATTTATGGTTGTTTCAACTAAAAGGTGTCAATTCACACTAACTTACAGATCTTAGAGGTTATAAAATCATTCCTGCAGGAGCCAAGGAGATTCGAGAATTCTTGTCATAGATTGCAAATAAATGGACACAAATTCTTCCCAGTGCTTCCGTGTAGGTGGAGTCTATTTCTCCATCCCTTGAATCTGGAGCATGGCATATGACTTGGCTTGGCCAATGGGACATTAGTAAATGACATGTTTGCATGCTGAGAATACAAGTAACCTTAAGAAGATGAGAGACCATTGCAGAGAGAAGCTTAGCCATCCCAATTGCCCCAGATGAGTCCAACTCCCACCTAATCCACCAACTAACTATAACTGCAAGAGCAGTAGAATAGCTTAAAGCCACTGAGTTGTGGGGTGAATTGTTGTGAAGAGCAAATGTGAACTCTTACAGTTCGGACGCCTATTTTTGTCATGAGCTCTAAATAGTGTATCTTTTATATGATATATAAAACTATAACATTTTATTTAATATTCATTATTTATTAAATATTAAATTATAATCTATTTATTTAACAATATAAAAATAGGACATTTCAACTATGTAACAGTGCCATGACCCAGTGAACTGTTTAGGTGCCAGTCCCAAGGATACAGGCAACAAGCACTGGATTTTTTTACTCTGTTCATCCAAGGGTGGTGTAGTCTTTAGAATATTTAATCCAAGTCTCATATTTTTAAAAAAAGCATTATTGAAGTATAATTCTTGTACCATAAAATTGACCCTTTTAAAGTGTACTATTCATGAAGGATATTCTATTTTCTTGTGATGTTGTTGGTTTTGTTATAAGGGTGATTGTCCTCATAAAATGAATTGAGGAGTGTTCCTTACTCATCTATTTTCTAAAAAGGTATTGATAGATTTGGTATTATTTTTTCCCCTTAAAATATTTGATAGATTTCACCAGTGAAGACATTTGATCTGGCCTTTTCCCTGTGGGAAGATTTATATTTACTAATTCAAGTTTTTTACCCTGATATATGTCTATTTGGATCTTTTCCTTTTCTCTTCAGTTAGTTTTAGTAATTTGTTCTCTCCAGGAAAGCCTCCATTTTCAACTATTTTTAAAATTATCAGAATTATGATGCTCATAATATTCTCTTAGAATACTTTTCATTTTTGTAAGGTCTATAGTATTCTCTCTTCATTTCTCATTTTGGCAATTTAGGTCTCTTTCTTAGTCTAGCCAAAGGTTTATCAATTTGATATCTTCAAAGAGCTGACTTTTGGGTCTTTTTCTCTATTTCCTTATGCTTCAGATTTTTTGATTCCTATTTTTATCCTGTTTCCTGATTTCTACTTAATTTAGGTTTGATTCACTTCTCTTTTGCTACCTTCTTGAGATAGAAGCTTAGATTACGGTCTTTCTTCTAATTTTAAGCACTTAATGCTACTAATTTCCCTCTAAGCACAGTTTTGGCTGCTTCCCTTAAATTTGATATGTTGTATTTTTGTTTCCATTCAGTTCCAGGTATTTTCTAATTTTCCTTGTGATTTCTTCTTTGTCCTATGGATTACTTAAAAATATTAATTTCCAGTTATGTAGGGCGGGGGTTTCTCAAATTTGTTTTTGCTAATTCCATTGTGGAAAGAGAAAATAACTTGTATGTTTTCAGTCCTTTAAAATTTATAGAGATTTGTTCTGTGACTTGCCTTATGATGTATACTGGACAATGTTTCATTTGTCTGAAAAGGATGTATATTCTGCTGTTGGGAGTTTTCTGCATATGTCAAATATTTCAGTATTGGCTGATACTGTAATGAGGGTCTTCTATATCCGCCTTTCTTTTCTCTTGTTTATTGCTGAGAAAGAAATTTGAAGCCTCCAACCACAAGTGAATTGTCAATTTATCATTTCAAGGTCCATATAGCGATTTCACAAAGGGCTCAATAATGTCCAACTCAGGCCAGTGCCTATCCCTCGTCCCCATTAATGGAGCAAGGAGCACTTGTAACTGGCATCGTAAACATGCCCATCTCAGCGGTCAGCCGACACTCTTCTGTCGCCAGAGGGTCAAAAAAGAGCTCCTCAAACTGTCAGAAAACAGACCACGTCGGTATCTAATTCCAGGAGACTCTTCACCTTCAGGCTTAGGGGGATGAACTTCACTGGGTAGAAAACGCAGGGTATGGGCAGCCCGGGTGGCTCAGCGGTTTAGCGCCGCCTTTGGCCCAGGGCATGACCCTGGAGACCCAGGATCGAGTCCCGCGTCGGGCTCCCTGCGTGGAGCCTGCTTCTCCCTCTGCCTCTCTCTCTCTACCTGCGTCTTTCATGAATAAATAAATATTAAAAAAAAAAAAAAAAAGAAAGAAAACGCAGGATACAAGGGAGACTTGTTCTCAGATCTGTTAGCTTATCTGAGAGGTATAGCGCAAGACAGGTTACATAGGTTAATCGACATTATACAATGAATCTCTCGAGAGTATCGCACGTAGGAATGGAAATGATTGGGAAGAGCATTTAACCCAAATCATTCCCCTAATAATGAGCCAACCTTAATCAAACAAGAACACCTCAAAGGACCCGACTTCCAGCCATGCATTAGCAGAATAATTCTTCAAGCCTTGCTTAGGTTTCCCGGGGGGGAATTCAGTCATTTTCAGCCTTCCCTGCAACTCAAGTTATTTCTCTTCGCAACCTAACCACGCGGCTGGGCAGTCCTAATTCAGGTGTTCCCTGCAAACGTCGAGCCAAAGAGGGCGGCGGAAGACGGTCCCGCAGCCCAGCTCGAACCGAAGGCTGGCCCTTGCCAATTCAGGAATTCTCGGCGGGGTCTGCACACACAGTTTCACGCAGATTTCCCCTCGGAGGCCCACGGCCGGAGTCCCCACCCAGCCCAAGGCCGGGAGGATGCCCCACCCAGGGGCAGGCCGGGCCGGCCCCCGAGGCCGGTCTAACTGGTTAGGACGGCCGGAGCCTGCTGGCACAGAAGGGCTGCACTTCGGGAGCTGAGGAGCAGCCGGCCAGAGCGTGCAGAGAAAAGCGCTTCCCTTTCTCCAGACCACCGGAGGCGCTGCCCGCCAACCCGTCCTCGGCGATCTCCGCTCGTGGTAGGTAGGTGCCGCCTCCCACCCAGTCCCCCAAGACCGGGAACTGCGCACGCGCCCGCTGAGCCCTCCGCGGCGCATTCTCTCGCGCGCTCCCTCAGTCTCCTCAGCGAGCCTCTGGGCCGAAGTAGGCGCGGTGCTTCCTGGGTGTTGTAGTGTGGCTCCTCGACGGAGGGCCCTCTTGTAAACTGGGCGCTGGGCGTCCGAGAACTACGCCTCCCAGCGTGCCGCGCGCGAGGGCACAGGGCGTTCGCCCTTGACGGCTTTAGCCGTCAGCGCAGAGAGGAGGACCCAGGAAGCCGGCAGCGGCGGGAGGAGGGAGTGCGCTTGCGCGGTGGGCCGGCTCGTCGCGTTCTGTCCCAATCATTGTAAACAGGCGGAGGCTGGGGCGGGGTGGGAATGGGGCGCCCGAGGCCGGCTAGGGGCGCAGCGCAGGAGGCGCCTACGGTGGCTGCGGCGGCACGGTGAGCGCGAGGCGGCGGCGGCGGCGGCGGCGGCGGCGGGGCGGGCGGTCGCGCGGCGGCAGGCGCAGGTTGGTGGCGGGCAGCGGCGGCGCGCAGGGGTCGTGGCGGGCCCCGCGCCCCGGGGGAGCCTCTCCTGCGCGCCCCGCCGCGGCGTCTGTCAGGCGGCGCGCGGGGCTGGCGGTGGGGGTGGGGGGCGTGGCTGCCCGAGTGCGGGCTCTTCCCCGGCAGGCTGCTCCCCGGGGGTCGCCCGGCTGCCGGCCGTTCCTCCCACTTGCCGGCCGGGCCTCCCTCGTGGCGTCGGCATTTGGGATTCGGTGCTCTCGGGGTCCGGAGGGGGGAGTCGGGAGCCGGCCGCTCCCCGCGGAGTCCCCAGGCCTCGGCAGCGCCGGGACGGGGGACTCCGCCTTTTATATAATCACTCTTTCCTCATCGCCCCCGGAATATTGAGCGGCCCCAGGACCGGCCCGGTGCACCGGGACAAGGCTCCCGGGGTTTCCCTCCGCTGGCACGAAGCACCGGGGCTCCTTTGGGTGCTGCGCTCTCGCGTTCAGGTTTCCCTGCGGATGGACGGACAGATCTGGAGTTGAGAATTCCTTTTACAACTCAATTTCAAGTATGCTTGTGCCAAAACGCTCTTATTGAGGACACTTTTTTTTTTTTTTTTTTAAATCGTTGTAGGAATGGAACAGGTTTTTCAAAATACTCCACACCTCAGTCTTAACCTGAAGTAATTAAACGCTGTTTTGAGTTTTGGGGTTCATTCCTTCAGGGCCTCCCTCTTGGCCAAGCAGCTTGTTTCCTCTAAGGCCTGGTTGAGTCTTTGAAAGTAGTTAGAATGTTAACTCGAGGTAGTGTGCGTGTGCCTTGTAAGAGAGGCACAGTCGTCTGGACGGGGAGTTCACACATCATCCAGCCTCACCAGAAGAGCTCTCACTGAATACTTTGGAGTGGAGTGGGCATGCTCGCTTGCTGCAGCACTTTCCGTAGCCTTCCATCATTCTTGGCGGTTACTCATCAAGTATTTAAGTGGTGGTAAGGAGCACGCTGACTTTTGGGTTGGTGATCATGGAGGCAGCCCTGCTAACGCAAGCAAATGGGACTGTGAATAAGAAAAGTAACCTCCCTTGACGCCTTTCCGGTTGTCTTGGTGATTTGCTAGTTCCTTTCTGAGTGTCTTTCTGAAAATGAGTAATTGCTGTAAACGGTACTGGCAGTAGGAGAGGTAGGAAGGAAGTTAAAGTGGTTCCCACTTTTCAGAGTGACCCATAGATTTACGTGGGTGGACTAGTTTAATAGTAACTAACAACCGAGAAGTAATTCTTTGAACAAAGTGTCTCGAAGCAATGTGACATACTTGGCTCTTTTTCAAAATAGTATCTCTCATTTTAGATCTTATTTGGAAAACTAGAAGTAGTATCAGAGAATCAATACCAACTTTAATTTGCACCCTTATATTTGCACAGCTGTTTGCTTGGCAAGGGGAGATGGGGCTTGAAGGTATTCAAAAGTATGTTCTTTTTTTTTTTTGTTGTTGTTTCTTTTAAGATTTTATTCATTTATTCATGAGAAACTCAGAGAGGGAGAGAGAGGCAGAGACACAGGCAGAGGGAGAAGCAGGCTCCATGCAGGGAGCCCGACGTGGGACTCGATCCCCCGTCCCCAGGATCACAACCTGGGCGGAAGGCGGCGCTAAACTGCTGAGCCACCCGGGCTGCCCTGTTCTTTCTTTTTTTTTTGAAAGAAAATTCCTGATAGAAACTTTAGTATATGTGGAAGGAATAAAGAAGAACGCGGATCGTTTAGAGGAATTACTGTGTTAGCAGGTACTATGGCAGGTGAGGAGGACTTACAGATGGATAAGGCTGTGCCCCTGCTTTCTGGGTGATAAGACTTTATCTCTTACTTGAACTGTTAGCAAGTACAATATGTTTTTAAGATTACTTAGAGAAAGTATGGGGGTATAGAGGTGTACAAAGGAGATAGTGATCAGTTTCCTAAGGGAAGAGAGAGATGGAGGAAGGTGGCAGTGGTAAGGAGAAAGTGTGTACAGGAGGGGATGCAAACAGTAAGAAAGGACATTTAGGTAGAAGGAACAGTGTGAGCAGAAGCATGGGAGTCTCCGCTTCCATAGTGAGTTGTAGGATCTGCAGGTATAGCTAGTGGGCAGGGGCCAAATTATGGATGGTCTTATACACGGTTGAAGTAATTTCAACTTTTGTCTTACAAGCAAATAGAAGTCACTGAGACAGGATAGGGAAAACAGAGGCCTAAGCCAGCTCAGCCCATTTTAACTCCCTCCTATGTGTCTAGTGTTACATTAGGTACTTTATGCTTTATGTCCTTAAACTTGAAGGTTTAGGCATGACTGAGGCAGAAAATGAGGAACTTAAGGCAGAAGGAAAGCTGAATGTGATTAGAGAGCGTGGAACACTTCGGAGAGCTGGAAGCCATTGTCTGCAACTATAGCATTGGATTTATGGTGGTGAGTTGCACAAGAGGAGGCTGCACAGATAGATCCTTGAGTATTGCATGACATTCTAAGGATTCTAGAATTTTTTCCCCTAGAATATAGATAATAGAGTTTATGGATTTTAATCAGGAAAGAGTCATAAAATATTCATCTTAGATCATTCTGGTATTGTAGAGTGCAGATTTCAGAAGGGATGGAGGGAAGATACGGCAGGGTGCAGAAAGACTGGTTAGGAGTTTTTGTACTAATTGAGGTGACAAAAAAAAAAATAATTGAGGTGGCAAGTAAGGTCCTCAGTTAAACCAAGGCAGAGTCAGTGGAGATGCGAAACAGTAGATTAATAGCACAAACGTTTAGAAGGTAGAATTCAGAGGATTCAGTTACAGTTGGATTTTAACTTGGATCATTGAATAGACAGTGGTAAACTGCAGTTGACCCTTGAACAGTGTGAGTGTTAGGGACACCAGCCCTCCCCTTGCAGACCTCCCCCTTGCAGTCTAAAATCCGCATATTACTTTTGACTCCCCCAAAACTTAACTACTAATAGCCTATTGTTGACTGGAAGCCCTACTGATAACTTAAGGTCAATTAACACATATTTTTATATATTATGTATTGTATACTATATTTTTACAATAAAGATAAAGAAAATGTTACTGAAATCATAGGGAAGAAAAAATACATTTATAATGCTGTATATATGTGTGTGTGTGTGTGTGTATATATATATATACATATATATATATATATACACACATATATATATATATATATATATAAACAACCAAACACATTTGAGTAGACCCACACAGCTCAAACCCTTGTTGTTCAAGGGTCAACTGTACTGACACAGGGACTTCAGGAAGGGGAGCCAACTGGGGGGAGGAACAGTATTTCAGCTTTTGGATATGTTGAGGAGTTGTCTATGAAACATCCAGGTGAAGCATCAGCTATAGAGTTGGGTGTGTGGGTTTGGAGTCGAAGAGAGAGGTCTTGCTCTGAGGGTCAGCAGGCTATATTATAGGTGGTAGCTGAAATCTTTGATTTCTGTAATACCATGTAGGAAGAGCTTACCAGTGGAGTGTAGTTCTGGAAATAGACAATGGAGAATAACATTTAAAGCCAGATAGAGGAAGAAGACTTGGAAAGGGAAATTCCTAAGTATTTAGAGATGCAAGGAAGTCATGAGAAAATGTCATATAAGCCAAAATGTAATCATTTCAAAGGGAAGCTATGCTTCACTACTAACTCTCCAGAAAAAAGAAAAAAAATTTAAAATAGGAAGCTGTACTTCAAATGCTTTGAGAACTTGAGTAAAACAAGGATTATTAGGAGTCTGTTGAATTTGATAACTAAGAGCAGTTTTGTAACCTTCTACTTAATGCTACCATTTGGGGAAGGGGCTAGTTTCTTTGAATTGGGAAGTTAATGGGAGATCAGAGAGTGAAGAAAGTAAATGTGGATTATTTCAAGAATAAACAAATCTTAGCTGTGACAGGAAGACTGGAAAGAGGTGTTAGCAGATGGTAAAAAGGTTTAAGAGAGTGATTTTTAACATGGCAAAGACTTGAACCTGCTTTTTTCTTATGACAGTTTTATTGAAATGTAATTCATATAAAATTCATCCTTTTAAAGTGTACAATTCAGTAGTTTTTAGTATATTTGCAGAATTATGCAGCCATTTCCACAGTCAACTCTAGAACGTTTTAATTACCTCAAAAAAGAAACCTTTTACTCATTATCAACCACTCACCATTTCCTCTGCTCCCACCCATTAGCAACCACTGATCTGCTGCTGTCTCTGGATTTGCCTGTTCTGGACATTTTATATAAATGGAATCACATATGTGATTATTTGTGACTGGCTTCCTTTTCTCAGTATAATGTTTTCAAGGTTTATCCGTATTGTAGCATATATCAGGACTTCATTTCTTTTTATTGCCAACTAGTTTTCTATTCCTGAGTTATACCATGTTTTGTTTATCCGTTGATCAGCTGGTGACTGTTTGAGTTGTTTCTCCTTTACAGCTATAGTGAATAATACTGGTACTGATACTCATGTGCATGTTTTTATGTGGATGTATGTTGCTCCTAGGTGTATACCTAGGAATAGAATTGCTAGATCATATGGCTACTCTTATGTTTAACGTTTTGAGGAACTATCAAAGTGTTTCCCAAAGCAGCTGCACCATTTCATTTATGCAGTGTAAGGATTCTGATATCTCTACAACTTTACCAACACTTGTTATTTTCTGGCTTTTAAAATTTTAGCTGTCCTAGCTTGTGTGAATTGGTATCTCATTGTGGGTTTGATTTGATGATGTTGGCCATGTTTTCGTGTGCATATTGGCCATTTGTCTATTTTCTTTGGAAAAATATCTATTCAGTTTCTTTGCCCATTTTACAGTTGGGTTGTTTGTCTTTTTGTTGTTGAGTTGTAAGTGTTCCTTTATATATTCTGGATGCTAGAACCTTTTCAGAATATGATGTGCCGATATTTTCTTCCATTCTTTAGGTTGTCTTTTTACTCTCTTGATAATACCCTCTGTTATACAAAATTTTAAAATTTTGATGAAATACAGTTTATCCATTTGCTTCTTTTGTTACTCATGATTTTAGTGTCATATCTAAGAATCCATTGTCAAATCCAAGGTTGTGAACATTTACACTATACTTCTTCTAAAATTTTTTTGGTTTTAGTTTTTATATTTAGTCATTGATTCATTTTGAGTGAATTTTTGTGTATGGTCTGAAGTATGGGTCATTTTCTTGCATATGGAAATCCAGTTGTTTTATCCCCATCTGTTGAAGAGATTATTTGAAGAATAAACAAATCTTAGCTGTGATGACTGGATATTCTTTTTGCACTGAATAGTCTTGACACCTTTATTGATAATCAGTTGACCATAGATGTTTGGGTTTACTTCTGGGCTCTCAAGTTGATTCCATAGGTCTGTATGTTTATACTAATGTCAGTTCCACATTGTTTTGATTACTCTAGTTTTTTTGTGCCTTTTGAAATCAGGAAATGTGAGTCTTCCAGGTCTGTTCTTTTTCATTTTTTGTTTGTGGTTATTTAGGGCCCATTGCAATTCCATATTAAACTGAGGATCAAAAAACAAAACAAAACAAAACCAAAACAACAAAACTGAGGATCATCTTTTCCCCACAAACAAATTTTTTTAAAAAATTTCATTTTTGGAATGTTTGTTGCTGGTGTGTGGATATGTACTTTATTTTCTATCTTCATCTTTTTTTTTTTTAAAGATTTTATTTATTCATGAGACATACACACACACACACACACAGAGGCAGAGACACAGGCAGAGGGAGAAACAGGCTCCATGCAAGGACCCCGACGTGGGACCCGATCCCGGGTCTCCAGGATCATACCCTGCAGCACTAAATCACTGCGCCACTGGGGCTGCCCTATCTTCATCTTTTATCCTGTAACTTTGTTAAACTCGTTTACTAGTTCCAATAATTTTCTAGCATATGCTTCTTGTTTTCTGTGTAAGATCATGTGATTGGTGAATGAACAGAGACAATTTTAATTCTTTACCAATGTGAATGCCTTTTATTAATTGATTTTTATTTTTTCTTAATTGCCATGGCTAGAAGTTCCAGTTCAGTATTGAATAGAAATGGCAAGGACAAACCTCTTTGTCTTGTTCCTGGTCTTAGGACAGCTTCCAGTCTTTCACCATTAACTGTAATGTTAACTCTGCATTTTTCACTGATACCCTTTATCAGTTGCCTCTGTCCCTAGTTTTTCAGATGTTCTGTTAAATGTTTGTTAAGATTTCTACATATTTTTTAATTAAATTTTTTTCCTGTTATTGATTTTCATTGTTCTTTCATTGTGGTTGGAGAACATACTTTGTGTGCTTTAACTCTTACAAAATTTATTCAGGTTAGTTGATAGCCTGACATATGATCTGTCTTAAAGAATGTCCCAAGTGCACTTGAGATGAATCTGTATTCTGCTCCTGTTGAGTGGCATGTTTTGGAGATATCTGTTAGGTCTAATTTGTTTGAAGTAATGGTCAAGTTTTCTCTTTCCTTATTGATGTTTTGCCTGGTTGGTTTGTCCACTATCGAAAGGGGGATAGTGAAGTCTTCAACTATTGTTGAATTGTTTTTTCCTTTTGATTTAGTCAGTTTTTTCCCTCTTGCCTTTTAAGGTTCTGTTATTAGGTGCATATACATTTATAATTGTTATCTTGTTGCTCTACCATTTTATCATTATGTAATACTCTTTATCTCTTATATTTTATTTTAAAGCATATTTTGTTTGGTATTAGTATAGTCAATCATATTAGTTCTCTTCTGGTTACTGATTGCATGAAATATCTGTTTCCATGCTTTTATTTCAACTTGTGTCTTAGAACTTTGTGGGCAACATATAGTTGGATCTTTTTTTTGAGATTATATTTATTTATTCACGAGAGGTACAGAAAGAAAGGCAGAGTCCTAGGCAGAGGGAGAAGCAGGTTCCCCACAGGGAACCTGATGTGAGACTTGATCCCAGGACCCCTAGGTTCACCACTTGAGCAGAAGGCAGACACTCAACCACTGAGCCACTCAGGTGCTCTACTTGGGTCTTTTTTTTTTTTTTTTAAATCTGTTTTGCCATTATCTGCCTTTTAATTTTGGGAATTTAGCCCATTTAATTTTAAAGTAATTACTGATTAGGAGGAAGTTCTGCCCTATTGCTGTTTATCTTTTATATATTTTAAATCTTTTTTATTTTTCAATTCTTTCATTATTGCTTTCTATGTTTCTTTGCAGTGTACTATTTTAATTCTTTACATTTAATTTACTATATATTTTTGAATTATTTCTTAGTGGTTGCCCTGGGATTCCAAGGAACATTTTAATTTGTAATAGTGTAGTTCAGATTAATACCAGTTTAATTTCAACAGTGTATAAAAGCTATTCCTATAGCTCCATTCCCCCCCCAATGGTACTTTTGTCACAAGTTGTATCTTTTTTTTTTTTTTTTTTTTTAATCTGTGTATTCAAGAGAGACACAGAGAGAGAGAGAGGAAGAGGCAGAGACACAGGCAGAGGGAGAAGCAGGCTCCATGCAGGGAGCCCGCTGTGGGACTCCCATCTCAGGACCCCGGGATCATGACCTGAGCCAAAGGCAGATGCTCAACTGCTGAGCCACCCAGGCTTCCCACAAGTTGTATCTTTATACATTGTATGCCCATCTCATGTGAAATTGTTGCTTTATGCCGGTGTCATTCAAATCAAAAAGGAGAGGTAAGAGATACAAAAGAAAAATACATTTATTTTTTATATTTTCTAAAGATTTTATTTACTTATTTGAGAGAGAGAGTACACAGGTGGGGGGAGCAGAGAGCCTTATGTGGGGCTTGATCCCAGGATCCTGAGATCATGACCTGACCTGAAATCAGATGCTTAACTGTCTGAGCCACCCAGGAATCCTGAGAAATACATTTATACTGTCTTTTGAAATTGGCATGTCTTTTATATTTACCTATGTAGTTACTTTTACCATTGTTCTTTTTTTTTTTTTTTAAAGGTTTTATTTATTTACTCATGAGAGAGACAGAAAGAGAGGCAGAGACACAGGCAGAGGGAGAAGGAGGCTCCATGCAGGGAGCCTGATGGGGGACTCGATCCCGGGACCCCAGGATCACACCCTGGGCTGAAGGCGGTGCTAAACTGCTGAGCCACCTGGGCTGCCCTGTTCTTTATTTCTTCGTGTGGATTCAAGTTACTGTCTGGTTTTCTTTCATTTCAGCATGAAGGACGTCATTTAGCATTTCTTGTAGGATAGATCCATTAGCAATGAATTCTTTCAGATTTTCTTCCTCTGAGAATATATTATTTTTTCTTTTAATTTTGAAAGATAATTTTACAAGGTAAAGATTCTCAGTTGACAGGTTTTTTTTTTTTTTTCCTTTTAGTATTTTGATTATGTCATCCCACTGCCTTCTGCTTTTATGGTTTCTGATGAGAAGTCAGCTGATAATGATAGTGAGGATCCCTTGTATGTGATGAGTCACTTCACTGTAGCTTTTTTCAAGATTCTCTTTTTGTTTTTGAACTATTTGATAAATATAGTGTGCCTCGGTGTGAATTTCACTGAATTTCTCCTGCTTAGAGTTTGGTAAGCTTCTTGGATTTGTAGATTAATGTATTTCATTAAATTTGAGAAGTTTTTAGCCACTGTTTCTTCAAATATTATTTCTGGTCTTTTCTTTCTCTCCTCTCTTTTTGGTACTGCCATTTTGCTTTTGATGTGCCAGATGGTGTCCCACAGATCTTTTAGACTTTGTTATATTTTCTTCATTCATTTTTTCTTTCTGATCCCAAGGCTGATATATCTTTAAGATTACTTGTTCTTTATCCTGCTTTTTCAAATCTGCTGTTAAGCCCATATAGTGAATTTTTCATTTCAGTTATTATACTTTTCAATTCCAGAATTTCTATTTGATTCTTTTAAAAATTTCTGTCTCTTTGTTAATATTCTTTATCTGGTGAGACAGAGTTCTTATGTTTTCCTTTAATTCTTCAGACATAATTTCCTTTTGCTTTTGAACATATTTATTTGAAGTCTTTGTCCAGTAAGTCTAATGTCTGGGATTCCTTAGGAAGAATTTTTAGTGATTTCCTTTTTTTCCTGTGTTATGGGCCTGTCTTTTTTCTTTACATGTATGCATTTTTTTGTTGTTGAAATTGGACATTTTGAGCATTATAATACGGCATGTTCTAGGAAATTAGACTCTCCTTTCCCCCCAGAGATGTTGCTACTTGTAGCTGTTGTTAGTTTGTTTAGGAACTTTTCTGAACTAATTTTGTAGCGTATATAATCTTTGTCATGTGTGCCCACTGAAGTTTATGTCTAAGTTCTGTCAGCTAATGATTGAACAGGTATATCCTTAAACATTTAGTACCAACAATATCTATCCCCTAGTGTCTTCAGAAGGGTCTTGTGGTTTTGTTGGAGTATTTGTTCCTTGAGCACTGGCCACTTTACAACTCTAGTTAGCCTTAATTTCCTGTTTGTCTAGAGGTGAAGGTCATTCAGAAATGAGAGTGTAGGGACTCCTTGGATAGGATGAACTCAGGGAGAGCCATACTGAGAATCTTAACCAAATAATCGAAAACAAAGACAGAGAATCTTAAAAGAAGCAAGAGTGAAGTGACTCCTTACATACAAGGAATCCTCATATTTAACAGCTGACTGTTCTGACTTCTTACCGGAAATTAAAGAGGCCAGGAAGTGGTGAGATAACGTAGTCAAAGTACTGAAAGAAAAAAACTGTCAACCAAGAGCTGGCAAAATTTCTCAGCATGTGCACAGCCCTGGGCATACACGTTGTGTCCTAGATTCAACAGGAATCTGTTGAAGCTGTTCAAGGTTCTTATTTCTCAAAATATCTCATTGCCCAGGCTTTCTTCTCAAGGTGTTTGGTCAGTTTGTTTGCCCCAACTGTTAGTCATTGTGTCAGGCAGCAGGTACTGAAATTGTCTGCCTGCTTATGTTTTTGACAAACATCCTTTGTGTTCTGTAGTGGCGTTAGCTCTGGAGGAAGTCTGAGTTAGCAGCATTAGGTGAGTTAAAGCAAGACTTTTCAGCACATCTTCCAGGGAACCACTAGATCGGTCAAAACAATTCCAGTTTGTATGTGAATGAGGTTTGTTTCGCCATCCCAGTACCAGGAATGTGGGCTGTTGTTTTCATGGTCACCGCTGATCTGCAGAGTCCAGGATAGGAGAAGAGTAAGTTAAATGCTATAAAGCTCTATGTTCTTACCCAGATTTAGCTGTTTTCCTGGAATAAGTACTCTCTGGATTGCAATAAGTTTTTGGTTAGTTTCTGGTGTTCTGGAAAAGTTGATTCTGACAGTTTTTAGTTGCGTTTGCCATTTATTATTCCAGGGTTTTGTGAACATTACTCCCCATTTGTTTATTATACTATACTTATTTTTGGGCTATATGTATTAGTATAAATCAAGTGAATTTTATGTTTCATGGAGCATACAGAGGGTCAGTATATTCTCTTTTTCAGTGCTTTATTTTTTAAGGATTTTAGGTACTTAGATGCAATATAAATAAAGGCTTTCTGGCCATTATAAACACTATAATAAGCATCCTTTTACTTAGATTTTTGGTTACTTTGTGTATTTGAGGCTAAGATTTTGATGGTGGAATTGCTAGGTGAGAATATTCATTTTTGATAGATTTTTCTAGATTTCCCTTTAAATTTCCCAGGAAATTAAGGCTAACTAGAGTTGTAAAGTGGCTAGTGCTCAAGGAACAAATACTCAAAACACTCCAGTTTATACTTTAACCAGTAGTATATGGGGATATCTCTTTACACCTTTCCATTATCTTTCCATTATTGGGTATCAGATTTATCTTAAGAAAATTTGGGTTGAAAAGAGCATCTCTTTAATTTCTTATTCCTTCATTTTTGTATTATTTTACTTTTTTTTCTATTGAAGTTCAGTTTGCCAACATATAGTATAATACCCAGTGCTCAATCCCATCTTTATTTTCTTTTTTTTTTTCCTAAAGATTTTAATTTATTTGAGAGAGAGAGAGAACAAGCTGGGAGGTGGGGCATAGGGAGACGGAGAAGCAGACTCCTTACTGATCAGAGAGCCCCATGTGGGGCTTTATCTCAGGATCCTGGGATCATGATCTGAGCCAAAGGAAGACACATAATGGTTGAGTCACCCAGGCACCCCTATTCCTTTATTTTCAAAATATCTTTTTAAAAAAGATTTATTTTAGAGTGGGTGAGAGGGGGAGGGACAGTGAGAGAGGGAGAATCTCAAGCAGACTCCTTGCTGAGTGTGGAGCCTGACACAGGGCTTGGTCTCACAACCCTGAGATCAAGAGTCAGACGCTTAACCCTTAATTTAAGATTTTATTTTTTTGACAGAATGAGCATGAGCAGAAGAAGAGAGTGAGTCAGAGGGAGAGGGAGAAGCAGGCTCCCTGCTGAGCAGAGTGTGCCATGTGGGGCTTGATCTCAAGACCCTGGGAACATGACCTGAGTTGAAGGCAGACACTTAACTGACTGAGCCATCCAGGCACCCTGCCTTCATGTTTAAAATATCGTTTTGGGGGCAGCCCCGGTGGCTCAGCGGTTTAGCGCTGCCTTCAGCTCAGGGCATGATCCTGGAGTCCCGGGATGGAGTCCCTGCATGGAGCCTGCTTCTCCCTCTGCCTGTGTCTCTGCCTCTCTCTCTCTCTCTCTCTGTGTTCTCTCATGAATAAATAAATAAAATCTTAAAAAAAAAATACCTTTTTTGTACATACCTTCTACCATGTTTTTTTTTTAATTCTTTAATTCTTAATTCTTTAATTTTTAAAAAATTCTTATTTATTCATGAGACAGAGAGAGCAGGGGGTGGGGGGTGCAGAGACACAGGCAGAGGGAGAAGCAGGCTCCATGCAGAAGCCTGATGAGGAACTCAATCCGGGGACCTGATCTGGGGACCATGTCCTGAGCCAAAGGCTGACGCTCAACTGCTGAGCCACCGAGGCATCCCTTGTTTTTCTTGTTAAGAAAATTTTATAAAATATTTGCCATGTCTAAGGGGTGCCTGGGTGGCTCAGTCGATTGGGCATCAGACTCTCGATTTTAGCTCATGTTGTATCTCAGGGTCATGAGATCTGAGTCCTGTGTCAGGCTCTGCCCTCAGTGGGGAGTCTACTGGAGATATTTTCTCCGTCCACTTCTCTCCCTCCCCCTGCTTCTGCACATGTGCGAGCACGGTTTCTTTCTCTAAAATAAATCTTAAAAAAATATTTGCCATGGGGATCCCTGGGTAGCGCAGTGGTTTGGCGCCTGCCTTTGGCCCAGGGCGCGATCCTGAAGACCCGGGATCGAATCCCATGTCGGGCTCCCGGTGCATGGAGCCTGCTTCTCCCTCTGCCTGTGTCTCTGCCTCTCTCTCTCTCTCTCTCTCTCTCTGTGTGTGACTATCATAAATAAATAAAAATTTATTTAAAAAAAATTGCCATGTCTAGTACCAGTATTTTTTCCAAGTTTCTTTGTGGCTTTTTAAATTAGTATATGATGGGGCACCTGAGTGGTTCAGTTGGTTAAGCATCCAACTCTTGCTTTCAGCTCAGGTCATGATCTTAGGTTGTGAGATCGAGTTGTGTCTGGCTAGTGCTCAGTGTGGAGTCACGCTGGAGATTTTCTCTCTCCCTCTCCCTCCCTCTCGCCCCCTGCTGCCCCCTGCTGGCGAATGTTCTCTTGCTGTCTCTCCAAATCTTTTAAAAATGTTAACAATTTATAATAAAAACTTTAAAGAATTTGTTTATGATGTTTTAAAAATGTACTTAAGGGGACGCCTGGGTTGCTTTAGCGGTTAAGCGTCTGTCTTTGGCTCAGGGCATGATCCCATCATCAAATCCCACATTGGGCTCCCTGTGGGGAGCCTGCTTCTCCCTCTGTCTGTGTCTCTGCCTCTCCCTCTGTGTCTTTCATGAATAAATAAATAAAATCTGTAGAAAGAAAGAAAAAATGAAAATGTACTTAAGGTTTTTTGAAGTGTTTTCAAATTGACAGTCAAAAAGAAGGTAAGAAAAGCTTCCTTTTTTCATATTCTTGTACGGGGTAGAAATATAGTTTAGAAAATCTCAAGTTTTGCCCAGACATGTTTATGCTCTTGCTTTTTTATAGTTAATAGCACAGTTAAATATTGGCTAATATTACTACTTACTGAGTACCTCCTGTCTGAGGAATTTCATTTTATTAAATCTTGGCTATGTCTTGCCAGATGTCAACATTCTTTTGTACAGATAAGGATATTTGGTCCCTGAAAGGTGATGACATTTAGTCAGAACCCATAATTATGTTCCAGATAGAGCTAAGATTTGAATCCAGATTGTCTCTGAGGCTCTAGAGCCCATATACTTCCTATTTACCAAATTATCTCTCCATAAGGTATTTCCCAGTTTCCTTGCAGAGGGAAGGGGAGCTGGGTGAGACAAATAATACAATTGTGTTTTTCTCAGCCACTAAAAATACTACCAAAGGAATAGTATTTCTTGTATGTTCTTGCAGAGATGTTTTATACACAAAGAAAGATGTTTGTATAAATGTGTATAATTTTTTTTAAAGATTTCATTTATTTATTCATGAGAGACATAGAGAGAGACAGAGACACAGGCAGAGGGAGAAGCAGGCTCCATGCAGGGAGCCCAATACGGGACTTAATCCCGGGACTCCAGGATCACAACCTGAGCCTAAGGCAGACGCTTAATCGCAGAGCCACCCAGGTGTCCCTAAATGTGTATACTTTTTGAAAAAAATTTATTTTAGAGAGTGTGTGCGTTTGCGCAGATGAGTAAGAGGAGAGGTAGAGGGAGAAAGAGAATCTCAAGCAAACTCCCCACTGAACCTGGAGCCTGACGCAGGGCTTGATTCCACAACCCTGATCACAGCCTGAGCCAAACTGAAGAGTCGGTTGCCCAATCAACTGAGACCTGCAGGTGCCCCTAAATATGTATACTTTCTATTTCTACGCAGCTTTTTTTTTTTTTTTTAAGATTTTTTATTCATTCATGAGAGACAGAGAGAGAGAGAGGCAGAGACACAGGCAGAGGGAGAAGCAGGCTTCATGCAGGGAGCCCGACGTGGGACTCGATCCTGGATCTCCAGGATCACGCCCTGGACTGAAGGTGGTGCTAAACCGCTGAGCCACCAGGACTGCCCAGCTTTTTTTTTTTTTTTTTTTAAAGAAAAGATGTATTTACTTATTTTAGAGATAGCATGCAGTGGGGAGAGGCAGAAGGCAAGGGAAAGAATCCCAAGCAGATTCCCTGCAAGGGAGGAGCCAGATGCAGGGCTCGATCTCATGACACTGAGATCATGACCTGAGCCAAAATCAAGAGGTAGCTGACCAACCAACTGAACCACCCAAGCATCCCACTATTCTAAACAGTTGTAATACATGAGGGATCCCTGGGTGGCGCAGCGGTTTAGCGCCTGCCTTTGGCCCAGGGCGTGATCCTGGTAGACCCGGGATCGAATCCCACGTCGGGCTTCCGGTGCTTGGAGCCTGCTTCTCCCTCTGCCTATGTCTCTGCCTCTCTCTCTCTCTCTCTGTGACTATCATAAAAAAAAAAAAAAAAAAAAAAAAAAATTTTAAACAGTTGTAATACATGAAATGAGGGAATATGTATTTGTTGAGTACTTGTTGTATGCCAGGTTCTACTAGGCCTATTTATATTTGAGGAAAGTTCTTAAAACTGGTTACGTTGAAAAGTTGTACAAAGATTTAAAAATGAAGCTTTTACATAAAAATGTTAAAAATACTAGTAAAACTCATTTATAATTGTTTTCAGAGTTAATATCATGGTATGATGAAGCATCACAGTTCATTATGAATTGAATGTTAGATTAATTTAAAAACACTGAAAATTGAGAAGCAGATATTGTGACAGGTTGAGAATAAAACTGCATACTGTTGCCTCAAAAATGAGGTATGATTGTCAGTTGTAGAAGCTAGTTTTGTGTGACCAGGGTTTTCCTCTTAACCTTTTTATAGATAAGAATCTTCACCAACCTGCCAGCGGTGGGTGCCTTTAGATAAATGCAGTTGGATACGGAGCTACTAAAGAAAAGAAAGAGAGCCAGGGAAGATGAGGGAAGAAAGACTTTGTAAGGAAGATTCATAAATTATAGCTGTAATTTTATTTTTTATTTTTTTAAAGATTTTATTTATTCATGAGAGACAACAGAGAGAGGTAGAGACACAGGCAGAGGGAGAAGCAGGCTCCTTGCAAGGAGCTGGATGTGGGACTCAATCCCAGGACCAGGATCATGCCCTGAGCCAAAAGCAGATGCTCAACTGCTGAGCCTCTCGGGTGTCCCTATACCTGTAAATTAATTAATTAATTAATTAATTAATTCATTCATTCATTCATTCATTCATTCATTCTTTTTGCTGGGTACAGTATACTTTATTGATGGTACATGACAAGGTAGGGCTCCCCAAGCCCCTCCCCTTTCTCGGGGTCTAGGATGTAAATTGGAGGTCAGGAGATTCTCAGTGTGTTGGGGGATTAAGTTGGGGCAGGGACTCCCCAACAGCTGAGGGCCTCTCTCTTCCTCTTGTTCTTGCTGGGGCTGGTGGTCCAGGAAGCTCTTACTCCTTGGAGGCCATGTGGACCATGAGGTCCACCACCCGGTTGCTGTAGCTGAATTCATTGTCATACCAGGAAATGAGCTTGACAAAAAGGTCATTGAGGGCAATGCCAGCCCCGGCGTCGAAGGTGGAAGAGTGGGTGTCACTGTTGAAGTCGCAGGAGACAACGTGGTCCTCAGTGTAGCCCACGATACCCTTGAGGGGGCCCTCTGATGCCTGCTTCACCACCTTCTTGATGTTGTCATATTTGGCAGGTTTCGCCAGGCAGCAGGTCAGATCCACAACTGACACGTTGGGGGTGGGGACACGGAAGGCCATGCCAGTGAACTTCCCGTTCAACTCAGGGATGACCTTGCCCACAGCCCCGGCGGCACCAGTGGAAGCAGGGCTGATGTTCTGGGCAGCCCCTCGGCCGTCATGCCACAGCTTCCCAGAGGGGCTGTCCACGGTCTTCTGGGTGGCAGTGATGGCATGGACAGTGGTCATGAGGCCTTCCATGATGCCGAAGTGGTCATGGATGACTTTGGCTACAGGAGCCAAGCAGTTGGTGGTGCAGGAGGCATTGCTGACAATCTTGGGGGAGTTCTCATACTTCTCGTGGTTCGTGCCCATCACAAACATGGGGGCATCAGCAGAAGGAGCAGAGATGATGACCCTCTTGGCCCTGCCCTTCAAGTGAGCTCCAGCCATCTCCATGGTGGTGAAGACCCCAGTGGACTCCACAACATACTGAGCACCAGCATCACCCCATTTGATGTTGGCGGGATCTCGCTCCTGGAAGATGGAGATGGACTTCCCATTGATGATAAGTTTCCCGTTCTCAGCCTTGACTGTGCCGTGGGTAGAATCATACTGGAACATGTACACCATGTAGTTGAGATCAATGAAGGGGTCATTGATGGCGACAATATCCACTTTGCCAGAATTAAAAGCAGCTCTGGTGACCAGGCGCCCAATACAGCCAAATCCGTTCACTCCGACCTTCACCATTGTGTCTCAGGGACGCGGCTGGCACCGCATCAGAAGATGCAACTGTCTGTCGAACGGGGAAGAGCAGAGAGCCCCTATACCTGTAATTTTAGATGTTGGTGATATTAAGTAGTTTGTTCCAAAGTTGAAGTAGTGAATCAAGAACGTTGACTTTCTGCCTAGGAAAATTCTAGGAAACAAAAGTATGGATATAAAACTGGAGAAAAGGCTCATTGAAGCTCATTTTATTATCCCATTTCTATGGTAACACAATTGAAAAGCAGCAGATGCCATCTAAGTTTTCAACTTAAGTTTAGCATTTTAAGAAAATGAGTATATTATGACATTATATTTAGCTTCCTCAGGTAATTTTTTTAAATTAAAAGACTATTTTTAAAAACAGTTTTAGATGCAAAATTGAGTGCAAGATATGGAAATTCCCATATACCCTCCACCCCCAAGCATGCATAGCCTCCCCCATGATCAGCACCGCCCCCCCCCCCCCACTAGAGTCGTACATGTTACACCTGATGACCCTGTATTGACACATCATAATCACCCAGTCCATAGTTTACATCAAAGATCATTCTTGGTGGGTTTGGACAAATACATAACGACATGACATGTACCCATCATTATGGTATCACACAGTGTTTTCACATACCCCATGTGCTCTGCCTGTTGTTCCCTGCCACCTCCCTCAGCCACAGCAACCATCGATCTTTTAGGAGTTTCTGTAGTTTTGCCTTTTCCAGAATGTCATATAATAGGAATCAGTATAGTATGTGGCCTTCTTAGATTGGCTTTCACTTTGTAATAGGCACTTACAATTCTTCTCTATTTAGGATTCTGCTCATTTATTTTTAGCACTGAATAATATTCTGTAGTCTGGGTATAGCATAGTTTATCCTTTCACTTTACCAGAGGGCATCCTAGTTTCTGTTAAGTTTTGGCAATTATGAATAAATATAATTCTCTGAGTTAGCTGCCATAAACATCTTTTTTAGGGAGGTATAACTGGCATATAATGTTACATTTATTTCAAGAATATAGTGTAATGATCACAAGAAGTCTAATTAACATCCATCACCATACGCAGTTACAAAAACATTTTTTAAAGAAAAATAATTTAAAAAAATCTAGCTTTGTTTTGTCTAGGTTCATCACTTTTTCTCGTGACATATATGGAGAATTTTCATGTTTGTCATTTGTACGTCTTCTTTGGTGTCTGTTGTCATCTTTTGCCTGTTTTTAAATTGGTTTTCTTGTTGAGTTTCAAGAGTTCTTTTACATAACTATTTGTACATAACAGTTGTTTATTACATTAATAGTCTTATGAATATTTTCTTCTAGTCTGTGGCTTGTCTTCTCATTCTTGGTCTTAAGTCTCTTAATTTTTATGTTCACTCTCCCACTCTTCCTCCTCCCCCCCCTTTTTTTTTTGCGAATATTAACTAAGGAAACTAAATTTTATACCCTATAGATAATTGAGTCTTAATCAGATTAAGGTTTTGTTTGCTTATTTTTGCAAGACTGCTGTGTGTGTCCATCAGAAAACACATTAAGGCTTGGTTTCTTTCTTTTTTGTGTGAGATCTTATGAACCATTGGTCATCATTGCCAGTATTTATTTTTAAATTGCTGATTAAGTGGCAATAGTCCATTTCTTCATTTATTAAGTGAAAGATCAAAGAAACTTGTTGCATCAACATTTTGTATAGGAAATTTAGAATAAATGTTTTCCCCCCCTTTATTTACCAGCTATCCTAAATAATGAGATGGTAGTCTAGCATCCTCCAAAGTGACCAATGAGTTTAATTTTTCACTGCCATTATGAACTCATAGATTTATTTATTTATTTATTTTTTTGAACTCATAGATTTAAATATACTTGATACTTTTTAGTTAATTGCAATTATTTTATTAATTTTTGGCCAGTGGGAGCATCTTCTAGTTAGCTTTGGAGTCCTTTTGACTTGATTCCAAGCATCTTGCATAACTTTTTACTTTCTTTTATGACATGGTATTTCAGCTTCATCTTGTACATATCCTGCTCTTAGACCTGGTGTCAGCCTAATGGAAATACCTAATAGTTCCATATGTTTTATTGGTAGGGTCGCATAACTTCATGTGTACTTACGTCATGACATTCAGTAGACATTTGAAAAAATACACATAAATTGAAAGAGAATAATATTTTTATTTCACTCGTAAATAACTAATGGTTTGCCTGCTGGATACTGTATATATAAATACTTTGTAATCAGATTGGACGTAGCCACTCTTATTTCTTGTCTCATGTTGATTTTCTCTCAGTACTTTAAAAGAAAATTATGGCTATTACTCCCCCAAATCCCACTTCACAATCCCACTTCATTGAAAGGAATGTAGCTCAACCTAATGTTGAAATTGAACTTCTTTTAGCTAGTAGTTTGTACAGCATCTGACAGATGTTGGGTACTCTCTTTGTCTCAAATTGAAGATACCCCATGGCTGTATATGACTTGGCTTATGATGCTCTGGGTGTCTCAGTGCACTGCTTGGGAGCCATAGACTAGATACTTCTGCCCAGTTTCTGTTGTAACTAGTGGTGTGCATTTTAAGTTTTTGTTTTGTTTACTAATCTCTATACCAACCTGCGGCTTGAATTCAAAACCCCGAGATCAAGAGTTGCATGCTCTTCTGACTGACTGAGCCTCCCAGGTGCCCCCAGTGGTGTGCATTTTATTTTATTTTATTTTTTTAAAGATTTTATTTATTTATTCATGAGAGACAGAGAGAAGCAGAGACATAGGCAGAGGGAGAAGCAGGCTCCCTGCAGAGGCTTAATGTGGGACTTGATCCTCAGACCCCAGAATCACGCCCTGAGCCGAAGGCAGACGCTCAACTGCTGAGCGTCCCCAGGTGTCCCATGGTGTACTGTTTAAAAGTTATTGTTAAGGTTTTTTGATTGTTCCATTCTCCAGTTAGTTTCTCATTTAAGATTTACTTGAGAATAGATTATGTGATTATGAAATGTGACAGGAACCCATCTCCCTCTGTCCCCCAAGGAATATACCATTCCTTTAAAAATGGTTTATTAATTACTGAAGGATATATTTTTTAAAGATTTATTTATTTATTTATATTGACACGGAGAGAGAGAGAGAGAGAGAGAGAGAGAGAGAGGCAGAGACACAGGTAGAGGGAGAAGCAGGCTCCATCTGGGATCATGCCCTGGACTGAAGGTAGCGCTAAACCGCTGAGCCACCCAGGCTGCCCCTTACTGAATGATATTTATTATAATTTTTTAAATGAGAAAACTTTTTTTTTTCTTTGTATTAGAGTGACAGCTAGTGATAGCACTTTTGGTTTTGTTTAAAGGCTTTTGTTTAAAGGTTTTGTTTAAAGGTTTTTCTTTAAAGGTTTTGTTTAAATGTCCAGTGTGCATTTTCCCCTGATACTTAATAAATGTATATATTCTTTGATTTGGACAGCTGTATGTAAGACTGAATTGTGTCCTTCCCAGTCTTTCACTTTGTAGGCGGAAGGTGGAATTATTTCCTGTGTGTTTTGGATGCTCATTTTCTAACAAATGACATTTTTTTTTTTAAAGATTTATCTATTTGTTTGAGAGAGTGTGTGTGTGCATGTGTGCGTGCTTGCACATGAGTGGGGGGAGGAGCAAAAGGAAAGAGGGGAGAGGGAGCACCCTCCTCCCTGAGTGGGGAGTTGAACATGGGGCTGGGTCTCAGAACTCTGAGGTCATGACCTGAGCTAAAACCAAGAGCTGGACACTTAACTGTGCCACCCAGGTGCCTCAACAACACCTGACCTTCTAATCCTCAGAGTCTGAACTTTCACTTTCACTTTAAAGCTTTGCTCTTTATTTTATTATTATTTTTGATATTGAAATCCAGTTGATACACAAGGTTACATTAGTTTCGGGTGTATAGTATAGTGATTCCACAAGTCTATATGTTATATGATGCTCACCACAAGTGTGGCTACCATCTGTTACCACACAATGGTATTACAATACCATCTACTATATTCCCTGTGCTGCTGTACCTTTCTTGCCGGTGATTTATTCGCTCCGCAACTGGAAGCCTGTACCTCCTACTCCTCTTTACCCATTTTGCTCAACTGCCCGCCCCCCTCCCCTTTGGCAATCATTAGTTTTGTTCTCTGTATTTATGAATCTGTTTCTTATGCTCTTCAAATTTTGGTCTCATCTGGAGGTTGATTTTACAGATTGAGTTAAATCAATTTCTTGAACTAACATTAGTTTTTTGTTTTCTTGTCATTAGTTATATGGTGGACATTGGCATTGAAAAGGCATTCATGCATTAATTTTCATTACAATGAACTTCAGAATTTTATATTTTAAAATTTTATTTTGGGGCACCTGGTGGTTCAGCGGTTGAGTGTCTCCCTTTTGCACAGGACATGATCCCGGGGTCCTGGGATCAAGTCCTGTATTGGGCTCCCCATGAGGAGCCTACTTGTCTCTCTGCCTATGTCTCTGCTTCTCTCTCTGTCTCATGAATAAATAAACAAAATCTTTAAAAAAAATAAATAAAATTTTATTTTACACATATGTCTTGTCTTAGGTATATTGCTCTAATCAGTGACACTGAGAATGTTGAGAAGCTGAGTGAGAAACATGAAATCACCATGTCATTTAGTGAATTTCTGTGAGTGACATGGGGGACTCTAAATGTATATTTGTTTAGATAAGCATCTGGGGATAGAAGAGAAACTAAAGATTAAGCCTGGTGGTAATATACAAGAAAAGTACAGAAAAGAAACAATAACTCTTGTAAAGAGTAAAATTTCTATTAAAGTACAGCTATAAACAAATATTAGTAAATTTGAAAGAACTGATTATATAACAATCTGAGTTGGATGGCAGTTGGTCTGTGGGGATGTGCATGATAAATTATTGTCAAGCCTGTAAATGTGAATGCTAGTTTGCATTTACTGGACACAGATCGTAAACTTCAAACATACTATCATGGGTTGTTGATAATATCATTCACTGTTGATATGAACCTCTCTAAACTTTATCTGCTTCATCTGAAGGATTATAGCTATCCTATTATAAGCTTAAACAATTTTATGGTAATATTCCTATTTTAAGGGAAATCCCTTTTTCTTTTACTTATTTCTTTTTAATTTATTAAAGATTTATTTATTTGAGAGAGTGTGTGTATGAGTTGGGGGAAGGGCAGGAGAGAATCTCAGACTCCCCACTGAGTGAGGAGCCTGACGTGGGGCTCAATCTCAGGGCCCTGAGATCATGACCTGAGCCGAAATTAGGAGTTGGACACTTAAGTAACTGAGCCACTCAGGCACTCCTTTTATTTTAATTTAATTTAATTTAATTTTGTTTTGTTTTATTTTATTTTATTTTATTTTATTAATTTTATTTCATTTCATTTCATTTTTTATTTTTATTTTTTTTAAGATCTTATTTATTCATGAGAGACACACAGAGAGAGGCAGAGACACAGGCAGAGGGAGAAGCAGGCTCCATGCTGGGAGCCTGATGCAGGACTCGATCCCGGGACTCAGGGATCACGCCCTGGGTTGAAGGCAGTGCTAAACTGCTGAGCCACCTGGGCTGCTCCTTTTATTTGATTTTAAAATAAGATTGGCAGTATTCTTTTTTTGTAAGTTATATATTTTTTTGTTTTATTTATTTTTAAAGATTTTATTTATTTATTCATGAGAGACACAGAGAGAGGAGGCAGAGACACAGGCAGAGGGAGAAGCAGTCTCCATGCAGGGAGCCTGACACGGGACTCGATCCCGGGTCTCCAGGATCACATCCTGAGCCAAAGGCAGACACTCAACTACTGAGCCACCTAGGCGTCCCTGACTTTTTTTGTTTTAAAATTGTTTCAGAATAATTCATAAGATAGTTTAAGATACCAAATAATACCTGTGCAGAGTTACTATAGCAGACTGAGGCTATTGTCCACAGGAAGACCTGCCTGCAAGGTGGATCCTTGGCTGGCAGCCAAGAACTTGACTGTTAAGTTCCCTATGGTACATAAAACTTTTCCTAAATGAGAATAGTGGCTCACTGTGTCTCAACTGTTGATAAAAGCAGTGCGGTATCTGCTGATGACCTGCTTTCTTTCTGGGAGTCTGGAATTCTGGTTGATGTTAGGCTCCATGGAGACCCTGGCTCAGTCTGAGGAGCTGCCTGGCAGACACTTCACGTGTTACTGTTGCTAGAAGAGTTCAGTTTGTTGCTGTGAACGCCCTGCAGGAGGATTGGAAGCTTGAGCCTGGTGTCCTCTGGATTTTTCTCTGCTTGCCTTTTCCTTTGCTGTTTTTGCTTTGTATCCTTTCACGAAATAGATATCATCCGAGAGTATGATATATGCTGAGTTATGTGGGTGACCTTGGGGACCCTCCCAAAAGCAGTACTGAAAGACTTACAATTTTCCATTGTAAGTTCTATTCCCAGTCTCATTCTTGCACCCCCCCATCCCCACCCCCCAGTCTTACTTTTTTCCTCTCAGCTAATTCTTTTGGCATTTATTTCTTTGTTTCTAAATAATATACTTAAACTGCTATTTTTTCCAGATACTAGTTTTAGGTGTGGCATATTAACTGGGTATTATGGTAGATGACTATTTAGGTTTCATGCCCTTTTCCTGAATTCCCTTTAGCCTTCTGATATAATCATCCCTTTCACAATGTTTGATTGAATCAGTGTTCATTGTTTTCATTATGATGACTGGACAAATATTGTGTAATGCGGAGCTAGGCAGTAGACTACAATTTCATTTTCTCGTCTACTTTTTTCTTTTCCTAGCAGTTAATGGTTATTTCTTATTTTTATTTGCTTTTCTATTCTGTTCTTATGACAGATTTATTCCAAAAGCCCAAAGCAGCTCTTTACCAGATCTTACTGTTCTTTTCCATGTGGTCAGAGGTCTGTAAACCCCATTGTCCCCAGGAGCTCTTCCTCTTATGTCACTGTGGACTGTGTCACTAGTTGGTCACAGGCTTGTTTTCCTGGTGCTTCCATTGCTGCTTTCCAAGGTTATGCTCAAGTTGTTGGCATTCTTGAGAAAATGTATGGGAAGTACCTTCCTTGACAGTGTGTCTGAAAATGTCTTTATTTCTACCATTATGCTTGAATGGTTGTTGGAGCTAGTTTCCTTTTAGAGTTTTGAAACTATTTCTTTACTGTCTTTAAATTTCCAGTGTTCCTGTTGGCAAATTGGCACTGATCCTTTGTAAGTGCTCTTCCTGGTTGGAATCTATTTTAGTATCATCTTTCTATCCCATTGTGCTCTGAAACTTCATAATGTGCTTCAGTGTGGGTCTCTTCTTTTATTGTGTGGGGTGCTTAGTGGTCACTTGTGATCTGAGCACTCTTGTCCTTTAATTCTGAGAAAACTTCTTTCTATGTCATTTGAAGAACAAAATGTATTATGTGTGCAGATACTGTTTACAAAATTCGGCATTCCCAAATAATAGGTTAATACTGGGTAGAGTTTCAGTATGTAGTGTATTAACTATAGAAACAACAGAAAGCTGCTTCTACTGAATTTTAGCCTGGTATTTATCAATAAAGAACGATTATAAAATACAGAATTTGACTTTTTTTTTAAAGATTTTATTTATTTATTCATGAGAGACAGAGAGAGAGAGAGAGAGAGGAAGAGAGAGAGAGAGGAAGAGAGACACAGGCAGAGGGAAAAGCAGGCTCCATACAAGGAGCCCAATGTGGGACTCGATCTCGGGTCTCCAGGATTACGCCCTTGGCCGAAGGCAGACGCTCAACTGCTGAGCCACCCAGGCGTCCCTGAATTTGTTTGACTTGTAAACTAGTTAAGCAGGTTATTGGTTTTCTGGAATAGGTCTTTTCCTCTGTTGACATTATCAAGTTTAATAAACCACTAGAGTAATTCTCAGAAGCTCATTTCGGGAGACTTTAACGCTGTGATCTTTCTTTCTTCCCTATTTAGATTACTTTGTCCTTTTGCATGGGTGAGTGATTATTACTACATGTGCTGATTAATTCTAGTTCCTGAGCAGAAAAACTATTTTAAGAATAATGTGTATCCTAGTTCTTTGGAGAAAAAGTGAATGGTTTTAAGCTACTGTTAGTTAAGTTTGAATGTAGTTTTATGAAACTTTTTTTTTTTTTGCTTTACCTCAATTATAACTGTCATAAAAGTTAATTTAGTACTTTTTTGTCAGATACTGCAGAAGTAACATTTTTTACCTTTAGTATAGTGCAACTCCTGCATCTGTACTGTATTTTATATGCAACATACATACTTAATATTTTAATGTTTGTGGATTAGTATTTTCGATTTGTTTAACCACTGTGCTGCTAAGGTTTTGCCATCTCATGCCCATTTTTCTCTTTACAGTTTTAGTTTAATTAATTAATTAATTTTAAAAAAGATTTTATTTATTTACTCATGAGAGACACACACACACAGAGGCAGAGACACAGGCAGAGAGAGAAGCAGGCTCCATGCAGGGAGCCTGATGTGGGACTTGATCCCGGGTCTCCAGGATCAGGCCCTGGGCTGAAGGCGGCGCTAAACCGCTAAGCCACCCTGGGATCCCCCCAGCTGAGATATTGTCTAGATTGCTTGTTTCATCATTTACTGAGAGAGTTCTGTGATAATGATAATTGGGGATTTGTCTATTTCTCTCTTTAATTTTGTCAGTTTTGCTTCATGTATTTGAAGCTGTTATTAGACGTGTACATGTGTAGAATTACATCATTTATGATTGTGGGGATGTCCTTTATTTCTGCAGTACTTGTCTTGCAGTCTATTTTGTCTGATATTATAGTCACTCCACCTTTCTGATGTTATTTATATGTTTGTATGGTATATCTTTTCCATTCATTTGCTTTTAACCTTTCTGTGTAGTAATTATTTTTAAAGTGCATCTCTTGTAAACAGCAGATCACTGAATCTTGCTTCTTTGTGCACCCTGATTTCTCTGCCTTTTTATTGGAATGTATATTCGATTGCCCGTAATGTAATTATTGGTTTTAATTCTATATTACGATTTGTCTTCTGTGTAATTAATCTTTTCTTTGGAGGTTTCCTTTTTTCCTCTTTTGCTTCTGGCTTCCCATGTGGGCTCTATTGACACTGAAGTGGGGTGGCCTCATTACCACTGGGTGGTGGTGAAAATCCTAACTCTCTGTTAGGCCTCTGAGACTACCTAGCAGGAATGGAGCAGGATGCTTAGTTACTTACAGTTTGGGGGTAGAAGTCCAGATTCTTCACTGGAAGAATCTCCATTGATACCCTTGCAAGATTGGCCGGTGTGAAAGGCCCAGCTCCCTACTTGGGGCACCCCATGAGGGTGCAAATCTAATTTCCCTCTTACTGGTGTGGTTCAGGGGAGGGCTACAGATTTTTCCTGGTGTTTGCCTGGGGTAGACCATTATTATCTAAAAGGTTTCCTCTTGTAGGGCAGCTCCTTTCCTAGTCCTTTGGCTAGAGAGAGCAGGCATTTGTTGTTTCATCTGTGCCCATCAGTGTTTCTGGGTTTTGGACTGAATTCCAAGTCTGGGATGTAGAGGCAAAAAGAAAACTCAGGGAACTTCCAACTCTGTTCTTAGAATCCTGAGGTCCCTAACCTACTAACCTTCTTCTCTATCAGTCGGTTGTCCTTTTTTTTTTTTTTTAAATCTAATATCCAGGATTTTTAGTTGTACTTCACCAAGAGGAGTAGGGTAAGTATTCTTTCTTCAAATGTTTACAAATTTACACCCATTCTTCTTTTCCGTTAGAAGTAGAAATTTTTAATTTTTGTGTTTTTTTTCCTTACCTTTAGCTATTTCTACTCAAATTTACCATGGATCCTTGAGGCTGCGTCTGCCCATTTTTATTTGTTGAAGCTTAGGTTTGCTGTGGCTCCCCAGTGCTCAGAACAGTGTGTCCTAATGGAGACCTGTTGCTTTTAAATCATCCTGCATTCAGGCCTTCACCCTTCATGTATGCTCTTAGATCTGCCCTTCCTTCTACTCATTCCCAACTGTAGTGGAAGCAAGTCAACACATAATCATCTAGAGTAGTTTTTGTAAGATTATCTCTTGAACGCTTTCTGAACAAACCTGTCCTCTTTGTCAGTCTAGGATGGAAACTGAGTAATGCTAGTGTGTGAACAGAGAGAACGTTACAAAATGCTGCAGGAAGACGGGAGGAGCACCCAGATCCATGTGGCATTGGTACATATTCCTACCCTTACTCCTCTAGGTCCCCGTTTTAGCACTTCCTGGCTTTGTGATTGGTGATGACTCGGCTCCCACATCAAGGCCGAAGTCCTCAGCTGGGCATTCAGTTGGCATTCGGTTCAGAACCCACCTGTCTTTCCATGCCTTTCCTATCCTTCCCAAGAGCTGTTCCATCAGACCAGGCTTGCTGCCATCCCACAGATAAGCCCTGTGTTTCTGCTTGTGTCTTAATTTAACTGCGCTGTTCCTCCTGGCGTGAATGTGCTCTTCTGGGTGTGATACATGAAGGGCAGTGCAGTGGAAAAAATGATACTTCAGGGTAGATCCCAGTTTTACTGCTTGCTGTGTGACTTAGGGTAAGTTACTGCAGGCCTCTGAGCCTTGGGCTCCCCCTTTGTGAACCTGGCAAAGTACTTCTTTTCTCACAGGATGTACTAAGGTTAATGTATGTGAATGTTACTGAAGCCACAGGAACTCAAAATTTGGGCTCCATTGCTTTGTTTCCTTAATTCAAATGTGAGGCTAAGGGTTAGGTTCATGTCTTCTAGTCTTTGTCTCATCATCAATATACAATATGTTGAGGACATGGGAGAAACTAATTAGTTCATTAAGTAAACTTAATTTGAGTAATTTGAGTACTTCCTATAATGCCCTGTGTTGTGTTAAATGCTGGAGCTCACAAATTTGCTGGACAGGACAGACGGGTGCCCAGGCAATTAAAACACAGCATAGTGCATGCAGTGCTGGAGGTGTGTTCTGGAGATTTGGAGAGCACAGAAAAGGAGTGGTGAGGGAGGATTCCTGGAAAAAGTGTTGCTGGTAATTGATCCTGTTGTTGTTGTTTTTTTTTTTTTAACAGCTTTATTTAGGTATAATTTACATACCATAAGATCTACCCACTTTAAGTGTATAATGTGGTGATTTTTAGTAAATCAACTAGTTTGTGAGCTGTCACCACTGTCTAAATCTAGGCTACTTCCATCACTTCAAACAGATCCCTCATTCCCATTTTCAGGAGTCATGGTGAAGGATGGGTGTGCTAGAGGTGCTAGAAGGGGGGCTGGCTTTCCAGGAGTGAAGACATCGTGTGCAAAGCCAGGGGAGCTTAAGACAAAATGGCTCAGTGTGGAAGGGATGCTTATAAGCAGGTTTATTTGTGTAGTTTACAGCTGTGCTCCTTCCTGCAGCTGTGTTTTGGCTTCCTCTTTGGAGCTCAGTTTCCTCACCTGTAATACGTAACTTATGCTGTTGGGCTCTAGCTTTGCGTAAACCCTCGAATCCCGTAATTGTTAAAACTTACGATGCCTTTGATTGAAGAGAAAATGGCCTGTACTTCTAAAAAACAGTAGCCAAACAGAAAAATAGAATTAGACTGATCCTTACAGATCTTTTTTTTTTTTTTTGATCCTTATAGATCTTAAATGGAACTTTCTGATTTTTTTTTTATGTTTTCCTGATTATATGAGCAATAATACATACTGGGTAGAAAATTTATGAAATGCAGGAAGGTAGGAAGAAAACATAGGTCACTTATGATATTAGGATTCAGAGAATTGTTATTAACATTCTCTTGTACTTAAGTTTTTTTTTTTTTTTTTAGAGAGAGAGAGAGAGAGAATGTGTGTATATGAGAGCAGGGGAGAGAAGGGGGAGAGGGAGAGAGAATCCCAAGGCAGGCTAGAATGCTCAGTGCAGAGCCTGATGCAGGGCTCAATCTCACAAGCCTGAGAGATCATGACCTAAGCCGAAATTAAAAGTCGGACATTTAACCAACTGAGTGAGCCCACTTAGGTGCCCCTGTTCTTACCATTTTTTGCATGTATGTTCATATACTTAAATATTGATATTGTGCTATAAATAAAGCCTTTTCTCTATATTATTAAATAGTATTAAAAACATGATTTTAAATGCTGTATGATTTTTATGAAATTAAAAAAATATGCCCTGTACATTTTTAAAAACAACAGTAGTAATGAAAGTAATAAAAGGATATGGTAAGGTTCAAACTATGTTGAAGGAATAAAAAAAAAATCTCTCTCCCTCCCATTTTACCACTTTCAAGAGTTAACAGTAGTTGTTTCTTATAAGCTTTCAGAAATTGTGTGTATTAATTTATATTCCATTATGTGGGTAAATCATAATTGATCTTTTATGGATAGCCATTTAGATTATTATAGTTTTGCTCTTAGAGTTCTGAAATGAATATTTTCATGTGCACATCCATGAATTCTTGTGAAAGTGTATCTGAAGAATAATTTCCTAAAAGGAATGCCTGGATCAGAGAGTACGTTTTATATTTTGATAGATATTGCCAAATTGCTTTTCAAAAAAGATTGTGCTAATTTATACTTATGTTATCAGTACATAGTCTCATGAGTCCCTCTTTGCTTATATCTTTACCAACATTGGGTATTATGTACTTTTTTGTTCTTTGCCAGTCTGATGTTAGAAAAATGGTAACTTTTTAAGTTTATGCTTTAAAAATTAGAATTGTACTTGAACATTATTTTCATATGGATATTAGTCATTTTTCTATAAGTTGCATCATGTGCTTTGTGTAGGTATCCTGATTTGTTCATATTTTTACTGATTTCTAAGAACTCTTTGCTCTTTAAAGAACTTAGTTATTGCAGATTGCCAATTTATTTTTTTTTAATGTTTGCTTGTTTTTTGACTGTTCATGGTCAGATTTATTGATCTTGTCATTTAGGGCTTGTGGGGTTTTTAAATTGTAAGATAACCTTAAAAGTTAGTGCAAAGAGAAAATGAGTGATTCTAATAGTTTTCCAAATGAGTATTATAAGGATATTAAAGAGGAATAAGAACTGATCCAAGTAACTTTTGACTGTATATAGATTGTGTAACCTCTAAGAAAGAAAGAAGTGAACAGATCTTGAGTTCTTACTATGGTTGGCCTTTGCAGTGTCCATTCTAGTCAGTGTGCTTTGTGTGTATTTTAAGATTGAACAAATAAGGGCTCCCTTGTTTCTTTTGACATAATTGGAGTATAAAATTAAAGTTATTATCAACACAAAAACTACCTAATATAATACAGTATATAACTATAATTAAGGATCTGTCATTGTATGAATCATCAAATATATCACAACTATTGTAAATTTTAATTATGATTCTGAACTATTCATCTGTAGCTATATAAGTTGTCTTTATATAATTTATTACTTGTAATTTGTTCATAAAGGAAAATAGTAAGATTTTATGTTGATTAGAGCAATCAAAATGAAACTTCTTGGGACAGCCCCAGTGGCGCAGCGGTTTAGCGCCGCCTGCAGCCACGTCGGGCTCCTTGCATGGAACCTGCTTCTCCCTCTGCCTGTCTCTGCCTATCTCTCTGTGTATGTTTCTCATGAATAAATAAATAAATAAATAAATCTTAAAAAAAAAACCCAAAAAACAAAATGAAGCTTCTTACTGTGGGGACTTCTTTGTAAAAGGAGCTCTGTGTGCTACTTTGAGAACTCTGATTTTCATTTAGTTTATTTTTCTAATACTTAAAGATGCTAGTGCTTTCTTTGAAAGCTCTGAAAACTGAAATGTGTGATGAGTATAACTTGAGATGATAAAATGAATATTTTTAAAGAGGGGTCATGAAGAAAAATATTTTTGATTTGTAAATGCAAGAGTACTCACTATGTTTTGTGTGTGGGGAGGTGCTTTTGTATTTTGACTGGTGTTGATGACCTTTTTTTCCTATGTGCAGGTGTAATGGATAGGTAACAGAGAAACCCTCTTCACTGTCTCATCAGGGAGGCAGAATGACTGAGTGCTTCCTGCCCCCCACCAGCAGCCCCAGTGAACACCGCAGGGTGGAGCATGGCAGTGGTCTTACCCGAACCCCCAGCTCTGAGGAGATCAGCCCTACTAAGTTTCCTGGATTGTACCGCACCGGCGAGCCCTCGCCTCCCCATGACAGCCTCCATGAACCTCCTGACATAGTATCTGATGATGAGAAAGACCATGGGAAGAAAAAAGGAAAATTTAAGAAAAAAGAAAAAAGGAGTAAGTGCCATTTTTATATGTGCTTTTGATATATTTCAGATAAACTTTTACTCAAATTACATGCACCTGCTATTTTCTGAGACAATGTTCAAAGACTCTTGTTTGACATTGTCTGTTCTTTTCTGGATCTCAATTTTTGTTTAGTAGAGCTGTATTTTAGGGTCTTACTCTTGCAAATAAAAATACCAAATTTCCAGAAATGGTAAAGTTTTATGATGAAAGTTTCTTATATTGATTATTTTAAATAATGCATAAAAAGTAGATACTGGAGTTTCACCCTTATATAGAATATTACTTTCTTGGCTAGGTTGTGTAAGCCAGTTGCAGTACTATACTTTATTGGAACTGTAAAAAAAAAAAAGTAGTTATTTGTTTGTCTTAAGCAAATGCTATAATGCATTCTATTTATAGTTCCTATTCAGTAGGAAAGATGAATTTTTTTAAATTAAATTTAATTTATTTTATTTATATATTTTTTATTTTTTAATTTGGAAAGATGAATTTTTTAAGCATAGCACCTTAGTATGTTAAAAGCAGATCAGGTGAGTTATTTTAAGTATTGCTTTATTTGGAGTTTTATGGTATTTTTAAGTTAATTTGTTTTTTGAAGCATAGCACTAAGAATGCACAAATTGTATATAACTTGAATGAGTTATTACAAAAAGGGTGTATGTCCTTAAATTATAAGCCTCTGGGAATAGAGCATTATCAGCAGCTTAGAAATTCCTTTCCATTATCCCTTCAAAGGGAATCTTCCACCCTTCCCAAAGGTAAACTGCTTTCAATATAGCTTGAAACTCCCTGATTTTGAATTTATCTAACTGATACCAGATTTCCTTTTGCATCTAGTTTCTTTTGCCCAAAGTTGTATTCATTAGATTCATCCATGTTATTCTATGTGGCAGTAATGTGTTCATTTTTATTGCTGGATTTTGTTTCATTTCATTAATATACTAGAATTTTTTGCTATTCTTGGTCTTTTGGGTTGTTTTTCATTTTTGACTGTTATGAATAGGGCTTCTGTGAGTGTCATTGTAGGTGTTTATACATATTTCTGTTGTGTATATGCCTGGATGTGGAATTGCTGTATTATAGGCCATACTCATCTTAGCATTAGTCTCATAGATCCTGCAAAAACAATTTTCCAGAGTGGTTTACACTCACACCAGCAGTGTCTGAGAACCGCATTTGTTTTAGATCATGGTATAATGCCCTTAAGGTTTCTGCCCTTCTGGTTAGTGTGGAGTTTGTGGTATTTTAAATGGAAGGTAATTTGTGAAATATTTTTAATCTTTGTTATGAAATAGCTTGCAAGGTAGCTGGCTAAAGAAAAGAATAGGAGAATTATATTTTGAGATAACAGAAGCAAGCTAGGATAGCTCTAATATGATATAAAACAAGTGTCGGTATGTGTACACCAAGGCTCATGATGCATAAGTGGGCCGGTGCATTTGGCCACCATCCAGAGATTCGGAAATTTCCTGGTTCTGTCTTCCACCCAAATGAAGCTTCAGTCCCTGCTGCAGTTTCCAGAAAGAACGCTCTATATTATAGGACTCTTACTTAGCCCTCTCTCTGTAGATCCTTTGTTGTGTATTCATAGTATTTGGTTTGCCAAACTTCCACCTAAAACCAGTTGTGATGGTAACTGGCACTCTGCATTTCCCCTCTTGTGGCCAGGAGATGTCACTGCCACATCTCATTTTACCTGAGAAGAAACCTGTTCCTTTACTGGGAGTACCCAGGAGGGATTGACCATGAAGTGAAAATGAAAAGCAAGGTAGCCAGTGCCAGGTAGCGCTGTTTTTTTGGTCCTGTTTTTAGAGAGTTTAGGCATGGTTTGACATTTAACAGATCTATGACTTCTGTTTCCTGTGTTTCTTTGGCAGCTGAAGGCTATGCTGCCTTTCAGGAAGACAGCTCTGGAGATGAAGCTGAAAGTCCTTCCAAAATGAAGAGGTCCAAGGGAATTCATGTTTTCAAGAAGCCCAGCTTTTCTAAAAAGAAAGAGAAGGATTTTAAAATTAAAGAGAAACCCAAAGAGGAAAAACATAAAGAAGAAAAGCACAAAGAAGAGAAACATAAAGAGAAGAAGTCAAAAGACTTGACAGCAGCTGATGTTGTTAAACAGTGGAAGGAGAAGAAGAAAAAGAAGAAGCCAATCCAGGAGCCAGAGGTGCCTCAGATTGATGTTCCGAACCTCAAACCCATCTTTGGAGTCCCTTTGACTGATGCAGCTGAGAGGACCATGCTGTACGATGGCATTCGGCTGCCAGCGGTTTTCCGTGAGTGTGTAGATTACGTGGAGAAGTATGGCATGAAGTGTGAAGGCATCTACAGAGTTTCAGGTATTGAGGACATGTGCTTCTCTTGGGGGTTTTAAGAAATTCACCTTCATTTTTTAAAGAAAGGAAAATGATTAGCTTGTGAGGAAAATTGTAGCATGGGTCCTGAGCCTTATTCATTTCCTTGATCCTTGCAGTTGAACAAAAATCCCTCACTGCACGCGTGCGTGCGTGTGTGTATGTGTTTGTGTGTGTTTTGATAGTTTGCTTTTTTCTGATGATACTACCTTCCATTAGGAGGCTTTATGCATGAGTCTTTCATAGTTTGCAGCCGCCCGGCTGAGTATAAGCAAAGCATAGGAGTAGTGTTCCTTCGCTCTGGTGTGCTCAGACTGTGCTGTATTCTTCTCACCTCTTTCCTCTCTGAGCAGAGCTCTGTGTTGTGAAGGAGAGGAGATATCTGGGTAAAGGACGCTTCAGAGACACTTTTATTAGCATAATCGTATTTCCTGAGTTAAGCTGAGGGACATGAAATGTTCTTTGTTAAATGTTTAGGCCCAAATGTGAATGCTTTTGTCAGCCATGTGCAGCTATTACATAGATTAATGAAATTGATTTTCCATTTATTTATGTTCCCTTTGTGTGAAAATTTAAATTTCATATTTGGCAAGAATATCTCATGTGGGTGTCTAGAATCAAGCAAAATGTAAAAGGAAAAAGATTTTATTTCTTGCAAAGTAGTAGGACTTTTTTATTGTGTAGTATGGAAGTCTTGCCCTGTGCAACATCTGTGTTCCAAATCATTACTTTCCTTTATTTTTTTTTTTTTTTTTTTTTTTTTTAAAGATTTTATTTATTTATTCATAGACACAGAGAGAGAGAGAGAGAGGCTGAGACACAGGCAGAGGGAGAAGCAGGCTCCATGCAGGGAGCCCGATGTGGGACTCGATCCCGGGTCTCCAGGATCACACCCCAGGCTGCAGGCGGCGCCAAACCGCTGCGCCACCAGGGCTGCCCCATTACTTTCCTTTAATTCAGTTTCTTAATACTGGAGATGTATTTTATAAAACTTGTTGGTAACACATTTTCATGATATGTCAAATCATACATATTTAGAATATAGAGATTATGTTGAGCTTTTCCATTTATTTGGTTCATACACATTTTTTAGAGGGCAGATTTGATATTTTTGATTTTTTGAGAAGGGACAGGCATCTTTGATAATTGAGGAACCTTTTACATAGTTCCATAGATACCATGCCGTCATTTAGACTCTTAACTGTTTTGGTAACATAGTACCATTTTGTAGAAAATAAAATCCACAAATTAGGTATTGAATTTATAACCGTTTAATAACACGAAAATAAACACATTTAAATGAATTTGCAAATTTGGCTTTTAAAACTAATGATGAATTGGTTTTTAAAGATTTAAACAGTACTAACACAGCTGCTTCTCTCACATGAGTTTGATAGGCACGAAGGAACTTTGTTTTAGGTGAAAGTTTCTCTGAAGAGTTTCTGTAGCTTTGTTCAAAGGATTCCTTTGTCTTTGACCTATTTTTGATGTTTGCATTCTTTTGGAGAGTCAGAGTTGCAGAACTCCTCTATTTGTGTGTCAGAGCATTCAAACGGAGCTGTTCCCCTGATCATTGACTCCTGGAGGCTGAGCTCTTGCTTTGATCAATTTTTTATTATTTTTTAAGCTCTGACAGTGTGCTGTATTCAGCACACTGTGGATTAAGTTTATGGCTGTGACTTTTCTATGACTTTTCTTTCTTTGAATGCCCATAATACTGTTTTCTGCTGGAAATTTTTGGCTTTTACTTATTCACATGTAAGTTCCACTGTTAAATACATATCATTTTGTGTATGCTCTTTTTTTACCTAAGACATTTTATTTGAAGTGTCCAATTAAAAAAAAATGGATAATTTCAGAGTAACAACAAACCAAACACATATTTTAATTGTTTATTTGTGCAGGTTTCTGGGTTGACACTATTGGGGAGAAAAATTAGATACATAAAAGAAAGAGAAAGTCTTTGTTAAGAATTTCAATTGAAGTTCTCACTGTGTTTTACTCATTGTCATAAAAATAAGAAAATGGGAATTATTTAGGCGCATGTGTGGCTCAGTTGGTTAAGTGTCTTTAACTCTTGATTTTGGTTCAGGTGATGATCCTTGGTTGATCCTTTGGTTAAGGATGGAACCCCACATCAGGCTCCATGCTCAGTGCAGAGTCTGCTTCTCTTCCTTTCTGCCACCTCCTCCCCCTCGGCCTGGTTGCTCATTCTTTCTAAAATAAATAATAAAATCTTAAAAAGAAAATGGGAATTATTTTCTAACTTTTCCTGCCTCAAAATAAAGATTATACAAAATAAGCTTTATGTTCTTACTTTCACATTTGGTGTTATTGATTTTATTTTGCCAGTGCTGGGTAAGTGATGATTGACAGAATTATTGTAATGCCATTGTAAGGGTTTCACATAAGATAAGGAACACCAAAGCCTGGATGTAAGCACTATTGATTATAAAATGCTATTGAGATTAGATGACACTTGAATATTTGCATCAACCATTATAGTCTCTCAGTCTTAATAATGTGGCTTGTTTCAAATGTTGGCCTAAAGTTTTAAGTATCAAACACAACAGAAAGCTACCTTGTACTTTAATGAGCAGTCACTAACACTGAATCCTTATCACTTAAATGCAGATTGGACTAGATTTAAAAACTTATAGAATGTTTGGAAAACAGTTTTGTGTGTCACTGTTTCTGTCCTATAAGAAAAGCAAAACAATTTGATTTTAGGAACCTTAAGTTTCTTTCTTTTTTTTTTTTTTTTTTTTTTTTGGTTGTTCCTGCTGTGTTCCAGATTAAGAAAACATATCATAGTTTAAGGTTAAAATAGAAATTAGATGGGGATTATTTAATGGACAAGATTTTTCAGAGTGTGTTTAGATAGCAAACCCCCCTTTTGCATTTATGATACAATGTTTGCAATAAAAAAGTAATTACCCACAACTTTTTGGACACACTTATAAATACTGAGTTGTGTGTTGTGTTATCAGTCTTGTGACTCATTAGAAAAAGGCAGTTGGCTGCTCATGTGGAACAAGATTTACACTTGGATTGTAGTTGAAGTTTTGCCTGAATTTTTAACTACGTAGATTTAAATTATTGTGTTTGAAACCTAAGATATTCCAAGATTGCTCTGACTTCTTTTCTAAATACTGAGTTTTCCCATTATTATTTAGCTTTTGGTTGAGTTCACCCTCACGGTGTAGTCTTTTATATTATTATTATTATTTTTTTTTTACAGAGGAATTCTATGCCCTTTGAGCAGATAAATACTTAATAACTAGAGGTTTGTTACTGTCAGATTAACCCTTTAGATCTCCCCCCAGGGGCAGGTGCCATGGTGAGAAAAGCTGTGTGTTTGTTTTCTTGATACTCTTCTTTCTATTCGGTATTTGAATGTTTTTAGGAATTAAATCAAAGGTGGATGAGCTGAAAGCAGCCTATGACAGAGAGGAGTCTCCAAATTTGGAAGAATATGAGCCTAACACTGTAGCCAGTTTGTTGAAGCAATATTTGCGAGACCTTCCGGAGAATCTGCTTACCAAAGAGCTGATGCCCCGCTTTGAGGAGGCTTGTGGGAGGAGCACAGAGAGCGAGAAGGTGCAGGAATTCCAGCGCTTGCTCAAAGAACTGCCAGAATGTAACTATCTTCTGATTTCTTGGCTGATCGTGCACATGGACCATGTTATCTCGAAGGAACTGGAAACAAAAATGAATATACAGAACATTTCTATAGTGCTCAGCCCAACCGTTCAGGTATATGGCCTTCTCTGCACACATGTCCTTTGATGCTGACCGCGGGGAGTGTTGGAGCCATTTTCTGTTGCTGAGTCACATACAAAGCAGTTAACCAGCAAAAGTAGGCAGTAGATAAGCCTGAATATTGGTCTTTTTCTTTCAGAATATGGACAGTGTCGTCATATGGCTGCATGTAGCTGTGTAATTTGACTATTGTATGCAGTCTTTGGTGTGGGTTCCTCTTTTTTTTTTTTTTTTTTTTTAGATTTTATTTATTTTTAATGAGAGATACAGAGAGAGAGAGAGGCAGAGACACAGGCAGAGAGAAAGAAACAGGCTCCATGCAGGGAGCCTGATGTGGGACTCGATCCCGGGTCTCCAGGATAACGCCCTGGGCTGAAGGTAGGCGCCAAACCGCTGAGCCACCCAGGTATCCCTGGTGTGGGTTTCTAAACCAGTTTCTGATGACAGTGATCTGTCTGTCATGAGGAGAGAAGCAGCCTGTGGTACCCACAATTATAAAGTTCATCTATAGAATTTTAAAGATTTCATTTATTTCTTCAAATAGCATTATTGCTTAATTATATCACATCCACATACCAGACTCAGGCACAAAGGAGCCCAACAACATTAGTTTGGTCAGAAATTTAACCTGGTCATTTCATTCATAAAGATCCTAGAGAAGGAAATTATAGAAATTTAATCTGAGGAGGCATTTCAGGGAATTGGGTAATGTGTTAATATAATATAAATTTACAGTATAAATACTTGGCCTTTGTTTATTACTGCTCACTTGATGCTGGCACAGAGTGTATCTTTTCCTTTAATTAGAATTATTGGGCAGCCCTGGTAGCGCAGCGGTTTAGCGCCGCCTGCGCCTGGGGTGTGATCCTGGAGACCTGGGATCGAGTCCCGCGTCGGGCTCCCTGTGTGGAGCCTGCTTCTTCCTCTGCCTGTGACTTTGCCTCTCTCTCTCTGTGTGTGTCTCAATAAATAAACAAAATCTTTAAAAAACAAAAGTCCTTGACAGAATTATTAATACTTTATTAAGGCTAGACACAAAAGACAAAAAAATGAAGTGACAGTTGTATTTTTTTTATGAGAAAAATTTTTTTAAAGATTTTATTTATTTATTCATGAGAAACAGAGAGAGGCAGAGACACAAGCAGAGAGAGAAGCAGGCTCTATGCAGGGAGCCGGATGTGGGACTCGATCCCGGGACCCCAGGATCATGCCCTGGGCTGAAGGCGGTGCTAAATTGCTAAGCCACCCAGGCAGCCCTGTGCTTTTTTTTTTTTTTTTTTAAGATTTTATTTATTCATGATTGACACAGAGAGAGAGAGGCAGAGAGACAGGCAGAGGGAGAAGCAGGCTCCATGCAGGGAATTGGATGTGGGACTCGATCCTGGGTCTCCAGAATCAGGCCCTGGGCTGAAGGTGGCGCTAAACCACTCAGCCACTCCGGCTGCCTCAGGCTGCCCTGTATTTTTATTTTAAGCTCTCTTTTTGGCCAGTATACTAGATTATTGTCAGCCATTGTTATAATGCACTGTTGTAAGAGTGCATTTTCTTATACTTGCATTGTTCATTGATTGTGTTTTGGAAGTAAAATGTTTCTCAGATTTCAACTTGATCATTCGGATTAGTCAGGATTTCAGAATTTGGTAAATATTACATTGTTACTTAATATTACTATAATAGAGATGATAGTTTCATAGAAAGTGCAAGTATATTATAAGGCTTAGGTAGAAAGTAGTTAATGAAAAAAAAAAAAAAAAGAAAGTAGTTAATGTCCTGAGCTCCTAGCACATGAACATCATATTTAAACACTGGCTGTGCAGATGTGCCCAGAAGGCATTTGTTTCTGGAGTGAGGGTTCTTCTATTCTCAGCCCAGCTTGACAACTCCAAGTGCTCTTCCTTCATATTCCTCAGCGTATCCATATGTGTGTGTGCCAAGGTCTCAAAATAACTCGAGAATAAAGAACATAGGAGTTTTAAAATCAGTTAATATTATATTGCTAAAAGGAACAGATTGATGGTCAGTAACCTCTGCAACCTTTTTCCTGTCCTTTCTCACTCAGTTCCTTATGGCGCTTGAATTCATGACTGAACTCCTCCTACTTTTCCATTTTCTTCTTTGAATTGGCCACTAAGTAGCAAAGCATGTCTGGTCCCTACTGAGGAGAACGGTCATTCCCATGTCTAGGATTAAAGGATATAAAGGATATACTCTGCACCAGACACAAGTTAAATGAAATAAAATGCTAATTTGAATAGTTTTTTTTTTTTTTTTTTTGCAAATCTTTTTATTTATTTTTTTCTTAGATTAGCAATCGTGTCCTATATGTGTTTTTCACACATGTGGAAGAGCTCTTTGGAAATGTGGTACTAAAGCAAGTGACAAAACCTCTTCGATGGTCTAACATGGCCACTATGCCCACACTGCCAGAGACCCAGGAGAACATCAAGGAGGAGATCAGAAGACAGGTGTGTGCTCTCAGCCCCATGCTTCAGCCCTGAAGAGCCTCCCTTTGCTCTGCTCCTTTTGGGTGATTATGATGATTGACAGTGATGATTAAGAGGAGGAGCTTTTGTTCACTGAGTACTTTGTGTGTGTCTGGAACTATGTTAGACACATTGTTAATGGTATGCCAAAGGCAGAAATTTCTGTCTGGCACTCTTTCATGCCAGTGAAGTCAGAATATTGTAGTAGAAAGAACACAGGTTTTGAAATCAAAAGACCTGGCTTTAAATTCTTCCTTGGTTTCTAATTAGCTGATTGATTTTTAGGCAAATTGTTCAACCTCTGTAAGCCTTGGTGATCCCATTTTAAAATGGGTCATCTCATGGTTTGATGTGAAGATTACTACCATGAATGAGATAATGCTGCCAGGCACGTTGTAAGGAGTCAAAAAATGTTAGCTTATCGGGACAACTTTGCTGTTATCAGCCATATTTTACAGACAAAAATAAATTTAGGGAAATTAAATAACTGACTCTGTGTTATATGGTTACTAAACTATAGGACCAGGATTTGACCCCAAATCCTGTACTTTTCTTCTATGCTATATTGGTAGAAGAAATAGTTCATTTGGTGGTGTGTGTGTGTGTTTAGCAAAACTGATTAAGAAATTCAAGACAAAGAAATCTACTTATATTTGATGATGATTATTGGCATACATGTTATCAAATTCCTGCTTAGTTTCTTTTCCTTTTGTCTCCTCTGAACTCCCACTATTAGTTGTCGATGTGTTGTGGGAAAGGATATGAATGAACTGTTACTGAGCCAATGTAAATTAATGACAAGAACTCAGTGCCCAAGGCAAAAAAGGATTTTTCAGTCATATCCTTGAAAAAATAGTTCATGCCATTATTTCATTCCCTTAATGATAATTGAGAAAGAGTTGGTTGTACATCTTTAGAAATTGCATGTGGTTTTATTTTAAGATGGTAAGACATGAGTTACCACTCAGTGTGGCATATTATTTTCTAGGAGTTTCTTTTGAATTGTTTACATCGAGATCTGCAGGCTGGGATAAAGGATTTATCTAAAGAAGAAAGATTATGGGAAGTACAAAGAATTTTGACAGCCCTCAAAAGGAAACTGAGAGAAGCTAAAAGACAAGTGAGTAAATTTGTTATTTTGGTACATCATGTTTATAATGGAATATAAACTATATGTGCTGGAATTTTTCTTACATACTATTTTAAGTTAGTTTTCTTTTAAAAACACAATATATACATGTTTTCTGAAGTGAAGTTCCCTTATGGGAAATCTATTTGCTTAAATGTTCCCAGCTAATCATTATTGGTCCTTCAGTTTGGTATCAGGGAAATGTTTAGTGTAGAAAGCTTTTTTTTTTTTTTTTTTTAATTTAAGAGATGATTTTACTGAAAGATGTTTTGTCATTTCCTGCTTAGTTGTATTTGTGAACAACAGAAGCAGTCGGATAGTGAGACATTTCAGAGATGGCTGGGGAATCTGAGGCCTTTGAGTCAGCTCTTAGGAAACATAAGGAGGTCCTGAAGATAAGGAGGAGTTTTAGTCACCTAATAGGAAGAGCAGCATGTAACTCCTGATAAGTTTGGGGTATATGAGTCAGGCTTTTGCTGTCCTCTAGCTTAGCCTGTGTTGCTTGGCTCTGGGACTGTGAATTGCCTAGCCACACCAAGGCTAAGATCTCAGATCATTGGACCCTCTTACAACCCACATGCAGGTTCAACGCCACGCCCCAAATAGTACTTCCATGGAACGTTAGCATTTATCAGACTGAGAGAGTGTGATCAGTGGTGGGTCGCCATTGTGGTTGTGCTAACAGGCAAAATCAGCCCATGTACTTACGTTACTTTGATGGTAGAGGTTTGCATTGATTGATTGATTGATTGATTTTATTCATGAGAGACACAGAGGGAGAGGGAAAGAGACACAGGCAGAGGGAGAAGCAGACTCCCTGCAGGGAGCCTGATGTGGAACTTGATCCTGGGCCCCCCAGGATCAGGCCCTGGGCTGAAGGTGGCATTAAACCGCTGAGCCACCTGAGCTGCCCAGAGGTTTGCATTTATGTGGAGGTTGGCTTCGTCAGAAAGGAAGCATTCGTGGGATTTTTACACGTGTACTCCAGGACTGGCAGACCAGCAAAAGCCCTTTGTGTATTTTTCCTCCTTTCCTACTGCTTACCAGATTATCTATCTTTTGCTTCCTGTGCCTGTTGTCATTATTGTTCCTTTCATGCGTCAGCCTGGAATCAGTGACTGACTGATCAGCCATCATGGTTATAATTGCTGACCGTGTGGCTTTGCCCATCAGACTTTAAATGAAGGTCTCTGACCTGTGACAGTTGCGTCTCAGTGCTACTCATGCTTCTCTCTTGCATAAAGGAGTTGTGACAGAGCAGCCAGAGCCATTAGAGAAGGGGATAGATCACTTTTACTTTACTAGTTTTCTTTATGCTATCTTTTTATACCTGTTCATTAATTCATAAATTTTCCAAAGGTGCTGTCAAGTTGACTTCAACTTTGAGGAATAAATTACTTTTATTTTTTAATCCCCCACCTTGCCAATCCAGAAATAAATTATTTTTAAAGATAGAAGTAATATAGCTCATTGTATTAACAAAACCAAAGAATAAAAAAAACCACAAGATCATGTCAATAGATGCAGAAAAGCATTTAGCAGAATTCAACACTCATAATAAAAGCTCTCAGCAAAGTCATTCTCAGCCTGATAAAGGGTGTCTATGAAAAAAATCAGCGATTAATATTGTACTTAATGGTGAAAGTCTGAATGCTTTCTCCTAAGATTGGGTGTACAAGGCAAGGATTTCTGCTTTCACCACTCTTCAACATTGTACTGGATGTTCATGTTAGCTAGTACGATAAAGCAAGAAAACAAATTGGAGAGAAGTTTTTCTATGCAGACAACATGACTATCTGCATATAAAATCCTAATGAATCTATAAAAAAAAAAAACCCTAGAAGTCCATTTAGCAAAGTTGTAGCATACAAGATCAGATACACACACAGAAGTCTGTTGTATTTCTTTATATTAGCAATGAGCAGTTAGATATTAGCCTAAAAAGAAAAATGAAGACCTAAATAAATGGAGTGCTATCTCTTAATATTGTTAAGATGTTAGGTGTTTTCAATTTCATCTGTGGCATCAATCCCAATCAAAATCTAAACAAGTGGGCTTTTTTTGTTTTTGTTTTTTTGAAAATAACAAGCTCCTCTAAAATTTATGTGGAAATACAAATGATCTAAATGATTGTGGAAAAAGAACAACATTGGAGGATTCACACTACCTGATTTTAAGACTTTCTATGAAGCTACAGTAACTAAGACGGTAGGTATTGGATAAAGGTAGACATATAGAATAGAAAGTTCAGAAGTGGACCCCACACATACATGGGCAGTTAGTTTTCAACAAAGCTGATAAGACAATTCATTGGGGAAGGATTTTCTTTTCAACAAATGATGCTGGAACAACTGGATATCTGTATGCCAAAAAAGAATAACCAAAACAAAACCTTGACTCTTTCTATGTAGCATACATAAAAATTAATTCAAGATGAACCATACATTAAGACGTTTAAAAAAAAATTCCAGAAGAAAAAGCTAGAAGTTCTTATTGACTTTGGCTTAGGCAGTGATTTCTTAAATAGGACACCATGGACCATAAGAGAAAAATTTGTTAGATTACATTTCATCAGTGTGCTAAAAACATACCCTTCAAAAGACACTGTTAATAAAATGAATATACAAGTCAGAGGCTGTGACAAAATATTTGCAAAAACACATACCTGATAAAAGATTTGAGTATGTAAAAAACTCTTAAGAAGAAGACAATTCAAGGTATTTTTTTTAGACTATTTTTTAAAGATGTTATTTATTTATGAGAGAGGCAGAGACATAGGCAGAGGGAGAAGCAGGCTCCCTGTGTGAAACCTGATGCTGGACTTGATCCTGGGACCCCAGGATCACGCCCTGAGCTGAAGGCAGGTGCTCAACCACTGAGCCACCCAGGTGTCCCGGAGTTTTGTTTTGTTTTTTTTTTTCTGAAGCAGATGTAGGTTCACAGCAAAATTGGAAGGTACAGAGATTTCCTGTATAAACTCTGCTCTCCCATCACAGTACAGTACATTTATTGCAATAACAATTCAGTTTTAAAAAGGCAAAAAAGGGGGAATCCCTGGGTGGTGCAGTGGTTTAGCGCCTGCCTTTGGCTCAGGGCGTGATCCTGGACACCCAGGATCGAGTCCCACGTCGGGCTCCTGGTGCATGGAGCCTGCTTCTCCCTCTGCCTGTGTCTCTGCCTCTCTCTCTCTCTGTGTGACTATCATAAATAAATAAAAATTAAAAAAAAAAAGGGCAAAGAAGTTGAATAGGCACTTTAACATGTACAGATGGCAGATAACATGCAAAGATGCTCAATATCATTAGTCATTAAAGAAATACAAATTGATGGGGGATGCCTAGGTGGCTCAGCGGTTTGGTGCCTGCCTTCCACCAGGCACTCCAGGGCATGGTCTTGGAGTCCTGGGATCGAGTCCCGCATCGGGCTCCCTGCATGGAGCCTGCTTCTCTCTCTGCCTGTGTCTCTGCCTCTCTCTCTTTCTGTCTTTCATGAATAAATAAATACACTACACACCAATAAGAATGACTCAAATTAAAATACCAGGTGTGGGGGTACCTGGGTATGAGCTAGCTCAGTTGGTTAAGCATCTGACTCTTGATTTTGGCTCAGGTCATGGTCTTGGCGTCGTGAGATTGAGCCCTGCATTGGGCTCTGTGTGGAGCATCTAGCCTGCCTGGGATTCTCCCTCCCACTGTCCCCCACACTCTCCCTCTCTAAAAAAAAAAGTAAAAATAAAAATACCAGGTGTTGACAAGAACATGGGGCAACTGGAAATCTCATTGTTGCCCTTGATAATGCAAAATGACAACAGTAATTTTGGAAAACAATTTGGCAGTTTCTTATAAAGTTAAACATATGGTTACCATATGACCAAGCAGTCCCACTTTTAGGTATTTAAAAGAAGAAAGCATATATCCACATAAAGCAGATATGTATGAAATGTTTGTAACAGGTCTAGTTATAATAGCTCAGATCCAGGAAGGATCCAGGTGTCCCATCAGCTGGTGAATGGATGAACAAATTGGTGTACGTTTGTATCATGGCATATTACTCAGCAAACTACTAATACAAACAACAAAATAGATGAATAGTAAAAGCATTAGGCTACGTGAAAGAAGATTTTTTTACTGGGCGCCTGGGTGGCTCAGTTGGTTAAGCATCTGCCTTTGGCTCAGGTCATGATCTCAGAGTCCTGAGATTGATCCCCATATCTGGCTCCCTGCTTGGCGGGGAGTCTGGTTTTCCCTCTGCCCCTCCTTTGCTCATGCTCTCTTTCTCCTCTCTCAAATAAATAAGTAAAATCTTTTAAAAAATATTTCTTACTGATTGATTCAATCTATATGAAACTTAAGAAGAGTCAAAACTATAGGAATAGAAAACAGGTCAGTGGTTGCCAGGGATCAGCAAATGGTGAAGGAACCCAACGGTACTTTGGTGAGGGAAACGTGTCATGTTTGTGGTGGTGGTTACTCAACTGTATTCATTTGTCAATTAATTGAATTGTATACTTAAAGTGGACACCCTCCAAAAAAGAAAGTATCACAGAAAGTAATTTTATATGGATGGGTTTAGAAATGATGAGCACAGTAACTAATCAGAATTGAACATTTTTCATGGTGCAGCCACAAACTAAGATCCATATTTTATTTTCCAAGCCCAGTTAACAAATGCTCATCTATCCAGATAGTTCATCTGACTGTTACTGTTACTTTTTCAATTCTAGGAAATGAAAAGGAAACGTCTAAATGGTGATGGTGTGAAATTGTTGAATATGTGTTATATTTGGGCTGACCAGTGCTTTTTCATTTCTTTCTTGACAGGAGTGTGAAACAAAGATTGCACAAGAGATCGCCAGTCTTTCAAAAGAGGATGTTTCCAAAGAAGAAATGAATGAAAATGAAGAAGTTATAAATATTCTCCTTGCTCAGGTAAGCTAAACTTTTTTCTCTATATTATAAGATCCTTTTTTAAAAATAAAAATTGTACAAATTTAAAGTGTACAGCATGGTGATTTGAAATGATTACTACAGTGAAACTAATAAACAGTCTCCTCATCTAGTTACCTTTTTCTTTTGTGATGGGAACACCTGAAATCCATTTTTGTAGTGTATTTCTAGTATTCAGTACAGTATTATCAACCATAGTCATCATGCCTGTAATTCCAGATCTCTAGACTTTTTCATCCTTTGTAATTGCAACTTTGTATTTTTTTACCAACATCTCCCCATTTTCCCTATCCCCCCGCCTCTCTCTGGTAACCACTATTCTGCTCTGTACTTCTTTGAGTTCTGCTTTTTTTTTTTTTTAAGATTCTACCTAGAAGTGAGATCATACACTGTCTTTCTCTGGCTTATTTCACTTTGTGTAATGTCCTCTAGGTTTATCCGTGTTGCCATACATGGCAATATTTCCTTCTTTCTCATGGCTGAATAATACTCCTGTGTATGTGTGTGTTTATACACACCCCACATCTTCTTTATCCATTCATGCATTGACCATTGGGTTGTTTTCATATTTTGACTATTGTGAATAATTCTCCAGTAAACATGGCAGTGCAGGTATCTCTTCAGTATCCTTTTCATTTCCTTTGGGTATATACCCAGAGGTAGAATTGCTGGATCATATGGTAGTTGTTTTTTTTCCCAAGATTTTATTTACTTATTCATGAGAGACACGGAGAAAGAGGCAGAGACATAGGCAGAGGGAGAAGCAGGCTTCTTGCTGGGAGCCTGATGTAGGACTCGTTCCCCGGACCCGGGATCACGCCCTGAGCTGAAGGCACACACTCAACCACTGAGCCTCCCAGGTGTCCCTCATATGGTACTTCTATTTTTTGTTTTTTGAGGAACCTCCATTCTGTTTCCCATAATGGCTGTATACAGTTTACATTCCCATCAGGAGTGTACAAGAAGTCTGTTTTCTCTACATCCTTGCTGGCAGTTGTTCTCTTTTGTGTTGTTGTTTTTTATAATAGCGATCCTAACAGTTGTGAGGTAATATCTCATCATTGTTTTGATTTGCATTTTCCTGATAATTAGTGATGTTGGGCATCTTTTGATAGATCTGCTGGTCATTTGTAGGTCTTCTGTTTAGAAATGCCTATTCAAAAAAAAAAAAAAAAATAGAGATGCCTATTCAGGGACACCTGGGTGGCTCAGCAGTTGGGCATCTGCCTTCGGCTCAGGGTGTGATCTTGGAGTCCTGGAATCGAGTCCTGCCTTGGGTTCCCTGCATGGAGCCTGCTTCTCCCTCTGCCTCTCTGTGTGTCTCTCATGAATAAATAAATAAAATCTTGAAAGAAAGAAAGAAAGAAAGAAAGAAAGAAAGAAAGAAAGAAAGAAAGAAAGAAAGAAAGAAAGAAAGAAAGAAAGAAAGAAAGAAAGAAAGAAAGAAAGAAAGAAAGAAAGAAAGAAAGAAAGAAAAGAAAGAAAGAAAGAAAGGAGGGAGGGAGGGAGGGAGGGAAGGAAGGAAGGAAGGAAGGAAGGAAGGAAGGAAGGAAGGAAGGAAGGAAGGAAGAAAAAGAACTGCCTATTCAGGTCCTTTGCTCATTTTTGAATTGGGTTGGTTGTTTTCAACCCATTGAATCCTTTGCATTCCTTTTATAGTTTGGATGTTAACTCTTCATCTGATGTGTGGTTTGCAAATATTTTCTTCCATTCTATGGGTTGTCTCTTCACTCTGTTGACTTCTTCCTTTGCTGTACAGAAGCTTTTTAGTTTGATGCCATCCCATTTGTCTGTGTTTTGCTTTAGTTGCCTGCTTTTGGGGTTATATTTAAAATGAATGAATGAATGAATGAATGAATGAATAAATAAATAATAAATAAAAAAAAATTCATTGCCCAGACCAGTGTCAACAGACCTTTTCCATGAGTTTTCTTTTTCTAATAGTTGTGTGGTTTAGGTCTTCTATTTAAATCTTTAACTCATTATAAGTTTATCTGTATATATAGAGTGAGTGAGATAAGGGTCCAGTTTTATTCTTTTGCATGTGGAAGACAAGTTTCCCTACACCATTTATTGAAGGGATGGTCCTTTCCCTATGTGTTCTTGGCACCTTTGCAAAGATCAGTTGGCCATAAATGTGTGGATTTATTTTTGGGACTGTGCTCCACTCTAATGGTCTGTGTCTTTTTCTGCCAGTACCATACTGTTTTATTATAGCTTTTGAAATCAGTATACTTTGATATCAGGTAGTGTGATACCTCTAACTTTGTTCCTTTTGTTCAAGATTGCTTTGACTATTAGCAGTCTTTTTTGGTTCTTTATAAATTCTAAGATTGTTTTTCCTGTTTCTGTGAAAAGCACCATTGGAATTTTGAATCTTTAGCTCTCTTTGGGTAGTATGGACATTTTAACAGTATTATTTCTTCTGATCCATAAACATGGGATATTTTTCCATTTATTTGTGTCTTCAGTATTTTTCATCAGTGTTTTAGTTTGAGTAGTTCTTTTACTTCTTTGGTTAAATTTACTCTAAGTATTTTATTTTTTGATACTATTGTAAATGGAATTTTCTGAATTTTCAAATAGTTTGCTAGTGTATAAAAACAACTGATTTTTCTATGTTGATTTTTAGATGCTGCAATTTTACTGAATTGGTTTATTCTAACAGGTTTCTTGTTTTTTGTTGTTTTTGGTAGAGTCTTTAGGCTTTTCTATATATAAGATCACGTCTGCAAACAGAAACAATTTTACTTCTTTCCAGTTTGGATACCTTTTATTTCTTTTCCTTGTCTAATTACTCTGGCTAGGACTTTTAGTACTGAATAGTGAATAGAAGTGGCATGATTGTCTTGTTCCTGACCTTAGAGGAAATGCTTTTAACCTTTAATTGTTAAGTATGATGTTACCTATGAACCTTTTTAATAAAAGGCTATTTGATGTATGTTCCTTCTAAACCCACTTTGTTAAGACTTTTTATCATGTAAGGAAAAATTAGAATTTTTCCAAATGCTTTTTTGCATCTATTGAGATGATCATAGGATTTTTATATTTCATTCTGTCAATGCGGTATATCACATTTATTGATTTGCATGTGTTGAACTATCCTTGCACTCCAGAGATAAATTACACTACATCATGTTATATGATCTTTTTAATGTGTTGTTGAATTTGGTTTGCTTGTATGTTGTTGAAGATTTTTACATCTGTGTTCATCAGAAATATTATCCTGTAATTTTCTTGCAGTATCTTTCTCTGGCTTTGGGGTGAGGGTAATGCTGGCCTTGTAGAATGAAGTTTGGCAGCATTTTCTTAGAAGTTTTCTTAGAAGAATTTGAAAAGGATTGGCATTATTATAAATGTTTGGTAGAATTCACTTGTGAAGCTAATTGGTCCTGGTTTTTGCTTGGTTAAGTGATTTTTGATGTACTGATTGAATCTTTGTACTGCTCTGTTCAGATTTTCTGTCTTCATGATTCAGTGTTGGTGTAGGTAGTATGTTTCTAAGAACATATCCATTTCCTCTAGGTTATCCAGTTTGTTGGTATATAAATGCTTATAGTAGTATCTTATAATGCTTTGTATTTCTGTGGTATCAATTATTATGTTTCCTTTTTCATTTATAGTTTTTTTTTTTAAGATTTTATTTATTCATGAGAGACACACAGAGAGAGGCAGGCAGAGGCACACAGGCAGAGGGAGAAGCAGGCTCCATGCAGGGAGCTCGACGTGGGACTTGATCCCGGGTCTCCAGGATCACCCTGGGCCAAAGGTGGCGCTAAACCGCTGAGCCACTGGGGCTGCCTAGATTTTATTTATTTATGAGAGGCACAGAGAGAGAGGCAGAGACATAGGCAGAGGGAGAAGCAGTCTCCATGCAGGGAGCCCGATGTGGGACTCGATCCCGGAACTCTGGGATCACGCCCTGGGCCAAAGGCAAACGCTCAATGCTGAGCCACCCATGGATCCCTCTGTTTATTTTTGCTCTGCTCTGTATCATTTCCTCTCTTCTAATTTTAAGTTTAATTTGTTCTTTTTCTAACACCTTGAAGTGTAGAGATAGGTTGTTTCAGATATTTTTTCTTTCCACTTTATTCATCCCTAGAAATTTGATTTCTTCTTTGACCCGTTGGTTGTTCAGAGTGTTGCAAGACTCTTAATGGTCATCATTTATTAAATTTGAGAAGCTCAACTACAGAGGTGTGAATTCTTTAAAGAAACTTATAAGCTGATTTAGCAGCCTTAGAGGAATCATACAGGTCTTACCTGTATGTGGTGTTTGCTTAAGTGTTCAGCTGGAGAAAGAAACTACCTTCTACTGATTACTTTTTACTAGACACTATTCCAGATGCTTTACTTGACCTCATTTTATCCACATACAGGTTTGAGTATAGGTGTTTTCACTAACTTTAGATTAGTTGTACCTGTTCCATATTAATGAGATTGGACTTTAATAAAGATTTTAAAACATATTCTTTCTGACCACAGAGTTTGGGAAATGTAACCATACAGATTTCATCTTGAAATGTAACCATACAGATTTTATCTGATTGTTGTTACTGATAACACCTGTTTAGATATTTTGATTTTTAATTTTTTATGAGTGCAAGTTGTTGGAATTGTTTTATTATTCACTCATTGATTTGACAAATGGCTCTTGAGTATCTACTGTATTCCAAGCATGGAGCTGAAGATGAATTCCTTTCTTTCTCTCAGCCTTACTATGTTCTGGAATTTCCTAGAGCTTAACCAGAAATGAATGAAGTTTTAGGGGCGCCTGGGTGGCTCAGCAGGTGAGCTGCTGCATGATCGCACAGTCCTGCGATCAAGTCCCACGTGGGGCTCCCTGCAGGGAGCCTGCTTCTCCCTCTGCTTACGTCTCTGCTTCTCTCTCTGTGTGTCTCATGAATAAATAAAATCTTTTTTTTTTTTAAAGAATGAAGTTCTAGGCTCTGACGGCAGAATCTGCACTCCCAGAAATTCATGGATGTGGGATACCTAAAGCTGGACGAGTTCCAGTCCTTTTCTCACCTTGATTTGTCCAGCAGGGACACATAGCAGACAGGATCAAGTCCCAGATCATATCTATTTCAGTTTTTCAATCTGATATTCCTCGGCATATTAGCTTTACTAGGTGTATTGGGGTAAAGGGAACATCTGTGTTCAGAAACCCCTGGGGAAGGAACACTGCATATTCCCTCTCCAAGGGCTTGCTCGTGCCTGCCAAGTCTAGAACTTGACCAAGTCTTTCAGGTTCAATCACAGGTGCTTATCCTCTGGATACCTGGAGTTGGGAAGAACGTGCTGTAGGGCCTTGCCTCCAACTCCTCGTTTTCATAGCCATACATTTCTGTCTCTGAAAATCTGCTTTGGTTCTTTTCTATAGGTTGGAGGGGCTAGGTAGATCTTGGACAGAGAGGGTTTGTGTCCCCCCCCCCCCCGCCCCCCCTTTGGTGATCCAGTTTTAGAAATGCATAATCTGTGAAAGCAGAATATGTATTGTTCATTTACTATTTATCCCTGGGGATATGGGTTGAGGAGGAGAAAGGTTTTCTTCTGGGAACATCTTTACTAGATCTGCTTTAAGGTGATATTGACATCAGTTGTGTATCTCCTGGGTCCTTTTCCCAGTGGCACTGTCAGGGGCCATCTTGACCCTGAGACACTCCCTTTACTGAGAGGTGGGAAGACGTTCAGGGGGGACTGGGAGTCAAAAACACACACACTTGACCTTTGGCCCATTGTGATGGCCTCATAGAGAGCCTTTGCAAAATGAGGGATTCCTGGTTGGCATTTTATGTCTTGAGAAAAATCTAGACATTCCTCCCAAGTAACTTAGTCTTATCTTTTCTCAGAGAACCTTTTCTTCACATTAAGGAAACAGGAGACAGGCTTTGCTGTACAAGCTTTCTCATAACTTGTGTTATGTATGTATGGGGCTAAAGGATTCAAGGGAACATAGGGGACCCCAGAAAAGTGACATTTCTTAGACTCATACTCTCAAAGGTGTTCATCCAGTAACTGTTATTTCAGGAGAATGAGATCCTGACTGAACAGGAAGAGCTTCTAGCCATGGAGCAGTTTCTGCGCCGTCAGATTGCCTCAGAAAAAGAAGAGATTGAACGCCTCAGAGCTGAGATTGCTGAAATTCAGAGGTAAAGGAAAGCGGAAGGTTTTGAGTTTGCAAGAATGTTTACTGAAATATAAACATAAAATTGTTTCAGCTCTCAGACTTTCATATGCAAGAACTAGGCATCTGAATCAGTCATTTTTAAGTTTCTTCTTTTCTCTCTTTTTAAAAAATCTATTTATTTGAGAGAGTGTGTGCATGCAGTTGCAGGGGAGACAGAATCCGAAGCAGACTCTCTGCTGAGCACAGAGCCCTTGGGCTCCATCCCGTGACCCCAAGCTCATGACCTGAGCTGAAACCAAGAGTCAGAAGCTCACTTGACTGAGCCACCCAGGTGGCCCTGAGTTTCTTCTTAAGTCTTAAGAATGGTGCTGTATTAAGCAAATTCAAGGAAACCTGGTGAATCTAAAGGAAGGGTGGGGAGGGAGCAGCATTCCTTCCTCTGATCACTGGTCCTTTTCTCTTGGCAGCCGTCAGCAGCATGGCCGCAGTGAGACCGAGGAGTACTCCTCTGACAGTGAGAGTGAGAGTGAGGATGAAGAGGAGCTGCAGATCATCCTGGAGGACTTACAGAGGCAGAATGAAGAGCTAGAAGTAAGCACCAGCTTCCAGAAACTCCTAGAGGCCACCTCTTCCCCTTGGAAGTGGTCTTCCTTTCCTTGGGAAACAGTGAGGCAGCTGAGTAGAGAGGAATTTAGGGGACCTTTCCCCAGAGAACAGATTCCTGTGTAGGAGGCCCCCACTAGCCGTTCTCTGTTCCTGAATCATTGTCATCTTGACCTTCTTAAGTGACAGCTGTTCTCTTGTCACCCCTCCAGATAAAGAACAATCACTTGAATCAGGCGGTTCACGAGGAGCGGGAGGCCATCATCGAACTGCGGGTACAGCTCCGCCTGTTGCAGCTGCAGCGAGCCAGGCCCGAGCCGCAGGGACAGGACGATGACGAGCCGCCCAGAGACGGCGCCCTGGAGGTGAAGGCAGCTAAGGAGCAGCCGAAGGCAGGCAAGGAGCAGGCCAAGCCGTCACCAAGCAGAGACAGAAAGGAGACACCCATCTGAGCGGCCCGAGCGTCACGGAACCTCCAGACCCGACGAGACCTGTGCATCTTACTGTAATCCCGAGAGTCAGAGTGCACAACTCTCCGCTGTACATTCTGTAAAGATGTCTTTCCTTCTCAGACTCTTCCTTCTCTCACACGTATGACTTCTCCGCGTCAGGCTCAGGTTACACAGGAGGACAGAGCAGTGCACGCATTGTGGGCTTGTAGGGGACAGATGAGATTTCCAGATAGTGTCAGCTTATTTAAAGATTAATTTTGTTAACTAAAACTATTTTAACCCTTGAGTGGCTTCTTTTTAAACCAAAAATTGTCTTTCTTTGCTTTTTTATTATAGCAGAATCAGGATCTCTTCCTCTCGTTCGGGGTGGGGGTGGGGGAGAGCCAAACAAGGTAAATACTGTTTCCGCCTTGTGGATTGCCCCATAGCCTCACCGTCCGGGATCTCTGCTTACTAGTCACTCCTGCTTGTGCCTTTTACACCTTTCCGGTGCAGATTATATAATGGGGAGCTGCCTCATATTTCCTGACTGGCCACAATGGCTCTTATGGAGGTTACCTTTACCCACCCTGTCACCCTCTCCTCTGACAGTCCTAAACCACAGTCCATGGGCCTGAGTCACGGGATGGCCCAGCCAGTCACAGACAGAACTGCCAGGGGAGCCTGCCTGCCCGCCCCAGGCAGCGTGGCTCGCGTGGCCGCCTCCTCCTGCCGGCTCCTCGCTGCTGGTGATCAGCGCGTGCTTTTCACTGGGTCGGTCGAAGGTAGCTGCCTGACCTAAGACGTTCATGCAGAGGATCTGTTGCTTAACCCAGAAATCTGTCTGACCTGCCATTAAACACAGAAGGACGTAGATTGCTTGCTTGGGCTAGAATGTAAAAGTCTCTTTGCCTGAATAAGCCATATATGCTCTTAAACACAAGTCTTCAGTTCCCTGTATCATCTCCGCGAACCTGCTGATGGACTCCCGATTGACGAGATTGAGCAATAGAAAAACACTTTCCCTTTAAGTGATAGCTGTGATCCCTGACCCCGTCCTCTTGCTTCTACAGCTTGTCTGGTGACTGAGGCATCTGGGAGGTCAGCTCTCAGGCACCTGGGATCGGTCACCCTGTCTGAGTAAACGGCACCCATGAGGTAGGTGAGCTCTCATGGCTGTGAAGACATACCCCACACACTCAAGGTGATGGAAACAAACCCCCACGAGGGCTCTGTCCTCTCCTAGTTACTATTTATTTTCAGCACCTGTTTGATGCGGTTTTTTTATTCTCTACCTATTGCACTGTTGTGACTTGTTGGCCATTGTTTGATTTTTGTACGAGAAAAAGCTTTGTTATAGAAATCAGCATACTATTTTTTTAAATCTGGAGAGAAGATATTATGGTGACTGCAGATATGGTCAGGTGTCAAATATAAACGTATAAAAGCCTTCTTGCTGTCCTGTCGGTCATATTACATTCATTTCATATTTGCTGGCAATATTGAAGGTTTCTTTTTTGTTTGTGTAAACTCTTAATTTCTATCAAGGTGTCATGGATTTTTAAAATTAGTATTTCATTACAGTTGTCTCAGCATTGGTTAACTAATTTTTGCCAGGACCATTATTGATCAAGCAAATAAATTCAACAGCCATTTGAGGAAAAAAACAGCAGTGTCTTTTTTGTACACATTCTCTCTTTGTAGGAGTTAGTGTCCCACGGCTGGCAAGGAGTTGGTGGGCTACCTTCTTGAAGGTCCAAGCATATACTAACCTTTGGTTTAACTCGCTGCCTGCTGCTCACTCGGACCGGATGCCCCTTGCCCATTGCTAGGGTTCGCTGTGCTTCGAGTGGGTGCCGGCTGCTGACCAGGATCGGGGCTGTGGCTGGCTCTGCGAGCGACGTCCTGCCTACAGCGGAAAGTGCCCTTCGAAACCATGCACGGGGCAGTCAGCCCAACTTGGCAATATAGCAGGTCGGTTATTGCAAAGTCCTTTTCCTTTAGGGGCTGGCAGGGGCGTCTGATCATCTAACTAGCATTGGTTATGACGCCACTGCTGGGAGAGCTGAACCTATCATCACGTTGTGTTTGCCCACATGGGGCTTAGCATAAGTGACTCTGTTTGGGCATCTGATTTCTGACAGTAACCCCCCTTTTGATGAGATGCTCCGCCTTGAGAGCTGGGATTAGGATTTAAGGCTAACACTCTGCCACCATTCTGGCATTCTTGCAGCTCTCGCCCAGTCTGTGTGGCATCCACAGAGCACAGTGTTGGGTTCATATTCTTCAAGTTAGCCTTTCACTGTTCCCTTCCTGAGGTTATATTCCTGGGGAGATCATTTGCATGGTGGCCCGTGGTGCAGATGTGGATTTAAAGCTTTGGAGTGCACCAGGAGCTACGGGGATCATAAGCAGGAGAATTCCCAGTATTTGAAGTGTACTTTGGAGCCATGTCCCCAAGACCCAAATCAGTGAACAAAGACCCTGTTTGAAGGAGTCACTGAAGCCGACGGGCTCATTCACAGATCTTAGCTAGCAGAGTCTCACCTTCCATGCGGGCATCAGTTCAAGTCCAGCAAGTGGCACTGGCCACAGCACACCCATCTCCTTGCTCAGCTGACAACCAAGGGCTTCATATGAACAAGAGTGTCTCTGGTGAGAGAGCTAAGGGTTTGCTCATTACTGTTGCTGTGGTGCAGCCATTGCTTTAGCAGCAGATTCTTCAGTGTCCTCAGGAGTGAAGAAGTTCCTGGTCATAGCCTTATTTGCACTTATGCTTAGCCAGGGGAATCTCCTGGAGGAAGTGAATTTGGAATCATGAATGCTTCCTGGAGAGGCTGGTCTGAGTCTGCGGCTTGGGACTGGACAGCTGACACCCATGGAGTCCAGTACAGTCTCAGGATCTGTGGACTGCACAGGTGGTTTTCTTCTGGGGAGTGTCTCGTATCTGTTTCTTCATCCAGAGCCTGGGGAGTGTCTCGTATCTGTTTCTTCATCCAGAGCCTGGGTTTGGGGTTGGTAACTGGTGATGGGGAGATGGACTCCAGGGGTGAGGGAGCCTGACGGGACTGAGAGAACACTGAGCTTGTTCAAAAGAAACCGAAGTGTTGGAAATCAGAAGTTTGGCATGGGCAAGACTATAGGATCACCAGCATCCTGGCAATCCACCAGCAGTTGTTTAGATGTCGATTACCCACTTCAAGTATGTGAACAAGGTAGTTTCTGGGCCAGAGGCGAGGCAAAAGGTGAACAAAACAATCCTAAAGACCTTCATGGTGCAAGAATTGGGAAAAGGTCAGAGAGGGAAGGAGTAGAAAGAAACATTCTTGGCCTCACGTCTTCCGAGGAAGCCTTCTACCTCAGTGTTGGCTGCTTCTCTAGGATCCCACTTTTATTTTCAGGTCTCCAGCCGTTTGCACAGGACTAGGCGTCAGGTGGAGCCGTCTTCAGAGTGAAATATGCACCCAGGGTTTAATACCTTGTAGGTCGGCAGCAGTGTCAGTAGTCAGAGTACTGATTAGTAGGGTCCTTTCCATGAATTTCAATCTACAAAAGCTTCAGAGGAAAGCGACTGTAAATGACAAAACTAAAAATGCCCACAGTTAATGATCTGATGAGTTCATTGGGGGAAGGAAATGTTATTTCTGTGGCTTACAATCATTTAGGGTAATAGTCGGACAATGAGAGTTTTGACAAACATCTAGAAACTTCAATTTCTGGAATACTTATGTTAATAACATATCCATACACATATAACCTAAGCATTTGACAATGCTTCCCATGTATTTTAACATGTTAAATTAATGAGAGACATCCTTAGATTTTCTAGGAGCCCTCTGGGAAATCTCAAAAGTTAGCTGGAGGTCTAAAAGACTATTGAGAATTTTATTTATTTATTTTAAAGATTTTACTTATTTATTTCTGAGAATACACAGAGAGGAGAGAGAGAAGCAGAGACACAGGCAGAGGAAGAAGCAGGCGCCATGCAAGGAGCCTGACGTGGGACTCGATCCTGGGTCTCCAGGATCAGGCCCTGGGCCAAAGGCAGTGCTAAACTGCTTTAGCCACCTGGGCTGCCCAGACTATTGAGAATTTTAAGAAAATATCAAAAAGTTTCAACATTTGATTAAGTAGGATCACAGATAATTATGAAGTAATAATTGTCTAGTGAAAGTGACAAGAGGAGATACTCAGGTAAATACACAAATTCTATAGTTGTGAAACAAAAGTTAGCTCTGAATATTGTGAAGACTGGGTTTTATGGAATCAACAAGTCTGACAAAGACCGTGTAAAGCAGAGTAAGTAATTTGGGAGAAAAAAAAAATCTTTGCTGTCCAAAGGTTAAAAAAAACCCACAAAACAACCTTTGCAATTTCTCATTAGGAGAACAATCATCTAAGAAAACTTTGACCTTTTAACAGAAAACTAAATTCTAATTTTGTAGTTTTGTTATTAAAACTCATTTAAAAATAACTTGAAGAAATCTCTTCCAATCTTAGCTTGCTTCACCACACATAAAATTCCTTTCCCAACATTGCTTTCCACAAACTTTCTACAACTTTTTTCTATCCATTCAGATTTTGTCCTGGGTTTTCTCTTTTAATTCTGGAAAATTCAGCCATTTTACTTTCCTTACCTACTTTCCATACACAGATGTTTCCTTTCACCCTTTTTTTCCCCTTTTCTTTGGAGGTGGGGAGAACGGAGGGGGGGTGGGACAGGGAGAGGGAGGGAGGATCTTAAGCAGGCTCCATGCCCAGGGCTAGCTGTCAGGGGCAGGGCTGGATCCTTGACTGAGCAGAAATCGAGTCTGGGATGCCTGGGGGCTCAGTGATTGAGTGTCTGCTTTCCGCTAGGGTTGTGACCCCAGGGTCTTGGGATTGAGTCCCACATCAGGCTCTCTCCAGGGAGCCTGCTTCTCCTCTGTCTCTGCCTCTGGGTCTCTCATAAATAGATAAATAAAATCTTAAAAAAAAAAAAATCAAGGAGTCTGATGCTTAACTAAGTCACTCAGGTGCCCCCCATCTGAGTGACTTATTGCTGAGTAGCTTTCACATTGATTAGAATTTGTAACCTTTAGGATCCTTCATTCCTAGTGAAAGTGAAGAAGTAAGAAATTGTGGACTGTTAAGCTGGCATTCTGTGGATCGGCAAATTTATAAATACATTTTCATGGTTTCTAAATGCATATTCGTCTCAGTAAATTTTCCATCTAGCACAAAATGTGTTTACTGATAAAGTGGAATGTCTTTACCTCCTCTGTAAAAGGAAGCCAAAGTGGTAAACCTTTGTTCAGTAGTTAATGTTTCAGTATTTTTTAAAAAATATTTATTTAGAGAGGGGCATTCAGAGGGAGGAGGGAGAGAATCTCAAGCCAACTCCCCGCTGAGCATGGAGCCCTCCACCTGGGGCTTGATCCCATGACCCTGAGAGGATCATGACCTGAATTGAAACCAAGAGTCGGTTCCTTAAACTGACTGAGCCACTAGGGTGCCCCAATGTTTCTATATTTTCATCTTATTGGAAAGTGATCTAGATACTCCATGAATATCCATTATTTATCTCAGTGTAACTTTAAGGTTTTAAGTTACCAAAAAACTATTTTTAAGTAGACTTCTCAAAAAGCCTAATTATTGTTGAAAAGTTCATTTATAAAGTTTTGTCTTATTTACATCTATTTGATTCACTTGTTAACAATTTAGACCACTTGTGAAAATTTAACAGTATTAAACCCTAACCACCATCTTTTCTTGCTAACAAATACTGTCACAAACTAATGTAGAGTAAGTTGTATGTTCACATTATATTTAATGTTAAAAACTCAGAAGACATGCCTGTTTTAATTAAGCCAACAAACTAGATTTTATTTACTGAAGATTATCCTAGATCACATGAACTTGAAAAACATTTGGTTAGTTTCTGTGTTTGAGCATATACTTGATTGATAGAATATTTGTCTTAAGCCAAATTGGGCTCTTTACAGATGAATTTTGGCAACATCTGCAGCTACAAAAGACAGCGCATGTTTACAGGGTGCACACATTGACACACCTATGCCCATAGACACAGAGCTCTGGTAGCTTTCAAGAGTTTAGCTGTAAGACAGTTAAAATAGTGCAAAACTCACTAGTTTATTTTTTATTTATTTATCCATAAGACACAGACACACACAGAGAGAGAGAGAGAGAGAGGCAGAGACACAGGCAGGGGGAGAAGCAGGCTCCATGCAGGGAGCCCGATGTGGGACTCGATCCCAGGACTCCAGGATCAGGCCCCGGGCGGAAGGCGGCACTACCGCTGAGCCACCGGGGCTGCCCAAAACTCACTAGTTTATTTTTCGCTTTGGCAGAATGGAATACATTAAGGTTACCTGCTCAGATGGCTTAAACTTTTCACCAATATTTTGTGGAGAAGATTTTAAAGATTTTTTTTTCTCCCGATAAGAATTGCGCAGAGTAGAACTCTTCCATCATAGGAGGCATGCAGAGAGAACGCAAGTTCCGCTAAGAGGGACTTGCCCAAAGCCTCCTGAGGTGCACAGGGAGGTTTGGGGGTTTGTAGAGATGACGGGGTGAGCGGTGAGATGACAGGAGTGCCTGAGAACCACATTTCTATTCTTATCAAGACTCAATTTGTTAAGCACGGTTGTTTTTATTTATTTTTAAAGTTTACTTGTTTTTAGTAATCTCTTACACCCATTGTGAGGCTTGAACCCATAACCCTGAGGTCAAGAGTTGCTTGCTCTGAGCCAGCCGGACACCCCAAGTACGGTTGTTTTAAATTCCTCAAAAAACTGGGCTGCAGCCTGAATGGTATCAAGAGGTTGACCCAGCCATCCAACTACATTATCGTCAATTTGCTTTTCTTTCTTTTCAATTAGGGAGACTATCTTCAACTAAGATGGGAAATCAAGAGATTTCCTACATTCTAGACTGAGAGCTGTGTGTCTCTGGAATGTTTTAGTAAATCCTTCCACAAAGACTTCAGAATGTGCTTCTTTCCTTTGGACACGTAGGAACTTCGTTGTATGCCTTCTCCCCAAGGCTACAATGAAACTATCAGGCTCTGAATATCAGCTTCTTGGGCCAACTTTTGGCCGTTTAGCTAGTTAAAAAAAAATTTCTTTCAAACAGCTTGTTGGGTTTCAGCTGAGACAAACAGTAAATATTCCTGTCAGTGTTGAGCCACCCTGTGGTCCCAAGAGGTGTCCCCAAAGGAGGCGCGGAAGATAGTGCCATGTGACTACCCAGAGCCACCCCTAAAGACAATCCCTGAGAGCCCGCAACAGGTGCTTGGACCCTGGCCGCAAAGGGAGAGTGCAAGCCACCACTTCTGTCCCGACCATATTTCGGGGTCCCCAGCCTGACAGTTGACAAGCCAAGTTCTGTGGACACAAAATGAGACAACAAAGCAACAGAACTGTCCATGGGAGAGAAGGACCAACAACCAATGGGTAACTGAAAACAAATTTCAAGTTCTAACTCAAAGATCTAATTCTTAACAAATGCTTTTTTGCCTGCCAGTCTCAAGGTGGAAAGAAATGGACGAGGTCACATCTTAGCTTCCTCTCTAGTCCAGGCACCAGATATGGAAGACTTCTCTCATGGTTTGCTGCTCCTGCCAGTTTTCCAGGATCCCACCTGCAGATTCCAGGGCAGGTGGGTTGTCCCAGCAGGGCTCTTCCTGGTTCCCAGAAACTGTAGAGGGGAAAAAAATAACTTTCTACTTTAAGTGGGGAGGGCTTTGGCTGAGACCCATTCTTTCTCTAGACATCTCATAAATGGATAAGCTTATCTAGATGAAAAGTTGTCCACTGCTGCCACTAACCCAGGGTTACCCTTGGTAAGGAAAACCTGCTTGCTCAGCCTTAAAATAAAATGTTCCTCGGGCTGTCTGGGTGGCTCAGCGGTTGAGCGTCTGCCTTTGGCCCAGGGCATGATCCTGGGGACCCAGGATCGAGTCCCACGTAGGGCTACCTGCATTCTTCCCTCTGCCTTCTCTCTGTGTCTCTCCTGAATGAATAAATACAAACAAATAAAAAAAAAAGTTACTCATCTGAGGCCTCACACTGGACCCAGTGCAGCTAAGTTAGACCTAGTCCTACCCTAGAGCCAGTCTGGTTTCCGCCTTGGCCCCAGTCCAGTTTTCTGGTTGGACCCAGATTTAACTGGTTAAACATTCTGGTTTTTAAGTCTGACCCAGTCTTGGAAAATAATGCTCAAATAAAGTCTGAAAGCTCACAATGCAAAAGCTGCGAGGCTGGTTGGATCTGAGGGCTGCCCACCACCTCCGGTGGCAACTGGAAAGCCAGGGGCTCAGTGGGCCTCTGGGCCTGAGGGCTGCAGAAGGTCTCCTTCAGGTCCCACATCCAGCACTGGAGCGGTTACAGACGGAGGCATGCTACAGAACTCGAGCCTATTTGAGCAAAGATTGACTTGAATCCAGCAACAGCCCATCTAGCGGACGGAGAGGAGTTCCGAGGCGTGGAACAAAGTCAAGGCTCATGGGCAGAAGGGCGCAGGGCAAGGAAGTCACAATCGGCAAAACAGCAGGTTGGCTATGCAAAGCCGCGACCTCGGGGGCCTGGCTGGGTCTGTCCCCTCCCAGGGTCACGGACGTTCGGTTCCGTGTCTGGGGAGCTGAGGCTGGAACTGGAGTCTGGGCTTGGGGCCGTGGGGATGGGCACAAGCGACTCCATTTGCGCGTGTTGTCTCGTTCCTGACGATGGCGACCGCGGCCCGAAGCGGTGGCCCGGCCCGCAGCTGGCTGTGGCCGAGCCTGTGGCCGCACATCCTGGGGCGCAGAGGGAAGGAAGGGGCGCCGGGCCCGCCGGAGGGGCTCAAGCCGCGGGGGGAGAAGCGGGCGCGGCCCCTGTGGCCAGAAGCTTCTGGGCTCACCCGGGGCCCAAAGGACACGGCGTTTGGCGCCACCAGGCCGGCCCGAGGCCCGACGTCCTCAGGGGCGGCGCAGGGCCGGGCCGAGCAGAGCAGAGCAGAGCTCCACCTCCTCCACCTCTGTGCAGTGCAGCCGTCCTGCCCTCCTCTGCGGCCGACAGGGACGGGGCCGGCGACCCTCGCGGCGGAGCCCTCAGCACCGCACGGAAACGGAGGGGGCCGCGGGCAGCGACGGGGCGAGGCACGGCCGCAAGGGGAGCTCGGGGAGCTCGGGGGGAGCAAGGGGAGCTCGGCCTCCGCGGTCGGGTGCGGGGCCGGGGCTCCGGGGCTCCAGGGCCGCAGCACAGCCGAAAGCCGCGGTTTGCAGCAGACGATTCAGAGATTCAGAGATTCCATGAACCTGATAACTGTGCGGGGGGAGTTATCCGAACGGCAAGGTCCCACGGCTGCCTCTAGGATCCTGGTATTTGAGAACGTCACCTTGAGGGCAGCCCGGGGGGAGGCAGCGGTTTGGCGCCACCTTCAGCCCAGGGCGTGACCCTGGAGACCCGGGATCGAGTCCCCATAGGGCTCCCTGCGTGAAGCCTGCTTCTCCCTCTGCCTGTGTCTCTGCCTCTGTGTGTGTCTCTCATGAATAAATAAATAAAATCTTTTTAAAAAAGAAGTCACCTTGATCCTTGGGAGAAGTGCCAGATCCCACGCCCGACCCCGGACCTGCTGGATCACAGTGTGTACTTTAACATCCGAGTCCAGGTGACCGACATGTACATGAACGTTTGAAGGCAGCATCCTGAATTGCCAGCAATATTTAAAAGCCAGAATGAGAACTAAAACCCCAGAAGAATCTCATAAAGAACGGCCATCCAAACCAAGTCGGTGGCAGCCCTATGATGCACGCAGATGCAGCTCGCAGCATGTTCTTACTGGGCAGGAGACCGAGACTTCCTCGTGGACTGCGGGGCCGCGTCCCTGCTGTGACATATCAGAGCTTAAATGGCAGCTGGGCGGCCTCTGGGGAGCTGAGTCTGTCCCGTCCCGTCCGCAGCTGTCCCACTTGCCCTCCCCTGGGTGACGGCTGAGGCAATGTTCCCGTGCAACTTCCTCTCCTCCAGGATTTCTGCTCCCAATCTTGTGCTTTCTTCGTGCTGGGCTGCCAGCAAGCTCTGGACCGGGACAGCTCACGGGTACCGGATGGGGACCTGAGCTGAGCACAGCTTCCTCACGGGACATCTACAAACACTACCCAAGTGATGCTTGGAGTCCAATTCCTAACAGCCGTGGGCATTGTGAACCCTAAACACAGTGGGGCATGGTGAAAGATTTATAGGATAAAGTTTCTGACTAAAAACCCAAGTATCAAATCTTGCCACATGTATTTCGGCAAGACTTGACTTAAAATGAGACCTGGTGGAAATAAACCTGAAACAGCCACATAAAACGCTGCATGGAATAAAAGCTGACCACTGAATGAACACCTGCTGTCCCCTTTGCTACTAAAGGGATCAGCCCTGCTCTTGAGTTTAGAGAGGCTGAAGATGGGGAATTCACAAATACAACAGAACTGCCAGGTCTTGCTTACATTTCCAGATTCAACTTCTTTCCCTCTGGTTTGACTCAGAAGATTATTAATTGTAGAGAGGCTGTTTGCTTGGTGTGAGTTGCCAGGAGTTTCTTTTCCTCCCATCACCCATTCCTTCTGTCTCCTGGAATCTTGCATGGAAATATTCCCATTAAAGGAAATCCTCGCGTGTGTCCTGGGGCAGGGATGCAACGCTCTTTCCTCTAGATGGTCAGTTGAAAACCTGCCACCGCCTCCCACACCTCCCTCCTCCTTGGAGCAGCATCTGTGAAGAAGTGTTGCTTCCTGATGCTCCCCCAAAATATCAGCTTGGCGTTTCAGGCATCCACGGTCCCCCGACTGCAGTGCCAGACTTTCGAGTTGCTTCCTTCAGCACATTCAGCTTCCAGCACGCCAGGAAACAGTCTTGCCCAAGATGAAGTGGGCCCTGGACGGAACAGGTACGAGAAGAATTGGCCACACACTGTGCACCTGACCACCTGCCCCGCAAACTAAGAATCAGGGTGCCATCACCTGGACAGCTCAGAAGGCATTTGCAGTGTAGTTAGGAACTCAGCATTTGCCAATTCCGCTAGAAGGTTCCAGACAAACCATGGTCTGGCATCACAGAAATACCTCCAAGACTTAAGCACAAGGATCACAGCCCGAAGGCAGCCCGCTGAGCCATTCCACTCCGCCAACAGGAGGTCTGGTGGCCTGGGGCCTGGGTGAAGGGACACTCTGAAAACGCACCAAAGCCTGCAGACAATTTCTCCCGGACAAGGGGGGAGCAGCTGAGATTCCCCCGGGGACGCAGGGCAGAGGCAGGAGTGCGGCCTCCGAGTTTCCCTCGGGGGGACTAAGCTCCAGCTTTTGAAAAATACCGTTTTCCTCCTCACCTTTGTTGACATCACTTAAGACTCACGATCAGAAAGATAGAAAGAGATGGAGTACTTCCAAACTCGTTCTATGAAGCCAGCATCACCTTAATTCCAAAACCAAACACCCCACCAAAAAGAAGAATTATAGACCAATATCCCTGATGAACATGGATGCAACAATTCTCAACAAGATACTAGCCAATAGGATCCAACAGTACATTAAGAGGATTATTCACCACGACCAAGTGCGATTTATCCCCGGGACACAAGGCTGGTTCAACACTCGTAAAACAATCAATGTGATTCATCATATCAGCAAGAGGAAAAACAAGAACCATATGATCCTCTCAATAGATGCAGAGAAAGCATTTGACAAAATACAGCATCCATTCCTGATCAAAACTCTTCAGAGTGTAGGGATAGAGGGAACATTCCTCAACATCTTAAAAGCCATCTACGAAAAGCCCACAGCAAATATCATTCTCAATGGGGAAGCACTGGGAGCCTTTCCCCTAAGATCAGGAACAAGACAGGGATGTCCACTCTCACCACTGCTATTCAACATAGTACTGGAAGTCCTAGCCTCAGCAATCAGACAACAAGAAGACATTAAAGGCATTCGAATTGGCAAAGAAGAAGTCAAACTCTCCCTCTTTGCAGATGACATGATACTCTACATAGAAAACCCAAAAGCCTCCACCCCAAGATTGCTAGAACTCATACAGCAATTTGGTAGCGTGGCAGGATACAAAATCAATGCCCAGAAGTCAGTGGCATTTCTATACACTAACAATGAGACTGAAGAAAGAGAAATTAAGGAGTCAATCCCATTTACAATTGCACCCAAAAGCATAAGATACCTAGGAATAAACCTAACCAAAGAGGCAAAGGATCTATACCCTAAAAACTACAGAACACTCTTGAAAGAACTTGAGGAAGACACAAAGAGATGGAAAAATATTCCATGCTCATGGATTGGAAGAGAATATCTCCTAAGATTAGCCGCCCCGCATTAACCCTATGAGGACATACTCACCACCTGATTCCTCTTCTGATTATGAAATTAGTTTGAGCTGGTTTGCAGTTTCTACCTCCTGGAGGGTTTCAAAGATCTGCTGGGACGGTCAGTTTTCCTCCTTTGCTGGGTCCTGTGCTGCCTCCGGAAGCCCACTTCTCTCCCTTAGAAGCCCTGGCGCTCCCGCCCCGAGGCAGGAGCAGCCCGGCTCGGCCCACATGGCGCTGAGTGTGGAGCGGAGCCCCCACCTCCTGCGGCCCGGCCCGCGGTTCTTCAGACGCGACCACGCGGGAGGGCTCCAAGGGCAGCGCCGAGCAGCAGCGAGGTCGCGGAGAGGCCGGGCCAGCGGGGAAGGGGCCTGTGCTGCCTTTGTACGCTTGCCCTAAATTCAAGTCCTTTATCCCGAATATACTATTACTGCTGTCGCTTACGAGAACACGCAGCACCGGGACGCCCAGGGGGGCTCGGGTGGAGCACCGCCTTCGGCCCAGGGCCTGATCCCAGGGTTCCGGGATCAGGTCCCACATCAGGCTCCCTGCATGGAGCCTGCTTCTCCCTCTGCCTGTGTCTCTGCCTCTCTCTGTCTCTCTCTCATGAATAAACAAATAAAACCTTAAAAAAAAAAAAAAAACGCAGCTTCGTGTGGGACGGTCACGTCATTTACACAACTGAAATTCTGGGGCTGCGCCCTCCTCCCATCTGTGCCCCCCTTCTGGGCCAGGCCCCACCAACCCCCCCGACCCCCTCCATAGACCGCCGTGCACCCCCGCTTCCTCCATCCCAGGGCAACTGGCTCACACTTCCGCTCGCAGGGTTGTAATGCAAGAGGCAGAGACACAGGTCTCACCTGCGATAGTCGCGATAGTCTGTACACAACACGGCCTACGTGTTCCCCAATCCGCACCCCGAGGCTCGAGGGGACCCTGCCGGCTGAGTCATGGAAAGCAAAGCTCACAGGTGCACCCCAGGGACTCAGGCCAAGGGTCCTTCAAGCTGGGCTCAGAAGAGCGACCGCCACCTCCATGCAGCAGTCTGCAGCGTCCCAGTCCCAGCTTGTGCAAGGCCGCTCGGCCACAGATGGGGCATGGCTTCCCGTTCCCACTGTGCAGAGGCCGTGGGGACTCAGAGCTGCAGGACTATGTGTCCGGGGCCTTGGGCTGAACTCCGGACACCCCACTGTCTGCTGGGAACAGAACCTGGCCCCAAGTGGCACATGCAGATGGCAAACAAATTACTAAACTAGGTAAAAGACAAATATTTTAATCTAGTTTTCCCACTTCATACTAAATCATTAATACAGGTCACAAATTGCATTTATTTGCAGACATCTAGAAAACAATCAGAAGTGTATATATCTCTCTATATAATCTTATTAATAAATTTTATTCGGACAAGAGAACTTGTGCCACAAGTTTAGACAGCATGATTAGACTGCAGCACTCCCAAGAGTGGTCACAGGTATGTACACGTGGGAAGTAAAGCTGCACCTCAGAGCCGATCATGATCAAGTTAAAAACACCTGACATACAGCACGCGCCAATCCACTCCTTCGGGTCATGACCAGCATGAAGAAAATCGGGACATAGATACTCAGCCAACATTCTGTAAATGTGCACAGCAATATGCTGCATTTAAGAGTTAAAATCAGATTCTACTTTAGTGTTAGCATCAAGCCCTTAGGAGAAACCCACCCCCCAATCTCCTTTCGCATTTACACACGTCGGCAACTATTCACACTTAGGGCCGGGCTGGGCGGCTGGCCACGGAACCAACAGGTCCTTGCCTGCGTGGGGACAGTGCGGGCTAATACTGAAGGTCTCGGTCACATCCTGGCTCGCAGCCACCTTCTGGCTGCCACTCCATCTATCTGGCATTAAATAAAACCAGGAGAAAGCAATGCAGGTCTCTGGGAATCTCCTCCCTTCCATACGGAAAATGCTCTGCCAATTCAAGTTTCATTCAGTCAGGAAGACGGAAGGATTTAAGGCTTCGGTGACAATTATAATCCTCTGAGAAATTATTTTCCCTTAAAGTCAAGATAAGATAATAGTGTTTACTGTACTTTCTCTTGACTCTTAAAATCCCTGGTATCAATGTAGGCAACTTGCACCTGCAATTAATCTGCAAGCGAGGAAGGTCTCTCCTCCTCCCCAAGGCTGGCCCAGATCGCATGTGTGGAGCACTTGTCAGCCCTTGGCTCCCTATGAAGCGGAAGGATGAGGTTCCGGCCTTCTAGTAGGTTGAGGAAGCTGTGCTCATGGCATCATCAGAGATTTTGGTACTGGCAGGGTGGATGCTTGCAAAATACTTGACGTCACTGTCACGATCCATCTGAAGAGCCATGATGGTCTGTTCTACGGCTTCCTGATGACAGCTGGCAGAGGTTAGGAAATATTCTGGAGATGCAAAATGCAGATTACAAATAAAATGAGTTTAACATTTCAGTTTTATCAAGTATGAGTATACTAAGTTCTTAGTCATAAACATAATTTCTCCAAGTATAAACACAAGCTATGTCGAATTACAAATAGTAATCCAAGTTGATTGGTGTGATATGAAAAATATCCCCAAGCCTAAGAGAATTGTATGATTTATCTTGTTTTTAGAACAGACTAAATGGCAGCAAAGCTAATAAATATATTAACACTTATACTTGTGATAGGTATTAATTCAGTACAAACACCCCAAGTACCAATCACACAGGTTGAGAACCAGTTTTCTTTAGCTATTTCCTTACTGCTATTAAAACAATTTAAATGAATTCTAAAGGAGGGAAAAGCAGTATTCATTTACCCATATTCTTAGAAGCCTATTAACAAACGTTTCTATGCTTCATTCACGAGTTCATGCATTTAAATGCTATTTGTTAGATATGGGGGGGGGGCGCCGACAATAAATAAAACACAGCTGAATCTTGAGCAGCTTATTAGTATGTGGCAGCAAAGCAAATACCAGGAAGCATCTGTCTTCTGCCTAAGGAGTGAAGAGGAGGAAACACAAACATGCCTCCTGGCCCTGAGCAACAGTAACACAGGTCACGTGGGACAGACTGACGGCAGTTTCTCATCCTGTCTTAAGAGAATACCTAATCTTTCAAATGACTGTCTTGATTTTTTTTATTTATTTATTTATTTATTTATTTTTTATTGGTGTTCAATTTACTAACATACAGAATAACACCCAGTGCCCGTCACCCATTCACTCCCACCCCCCGCCCTCCTCCCCTTCTACCACCCTTAGTTCGTTTCCCAGAGTTAGCAGTCTTCATGATGACTGTCTTGATTATAGAAGAAATGCCCCTGGAGCAGGAAGGCGAACAAGTCCCTGTCATCTAATCTGTGCCCTCTCTCAGGGGGAGCCCCCACTTGACAACTCAAGTCTTCTCCCATCAGATAACACGTAGGAACATATAGTGCTTCCGCTCAGCTACGTCTCCATCCGTGCAGTCCGTGTACCTCCTCCCCGCAGCACACGGTTTTCCTAACAGTCACCTACCCACCTTTCTCCAGGAGAGTTTGTCTTAACGTCTTTGCAAGCAGCACTCGAACGTTCGGAACCCGATCATTTGCCAAGGTTAGCAGATGCGGCATCAGATGCAGAGCGAACTGGTCCATGGGAAGGCAATCGTCCTCGATGACAGTCTAGGAGGACAAACAGTTCCTTTAATCTGCCAAGGTAATCGCCAAACCCTGGAATACTGGCTAACATTCTCTTTTGTTAACAGCCCAAGCACTACAGATTTCAGCTACTTCTTTTTAAACTATCATTCCACGCGCTTGGGAACCCCAAACTAAGAGGACATAATTTTAAGTCCTCACAGACAAATAGGTTTTTAATGGCTCTCCTGAGTCCCGGAGTGTGCAGTCATGCTCATTTACACACACACACACACACACACACACACACACACACACACACACACGCCACAGGCTATGCCATGGACCCCGAGCGCCCCCTAGTGGATGGCTGTGGGATGAGCCAGGCAGACACCAACTGGGGAACAGGTGATCCCCTGGAGAGCCAGATGGCAAAAGTGTTCCTTAAGGATCAGAAAGAGAGTGTTGGGAAGCACAGTGAAAGAAGAAACATAGTTTTAGATAGAAAAATGTGTCACGCACGCATAAGTCTTCACTTACCTGGCAGACAAAAACAAAGGCTTGCCGGCCAGACCACTTGGGACATCTACCAAAGTTTTCTACGAGCTCATTGATGAGGTCAACTCCAAACGTGGGGGGCGTTGCCATGTGCAGCTTCTTCACCATCTCACTAACCTAGGAGGGGGAGCGCAGAGACATGAGGAAGACTTTCTGTTCCAGGATCTTATTAAACAGTGTGCTGTTCTAAAATTGAAAAAATTGTAACACATACCAACTTGTAGGAAATCCAACGAACAGAAGAAACTTTATCTGCACATAGATTCAGAGCAATGGGACGTAAATAGTCATAAACATCTCTGGGACTATATAATTCTAGAAGTAAAATCAGCTGTCTACAAAAATGAATTATAAAAATAAAAATATAATTAAAATTTTAAAATAAATAAATGAAAATAAGTTAATCATCTGAATAATTTGTAATACTGGATACTATTTGTAAGATGAACACATGCAAAGACTAGTGAGCAATGTGGTCTCTCATGCACAGAGTCATCACCAGTCTGTATGTCTCTAGAAATGTTTTTAAACACTATGCAAGTTCAAGTATCTCCTCCCCTCAAAATGTAAGGAAAACAAATGTGGAATTCTAAGTCCACAGGGACTGAGACAGAGCAAAGCACTTCCTAGTATGTTCAGTTGGGACATGGACATATGTAACTGTTCAGAATGCTGAGAAACTTCCTTCTACAAATCAGTTTCCTAAATAAGAAGTTCTAGTAAGTAGTATTAGGTAGCCTGAGGTGTGTGTGTCCAAGCTCTGAGCAGCTCCTAAGGGAATGACACCCCTATTAGAGATAAGAGAAGCAGAGAGGTCCTCTAGTGACTGTTTCTATCACATCTGGGTAGACCTGAAGACTGACCGTATCCGCCTGGCTACTTTGAGTAGATGCAACAATGCCCGGGAAAAAATACCTCCAATACCAGTGAGATTTTGCCTTTCAGATTTCATGTTTAAGACTATTTACATTCGTTATCAGCAGGGAGTAACTAGAGGCATGAATATACATAATGTAGCAATGACCAAGGTACCTGTATGTATGTGTGTGTGTGTGTGTGTGTATACACACACACACACACACACACACATAAATACTCAGAAATGAGAGGCACAATGATTGACTCCATTTTCTTTTTTTCTTTCTTTCTCTCTCTTTTTGAAGATTTTATTTATTCATCACAGAGAGAGAGAGAGAGAGAGAGAGAGAGAGGCAGAGACACAGGCAGAGGAAGAAGCAGACCCCATGCAGGGAGCCCCATGTGGGACTCGATCCCGGGTCTCCAGGATCACGCCCTGGGCCAAAAGCAGATGCTCAACTGCTGAATCACCCAGGCATCCCTCGACTCCATTTTCTGACTCTGCAAATGTTCTTGCTGGCTTGCCCTGGGTGCATACCTCAGGAGAAAGTCTGGGGTCAGGAAAGCAAACTGGAGAGAGGCCCCTCAGCAGGCAGGAAATGAGTGACACATGTTGAGGTACAGGGGTAAAGTCCCATGCACCGCCCCGGGGTCCTCTCTTTACCAAGCCTGAGCCTTAAGGTGCTGACAGAGGGGCAGCAGAGCCCGTCCACCCACGGGCACAGGCAGACACACTGCAGCCGGGGGCAGAGGAGAACGAACTCTACCCCAGAGCGCGGCGCGGCACGGCTTCTTGGGCTAAGGCCCTACCCGGTGACAAGCGAGGTCTCCTCCTGCTGAGGACGGCAGCGGCCTCTGCCCAGCACTGGCCACAGACACAAGGCAGAGGCTGCGTGCCATGGGGAGGGGGAACCTGACGGAGCCAGGCACACGCGGCGCCTCAGCGCCTGGGGCTGAGCCCACGACAGCTTCCCCCGTTTCCAGCACAAGCCTCCCACATCCGCGCAGTGGTCTGCAGCCGCAGCCGAGGGAGGGGGGACACCCGCCGGCTCTGCAGGGGTGCACGAGAGCCACCAGCTGCCGGGGGACAGCTGACCAGCTCCCGCTGCCAGCAAGGGGCCCCGGCAGGCCCGGGGAGAGGAAGCCAGGCGCGCTGGGCGCTCCAGGCAATCCTGGCGACCACAGAGCCAAACCCGGCCTGCTCGCGATCAGACGGCCTCTCCCCTCACATCACCAGCGGAAGACATGTGCCTAGTCCATCAGAACCCGGCAGGCCAGCACTCAGCGGGGACCCCCTGCACGTACAGAGAAAACAAGCAAGACGGCCAGTCCCAATTCTGGACCCAGCAAAGACGTCTTTTAAAAATGTCAGAGGGGATCCGTGAGTGGCTCAGCGGTTTAGTGCCTGCCTTTGGCCCAGGGCACAACCCTGGAGTCCCGGGATCGAGTCCTGCATCAGACTCCCTGCGTGGAGCCTGCTTCTCCCTCTGCCCGTGTCTCTCTCTCTCTCTCTCTGTGCCTCTCAGGAATGAATGAATAAATAAATAAATAAGTAAATAAATAAATAAATAAATAAATAAATAAATAAATAAAATAAAAATGCCAGAGTTCTTTATATATTCCAGATTCCAGACCTCACTTGCAACTTACGACAAACAACCCCATTAATAAAATGGGCAATGGACCTGCATAGACATTTCTCTGGATTATATACAAATGGTCAACAAGCATATGAAAAGGTGTTCAACACCACTAGTTATTAAATGCAAATCAAAAGATCACCACAAAATACTGCTTCACACCCACTATATTGAGGGCTATAGTTTTTTAAAAAAGGAAAATACCAAGTGTTGGAGAGGATGTGGCAAAACTAGAATCCTTGTACACTGTGCTCATGGGAATGTAAAATGGTACAATTGTTGTGGAAAATAGTTTAGTGGTTCCTCAACAAATTAAAAAAAAATTGTCAAATAACCCAGCAAATCCACCACAAAATAACTGTTCAAAGAAAAATTTATACATGGATGTTCGCAGCAGCACCACTCACATCAGCTAATACAGAAACAATTCAAATGTGTTGACGGGTGAATGAATTTTAAAAAGTGGTATGCAATGGAGTATTCAGTCATAAGAAGTAATAAAGTTCTGACACATGCTACAACACAAATGAATCTTGAAAACATTATGCTAAGTGAAGAAGTCACACACAAAAGGCTACATACTATAAAATTCTACTTATGTGAAATGTTCAGAATAGGCAAATCCACAGAAAGTAGAAGTCAAGGGCATAGAGGGATGAGGAATGACTGTGAAAGGGCATGGCGTTCCTTCTGGGAGGATGGAGTGTTCTAGAACTAGACAATGGTAATGGTTGCACAACACTATGAATGTACTAAATTTCACCAATAGCAAACTTGGTTATGTGTATTTTTCACAATAAGAATAAAAAAGGTGAAATAGTTAAAAAAAAAAAAAAAAGCTGAAAAAAATTCACTGCAGGCAAGACCCTTCAAGAAATGTTTTAGAGAACATGAGACAGAAACTTAATCTATACAAAGTAATGAACAAATCCAGAAAAGGTAAACATGAAGTAAATACCCCTCCAAACATGGTTCAATAAATTGTTAGAACTTACTCAGCCAGTTCAGCTCGAAAGCGCCAATTTCTACTATTATCTGTCACCAAAAACTCCTGAAGCTGATAAAGATATTCTCTTCTTTTGTCAATATGAAGAAGCTGAAGTGACAAAATAAAATTCATTTTTTTATTTAAGTGACAAAATGTAGGCATTATAACTTTTACTAGACTGCTTGAAAAAACTTGTAATATAGTTATTAATTCTTCTGAGAACAGATGTAGTAGGTACATTTACTTGTTTTAGAATTGACATTAAGTTCATTTTCCCTGATAATCCCATCTACTGTCAAGAGTCTTATTTTCTTCTGAAATATTTGTTCCTTGAGCCATGTGTGACCTTCTCTGAACCCTACAGTACCCTGGGCACAGATATATGGTAGGACTAACCTGCTATGTTCATAGGACACCCTCGTTACTGTGGACTCTTTGAAGACAGCAATATGTTCTTATTCACAGATGTGAGCCCATTGCATGGCACTGTGATGGCACATGGTAGGTGCTCAATCAATATTTGATGAATGAAAAAAAAATTATCCCAATAATTGCTCCATAGTCATTTTAAAGTAGGTTTATGGTCGGTAAGGGGGGAAACCTTAAAACTTGATATAAACAGAAGCAAACAAACTTAACTGAATATCAAACAGAAAAAAAGTACTGTGACCATGAACACATTCTAAGGACAAAGTGCCGAAAGAAGTCTTGAACATTACACTTAGTGGAGTTGATGTCAGAAACATTGGTGGAGTTATTTATTTATTTACTTATTTTTTAAGATTTTCCTTACTCATGAGAGACACAGACAGAGGAAGAGACACAGAGGGAGAAGCAGACTCCCTGCAGGGAGCCCGGTATGGGACTCGATCCCAGGACCCTGGGATCAGTCCTGAGCCAAAGGCAGCTGCTCAACCACTGAGCCACCCAGGTGTCCCTGGTGGAGTAACTCTGAAACTGCTTCATGTATGCTGTGGAACTGAGTGAATGACTGAATATGCTCATGTTCAGAACAGAGTTTTTACCTTGAGAAAAGAAAAAACAAAGTGGAAAAAGGAGAGGAAATGGTCTTGGACTGGAAGCTGAGCTCAGTTATATATATATAAATACCCCAAACCAAAAGCCCCTCCTAGCTCCTGTCCCTTGAGAAGGTGTAAAGGACAAGACACCCCGGAGCAGTGTGCACATCCAGTGCCGGGGTTGTGGCTTCTAACTACCGCTCTCCACTAGAAAAAGCAGGCTCCTTGGAGAAACAGCTGAGGCAAAGAAAGGAGCTGGGGCAGAGAAAGGAGAAAGTGGCTCTGAAAGTAAGGATGTGCTTAAATGTGAGGGGGCCATCAAAGGGGCACAGGAGGCAGCTTTCAGGAGTTCCTGTTAGCCAAACTGATGTTCAGAACCAAGGACAGAAACGGATTACACGGAATAAAAAAATAATTCCAGGGTTCACACACTAAAAAAAAAATTTTTAAGTTTTTTTTTTTTTTTTAAGATTTTATTTGTTTATTCATGAGAGACACAGAGAGAGAGGCAGAGACACAGGCGGAGGGAGAAGCAGGCTCCCTGTGGGAAGCCCGATGTGGGACTCAATCCTGGGACTCCAGGATCATGCCCTGGGCAGAAGGCAGGTGCTAAACTGCTGAGCCTCCCAGGCGTCCCTAAAAAAACTTTCAAGAAGGAGGATGGAGAGAAGGAAAAGATCAACTTTATATGAGAATGTCACCTAATAAATGGAGAAGGAATTAAAAAATAGAAAACTGGTATTTTACAACCAACACAGCAACAAAGTGTGTACAAATGTACAGATGCAAATGCTCTCAAGAGACAAAGGTGTTGGGAGTTTGAAAGCACTGCCCCACCAAGTCATTACTAATCATGAAAGAGGTGGTTTTACAATGGAGGAAGTGAGCTGACACCACCATAATCAAGTAGCTGGAGTCAGCATCACCAGGGATTGTGCTCCTTCTGATGTGATGCAGATAGGTAATGTGCCTGCCCAGCAAACCTGTGTAAACTGAATCTCACTGTGTAACACCACCAGACAGACCGAGGGGCATCTGCAAAACTGGCTCAGCCTCTTCAAAAATGCCAGTTACCTTAAAGACCAAAGTCAGGAAACCATTCTTGATTTAAGAGAGCTAACGAGACAAGATATTTAAATTCAATATGCAATTCCTGATTGGATTCTGAATTGGGGTTGTGGAGGGAACCTATAACAGACATTACCGGGACAGGCCGAGGAATCTCAGTATGATGTGTATAAAATATAACACCACAATACCAACGTTTTGTGAAAGTGAGATCACATTACTTCTGTCCCCCAAAACTTCAAACTACAAGAGCCAAATTCAAGGTTACATTCTGAGAAACAATAGTATTCTAGGACTAATAATTTGTAAGATCACAACTGTTCACTTCTAAAACCACTTTTAAATGCACACCGACTTCTAAAATACAGACTCCTAGAATATCACATAAAGGTTCCAAACTATGTTCAGGGAATTTTTGTACACATATTTAACTCAATAACTTTGAAAAGTGTTTGTAATCATGATCTAACAGTGTTTAAAAATGAAATTCAGTGTAATTATTTTAAAATTAAAAATTCAAAGGACACCAGCAAAAGTGATCAGAATGGGACTTTTTAAGTCATATCTCATTATCAACTCATGGCTACACTTTCTTTCTGGGAACTTACAGAAACTCCATCTTGGTGGGAACAGAAAACTAAAAATTTTGGCCTATGGTAGAACTTTAGTGTGTTTTTATGCAGAAGAATTTAAAGGTTACCTTCAGAAAATCATGCAAATGTTTAAGAACACCTATCCGGACTTCGTCAAGGTCTTTTAAAAATCCATTGAAGATCGGAACCAGATCTGCAGCTGTCAGCTGATCTCCCAGAATAACTGCAAGCTCATGGATGGAGAAGGCTAACGTTCTTCGAACCTTCCACTGCAGAAATAAAGAGGACAGTGTTCGTAAGTGAAGTACACGGTAATGAGTGGTTTAGCCCTCAGCTGGCCTATGAAGGCTAACAGATCTGAATGTTACTAATCAATTTCAAACAATTAGATAGGAACAGAATAGCAGGAATAGATGCTTATTTTTATTTTTATTCATTTTATTTTCAGATTTCATTTATTTATTCATGAGAGACAGAGAGAGGCAGAAACAGAGGCAGAGAGAGAAGCAGGCTCCATGCAGGAAGCCCGATGTGGGACTTCATCCCAGAAGTCCAGGATCATGTCCTGAGTCAAAGGCAGACGCTCAACCACTGAGCCACTCAGGCATCTCTATTTTTATTTTTTAAAAGGTTTATTTATTCATGAGACACAGACAGAGAGAGGCAGAGACACAGGCAGATGGAGGGAGAAGCAGGCTCCCTGCAGGGACCCAATGCGGGACTCGATCCCAGAACTCCGGGATCGTGCCCTGGGCCAAAGGCAGACGCTCAACCGCTGAGCCCCCCACGCATCCCAATGGTTAGTTTTAAATCCCTGCTCAGTCTTAAAAACTGGCAGAGAAATTTCTGGAAGAAAGCTCTCTGGTATTCCTCCTAAGCTTTTCCGCATATGATTTCCTCTAATACCAAGTATCTGCTGGAACATGAACAGAAAATGCTACTGGGCTCTGTAGGGACGATCACAAGGCCGTCCACCCACGCATACCCTCTGTCAACGCCTTTGTCGCCCCACTCACCTGCATGTCTGACGCCAGCGTCTCATACGTCTCTCTCAGGCAGTGCCAGTTCTGCCTGCCGAGCGTCAGGGCCACGCCGGGAAGGCTGTATGCACAGTGCTTAGCAATCTCAGTGTCGACCGTCTGTGCACGAGACGGGTCCGTCATAGATAAATACTGATCTAACAGAGCCTGAGGCACAACATCCTAACGAAGAGAGAGACACGGCAGTGATGCGTTTTAGCAGTCTAGACATAAACTGAGTAAACTTTCACCTAGTTGAGCATCTCAACTAGCAGAGAAAAACCCAGTCTCAAAGCTTCAGGTATATCCTAAGAGGCAGGAAAAACATGTTAAAGGACATACATAAATAAAACAGCAACTCCAGAAGAAAAACGTTAAGATCTTCAAACAGAATACAGCGTAGAGGATGATTAGAACTGATCACTAAATGTAAAAGACCAGCACCTCTTAATGTCGGCAAAGATCATCAGGTCTGACATAATCTTGTGAAAGTGATAAAATAGGCGCACTATCACCAACATGGATTTTATGAAAACAAAACCCACCTTTCGATGGAAATTGAGCAATTATCTATAAAAATTTGAAGTGAATAAACATCTAACCATTCATATAAATGTGAGGAAAAGAAGAATGTATACAAAATCTTGGTTGCTTTAGGGGAAGCCAAGTGGATGGTAGAAAAGAAAATCGAGAAGGAGGTATCATCAATGGCTTAATATCTTTTGAATTGTGAACTATATAAACTTATTTAAAAAAATATTTTAAAACGGAGTTAAATTCATTAAGAGAATGAAAATACATATATATTTTAAAGATTTTATTTACTTGACAGAGAGAGAAAAAGCATGAGCAGGGCAGAGGGAGGAGCAAAAGCAGAGGGAGAAGCAGACTCCCCACCGAGCAGGGAGCCCAATGTCGGACTTGATCCCTGAGCCGAAGGCAGACGCTTAACCAACCGAGTCACCCAGGAGCCAGAGACAATGTTTTTATGAGCTTGAAAATATGTCTATAATAGAAGTGGTGAAAGCAGGTTTACAACACTATGAGTACTACACTATGAGTACTAACTTCATTTTTTTACTAAATCGAATAAAAAAACATATGCCATTTGACCTAGGAAAACCAGTCCCAGAAGCAAATAGCACACACAATCACGATGAATGCAGCACTGCGTGTAAAATCACTGAGCTAAATTTGGAGGTGTGTATGGCACCACGGAAGGCAGAGCGCCTTTTTCAAGATGGAGGCCACGCTGCGCTGACACTGTGCTGCTGTGGTGGGTGGGGGTCGGGGGTTGGGGGAGTGAGCATATGGAAAGATACACATACACACACACAGAAGAAAGGTACAAACTGTCATAGTCCAAATATTTCTTAAGTGTATTTTCCCACTTTTAAAATTTCTGAAATTGGAGTAGTAAAACTTGCCACTGATGGCACTTTATATGGTTTTGGGACTTTTTTGGTATTTTCATCTGAAATTGACTTGTTATCTTGTAATTCTTGGCAAATTAGGCATCATGAAATACCTAGGTACGACGGCATGATTCTGTCTTTGACAGACATAAAGGGGTGTGTGTGCATGATTCTGTACCTACAAAATGTTTATGAAGAAATACACAGGGGAGTCTGGGTAGCTCAGTCAGTTAAGCATCTGACTCTAGACTTTGGCGCAGGTCATGATCTTAGGGTCCTGAGTTCAAGTCCCGTGTCATGTCTGTGTTAGGTGTGGAGATTCTCTCTCTCCTGCTCTCTCTACCCTAGGCCCTCCTCTCGAAAGAAAGAAGATAGAGAGATACAAGGAGTTGTGATCCATGGTTACTCTGAAGAATGTGATCACAGGTGTGAAAAGAGGAAGATTTCTGCTTGTATTTTACTCTATTTGAATTTTATCACAAGTATGATATAGTAGTCTTATTTTTAAAAAGCTCATTGTAAGGAGAACCAAATTCAGTGGGAAATGGGTTTAGAAGACAATTAACAAGAGACCCACACAGTATAAAGACTTGTTACTTACTTGTACTTTAGATCTCCTCTCCTCATCAGGGCTGAAACTACTGTTGGTGCTCAAGTCTGAATCATTATGAATATAGCGAAGGGCGGAGTCCATATTCTGTTAGGAAAAAACATTTACGTGAAGAACCGTCCCTTCTGTAAGTTTCCTTCACTTAAACCATCTTACAAGGTTACTTACCTTTTAGGACTGCCCAAAGATATAAATACATATAAATTTTTCATGTTTGTAAAAGCTTATGAAAATACCTAAGACCTCATAAGAACTCCCCTGACTTGAGTTAAACTTGCTGAATAGGTTGCTAACTGTATGAAAATGAATTCCAGAATAAGCTCATTAAAAAATGTAAACTGGGAAGTAATTCTGAAGTGGCTCAAATTTCTAAAATTAGCTTACTTATAAATAGTATTTAGGGGGTGCTCTTGGTCAACATTGTAGAGGCCATGGGATATCCTATGTAATTTTTCTTCTACTGTTTCTATTCCTGGCTGTTTCTAATTTCACAAATATACTTTTTTAATAGCTCCAAGAAACTCCAAACAAACAAAACACCTTCTAAAATGCAGAGATACCACAGTATTCAAATCTCCAATGACGACAGGTAGCCAGGGTTTCATTCCGAAGCACTGGTATTATGTAAGATTTCTAACTTGACTGTCACCTAACACAAAACAAAACAGAAATCCACTGAAGCTCTAAGAACCCTCTCCATCCCCAGTGTGCTTGCAGGCACTCTTTCCTGAGCTTATCACTCAAGCTGCTCTGATCTGTGACCTTTTGATTCTAGCAACCAGTGGTGCTATTCCTTCCCCTCGTTTATACAAACAAGGGATAAGAAATATCAATACCACAGGATGCTGGCCGGGGGTGAGGGACGTGGTAGGAAATTAGGGAAGGATCACACAGAACAGCTCCAAGTACACAGTGAAGATGATGCTAGTAACAGTACCCACCCTCACACTCCAGAGTCCAGATAATGCCACTGGCCCCTCCGCAACATGGCCTCAAGTCCCGATCTTCTGCTCAGAATACTGTGTTGCTTGCTGCAGTGAAATGGTCCGATCAGAAACAAAGCACCTCTCCAAAAAGAAAAGGGAAGAGTTAATTATTCTTGATAAAGGGCTTTGTTTCCAGTAAGACTATTTCACTGCAGTGAGCTACGTTAACACGTTGAGGCTACTCAAATGGTCATGTAGACGAGATTGGGATTTACATTTCTAAGCACTGAACATGACACACTAATGTCACAAAGACAGGATGTGGTGACAATTACTATTACTTTATGCAAAAGAGAGAGCTGAGAAAATCAGTAACAAACAGAATGTACTAATTTGAAAGTGATTAGCTACAACTATTCCCCAACAAAAGACTTCTGATTGGAACGATTTTTCACTAGATAAACACTTTACTGAGTGCATTACCTCAACAGCATCGCTGATTAAAGGCACGGAGGCGGTGTGATTTATTTTACAGTTTGGTAGCTCATTTACACCCAGCTCATCTTGCATGTCACTTCTCTTCTCTGCGTCGCTGGCCTCCTCACGAGCATCCAGGCTGGAAGCGCGCAGCGCGGCGGACAGCACGTCCACTTGCGCTATGGGCGGAACAGGGAAACGGCATGTGAGCGGCAGAATGGGCAACGTGCTCACAAGTTTCTTCTCCATTTGCATTACAGGTTATCAATGAAATGTACACTTTTTTGACACTGCCATCAAAAAGCTGAAAAAAAACTACTGTGGTAAATCATTAGTCCTTCAAGAGGAAAAGGAGAAAACTAATATGCTTTCGTGAGATTAAAAATGTTTATCTACTACTGTACATTATTCTGCGTTAGTATGAAAGAGAAATGCTATCTAGTTTTGGAGGTACCTCCAGTTTATTAAAAGGAGTCAATTTCAGTGTAAGTTAACTATGTTTTGGTAGTGCATGAATCAAACTGACAAGGCTTACTTACTAAGCTATTTTAGCAGAAGAGCAGTCACACAAACCCTGCCAACATAAAACAATGGTAATTACAAAGATTTTTGTTGCAGTTACATTTCAACATCTCATTTCTTATTCCAGTTTATATTATTTTCCTAATTCCTTTTGAAAATGAAATTAGTGACTTAGATACCCCCAGGTGAGCACATCTTGCTTGCAGCAAACCAAAACAACAAATTACCAAGCAGTTATTCCAAAATCTGGCAAATTTCACTGTCTACATTTTCAGTTATAAGGCACTCTTTCTTCTCCCAAACAAATAAGACATGCAGGAAAAAAAAAAAAATTTGATTCCTTATTCAAGTAAAATCCACCTGGATGTTCAAAATATAAAAATTCATCAATTTTAACTTTGAAATTAATTGGCAGAAAGATCAGAAAGTGTGTCCCCACTCCACTCAAAGATTATAAAAAAGCAATCACAGGACTTTCATGAAGACAGCCTCTTACGGTGCTGCAGCATTTATGACGCTTAGGCCCAAGCACATCGGGACCCTGGCAACACAGATACAGGATGAGGTTCTACTCTATTAGGTCATCAGCTGCTAAATTAAGTAAGTAAACTGAAGGCATTTAATCATAAAAAGTTACTCATGAAAATATGCTCATTCTTTTGAGAATTCTAGCTGCAATGTGTAATAATCCTTTTAAAATAGTTTAGGCTCCCTTCTGGAATCTTTTAAAAAGTTTCCAAAACAAAAATCAAAATAGTACTAAAGGAGATTGCACAATATATAAAGTTTAAAATGTTTTGTCCCACATAAAATGCACAGGGTGAAAAAGAGCCCTAATTCATTTTATTTGTTTCCAGGATAGTAACTAATCAAGGCCTTTCACAGAAAAGGCCTGGAGTCATTTCTCTCTAAATGGACTACATATGTGTCCACTTTAATGTTTGTACATTCACAAGAGTTTCCATGAGTTACACTGTGAAGTTACATTTCTCAAAAAAGTTGATATATAAATATCATCCAGACAGAGCCTACTGCTGATTTCTGAGGAAACCTTATGCTTCCACTTTCCAGCCAGAGAATGGAGACTCTAATGCCTAGCTAAATGCTGAAATTTCAGCAGGATACACCACAGCAACAAACAGAAGAACACCGAACACCTGGGCCTTCATCAAAATCTGCATTTTACCTAAAAGATACACAGAAATGCCAGGAACCAGGGCTGGTTTAATGGTGGACTTATGAAGAAACAGTCCCTAGTGACTCATGCTCAGAAGTAGGGACAACCTAGAAACTGAATTTTATTCCTTCCCTGAAGAAGCTGGTACAGTTAAGCTAAAAACTTTTTAGTAATCTCCAACTCTTCCATATAATATATACTTGTGGTTAGTCACAATTTCTTAACAATTTATTTATTTCAATCAGGGAACAATACGATTCTTCTGATCTTGGCTACCAAAACGGCCCAATTCTTCCACTGAGACAAAAGTGGATAGAAATCTGTATTTTGTGAGCTTGGGCATTTTTTCCTTTAGTAGTCTATGAATCTAGCTTTAGAAAACCAAGGTGGCATCACTTTGGTAATCCTACTTAGCTTGGTGATCCCAAATGCCAGAGATTTTGAAACTGCCCTAGACAAAGACAGAAAAACGTCACATTCCCTAGGTAAGTATTTTAGAAAAGGGGGGATCTCTTACAACTTCCCTCATTGGCATGCCATGTAGGGTATGTTTTTGTTCTAGGACTGAGAAACAGCTTTCTTTTTCCTGACAACAGTATCTTCCTAGTCGATGGAAACACATTTTTTGACCAAAAATCCACAAAGAAAAAAACCCCACCAATGCTTTGACAAGGGTAAGAGTTAAATTAGCAAGACTGCGAAGCAAAGGTCACCTTCTAAGAAGCAGCCCCAGCTTCGTTCCGGCTTGTGACAATACCCCTAAAGGCTAACGAGAAGGGGAAGACACAAGGGACATGGAGGCCTGGGAATGCTCAAACTTCACTTTTCAGCATCTGTCCTAAAAAGCTTTCTCTGGGCATTGCTGCTTTACCATTTTACAGCTCAGCTGACAAGAAAAAATTACACATGTGACAGAACTACTCCAAAAAGGTGGACATTTCTTGACAATTCGTGGCTGCCCACAATGGCAGAATTAGAAATGAGAATGCATCCAAAGTTAAGGTCCAGTCCCTTCAGAACACCTGCTGATACTATGGAAAATCAAGGCACAGTTACTGATATTTAACACAAGTTAAACAGACCCTCAGATTTCAATAAAATAAAACATTCAGGAATTCTGTAGCCTAAACAGAAAATGCTCAACACTGCCCACCTCTTAATTACTGCAGAACATCTGATGCACAGGCAGTCTGTGTGCTGTCACCCTCTGTGCTCTTTGAGGCTGGGACTTTTGTCTGGTTTGTTGCTGCTATATAATTAGTGCTTAGGAAAGGATCCAGCACAACAGTAGGTGCTAAGTAATGCTAAATGAATCAATGAATCAATGCGTATGTTATTGTCATCATTATGGACAGAAAGAACACTGTAATTTCAATTTTTCAATTCAGCAGGCTTAAGAGCTGAATTAGAAAGAGAACCAACTAAATCGCAATATAGCATTTGTATTGAAATCTCTCACCTGCAGCCTGTACATCTGCAGTACTATTTTAAATGAAACAGCATTAGCTATCTTCTGAAATAGTCATATTCTCAAACCTGTATGTGTGTACAGGTCTTTTTGAAAAAGCACACTATCGCTTTTAGCTTATTTGTTAAAAAATTTTTTTTAACATAGCTTATTCAAATATTTCAATTACCATTCGTTAAGTGCTAAGATGTGTCAGAGATCTAGCAGGTACTGGAATGCAGTGAGAGCTCCCAGAACAGGCCTAAAAAGCCAAACTAGTGATCTTTTTTCCATAAAAGTGGAATATAAGATTCACTCAATATATGAATTACTAAAGTTTGATCAACTGGATAACCTGATAAACAGTAAAACTGTTAAAGCTAAAATTTTTAAAGCTTAAAGCTGTAAAGCAAATGTTTATCAAACATTGAGTATCCTTGGCTGTAAACATCCTGAGTTTTTAGGAGTAATTCTGTGTGTCTCAATGCTTCTCATCTGAGGGGGGCAGAGAGGAAGGGATGCAGGCAAATTACTCAGGTAAGAGTCTAATGAAACTCAACTCAATTTTCGCAACCTCATCAAGTTGTCACATAATGCAGACTACTAGGTCAGGGGGTACATCAGCGACAGGAGCAACACTGAGGATAAGCAGAGAGAGCAAAGCTGTTAAGGTTTTCACAAAAAATAACCTACCACAAGAGATAAAAAATAGGATATTCTATTGGAAATATTCCATCCTCTGTTCTTGCCTTTTTTTTTTTTTTTTTAAAGATCTTATTTATTTATTCTCATGAGACACAGAGGGAGAGAGGGAGAGGCAGAGACACAAGCAGAGGGAGAAGCAGACTCCAGGCAGGGAGCCCAACGTGGGACTCAATCCTGGGTCTCCAGGATAAGGCCCTGGGCTGAAGGTGGCGCTAAACCGCTGAGCCACATGGGCTGCCCCTGTTCTTGCCTTTGTTTCAGAATATATGAAACAGGAATGATTAAAAAAGAAAAAGCAAACAAAAGAGAGTGAATTGGTGATACATGGAATAACCAGGATAAATTTCAAATACAGATGCCAAGCAACAGAAACAGACTCAAAAAAGGCTTATATTACTTGATTCTTATTTATGTGGCATCTGAAAGAGGCAAAATCACAGGGACAGAAAATGGGTCAGTGGTTGCTAGTAGCTGGGCAGGAAAGGACAGATGGACTAGAAGGTGCACAGAGGAGTGTTCTAGGGTGGTAGAATGGTTCTGTATTTGGACAGTGGCAGTGGCTGCACACAACTGCATGCATGTCTAAGCTCATACAAGTGTCCATTCAGAATGCTAGAGTCTACTGATAGAAATTATATCCCGATAAACCTACAAGAAAAGGTTAAAAAAAATGAAACCGATCATCTACCAGTTAAATTAAAATAACATTCAACAGTCAAGGATATGAATTTGCCTTCAATCATTTAGTTTTTCTCTAAGTATAAAATTATAATAGAGCAACTTTTTTTTTTTTTTTTTTTAAGATTTTATTTATTTATTCATGAGAGACACAGGCAGAGGGAAAAGCAGGTTCCCTGTAGGGAGCCCAATGTGAGACTCGATACCGGGACTCCAGGATCAGGCCCTGGGCCGAAGGCAGGTGCTAAACCGCTCAGGCACCAAGGTATCCCAAGCATAACAGGTTTTGTATATTTTATACTGAAGCTATCATTTTATCTGCTTTAAAAATTTCCCAACAATGAGCAAACTGATAGTTTAGAAGTTTTAGCTTCTGGAACTAACAAGGTGAAAAAAAAAAAAAGGTAAAGGGAAAAGAAAAAGAGGAGAAAGAAAAAGAAAGAGAGAGAAAAAGAGTGGGATAGAGAAAAAGTCCATGAAGTGATGGAAAATCTGAAGACTTGTAGTTATAGGAAATCCAAAACTGGTTTTTGTTTTGAATACTCTTTCAGATTTCACTGGTTACAAGAGTCATGAGGAGGGTTTTAGTCTTCTAAGGAAAAGACAACACCAGTATTAAGGTCCCAGCCCCATGGACCTTAAGCTGTGTCCTAAGCCCCAGCAGATGGAACAACGGGGACTGGTTCAGGGTGGCTCATTTCTCACTGACTGACTTAGAACATATTTCCCCCCTTTGTAAGAGGCTCCTTTTTAACAAAGAACAACCTTTAAGGCTATCATTCACAATGAAAGGACCTGAGTGATACATGTGCAACCCAATGGAAAAAAATTCGAAACTGAAGAAACAGAAATCCAAATGACTCTTATATTTAGAACTCTTAAAACATCATATTCCATGGGAAACAGGTATTTCTGTCTACTGTTATAAGACCACAGTCCTTTCTTAAAGAGCAACACTGTATCTGCTATTTTATAAAAAAAAGTTAATGAGACCCAGAGCAAAACAGCTAAGGCAGGGCTCCAGATCTGAAGTTGTACAGCACTGTTGGATGGACTGTGAAGATGTCAGGGCCAGTGACCCATCGATCTGTATGCCAGTTAGCAACAGTGATGAGCTCATCTAAATGAGATTTGCTAAGCATCGGATTAATCGTATTTCTCAAGACCCAATACATGATGATGATGGTGAAATAAGTTTTTAAAAGGCATTTTTTTCCGGGAAAAAAAGTCAGCAAATAACGTTTTATAACAGCTGTAAAGAACTTGAGAGACTCTTTCCATACCTTTAACATCTGGATCATCGATGTGTGGCTCTAGATTTTCTATCATTTCTTCAAGTTCCTTCCTGGTGGCCATAGTGATATTTGAGGAACCTGGTATGGTGACTTCAGGTGTTTCCTCTGGTCTCTCTGGGCTGAGAGTATTCCCACAGCCCTGCTCAAGCTCTACATCTAGGTCTATTTCAGGAAGAGGAGTCCTCCAGAAATGGAAGGAGTTGTACAATTCCTGATCTAAGAGAGCTGAATCTGGTGAGCTGGTGCCACCCTCTGGCCGTAATGCAGATTTGTAGTTAGCAGGCTTTTTATCATTCTCATTACTAGCTGCTTCCTGATGAGATTCTGAGGACAAAGTACAAAGTAAAGAGCTGTCCACTGGGACACTTATTTCACCTGGAGATTTCCCAGATGTTTCAGCACGATCTTCCACCATGTTTTCCAGTTTGACACTGGAATTACTAATACTGGGATCTGAAGAAACATCCTCTGGCCTGATCTGTACATCCTCTGGGACTTCTTGATCTCTGATCCTTTTATTGTTTCATTTGGGGCAGGAAAAAAATGAAAGTATAAAAATAATTACTGAAAAAAACTCAATGAAAGACACTACATACAGTATTTAGACAAGTTCAATATTAAAAATTACAGATTATTCATACAAAATGAGTAGTGTATGTACTGGTAATGCTTCTTTTTCCATCAGTTGTTCTGTGTTCAGAGATGTAAACATCTGTTAAGCATAAGTCTAGATATTAAAGCATTACATGAGTTGGAAAAGCTAACATTGCAGAGCCCCAGAATTCTTAAATACCAGGCTAATTCCAATAATAAGGAAAAATTGTAGGAAGATAAATTCCTACAATGCACTTCAAAAATGATCTGGTTCTTAGGATTATGGTATTGCCACTGCTCCAATGATGTATTGCAAAGCTGAAAATTAAAACCTATTTGCTTTTATTAAAAAAGAAAAGGAAAAAACCTCTATACAGTATTAGGAAAGATCCTTATTTACTATCTCAAAATATTAACATCCAGTTTAGTGTAAATGAAGTTTTTTTTTCCTTTCTTTCATACTTTCCAGCTGTACTCCCAAATGTTTTCCCAAGATAGTTATGACTCAATTGATATGGACAGATGGTACAAAGCTCCTAAATTAAAGTCCACTAATAACCACTATCCATTATCTAAACTAAAGCACTGACAGTTAAGTTTTAATGTTTATCCAGTATATTTTGACTCCATTAAATTTAACAAACACGTATTGAGCACCTACTAGGAGCCAGGGAAGGAAACCAGTATTGAGGATCCACATGTGAATGAGGTGCAGGTCTGGGCAAGGAGATTACAATTAGAAGCAAACAGGAGAAACAACCATGTAAGCAAGTAATCACCAGAAAGAGTGTTAAGTACAGAAGTACATACACTGGGCATAGCAGGCAGGATGGAGCGGAAATGAAGAGGCTCAGAGGAAATGACAGAAGCTGCGTTTAGAAGAAACCAGTAAATGTTTATGAGGCTAGGGGAAGAACATGTATTCAAGGGAGAAAAAGCATACACAAAGGCAGGAATCATACAAGACATATTATAGTACTCCGAAAATAGCCATGAGGTTTTTTTGGTGTTGTTTTGTTGTTGTTGTTTTATGGAGAAGGAAATGTTGGGTGACTAGGGTGAAAAGCTTTGCCAGAACCACTGTATGCCATATCTGACACCTCTGGAATGGATCCTATGGGCTACAGGGAATAATGGAAAAATTAGGAGAATCGCATTTGTAGATGTGTGATTTTTGAGAGAGCATCCTGGAAGCAGTGTAGAAAATGGAGTGGAGGTGAGACAGGAGGCAGGAACTCTGGAATGGCAGTGAGAGCCAGAGAGGACTTGGTGAATGAAGGCAGTACGTCTGGGGCTATGAAGAAGTAAACACATTCAAATGATGACAAGACAATAGGATCTGTTTACTTGTTGCATGCTGGAGATGGGAAAAAACAGAGAAATCTGGAAAGACTGCCAAATTTCTGGCTAGTGTGATGGAACAGATTCTGGTAGCACCAACTAAAAATGGAAAACACAAGAATGCTGTGATGAGAAGGCTAATGAGTTCCAGTCTGGTCAGTTCCAACCTGGTCTCCAGGTTGAGTGAGGTATCTCGGTTGCATTCTGGGTGGGGACGTCCATGGGAAACCAGTTAGACACCAGGATCAGAGCTCTATCAACTCAGAAGGACGGGTGCAGGGCACAGATGCCCACAAGGCAAGAAAGATGAATGGAAACATGACAGGCATATGGAGTAACAGAGTGAAGGCATTTTTCTTGTGATGCCTTAGAGAAAGAGGTCAGAAGAGATGTAGGAACTGCAGGCACGGGAGATGGATGAACTCACTGATAAAGCAGTGTTCTTCAAAGAAGCAAGAAAGAACGTGAGCTCAAGAACACAGGCCCACAGACTCAATGGGCCAAGACACACTTCTTTCTAAGAAACATGAGGGGGAAGTAAGAATGGGTGTAGGTAAACTTGAAAGTGAGTGTGGGAAAAAATTAAAGGCGCTCCTGTAACAATATGTGCCTTTAAATATACCCAGTAAAAAGCTATTAAACAGGAGGCTTACCAGGACCATGCAAACGGAAGGTGACACCTGTGGAACATCCCAGTTAAGTAGCTACCACACATGTTCTCATTCAATTATCAACTTCTCTCTGCTAGGCTTTATCTCATGGTCATGTTCACACTGTTTTCAAAGACATGTATCTTTAAAAATACATGATTATTATTTTTAAGATTTTATTTATTCATGAGAGACACACAGAGAGAGAGGCAGAGACACAGGCAGAGGGAGAAGCAGGCTCCATGCAGAGGGTCTGATAACGGACAGGATGCATGTGAGACAGTTGTGCTACACCTGCAGGAGAGCTGGACCCTGACTTCTTTCATCCTTGTCCCAGAGCAGCCCGACATCACCGTAAACCTGTGAGCCTTTCAAGGCCTTGATGATTCCACATTTACTCCTCATTCATAAGATAAGGGACTGGGTTAGACATCCTTTAAGATTCCTTCCCTCTCTGAAACAGTTTTTTTTTTAAGATTTTTTTTTTTTTAACTTTATTCACGAGAGATAGAGAGAGAGAGAGAGGCAGAGACACAGGCAGAGGGAGAAGCAGGCTCCATGCAGGGAGCCCGATGTGGGACTTGATCCCAGGACTTAGGGATCACGCCTTGGGCCAAAGGCGGACCGATGCTCAATTGCTGAGCCACACAGGTGTCCCTCCAAAACAGTTCTTAAGCCTAGTGCTGTTATGCCAAATAAATGTCTTCTACACGAATTACATATTTTCCAACCACATAGTCCTTATTAAAAGACATTTTTTTCTTTTGTTTAAAAAAATTTAGTGGGGTGATTGGGGAAATTTGAATAAAGTCTCCAGATTAGATGAAAGTATTGTATCTGTGTTAATAATATTTTGGTAATTGGACCATGGTTATATATTAATGCCTGCATTCTGAGGAAATACACAGTGTAATATTTATGGTAAAAAGAGTATCATATCTAAAACCTCAAAGAATTCAGAAAAACAAAGCAGTAAAGCAAATATGGTAAAATGTTAACATCTAGAGAATCTGAGGGGCATATGGGATTCTTTGTGCTATTTTTTGCAGTTTTTCTGATATGAAAACTAAATTTAAAAAATTATAGAAACAAGATAATTGTTTGGGGGGAGTGGGAACCAAATGGGTTTAAACTTGTAAGACTTCTGATAAAGTTTTAAAAACCCTGCATTTGAAATACACAAAAAGAACCCAATTAAAAGGCCATTCAAGAAGGCACCTAGGTGGCTCAGTGGGTTAAGTGTCCGTCTCTTGATTTTAGCTTAAGTCCTGATCTCAGGGTTGTGAGATGGAGTCCCACATTGGGTGTGGAGCCTGCGTAAGATTCTCTCTCTCCCTTTGCCCACCCTCCCCACCCCCCGCTCTCAAAAAACAACAATAAAGGCCATTCAGGATGCAAAACTATTCCATGGGCCTGAAATTCCTTAATTCCTTGATTGCTATTCTCACTGTGGCGTTAAGATTAAATTTTAATATTCTTAGCAAAAAAAAAAAAAAAAGGAATGGCTAAATCATTCTATTTGTCTAAGGTTACATTACTAGTCTGTCCAAACTTAAAACTCCTAGTGTATGGTTTTAAAGAGACAAAAAAAAAAAAATTTCCCTACTATTAAATTCCGGGAAGAAGTACACTACATGAATATAGTTGCTTCAAACTGTCAAAAATATAAATTATCTGAATACTGATTTTTCCCAGAGCTGAGAGCTAGTCAATGCAAGATCGAGCTGCTAAATACCAAAATTCTGATATTAGCTGTCAGATTTCCAAATGCTATTACACAAGCAAACATTGTTTTGAAAGCTGAGGAGACCTCTGATTCTGCAAAATGAGAGAATCCCCAATTTCCTAAGAGGTGTGGGTCAATAAGACCACCAGGGTAAGCCAGGGATTTCTCTAACAGAACCTGAATTTTCCTTTAGTGTCTGCATAGGTTTCCTATTAATACCCTCTGAGTTCTGCACTAGCAACTCAAGGCCTAGAAAAATAAGTACATGTATTTCATGGAGAAAATGACCTGTGGAACATCTGGTTCAAGAAGCACTATATCCTGAGACAAAAGCAAAGAACATACATCTTTCCAGTACTGTGAATTAACTAAAAGAAGTTTTCACATCGGTGAAATACTTCCAAATTTGTACCAAGAGCAATCAATCTTATTTTCAAAAGTTGCCATTGTGCTAAACTGACAAGAACACTGGCGTAAGAGGTGTAGCTACTTAAGGCATCTGAGAGGAAATGATCTCCTTACAATTCATTCATGGTTTATTACGTGCCAACTATGTGTCAGGCCCATTGAAGGTGCTCTAATTTGCAAAAATACAGAACTAGACTGCTACAGCAGATGTACTTGCAGTTTGCTGGACAATACACACAAATACACAATTGAAAAGATACAGATCAGAAAGCAGTGCTCTCATTCCGGCACTATTGACAGCCAAGATGCAAAAGCTCTGAATATCCGAAAAATCTCAGGAAAAGAATTTGGGGACGTAGTGAGTCTAGAGACAGCAAACACACTGACAATTTACTTTGTCAAACAGGCATGGATGGAACAGAACAGCTTCACAAACAGAAAGCAAAGAGAACCAAAAGAACACAGTGTATTCGGAGAACGATATATAATAGCTGATCAACTAAGAAGAAAAGAGAATGGTTATTTTACATAATTTAAAATTGCAAATTTGAAGATTTAACTCTGCTTCTGGAAGCTCCCTTTATTAACACCTTCCAAGAAGCACTAATAGCCTGATCTAGGGTGAAGAATACAACTGGTATACAAAGTCAGAGGTTTAAAATCAAGTAAAGCTTCAGAAGAGTATTAAGTGATATTAAATGTTTCCAGAATCAGATGAAACTATATAGCAAATAAATAGTAGTGGAAACAGGCTGTCAAAAACTTGTTTACTTTGTAAGATATTTGTTTGAGAGATCTGAATTCTAAGAAAACTGAAGAGGACCTTGAGAACAGGAACCAAGTTCTTGATTTCTAGCTACAGGAGCTGGTTCATAGTAGGTGCTCAATTAATTTCTGCATAATCAACCAACCAATCTTAAATAACAAAACAAGTTTTAAGATAGAACAAAAGCTAGTACAGTATTTAAGAGGGGGTAAACAAACTAATGGTTCTGAGATTAATAGTACATAGGACTATTTTTTTTTTTTTGAAGTTAGGAAATAAAACTACACAAAAGCTTTCACAGTATTTAACACAACTCCCTCCTTGGCCAGAAATGATCTCTTCTCTCTCCTATACCATTAACAGGAGTCAATAAAGTCTAAAAATATGGTGAAAACCCAACGCTACAAAGAGTACTGACTTGACATTAAGACATACTTCATTACAATGGAAGAGGAATTAAGGTTTGCAGGTAAACGAAAACTACCTTTAAATACCTCTTCCAACGACGTCCTACGCTGGCAGTCAGTACAACTATGGCCACGACGGCCACACCAGCTATTTTTGTCAATAAAGTTTTACTGGAACGCAGCCAGGCCATCTGCTTACGTATGATCTGTAGCTGCTTTCATGATGCAAAGGTAGAGCTGAGCAGTCACGGCAGAGCCTGAAAGTCTTTATTAGCTGGCCTTTTACAGAAAGCCTGCCGACCCCTGACCTATACAATTCTCTGTAAATTCATATTTTCACTTACTAGGCTCTCTCCAGATTTAGGTAGTGAACAAGGTATGCTGACTTTAAAAATGAAAGACAGGTAACATTTCCCCCCATCATCATTTTTGTCAAACTCCTTGCAGCAGCTGTTTTTCAAAAGAACTGACCAAACTTGCTTGCTAGGAAGACAGTTTAGAGTGATTTTCTTCCTTTACAAAAAACAGTACCTCAGGTTTGTTTGGCTATTCAGCAGGACAGTAGGAGAACGGGCAAAAAGGTAAAACAAGGCAGCAGAGAAGAAAGGAAGAACTGCCAAATCAAAACACCAAGAAAGCAAATATCACAGTATCAAGACCTACAGAAGAAAATGTCCATTAGCATCATGACAAGGGAGGGACAAGACACCATGGTAACTCAAGCATTATAGAAGGGCCTGTTTCAAAAACACGTTTCTAAATTATTTCAAGCGTACACCTGTAAAAGTGCATATTTCCCATGCACTAAGATAGGCTTGGTTTTTTTTTCCCCCCCCTGAGTATAGAGTATAATAAATTTTAAAAACTTAAACTCAAAATTTTTTATGTTAAAAAAAACCTTAAAAAACAGAGTTGCCTTTTTTATCTTAATAAGTAGTTGCCCTGGTACTAGAGTTGATATTCTAGTTAGTAAGTACATTAATTTGGTGCTAATCATTACAATACTTTCCCCCTCAATTGTCAGATTATAATCATTCTGCAGAGTTCAAGGTCCACAATTAAATTAATTGACTGAAAGGGAAAAACAACAGTAAGAAATGGACTAGATACTGAAACATTCCTAAATTAGGTTTTACCCCTTAAAACACTAAACCCTTTACACTGTATAACCATTACTTCATCTAGTCTAAATGTCAATAGATGGTTTACTAGGTAACTGATTTATTAAATAAACTTATTAAAAAATTATCATCATATCCATCATTTTGCACTTTTCTCTATGGACAGATCAAGCTCAGTGTACTACATGCATCTTCATCTTCTCACATAACATGAAACATTTAACAAATGTATTTAAAATATAGCTCTTTAAAGATATTTACTGATTTTTAGAATCAAGAGAAATAGCAAAGTCTCTGAAACGACCATTTATTATAAGATAGAAAAAATGAAAAATATGTCCACAAGCAATAAAGCTGGAAAGTAAAGCTTAAAGAAATCATACCTATTTTTGTCTTCTACTGATGTATCTTCTGAGCTTTTGCTTTCTTCTTTAAAATACTGGCCTGAGCTAGATGGATTAGCAAAAGTAGATATGAAAGGTCCCAGGGACTGAAAAGCTGCTTGGCGAACCTGGAAAGAATAAGAGAGTGGTAATAAAATATAAAAATAAGGGATCATTAACAGTCTACTTTCCATATACCAAAGTATGGTTAAGAGAGTAATAAGGTATTTTCTAAAAAACCTTCCCAGATTCAGAATCGTAAATCATTCTTCTGCTAGGATTTAGCTTCTTTATAAATTTTTTTACTTTTGATTTCTTAAAATCTGAATATTTAAACCACAAAAATATGAATATGAGACCCCATAAAGCATCTGTATAGAATTAAAGGAAATCCCATAGTGTTCTCAAGGAAAACAGAATGAAGAAAACCAAGATTGCCAAACAGAAAATGTAGAGCAATAAAGTCGACAAAATGTGATAAATCCATTTCATGTTTTCTGTTAGGAAAGACTATAATTTGCTTACTACAAGGAAACAAGGTAGGTGTGCCAGAACTATAGATGCACTTATCAGAAATAGAATATTGACTTAAAATGTTTCACAAAAATCTGGATGTACATACTACTGTTACCCATGAATGTCTCAAGTAGAAGAGCTGAAAAAGATGTTACAGAACTTTATTTCATACCGCATTCCTATATTATTTTTGTAATCTTGATTACAAAAAAATTGGGGGAGGGTGGTTTTACAAAAGGAAGCAGAATGACAGACACCATCTGCAAGAGGCAACTATGATGGGAGAAACTGCAAACCAATGTCTCTAAGAACCTGCCCTTTAGGGGCATCTGGGTGGCTCAGTGGGTGAGTGTCTGCCTTCAGCTCAGGCCATGATCCCGGGGTCCTGGGATCGAATCTTGCATCAGGCTCCCCACAGGGAGCCTGCTTCTCCCTCTGCCTATGTCTTTGCCTCCCTCTGCATCTCTCATGAATTAAAAACAAACAAAAAAAAAAGATCCTACCCTTCTCCGTGATTTAAAATGAAGATTACATGACGTGTAAATTTTGTGAAGACAAATACAGGTGAAGCATGCCTATTATTAATATTTACCTTCTAAGGAAGCAGATACAAAATGATTCAATTGGTTTTTTAAAAGGCTAGAATTATACACATGATAGCAAAAAGAAGTGTATGTGTGAACTTACAGACTTTCTCCTTTATAGTCAATAAATGCTATTGCCATAGAAACATAAAAGGTTAACTTTTAAATTTATATGCATGAGTTTACTCTGGATACTGTTAAAATTCTGAGCTTATCTCAAACAGGCATAGGATTTACATATACCTCAAATAACAGATTTAAGGAGTCCTTTATTTTAATATAAACATAATCCCAAATTAACAGGAAATACTGTATATCACTAAACCAAGACAATGATAAAGTTTCAAAATGAAAACATTGAATAAGCTTCATAATCTAACAATCTTGTATATTTTAAACAACATTAAAATCATGCTAAAGCTTAACAGTCTTTCCCTCTATGTAGAAGAGTCTGTTTGGAAAATGAACATGATAAGGTCCTGAGATCTATTTCAGGCATGACAGCATAAGGAGTGCCACTGACCCATTGTCCAGTGAAACGGTTGAAAATGGAAAGAAAAACTCCCAAACCCCACCAATGAAAACACCTGGAAATAGTCCTAAGGGCAAATAACAAAAGAGGGAATAAACATTCAATTAAAAAACATTCAATTAAAAAACCTGAGCGTCTGTGGTATTTGAATCAGGGAGGCAGAACCTCTACTCCAAAACACTGTAGCCAGAAACACTGGGCTTCCTCTCTTCTAGCTTCCAGCCAGAGAGCTTTCCATGTGTTTCTCATCCTGCCCCCAGCAACCTGTTGCTTAGTGCAATGGGGAAGTGGGGAGTACTCCCTTCTTCTGCATAACAACCACTGGTAGAATGGAGGCTCTACTTTGGATGTGGCTCAGAACACCGGGCCCTAAGAATACTCAGAATACAGTCCTGCCCCAGCTTGTAAGGCCAGGATAGATAGGCCAGAAGAACCTAGGGCTGCTGTCCTTCCCACACCCACCAAAATGTGGTCATTCCATGAGGGGATACAGGCATCTAAGCATGCCCAAAACTGTGCCTCCTGGGATGGGAGGGAGTGAGAGTTCATTGACAAATAAGGAAGTAACAGTAACAAGCGTCAGAGAGGGATACCAGTACCCAAATTTGCTGTATTATCTAAAATGACCAGTTTAAAAACAAAACAGAAACAAAACAAAAACTGTAAGGCATGCAAATGAAAAAAGTATGATCCATACACTGGGGAAAAAATTAGGGAACAGAAATTATGTGTGAGAACACTAAGATGTTGGACTTAGAAAGAAACCTTAAAGTGACCATTATAAATTGTTCGTGGAACAAAAGGAAAGCAGAGTAAAGAAGTAAAAGAAGGTGTGAGGACAGTGTCATATAAACAAAGGTTAATGAAGAGACCAGTTGGGAATTCTGGAGTTGCAAAGTACAATAATTGAAATAAAAAACTCACCACATAAACTTATGTAGATCTGAACTGGCAGAAAAAAAGAATTAGTGAACTCGAAGTATATTAATACAGATCAGGCAAAGAACAGAGAAAAAAAAGAAAATGAGGAAAAACGAACAGAATCTCAGAAAATGTGGGACTCCACATTTTGGTGCACCAACATATGTGTAACAGGACTACTAGAAAGAAAGAGAGAAAAGACATAGTATTTGAATAAACAATGGCTACAAATGTCCCAAAATAAAAATAATCTACTCATCATAAAAGCTCAACAAGTAGGATAAACTAAAAAGGATCTACAAACACAACAATGCCAAAAGTCAAAAGCAAGAAGAAAATCTTGAAAGCAACAAAAGGAAAGTGATATATCACTTACAAGGGAACGCCAATAAAATAAACACCTGACTTCCCAGCGAAAACAAGAGAGACCAGAAGGCAATAGGGAAAACATATTCCAAGTGCTTGAAGAAATGAAAAAAAAAAAAAAAAAGGTTAACCAAGAATCCTATACCCAATAAAGTTATCTTTCAAAAATGAAAGCAAAATAAAGACATATCCAGATAAAGTGAAACAGAATCTGTTGCTACCAGATTTATGTTAAAATAAATGCAAAAGGAAGCTCTTCAGGTTGAAAGCCAGTTACCCTGGATGGTAACTCAAAGAAAGAAGGATGATCTCAAACTGGTAACTTAACCTTCCACCTCAAGACACTGGAAAAAGAAGAGCAAGCTTAACCAAAAGCGAGCAGTGAAAAAACAGAAATACAGAGAAAATAAATGAAACTAAAGCTTTAAACAGATGAACAAAACAGACAAACCTTTAGCAGACTGGCCAAGAAACAGAGACCAGAGTCAAATTACTAGAACCAAAAAGAAGGGACATTACTACTGACATTACAGAAATACCAAGATTATTAAGAAAATACTGCGGATCATACACACCAGCAAACTAGGTAACTTACGTGAAACGAATTCCTAGACAAACTACCAAAACTGACTCAAGAAGAAAAAATCTGAATAACCCTCTAATAAGAGAAGAAATTAGTAAGAAAAACGAAAAACAAAAAACTATACACAAAGTAAAGCGCAAGCTGAGATGGCCATCACTGCTGAATTCTACTAAACATTTAAAAGAGAACACCCAATTCTTCACAAATTCTCCCAAAACAGAGAAGAGGAGGGAGCACTTCCCAACTTGTTTTATGAGGCCATTATTACCCTGTTAACAAAACAAACAAAAAACCATCACAAGGAAGCTATAGACCATTATCTCTTATAAAACGGATATAAAAAACGGCTCAGCAAACTGAGCCCAGGAACATATCAAGATTTATTAAACTATGGCCAAGTGAGACTTACTGAAGGTTAGTTTAACACCTGAAAACCAATATAGCACATCATATCATTAGAATGAAAATGATTTATATTTGTACAGTTTTGTCTAGTTAAAAAAATTAGTATGTAGTTTGCCTGTTGCCTATTCCTAAAAGGATTAACAATAACATACTTCAATAAATTATTTCTTAAATTATGAAATAAAAATGTTTTGTATAAAATGCATTATTTTGCAAAAACAATAATTAGACAAAGCCCTACCCAACGTGAAGGATCACTGATCAAATTAATAAACAGTGCTGACAATTTTGTCCGTCGGATTTCTTGACAAGTCGCACAGGAAACGGCCATGAAGCATTCGGCACATGCCTTCCGGACTCCCCATACGTTATCAGAACAAAGCTGGAAAAACCTGGGCAGCTACACAAGGACAGTGGTTTGTTAGGCAGACAACGCGGGTTTCAGTGGTTCATTTTATTTCATTTTCTGTTTTTGCAGTGTTTCAAAATATTAGATTTTCCTATAATAAGGAGACCTGTTTCATATTAAAACTGAGTAATCTGAAATAAATCACACCTAATTCACAGCACTGTTGACTGTGGAAAAGCTGAAACAACAAACACAGCTTAAAGGTTATACAAAAGCTTGTACCTAAACTGTTTTGTGTAATGAATGGTTTCAGAAACTCCAAGTATGTTAACTTGTACAGGAAGCATGTATACCCTATGTACTAACCATTTAAAAACAAACTACAGACTTAATTTGTCACTAGAATACTTGAGGGTTGCGACAAAATGACAGATTTCTTTGAATAAGAATTGAGTTAACAGAAATGGAACAGGTAAAAATACATCAATGGTTCTTATATATCACATATCTGCATTTTTAAAAAAACTATCATCAAAACACAATTCAAGTGCTCAGATTATAGAAATTTAAACTCTCAAACTCAAAGTCATATTATCTTTCTAGTTTACATTCATGGGATTGTGTTAATAAAATCTGGGGGTAAATGTATGCATTTTCAGGTTCATGTGTTACTTTGTAACGTACTGCTTACTCCTTTATTGCTGCAATACTTACCAACATTTCCTCAGTAGCTTGCTGGCCAACTACACTGCAAATATCTCCAAAATTGGCAGCGCAGACCTGAAACAAAAGCATCACTGACATTTCAAAATGGTACATACACAGTGCTTTTCAAATAAATCTTTTAAGTTTCACATATCAATAACCACTAAAATTATGTATTTTGAAACAAAATACCCAAAGAATACCTTTCTAACATGAAACATTCTGCAATCACAGCACATCTCACAAAACCTCGGGAGGATAAGACGCTCTGTAATGTCCTTCCCAACCATGGGAGCCATTTTACACATGATCTAAAATGGGTAAGAACAAAAAACACACTGAAAACATCTTCAAACTAAGACTTTTCCAGTTAAGTTTGCTAACTTATTAAAAGTATATACTTTTAAAATAAAATATATTTTATTTTATAAAATAAACGAAATATAAAAGAAGATATGGTATCATTTTATTGCATACATCACAAAAACATTCATCTTATTTATCCAAGTTGAAGACAAAAATAGGTATTACTACCAATAAAATCAATAATTACTAAATTTACAATAAAACCCAGAGAAAATCTGAAAAATTTCGTTCCTGACTATAGTTTTAATCTTATTAATCATTTTGCCTGATAACTTTAAAAGCAAACCACTCTATATTTTCCCAGTAAGAAAATAAATGGTCACTGTTCAAACAGAAAGATTATCCACAAGAAGAATTTGGATTTAGAACATTTGTACTGCTAAGGAAAGACTCTCTAGAGGCAGTCCTTACCTTGCAAAGTACCATATTAACAGAAAGTCGTGCATAAGAGAACTGTGTCCCTTGGTTCCAAGGAATGCAAGGACACAGTTCCAACACACACAGTTTCGGGTAACACAGCCCCAGGCAAATGAGGATGAACTATGTTTGAAAACTGGACCAATGCTATTAAAATAAATTCCCCACCCCACCCCACAGTATAGAAAGAAATCTGATAGTCTGTTATTATTACACCTACTTCTAGCCCATACGAACATGATTAGAAGTAAAAGGAATAGAGATTGCAAAGAAAGAAAGCTCTTCATATAGTTCATGTTTACATAGAAAATCCCAAGGAATCTACAAAGAAGCCACGAGAAAATATGTGAGCTTAGGAAGTTTGCAGAACCTAAGTCAGAATACAAAAATCAAATGTTTTTCTATACATTAGCAATGAAATAAAAACACTTAAACAGTATCATTCACAATAATGTTAAGAAATATAGTTCAACAAAATATCTATGTGTTCTGTCTACTGAAAACTACAAAACACTGATGAGATACATAGAAGATCTAAGTAAATGGTGAGATCTACCATACTCATGGATTGCTAAGGTGGGAGACTATCCCCACACTGATCTATAGATTCCACACAATCTCTCAAAATCCCAGCATCCTCAGAACTGGAGATAACATCTGTATCTCCCAAATCCCAAAGCCAGTTTTGTTTTTTCACTCCATACAGTTTCTAAGCATTTTCAAATCATAAAGATCCAATGTTACATACTGTATCACTGACCTAACATAATTAAACTTATCAGAATGAATTATTTCCAAGACAGAAAACTACTAGGAGGCCAGGGAGTGCATAACATGATCAAATAAACCAACTGTAAAAGAATCATGGGTTTCATACTAGTGATATATATATATATATACACACACACACACGCATATATATATATATATATGCCATTATTTTAGGGTTTTTATTTAAAGTAATCTCTACACAAAACATGGGGCTTGAACCCACAACCCTAAGAGTTGCATGCACCATCAACCGAGCCAGCCAGGCACCCCTATTTTAGGTTTAACTAGTAAACTCTCACTATCCAAAGAGATTTTTTTTTTAAAGATTTTTTATTTATTTACTCATGAGAGACACACAGAGAGAGGCAGAGACATAGCTAGAGGGAGAAGCAGGCTCCATGCAGGAAGCCCAATGTGGGATTCAATCCCAGGAACAGGATCACGCCCTGGGCCAAAGGCAGATGCTCAGCCACTGAGCCACCCAGGCATCCCTCCAAAGAGAGTTGAATAGATTTTTAGATGGATTATACCTTTGTTATGTACATAATGATTAAATATGCATGTTTTTCTTATAATCACAATTTATATCACATATATAGCACTATAAAATTATGTGCCTGACTATCCTTCCTTCAAAGACCATATTGTCAAGGGCAGGAGCTATATTTTTTTTCCTGTGCTTACACAGTGCCTAGAAAAGTGTTCACCAGTAACTAGATTCTCACAAATGTTTCTTCACCCAATACAGGGTTTTTTGTTTTAACTGCACTGATTTCTCCTATCTTCTTTTTCCATAGTAATGAATTTACAGTTCCTTGTTATTCTCTTGATGCCTATCTTGCTTTCTCAGAGTCTGGTGAAAGAGCCATCAGATTCACAGGTGTGAAGCATAATATGGGGCCCAGAGAACACAGACCTTTTTTTTTGTATGCCTACATCCTTTTCTAGCCCTTTCTAATGATTTGTGGTTACTTTCATAGCTGATATATGTAAAACTCCGTAGCATATAATACAATATTTGAGCATCTCCTATTTGTCAATATAGTGACTAATTTTCACCTAAATAGAAAAAGCGCCTTTTACTTACAGCCACTGCTTCTGTTTTCACATCATCGTTGCTATCTGGGGCAGTTAGCTCTATGAGGATGGGGCATACTTTGGTCTCCACATCAAATCGCTCAATTAACTCCTGTTCCAGGAGAGCCAGCAAAGCTGCCTGACTTGTTTTCCTTACCTAGGGGGAAAAAATCAGCAGTATAAACACAGTACATACACGATATAACAAAAATCTATTACTTGATTTTCACAAAATTGAAGACTTTCATCTCAACTTAAAGGGATTCATAACTGGCAAAACCTCGCAAATAAAAACTTGTTGCTATTTTCTCCAGCTATTGCAAAGACATAATGGTAAACTAGGATACGACAAATGAAATGAAACAGAAAAGCCATCCTTGTGGGACTAGGCAGCTCAGTCGGTTGAGCATCCAACTCTTGATTCCACTCAGGTGGCAATCTAAGGGTCTGGAATCAAACCCTGAGTTGAGCTCCCACTCAGTGAGGAGTCTGCTTCTCTCCCTCTGCCCATGCCCCCCACCCCTACCCCTGCTCATATGCTCTCACACATGCAGAAGAAGAGCCATCCTTGTGAAAGATGACTCACAAATTAGCAAATTTTCTGAGGGACACCCATAAGGGTACCACATAAGAATGCAGCTATTGGACAGTATCTTTTAACACCATTAAGGAGACTTCCGAGATTTGCCAGACTCTCATATATCTTGTCTAAGACACATGGCCATTTTGAAAAACAGAATAATGAAGTTGAAGAGGAAAAAACACTCAAATGAGACCACCTAGAGTAGGCCATTCTGCATACACAGTACCATCTAAATTTCCATTAAGAACATGCAAATGGCACTCTTACCTGATTATTCTGATCTGCGAGATATCTAACCACAATAGGCAGTAAGTATTTGGAAAAAGCATATGGGATTGAAGGCCGGTTTTCTTGACAAAACAATGCAATATGAGGCACCTGTTCCATCAGTTCTGCTCTCACGGTTGGTTCTATTGAAATAATAAAAATGTGAGCAAATGCATTCTACCATACTAACAAAATCTTTGCCTGGAGTTAAGACTATATAGGAAAGCTTTGGACTTCCATCTTTGACATAAAAAGGACTTACAAAATGTTCTCTAACTCTAGGATCCTTTTCACAATCATATGCAGGTCAATCCCATGAGTAAAAGACCCTATTCCCATCCCAGACTTCTACTTCCTACTATGTACCAACTATACAATCATTTCCTATTAGGACCAAATTTATCCATCACCTACACTGTGTCATAACTGTTAATTGGGGTTAAATATCCAATATTCACATCAATAAAACATCTATTATCTATGAACTATCTAAAAGCCTCCTAGGTCAAGCCATAAAAAAAAAAAAATTGGCTCCTAATCTAATCAACAAATGGAGAATTTACAGTTAAATTTCACTAAGACTAAAATGGAAGTGACCATTTAAGTAGCCCAAAAGAGTCTTTAACAAAAAAACCTGAAAAGACTCAATATGTACAGCAAGTTTAAGTGTGACAAATATAGCATCTCCAATCTCTGAGTTTCAAAAGGATGAACTAAGAGTAATGGCAGGAGAATTACCTAGTTATGTGACCAAAAAAGATAATTCCTATATTGCACATCATACGTGAATTCTAAGTGCATTAAAGTTCCACATTTTTTTTTAAAGATCAAAAGCACATTAAAAGACAACATTAAAAAAGAATATTTTATCTTGAGGTGAGAAGCCCTTCCAAGGCAAACAAAACCCCAAAACCAACTATCAGACCAACTAATTCCACTTTATAAAGCCTCCATTATAGACCATAGGTACCAGTTAAAGGCAAACCAGCCTAGGAGAAAATACATGTATACAGAAAATACATGTATATTGAAGTATTAATGACTAATTATACAAAGAACCCACTGTTCAAATGAACACAAGAAAGAAAATAAGAATATGAATGTGCAATTCACAGAAGAGATGCAAGTGATGCAAAACACATACAGACATGATGGATTATCAATACAATTGATTTCATCAGACCTAATTAGAAGTTAATACCTATGCATGATTATATTATTAAAGTTACTTTAAGGTAAATATGTATGCATGGGTCCAGAGGAACTTTAGATTTCAACAAACAGAAATTAATGAAACTATTAGCAGAAAATGTACTAGCATTTTACAAACCTAAGAATCTTAACAAACCAATCAATATTTGAGATTTCTATTACATGGCTCTATCATCTGAAATTAGACAGTAATTGAACAAAACAGTGCTTCTGTTTTGGAAAATAAAAATGTAATTCATTAAAAAAAAAAAAAAAAAAAAAAAGACCTAGGCTTCTCCTTTTCCTCACTGACCCTGAATATGCTAACACTGACTTAATAATATGTATTTTTGAAGCAAAAGAAGGATACAAGTTACAGTTCTGGTTAAGGATGAAATTGGTAACTTTTCTTTCTTCAAAGCCCCAGTCAGGCAAATAGACCAATGAACAAAACAGTGTCAAGAAGTGAACCCACTCTGAGTCATTTGGGAGGGATCTCAGAGCTACCACGATGGCTGAGGGGAATGGAGCAAGAAAAGGCAATAGAACCTAATGTCTCTAACGTGGTGGGCTGGGCTGATCACAACTACTGAAAAACAGTTGTAAAGTTAATGCATATAATCCATTCTCCTAAGCAAACAAGGGGCTTAGAATCTTTACGTCTTTCCTCTGCCTTAACCTTACTGACTTTTTTGGTCACATAACTTCCTCTAAAGTTGTTATATATATACACACACACACACACACATATATATATATAGTCATATATATATATATTTAGGATTTTATATAGCAAGTGCTTATTTAGATTCACCACTAATTTGCTTAAGTTTTTCCCTCCTTCATCAGTACATCTTTCATCCAACTCTTTCCTGGTTCAATTTTTAATATCTATACAGTTACACATCAACAATATGATAAGCTTCCGAAGTATAAAGAAGCTAGACACAAAAGGATATCTTCAGTATGATTCCATAAAAAGTTCAGAGGGGCAAACTAATCCATATACTCAGTGGTCCAAACATGGATTACCTTGGGGAAGAAGAACAGGACAGAAATGAGCAGGTGCCCTGAGATGGTTTCTAGGATGCAGGTTCTATTTTTTGATCTGAGTTCTAATTTCATGGGCCTTTATTTTTGCTTTACTTCATGGAGCTGAAAATTTATAGTCTGTATACTTTTTGCAGTTAGTTTTATGCAATATTAAAATAGCAAAGTTCCCCAGCAAGAGTTCCTGTTGCCCATCTATATCATGTCTATCACTACAAGTTAGCCTGTACTGGTACATGTAACTGTTCTAAATCACAAAACACGCTCTAGCTGGCACAGTATAAACCTTTACAATCTGGACCTCAACCACCTTATTGAACAGCCTCATTATTTTAAACTGCAGACACACTAAACCACACGTTGATCAAATGGGCCACTACCTTGAACTCCTTAAGACTCCAAACTGGTCTTTTCTTCTGAGTATGCTCCTTCCCTTCTCTGTACCTCATCATTCTATTAAAGTCAACTCAATTCACTAACTTTCTAAAGCCAGCACCAATCCTCTCCGTTATAATTTATTGTTTATAAGTTAGTTGTGTTCATTAAACTGTTAATTTGATGACAAGAATTCTTATTCACCTTAGTAACTGCTCTAGCATTTATTCTAGACTCTGGCATAGGACTGTGCACTGTATTATGTTCACTGAATGAACAAAAAATATAAATGTCAATAGAGATATTTATCATGAACTCAAAGACTTGAGAATATATTTAAAAAAATACAAAAAAAAAACAAAAATAAAAAAATAAATAAAAATAAAAAAAATACAGTTGACGCTTGAACAACTAGGGGGCTGGGGCACTGAATCCTCCCTGTGCAGTAAAAAATCCACATATAACTTCTTACTCTCCAAGAACCTGACTACTTATAGCCTACTGTTGACTGGAAGCCTTATCAATAACAAGCAGTTGATTAACATGTATTTTTTATACATTTATACTAATGTACTCATAAAAAAAAAATCTGTATGAATGGACTTGCACAGTTCAAACCCATGTTGTTCAAGGGTCAACTATATATACACATATGTATTTATAAAAACAAGCACTATCAGTGACAAACAGGTAAAGGAAAATAAATTCCTCCCTAAAAATATCTATTCTACTAAGAAAGCAATAGCCACAATGCAAAAAATAAGTAAAAATTATAATTGATGAGATTCTCCTAAAACCATTCTGAAACAAGGATACACATGAGCAAGTACATACACAGAATGTTGTAAATAGACAGATTTGTAAGTTTACAAATTTTTTTCTACCCTATAGGAAAATAAAAAATACTTAAGGCTATGTAAATAGTAAAATATATTCCCATAAAACAAATTGCTCACCCAAAGATGAGCCCATCTAAAAACTTAAAAATGAAACTGCTGACATGCAAAAAGTTTGTTAGTGAAAAATAACACATTTTAATAAAGAGATAATGGGCTTAAGAAAAAAATATATTTATTTTTAATTGTTTCTAAAATAAAAAATAAAGATATGCATATGACTTAAGATTAAAATGGGATGCCTGGGTAGCTCAGTGGTTGAGTGTCTGCCTTCAGCTCAGGGAGTGATCCCAAGGTCCTGGGATTGAGTCCCACATTATGCTCCCTGCAGGGAGCCTGCTTCTCCCTCTGCCTCTCTCTGTCTCTCATGAATAAATAAATAAAATCTTAAAAAAAAAGATTTTATGAATCTATGAATTCATGAGAGACAGAGAGAGAGGGAGAAAGAGAAGAGAGAGAGGCAGGCAGACACAGGCAGAGGGAGAAACAGGCTCCATGCAGGGAGCCTGACGTGGGACTCGATCCCAGGTCTCCAGGATCACACCCTGAGCTGAAGGCGGCGCTAAACCACTGGGCCACCAGGGCTGCCCTAAATAAAATCTTTTCCTAAAAAAAATCAGGTTAAAATGTTAAGTTTTATGTTATGCATATCTTGCCCCAATAAAAATATTTTTAAAAAACTTAACCATATTCCAAGCCTCAAGTCAAGTTTATCTCTTTCTTGAGCAAACCCTCCTGTCTTAGCTTTGGAGATAAAACGTTTTAGTTTTACCATGACTGAGTCACATTTTTCAGAAGTGAGAGAGCAGAGGAAAAGAAAGCATTTTATATTTGTCTAAAAAAAACTTACAGCCTACTCTACCCCTTTTAAATTTATTCAAAATCATTTCTAAGTTTTTAGTAATCCTATAATATTAACATATATGCTGCAAAAACAATTTTTAGATTTTTCTGATGAGAAATTTCTAAAATTAAACAGACCAACTACAAAATATAGCTCTTAGAAAGTTATTTTCTTCTTCCTGATGTGTTTGGTCATTTACTTAGGAAATCTTTTTAAAAAGTCTCATATCACACTAAGTTTTTCATTCATTTTTAAAACCTCAAATTTGGTAAAAGAAACCTTTCTCTGCATAAACATACCTGAATCATCAGCTAATCTGCTAATTCTTTCCAGAACAGCAATGCAATCTCTTTCATCATCGCAGACTTCCCTCAACGTGTCCAGCAAAGTCCGGGCCACCATTTGTCTAACAGAAGAAGAAAAGGATCTGGTGTTTAGTGGCATTAATAAGTGATATTTAGAATTCCAAAGAATTCCAAAGAACTCCAAATTATGTAGATTTAGAATCTACATAATTTTAAGGAATTTTAAAATATATTTTATAATATATACTAAGTCACTAATTTCCTAAGTGACAAATGCCAGTATGAATTTTATTGTAATAAGAATATTTACCAAATTATTTTTCATCTTTAGCTGATGTGACAAATTTCTAAGGTCACTGAAAATTCTATAAAATTTCCAACAGTTATCTTCAATTATCAAATAGGAAAATACACACATTCTCCATTATATAAAATATTACCTTCATGCATTTTTACTAAATGATATATACATCTATATTCAAAAAATTTAAGACTTTCAGATTTCCCAGAAATCTCTGGTACAGGTATTCTGGGGACCACAGCTGGAGAAACAATGCATTCAGAGGAGTGTCTCTCCATCCCCTTGAACATTACCTGGCACACAGTAGGTATATAACATTATCTGTTGAAAGAATAATATACTCCTCTCAGTAATCACCTTACACAAATAACAAAATTCTACCTATCAGCAAAAGTAACGCTTTTTTTTTTGTTTTTTTTTGTTTTTTTTTTGCCAAGAAGCAAAGAGTGAGCTCCACATGCTTATTATTAAGATCATGAGTAAACAATTATAAAAAAGGTTTCGGCTGTGATTATTAACAAAACATGTTGACTGAGACTGCACGTTACTACCACTTTTAAACTAGAAAACTGTATTTTCCCTACTGAAATTAATGTAATAATCCTTCCACTTCCACAATGAAACGAATATGCACATACCTGTTAAATACGTTCTCACTTGCAGCATACTTGTCCAATCTCCCCAGTGGCGTCAACATTTCATCTTGTGAGACAAAGTCCAGGGCTGAAGGTATAATAATCACATCAGACTCTGAGCTGTAGTCATCCACACCAACTATCAGAGACATCAGAAATACTCCTTATAATACTTTGAAACTAAAGAGTACCCCTTGCCTGTCTGAAGCAGCATAAGTAAAATTGCCTTTAATGTTTCTGGAGGGGCAAAGCAGATCACAAGAGACTCTTACATCAATTCTGAAGCCATGAATAACTGAAAGATTCTCCTCTCCTTTTTCTATAGGCATTCTAGTTCTCTCTAGAAACACAGGGGTCAGAGGCTACAGAAAATCAGCATGGGGTGATCACTGACAACTTACACGTTCAATGAGAACACTAACAACTTGTAAATAAAATGTCAAACACTGATAAAGTAAATTCTGCAATGCAGTCAGAAAACCTCACACTATAAGCAAAAGAACAAACATAAGAATTACACCAGGCTTCTCATCAGAGACAATACAAGCCAGGAAATAGAACAATCTTTAAAGTACTAAAAGACTAAAAGAAAAAAAAAAAAAAACAATGTCAACTTACAACTCTATACCCAGTAAACATCTTTATAAAGTATTTCTGAAGTTCATATCTTTCAAATACAAAGGTAAAATAGACCTTTTCAGACACGCAAAAGCTGTCAGACATCATCACCAGCAAAACTGTACTATAAGAAATATTAAAGTCCTTCAAGCAAAAAGAAAATTATACCAATTGGAAATCTAGATCTATACAAAGGAATGAAGAACACCAGAAATGGTAAATATGTGGGTAAATACAAAAGACTTTTCTTATTTAAAAATCTCTTAGATAACTGATTAAGGTAAAAATATGTACTTCAAAAAAAAAAAAAAGATAAAAAATGTACTGTGGGGACTGTTAACTAGAGTGAACACACTGCTGGTTACCAGAGGGGAGCTGGGTGGGGGGAATGGGTGAAATAGGTAATGGAGATTAAGGAGTACAGTAGTTGTGATGAGCACCAGATGTTGTATGGAAGTGCTGAATCACTATGTTGTACACCTGAAACTAATTACACTGTATGCTAACTAGAATTTAAATAAACACTTTATTATTTTTTTTATTTTTATTTTTTTTTTAAATAAACACTTTAACAAATGTACTTTGGGTTTATGTAGAATATATAACTATAATAACACAAAGGCAGGAAAAGGGTAAAGTACAAAGTTCTTACACCATATGTGAAGAGAGACATACTATTTGAAGGCAGACTGTATCAAGATGTATAATAATTGTAATCTCTACAGTAGCTATTAAACGTCAAAAAAACAAAACAAAACAACTCCACCAAGGAGACATAGTTAGTAAGCCAATAAAGGCCATAAAATGGAATCATAAAAAAAATACTCCAAAAGACGGCAGAGAAAGAGGATAAAAAGAAAAGATAGGACAAACAGAATAAAAATAGTAAGATGAGAGATTTAAACAACCTTGTCAGTAACCATGCTGAATGTAAATAGTCTCAATAGCCCAACTAAAAGGCAGAGGTTTTTGCACTGGATTAAAAATAACACCTAACATTAAAATAATTACTTACATAGTGCAGATAAGGTTAATACAGGTTATGCTGATCTACAATTCATAGCAAAGTACCTTATTTATTTTGAATCAGGAAGTTGTAAAAATCACTCAGATGCTCTCATTTGGCCTCTGTTTTCTCCTTTCTAGCACAGGACTATTGAGCTAGCATGACCTCGAAGGCACCTTTATGCAGGCTTTAGAATTCTATGACTATGACCAAACTGTTTCATCAGTCTCATACTTGTAAATCTTAAAGATAAACATTAAAAACATTGATTCTCGTCCTTAGAAAGCCAGGACTCCTGGAGTGCTGACCATCCAACATTGCCATTTACAAGACAAGCTCGGAGCACTTACCTTTAAGTGCAGACCTCTGGGTCACATAATCAAATACTGATTATGGGGGTTTGGAGTGAGGCCCAGGAGCACTCATTTTTAATAAATACCTCTACTAATTCAAATGCAGATTGTTTGCAACCGTATTTAAGAAACATACTGGTAGAAGGCAACAAAATGGTATTTTGCATCAACTTCTGTTACCATTCTATCCATCACGGTTGCCAAAGAGAAGGAGGTATTCCACTCTGGCATAGGCGCTGGTGATAGAGCTTCATTTTTATTTCCCAGAACTGCTGCTTCCTGCCAGCATCTGTGGAACCATTCTGGCCTAAACCCTCCTTTCTGAACTCAAGACTTCATCAATTCTTTTTTTTTTTTTTTTTTAACATTTTCTTTATTTATTTGAGAGAAAGACAGAGAATGCAAGACAGAGTACAAGCTGGGAGGAGAGACAGACTCCTGGCTGAGCAGGGAGCCCAATATAGGGCTCGATCTCAGAACACTTGGATCATGACTTGAGTCAAAGGTACCCAGGTACCCCTTTTCATCAATTGTTGATTGGACTAGTAAGACTATGGATCTCATCTTTATGGAGGCCACAAGGATTTGGTTACCATAGTTACAGACTGCATACTTTAGGTCTTGTACAGTCATCCTGCAAATGCCTGCCACAGGTTACAATAAAGAAAAACACGAAAATAACCAATAAAAAAAGACTTACCACTAATGGAAAATCCTACAGCATGTACCAAGTGATGGTACAGTAAAAAACACCCTCCAATGTAAAATAGACAACACAGAGGGAGTAAATGTAGCAGTACTGCTAACAAGGTTCCTATAGTTTATACAAAGCAGAACACTAAGTAGATTGTAATAAATTAAAGATATAAATTATAATCCTTACGAGTACTGTCTAAAACATGCAAGAAAGAATAGCTAGAAAGCCAAGAGGGGAATTAAAATAGAATACTAAAAAATATCATTAGCCCAAAAAAAGCCAGGAAAAAAGCAACAGAGAAAAAAAAAAGAGAGAGACAAGTAGGAAAAGGCTGACCTAAATCCAACCAGACCAATAATTACATTATATATAAGTGGATAAACATTTAAAAGCAGAGATCCCCAATAAAAAAGTAATACCCAACTATAGCCTATCGACCAGAGACATAGTTTTAAGCCAAAATTTCAACCAAAGTTTGAAAATAATTTTTTTTTAAAAAAGATTGAACATGAAACTGTAAGCCTAAGAAAGCTAGAGTGGTGCTATTATCACTAGACAAAACAGACAAGAACAGGGACTATTACAGCAGATGAAGGGAGACATTTTATGCCTCCATACCTAAGCTGAGTGCTTTCTTTCTGGAGAACTAACTTAGGTTTATGGATTCTTGGACACTATGGCAGTAATAGTTCTTTAGGGTTTCACAGCCTTAAAAGCCTAGACTCTTCCACTGACGAAGTAAAAAAAAAAAAAAAAAGTCATGTCATCCCTTCATGTTGTCTGAAATTTCAAATTAACCAAAAAGCATATAAAAACAGTGATCACTCTAGGGGCACCTGGGTGGCTCAGTCAGTTAAGCATCTGCCTTCGGCTGAAGTCATAATCCCAGGGTTCTGGGATCCCCACATCAGCTCCCTGCTCAGTGGGAAGACTGCTTCTCCCCACCCTCTGCCCTTTCCCTTGCTTGTGCTCTCTCCCTTTCTCTCAAATAAATAAAATCTTAAAAACAAACAAACAAACAAAAAACAATGATCACTCTGAAATATTTTTTCAAATTATCTGACCTCCTCAAATTCCCATACTTCCTCTTCCCCAGTAAATTTACTGTCTTAGCTGAAGGGTAACCAGGATGGAGTGAAAAAAATGAAGAGGACTTGCAAGCTCTATGTAAGAGACAGAATTCCAATAAATATTTAAGTAGCCAATCTTCATTTTTAAAAACCTCATATTTAATTATAAAATAAAAGCTTCCACAAAAAAGCTGTATGATATCTTTAAAAAATTTAAGTTTTTAACTTTTAATTGCTGTATAGTTAACATACCATATTAGTGTTATATTAGTTTCAGGTGTACAATGTAGTGATTCAACAATTCTATACGTTACTCAGTACTCATCATCATAAGCGTACTCTTTAATCTTTTAATCAAAACTTGTGGGTTTTAGTGAATTCTAATAGACTAGAATCCTAATAGAATTCCTAATAGGAACAGAAACCTAAAGTACAAATTGAAGCCTTATATTTAAGGCTTAGTCCATCATATCTCAAAGGTCCAAGACATATATTAGACTCAACAGATCCTTCTAATTCCAAGTCATAAGCAAATGCACAATACAAAGAGATCAAGAAAAAAAAAAGAGAAAGTGACAAGAGAAAACGACATTTCTCTCTAACTTATAAAACAGAATACTTCCCTTTGTATAAAGCTAACAGATCATATAAGAAGAGAAAAAATATCCTAACAGTTCAGGATGTATCCTCTACCTACTTTTAGCTCCTTGCACCAGCACCAAGAGGAATCCAAAGTAACAGAAAACAATGACCCAATTTTCAGCTGTTTTAAACTTAAGGAAAATGTAAAAGTTTACAAGCTGGACCCATGTGGAGTCTTGGTGATGATTAGTTTAACGCCTACACAGTCACAGCAAAAGTGGTATGAAAAGGGCAGAGGCTCTTCAAAGTAAGACAGATCTGGGTTCAAACCTCATGTTTTGCTACTCATGAACTATTTATGTTAACTTATACAAATACCTAATTAATTTGTCTGCTTCCTCATCTATAAAACACCGTAAGACTTCAATAAAGCTATCAAGACTTCTAACACACATTCTAAGATAATGTCTATAAAGTCTTGAATATGGTATCAAGCTAATAAGTGTTGCCTCCCCTCTGCATTTAGGTCTGTTTCTAGATACAGAGAAATCTCAATGTGGTTTCCATGTGTTTTTTACATTTCAACCAGTAAGTAGGACAGCACATCTGTGAGTTCCAAGTTCTCAACAAAGAACACAGATATAAACACTAGACAAAAAGTGCATGCATGTAAGTATATATGTGCAGATATGTATACATATAGACATATATACTAAAAAAAGATACACAGTATAAGAATACAAAATACACTGTTAACTATTACATGCTGTTAGTTACTATATGTCTAAATCTCCCCTGGTGAGTACAAAAAGGCTTCAAAAAGTCAAGCAATTCTTGGAAGATACACTGGAGTTGCCAAGCAGGACAGAGGGCAGAAAGAGGGCATTCCAAGCACAGAGATGAGGAAGTAAAGGCAAACCATGGCATGTCTGGAAAACTGCCCAAGGACTATGTAGTACAGGTAGGGCACGGGGTTCCTACAGAAGCAAAGTAGGAAGAATAGGGGAATATGGCCAAGCAAAAATCAACCTAGCCTTCTAATTTTTAAAAGTAACATTATTACATTTTGTAATATCCTCTTACTTGGCTAGAGAAATCACAATGCCACCCTGTAATTAGGATTGGCATACGAATACTAAGCAACGACTTAAATTTAATAGCAGTTACCTCTTTAGGGCAACACACAATTCTGGGCAGCATATACATTTATTCAACTGTGCTACACTAAGGCTTTATTAAAATTCTTGATTATTAATTAAAGCCATCATTTTTTTAAAGTTGTGCAAGAAGCAAAGATCATGATGTCTTTTCCAAGTCAAAAGACCTTTTGCTTTTACACAGCATTCTAAGAGAACCCCACGTGTCACATTACTCCTTTTCCGATTATATGACACTCTTAGTTGCTAGAGCAGAGGAGGAGGGGAGTAGGGAAGCCTTAGTCCCCTTCGAGAGTACAACATCCTAATTCAGTGGAGACAATCCTGGTTGTACCTGCATCACTACCGCAAGTAAGCCTCTTTTCTATTCCTTGTTAACAATGTTCAGACACTACAAATTCATGCTAATTTCATGCTCATTCAGTACGAATTTGGAATCTAGGATTCTTAAATCTTAAATTCTCTCAGATGTTCCAAATCTCTAAGTTCCCAGAACTAGCTTCAAAAAATCAACTCCCTTTCCTGCCTTACCATCATAACTGTATCTGATGAACTCGATATCACCAAGTCAGAGGGAAACAGTGCCAGCAACCAGAAGAACAAAAGCAGAGGAGGCCAGTCTGGGTAGTGCTCCTGACTGCCATTCTACTCTTGACTGCAGATGATTAAGAGCATGAGAAGATAAAGCAGTGCTTCAGCTGTCCTGGTACGCATCTCACAATGCAGAGGTAGTTCCCTCTGCAGCCTTCACCTCCTCCTCAAGATAAGCAATCTGTCCTATTTCTCCTTCACTCTTGTGATTCTCCTCTTAAGGATTTGCCCAAATCAGGCAGCCCTTCTTAGATCTGTTATGTCTTCGCCACAGCACTCGAGAAGGCTGACTTCCCTGATCTCAACATCCTTCCCTTAAATTCTCTTTTCTTGGGTTCTTTGGAAGTACACAATCCTGAGTATTTTCTTACTTCTCTGGACTATTATTTTTTTCTGATTGTTTTACGTAGTTTCCTTCTACTTTTGTCCTCACCATTAAAAAAAAAAAGATTTTATTTATTTATTCTTGAGAGACACAGAGAGGCAGAGACATAGGCAAAGGGAGAAGTAGGTCCCTCCAGGGAGCCTGATGCAGGACTCGAGATCACGGCCTGAGCCAAAGGCAGACAGACATTCAACCACTGAGCACCCAGGTGCCTCTTGTCCTCACATTTTACACACACACACACTCTCTCTCTCACACACCCCCGCCCCCGCCTTCAAAATGCATGGCTTCAACTATCACTTATAATGCAAATAATCTCCAAAATTCTCCCATCCTGATCCCCAGATCCATACTTGCAGGTATTTCATAGAATCTCTACCTCAATGTCACATTTGTTCTAAAAAGTAAACTGTCCAAACTGATCTTATAAGACCCAGCTCTTCCTCAGGACTTTCTCCGTGTCCTTGAGTTCTCAAACATGAAGTTTTCAGTTACCTTCCTAAGGTACCTTTCTGGCTCCCATTATCTAATCAGTTGCTAAGAACCATAAATTCTACTTTTATAAAGTATTCTGTATTCCCACCTCTCAGTTCCTGACACCCTAATTCAGCGGCTCTGACATCTTTTGTTGACAGAAAACCAGGGCACTTGAATCCTACAAGGTACACAAAGATTTTTCCTGGGAATAAATACGATGGATGACTTTAAGGAATATTCCATACCCCAAATTTCTGGAATATTCTTATCACAAAAATGTGTGGAGGGGCTTGGATCCTAAGGCTTTCTCTTTGAAAATCTCTAGCCTCTCACAGGACAAGTAAAGACCTCTCAGGTCCAAGGCCACCATGTTACATTGCCCTAAAGCTGGAAAAACCTCCACTGTCAGACAAATGGACTCGTTGAGATACTAAAGTGTTAAGATATCAGATCACCTCTCTACTGTAACAAGTACTTACACAAGTCAGATATTGATATTTTTCAATTCTTTGCTTTTAAAAAATTTGAAAGGCTGATAGCATATTATAAATGTTTTTTAAAAATTTAGCATATAAGTTGGAAGAAGTTCAAGGAAATTAATGGTGCTGTTGACAAAACCCTTTCCATCAACTTATGTTAACAAAATATCTCAGTGTACACAAGTCTTAAAATAAAAGGTAAAAATTGATGATAAATATTGTTTCCTGGCAATAAACTATACTCATCCATGAATACGCTTTTTAAAAAGCCCCATCCCTGGGGTGCCTGGATGGCTCCGTCGGTTAAGTGGCTGATTTTGGCTCAGATCATGATTTCAGGGTCCTGGGAGGAGTCCTGCTTCAGGCTCCCCACTAAGCAGGGGAATCTGCTTTTTTCCTCTCCCTCTCCCTCTGTCCTTCTGTCCCTCCCCCCAGCTTGAGTGGGTATCAAAGTGCTATGCTATACAGTTTTAACTTGCAAAACTTTTGTAACAGTTACATTTATAAGGTTTAAAAAAGAACTGTAAATTTAAAAATGCATGAGAGAGTTTTTGAAACTCTTTTAGGAAGCATACAGTAATTGTGTTTGAAGTCCACTGCCCTCAATTTCGTCTCCCCGCATTCTAACGCAGTTTACACATCACAACCACCTTCATCTTCCTAAAGTCCTACTCTGTTCAATACACTCCCTGCCCTTCCTTCCTGCTCTCCCCCATCCCCAAACTCCCAAGCAGCCTGGATTTAGGGACAACTTTCTCATGCTGTAATTCAAGGGACTACATGATCTGGGGCAGCCTCTTTCCTTCTCTTGCATACAGCCCATACAGGGGCCCATTTCCCGTCACAGTTCCCACAACTCTCATGTCATATGTGATTATAGTTGCCCCATTTCTGCCCTTTTACCCTCATCTCAGTTTAAATTTACCTATTTAACATACCATCCAGGAAGCATTTCCTATTCTTTCCCATTAAGATCTCTTCCTCTTAGACATAGACATGGCCAACAAGCACATGAGAAAATGCTCCGCATCACTTGCCATCAGGGAAATACAAATCAAAACCACAATGAGATATCACCTCACACCAGTGAGAATGGGGAAAATTAACAAGGCAGGAAACCACAAATGTTGGAGAGGATGCAGAGAAAAGGGAACCCTCTTGCACTGTTGGTGGGAATGTGAACTGGTGCAGCCACTCTGGAAAACTGTGTGGAGGTTCCTCAAAGAGTTAAAAATAGACCTGCCCTACGACCCAGCAACTGCATTGCTGGGGATTTACCCCAAAGATACAGATGCAATGAAATGCCAGGACACCTGCACCCCGATGTTCATAGCAGCAATGTCCACAATAGCCAAACTGTGGAAGGAGCCTCGGTGTCCAACGAAAGATGAATGGATAAAGAAGATGTGGTTTATGTATACAATGGAATATTACTCAGCCATTAGAAACGACAAATACCCACCATTTGCTTTGACGTGGATGGAACTGGAGGGTATTATGCTGAGTGAAATAAGTCAATCGGAGGAGGACAAACATTATATGGTCTCATTCATTTGGGGAATATAAAAAATAGTGAAAGGGAATAAAGGGGAAAGGAGAAAAAATGAGTGGGAAATATCAGAAAGGGAGACAGAACATGAGACTCCTAACTCTGGGAAACGATCTAGGGGTGGTGGAAGGGGAGATGGGCGGGGGCTGGGAGTGACTGGGTGACGGGCACTGAGGGGGGGCTTGATGGGATGAGCACTGGGTGTTATTCTATATGTTGGTAAATTGAACACCAATAAAAAATAAATTTATTAAAAAAAAAAAAAAAGATCTCTTCCTGCTTTGAATTCCCCAGGCTAGGTGCCCTAGCTTTTGTTCTGCCTGTAATAGCAGTGTTGGAGTTGTTTTTTCTTCTTTCATTTTCTTCAGCCCTCCCCAAACATAGATAAATTCTCTGAAGGCAATATGGTCTTGTTAATCTTTATATTACCTAAAAAAGAGTCTAATGCTTCTCTGGAATAACACACATTCATTAACATTTGTTAGTGAAAGCCCACAGGGATCCTGGAGGGGAGTAGGATACTTCATCCTCAGCTCAGATAGAGTCAAGCTCATTAGCATTTTAATGAATCTGAGGAGTACCAAACCAAAGAGGAGTGGTTAATTTGTAGGACCTAACTTTCACCAAGCTTGATCACAATACAACATCCTTCTATTAGCTATATAGTCTCTAATAATAGCCTCTAAAACTGAAAAAAGCAGACAATGTATCCTCACTCTTCTCTTTCAATTTTTCCTTTGATACAAGTTAGACCACAATAAAACTTGCCAAATTTTGTTTCCCAATTCTTTACATTCTTTTTAAAAATGAAAACAAGATGTACTTTGGAGATTTAATCACTTTTATAAGACTTACCTATCTTAAGGTAAAGTCTTTAAGATAATGTTTTAACAAATAAACCTACAAATGAATAAGGAGGAAGGGGAAGCTCTTCTGTAAAGCAGACTGGCAGCCAGTAAATGTAAATTGATTCAAGTAAGAACCTTGGACATATTCTAACACTAATGTGTAAGTTTGTTTGGGAATGGGATATTTCCCCAGTGCCAAACTATTCCCCTTTCTAATTACAAAATAACAGAATCTTTAAGTGGAGAAACCTTGCACATATCACCTTAACCAAGTGGTTAAAATTACCACCACCAATAATGGACAACTGACATCAGGTGCCTCCTGAGATGAAGCACTGAGAAAAATCACAGTACTGCTTATCTATAGTATTCTTGGGGGGCGGGGGGAGGGGGGGGAAGCACACAACCTGAATCAAATTATAAGGAAACATAAAACCAAATTGATTCTTCAAAAATATCAATATCATGAAAGACAAAGCCTTTTCATGAGGCATTATAACTACATGCAATGCTGAAGCCTAGACTGGCAAGATGGTCACCATAAAAAACATTATCAAACAACTGATGAAATTTGAAAATGGACTACTTATTATATATTTGAATTGTATCAGTGTTACATTTCCTGAATCTGATTGCTGATTATGAGGGAATGGCCTTGCTCTTAGGAGACCCAGGCTAAAGGGCCTGACTCCTACAGCTTATTCTCAAAAGACAAAATTAAGAACAATGTATATGTTACATTATGTATGTGTATATATAAGTGTATAGAGGAAAATAGACCAAAGTGGCAAAATGTTAACAGTAACAATGTAGGTGAAGAGATTTTGGAATTAACTATAACACCTGTGTAACTTCTGCATGGGTCTGAAATTTTAAAAATTCATTTAATTCAACTTTTTAATTCAACTTTTTGTATTTGAAAATAAATTATAATTATTATTTGACTGCAAGTAAGGTTTTATGGTCATATTTAGCTTGGCCAGAAAAACCAAGATTCACTTTAGCATGTGCTGAAGGTCCACTATGTGATGGGCACTCTGCTTTAGATAAAGAATAAAAATGTAACAGACCTTGGACTTTACAGTGCAGGAACAACAAATTATGGCCAGCAGGTTAAACTGGCCCCTAGTCTGTTTTTGCAGAGTTTATTGGCAGAGAGCTATGCTCATTCATTTCTGTATTGTCTATGGCTGCTCCTACAATGGCAGACAAGAATAGCTGCAACAGAGACCATATGCCCCCCAAAACCTAAAATATTTAATTAGTCTGGTCTTTTACTGAAACTTTCCAATCCTGGTCTAGTAATACAGCAGAAATGCAATTAAGCCACTGCTTGGGGAAAAAAATAAAGACAAAACAAATTTGAAGGACTGTATAACTTAGTCCTTATGAATATAGCCTCAAGCAACAGGTATGCTGTTTCAATTTGTACTTTGTGACACTATGTTCATCAGATATCTTTAACTATAAACATGAAAAGCTTACTAAATCCTTACTGATACGTATAAAGTCATCCTATAGCATGTTTAATCTCCTCATTGAAGCCAGAGTAATTTCCTAAAGTTCACTCTATGTGAATATTCTAAAAGGATTTCCCTAAAGTATACTTAAGATTAAAAGAGGCAACAGTGTGTTTATCCACTGTCAAATTAGTTACCAAGACCATGCTTCCTAAACAGTATTTGCCTGAGAAGCATACAGCATACCAAAGCCCTTGTAAGTGTGGATGGCCTATACATTATAGATGTGATGTTCGTTCACTTAAGTAGACAATTTCCTTACAGTCTTATTAACCCAATTACTTTGGTAAGTAATCCTTCCTTCCATAGGTAATCCAGGTATAAAATTAGAGCTAATCCAGGTCCAAATTACCACCAATCTCTAATATTCTAATAAATGAAGTCCTGAATTTATTTGAAGTTACTTCTACCAAAAACTAAGTTGATAGATTTAAATGTAAAAATGGCTTATATATCAAAACCTGACTTTGACTATAAATTAAAAGTAGTATAATAAGTTTAAATATAAATTCAGATTTTGGAATGACCACTTGGATTAGCTAGTGACAGGAGTAGATCTCATCAACGTTCTTACCCACTTTTACTACGACGACTGGCTCTCTCTTGTACATGAGTGTCTTAAAACACAAAAGGTATGTATTTTGCTTTTAACATTTCCATGACAGGAGCAACTTAGGACAAAAATTATTTTATCCATCAAATACTTAAGAGCATGTTACTACCTTTATATCTTCCAGAACCTTTAGGAGGTTAATGACCTAAGTGATAAATTAAGGACGTCAAGTTGGAAGACAGTAAGAATACAGTAGTAAAAGGTAATAAAGTAGAAAGATTGCGCCATAGAAGTTCATTAACCTAACACTTTCAAGTTAGGTGACTGAGCAAATTATTTAACCATCAGATGAACCTCATTGGATACCACTTTTGTAACTTTATGGTTACCACAGACCTCACGGGAATACTATAAGGTTATAGCACAATGCCCAACAGACAATAAATGGTAATTAGAAAAAATAAAATCCAGAAAAAATTTTCCCACCTCCCTTTTGCAGCTGAAGAGCTAGGTTACATGATATCTAGGAAAATAATATCAAAACCTACAAGATCTGAATCATATTCTAGCCTCTGTCACCTTGCCACCCTTATCTAGGAGACCTGGGGCCTAAACTTTCTTCTGCTTAAAGAACAAATATATAATCTGCCCTCTAACTCTTGGTTTCCTTTTCTTTTTTCTTTTCTTTTTTCTTTTTCCTTCCTTCCTTCCTTCTTAAAGATTTTATTTGTTTATTCATGAGAGACACAGAGACAGAGAGAGGCAGAGACACAGGCAGAGGGAGAAGCAGGCTCCATGCAGGGAGCCCGACGTGGAACTCAATCCTGGGTCTCCAGGATCACATCCTGGGCCAAAGGCAGCGTTAAACCGCTGAGCCACCCAGGCTGCCCTAACTACTCTTGGTTTCTATAATTCTGGGATCACTGGCTCATTAGAGGTACAGCACAACTCAGATTTTTAAAGTTTATGTCATCTTCCAGATAGGGCAAACCAATTTAAAATATAAAATTCAACTTTTGTTGACCAGTATTCTTTCGCTACCATAAAGGCTGGCCAAAAGGGTGAAATGTGCTTTGCTTGATAAAAATAAACAAGATGTTACTTCTCTTAATCTGGTGATCAATATGAAAGTGAATTTAGTAATTATCAAATGTGCTTTATTGCAGTAGAACCAGCAAGGCAAACGTCTAAAGAATTTGGGATGCCTGGGTGGCTCAGCGGTTGAACGACTGCCTTCAGCTCAGGGCGTGATTCTGGGGTCCTGGTATCTAGTCCCGCATCAGGCTCCCTGCATGGAGCCTGTTTCTCCCTCTGCCTATGTCTCTGCCTCTCTTTCTGTGTCTCTCATGAATAAATAAATAAAATCTTTTTTAAAAATGTCTGAAGAATTTAATCATTTAGGGGTGTATGAGTGGCTTAGTCGCCTGAGGGTCCAACTCTTGATTTCAACTCAGGTCATGATCTCAGGGTCCTGAGATGTAGCCCCATGTCCAGCTCTGTTATGGAGGTGCAGACTGCTTGGGACTCTTTCTTTCCCTCTCCCTCTGCCCCTCACCCCCACAAGCTCTCTCTCAAATAAATCTTTAAAAAACAAAAAAAGAATTTAATCATTCAAGCTTTCATTATTTACTATACCTTATTTACATAATTTACCACACCCTTTTGCTCATAGATTAGAGCATCACATCACACTTCAATACATGCCCTGTGAAATATAGTTAAAATGACACCTAGGATGTCTTTAAAGTAGCTACCTCCTCTCTTCTCCCCAAAAAAGCCCAGACGTTAGAGGGGGATAAATGAAAGTTGAAGCTAAGTAGTCAGTATATGATGACTCATCTGCTGTGTAGGTTTGAAATTTTCCATTAAAAAAATTAACAATATTGGGGCACTTGGGTGGCTCAGTGGCTGAGCATGTGTTTCCGGCTCAGGTCGTGATCCCAGGGTCCTAGGACTGAGTCCTGCATTGGGCTCCCTGCAGGAAGCCTGCTTCTCCCTCTGCCTGTGTCTCTACCTGTCTCTCATGAACAATAAAAATCTTAAAAAAAAAAAAAATTTTTTTTAAATCTATGTAATTCATCATATTAAAAAAAAAAAAACTAAAAAAAACCATTGATGCAGAAAAAGAGGGCACTTGGGTGGCTCAGTCAATTAAGCATCTGTCTTTGACTCAGGTCATGATCCCAGGGTCCTGGGATCGAGCTCTGCATCGGGCTCCCTGGTCAGTGGGGAGTCAGCTTCTCCAACTCTACTCCTCCCCCTTGCTCATGCTTTCTCTTAAATAAAGTCTTTAAAAAAAAGTGATAAAATCCAACATCCCCTCCTAATTGCAAAAAAGCTCTCAGTAAACTCAGGGAAGTTTCTCAACATGATAAAAGGGCATTTGTGAAAAAATAACAAACTGAACCTCAAAATTCAAAACTTCTCCTCAAAATACACTTTTAAGACAACAATAAGACAAGTCACAGACTAGAAAATAATATTTACAAATCACATACCTGAAAAAGGACTTGTGCCTGGAATATATAAAGAACTCTCAAAACTTAAGAAAGCAATCCAATGAAGGAATGGGCAAAGATTTGAACAGACACTTTGTCAAAGATTGTAGATGGCAAATGAGCACAAGAAAACATGAGCATTATTAGTCATTAGGGAAATGCACATTCAAACTACAAAAAACAAAAATCAACCCACCATACATACTTAATAGGATGGCTAAAATGAAGGCCACCCACACCAAACACTGACAAAGGTGTAGAGCACCTGGAACTCTCTCACACTGCTGGTGGGAGAGTAAAATGGTACAACCACTTTGGAAAACAGTTTGGCAATTCCTTAAAAAGGGAGACAGCCATTCCACTCCTAGGTACATACCCAAGAGAAAGAACATATGTGTCCACACAAAGACTTGTACAGGAATGGTCACCACGGCTTTATTTGTAATAGCCAAAACCTGGAATCATTCCAAAAGTCTGTCAACATTTTAAAGACAGAGAACAGCTGAGAAAAGTGCAGTACCTTGCTCAAGATAATAAGTGAATAAACAGCACGGGCCAGAATCAGAATGTAGGCCTAATGTTTACAAAACCAAGTGCTATTTCCTCTGCACAGAACTCTACTGGAATTGGTGCCTGGGTGGCTCAGTCGGTTGAGCCTGCCTTCAGCTCAGGGTCCTGAGATCCACTGGCATCAAGCTCCCTGCTCAGAGGGGAGTCAACTTCTGCTTCTCCCTCTCCTTGTTTGTGTGTGCACTCCCTCAATAAATTTTTTTAAAAGGAAACTATACTGAGATATATTCCAGAATTACAGTATGATAAATGCTCAAACACCAACCTGACATCAAGCAGGCCAGAGAACAAGTCTGCTCCCAAGTCTGTGGGTGGGGGGGTAGGGGGGTGGCGGAGGCGGGGGGGGGGGGGGGGGGGGGGGTGTGGTGGTATAAAGAACTAAGAACACTTGACCTAACAGGAGGATCAAAGGATGGATCTGGAGAAAAGGTGGGCCTTAAGTGACCTGCTGGCTGAAAGTCCAGTGCAAGCCCTTTAACCTCCTTAGCCCAAATCCCATAGGTGTGCCACATCCTCCTCCTCCCAAAACATTATTTTCAGATCCAAGTTAAATGCGGAGTAACACTTTATTTTTATTTTTAAAGATTTTATTTATTTATTCATGAGAGACAGAGGGTGGGGGAGAGGGAGAGGCAGAGACACAGGCAGAGGGAGAAGCAGGCTCCATGCAGGGAGCCTGATGTGGGACTCAATCCAGGGTCTCCAACATCACGCCCTGGGTCAAAGGCAGGCGCTAAACCACTGAGCCACCCAGGGATCCCCGCAGAATAACACTTTAATTCTAGTCTAGGGACGGCCCACCCTATCGTGTAGCTGATGACAAAAAGTTCTTTGCTATCAAGAGAGAAAAATTCCAAATTCCCAAATAGAAGGCAAACAGAAGAGTGAATAGTTTAAAATATAAATTCTCTGTTTTGATGAGAGGAAGAACTGAGGCAAAAGGACCAGAAATCTTAAACTACTTACCAAACAAATGTGGTAGACTAATGAACTTTACCTAGCAAAGGCTATTTGTCTTTCATAGGCGTAAAGAGCAAACAAAAACCTATGCTTTTTTTTTTAAAGTCATGCAACTACAAGCCCAGGCAGCTGACATGCATATTTACAAAGGGTTTTCCCTTTTCTTTAAAAAAAGAAAAAAAAAAAAAAAGTCTGATTCTATACACATGGGGTACCACTAAAACCATTTTTAAGCATGCTTTTCTAGGATAATAATTATATTATCTCTAAATAAAGATTACTCCTGTCCAGTCTTGTTGGTAACAATCAAAATATGCTATCAAGTCTCATGACTCACTCTTCCAAATCCCCATTGAATAACACTTCTAAATATCATGACTTTCAAGGGCACCTTCCTATAGTTTTTTAATTGATTCCCTGGCCACTACTACACACAGCCCCAGTTTTTTTTACTCCTTACTTCCCTTAGGTGGCAAGAACTTTAAGAATCTTATCAAAACTAATTTTCAAAAGTAGTCAGAGGGCCCAGAGACTCTTTGAAAGTAGTACAGTCCAGGCAGTTATTATACCAAATTAGTTCTGGATCCACCCTTAATTCACTCATCCAACAGTTCCCTCAAACCTGAAAAACATTATAGTGTGAAAGATTTCCAAAACTTCTTCACATATAAACAATTCTGTGTATGGCATATGCCATGATACAGTTCCAAAAGCTCTTCAACATCATGCTAGTTACAGCTCAAAGAAAAATTAACATAAAGACTAAATAAGTTATATTACACCCAAGCTTCATTCAAATGACCTCTTGGTTAAATTAAACCATATGCAGCATGCTAGGTTAATCCTCGAGGTTATCCTAAGCGTGGGCTCAAGCAAATTGCCTATACAACAGGCTTGGGCTGTTCAACGTTGTAAACTGAGCAATTTAAGACAAGACAGTATTTCAAATACAATATTTAGAATCAGGAGGTTTAGCTTAAAATTCTGGCTGGTAGTTAAGGAGTTTCATTTCGTAAGAAAATAATTTAGTCCCTTGCACATCAGTTGACTTATTAATATCAGAATACTACAGCCTACATCTCACAGGCATGCTGTGAAGAATAATCTGTGTAAAAGTCCTAGCTCCCCTATTTTAGAAATGTAGCAATTGACATATAAATCAAAACTGTATCTCTGGAAAACTGACAATAGAAATTTAAAATCTCTCGCCCTGAAAGTCTGTGATTTTGCATTGCCTCCCATGATTCAGGAAACAGAAAGTGTTTTCCCAACTCTGAAGTCACTCTGCTGAAATACTCGAATGAGTGTCACTGGCTTGCTTTCACTTTGAAATTCAAAGTATGCTTCATGACACCGTATGTAGAGTATCACTTTTAACCTAGAACAACCTTAATAGCACCTAATCATTTCCTTTACTTACCTTCATGATGTTCTGCTAGTACATACAATGCACCACTTTTCACATACTAGGATTTTGCTTCTTTTTCTCAAGGGTATCAGCCAAGTCAGTCTTTGACCAACCCTTCTCCCAGTCTACCCACTTTTCTATGGGCTCTGTACAGAGACTTTGGGACGTAAGAGAAACCAAAACAAAAGACCTCGGACTTATCAAGGCTTGGCAATGCCTCCCCCTACCACTGTTCAAGATCCAAACCCCACCCAGATCCCCTTCTAGCCTCCACAGCTGCAGATCACCTGTACATTTTCTCTCTTCTTAGTCTAGGTTCTGCTTTTAGGAAAGACAACCAAGATTCTAGAGTTCGGCAAGAACGTAATTTCTTCCCATCACGAGCACCGACTTAGACCTAGTTGGGCTGAAGCAGCAGGACCTGGTATACAGTACCCTGGAGGCGGGCCTCCATCCCAGGGTTTGCCTGAGACAGAAAATCAAGTTCATACGATACTTTCTAGTTGTAAGGGCAGCCCAAGCTTCATTCTCTCTAACATCTCTGGTCCTCTCTACCTTCTCCAGCTTCTCCAGGAGGTGACAAGCTTTCTCATTTTCTCTCCATTTCTCTTACCCTTGGCCTAGGCATCAAAGCCAGATTTCCTCCTCATTCTTTCTCCCTTCACAACAGACAGCAAGTGGTCCTTCAACTGGCCACATGTTCAAAGATCCTTTGTTCCCAAATATTCCAGGTAAAGGTAGCACCTGTAAAGACCTTAGCAACTGAAAAAAATATGCAATTATTCTAACGAAGTCTTAAATCAATTCATAAATATGCAAATAAACTATGCCTTCAGATGTGTAATGTTTTATCCTAAATTAAAACACACTAGGAACTAACAGAACCTTTAATAAGTTAATTGCAAGCATTAGCAACGTCTATAATTATATTAATTCTGTACTGTAATGTTCAACATCAGTATTTCCTCTTCTAAGCTTCCCTTCTTCACTCATAACCACCACCACTTAACAGTATTTACCAAGTACTCAGCGCTTTACGTATCTTAATTTATGTAAGGCTCTAAACAACTCTAAATAGGCAATACTTAGTATGCTTACTTACAAACGATGAAACGTGAGCATACAGAGGTTTAGGGAGTTGCAGGGGTCTGTCCAAAATGATAATAACAAAACTGGAACACAAGAGTCTGGCTCTAGAGTGTTGTCTGTTAACTACTGTTATGCTGCCTCTCATATCTTCTTCATCACACTTATATTAAAACTGCTAATAAACCACTAGAGGGCATAGATTGTGGCCGTCCTTTGCAGAGCTATATCCTCAGTACACAGAAGTCTTGCAGCTCATGAATAAATCATTGTTGAGTTCTTCACAGGTGTGCTTTCCCTTCTAGACTAGGCTTCTATAGACTCAATGAGGAAACGGGACACTAGCTCATCCTTTAAGAGTGCATGTCACAAGAAATGAAAATAAAGGAAGGGGCAAAAGTTCTTGCTGCGTGCATTCCTAAACCCCTGCTGACTGCTGTGTCTTCTATTTATAAAGTCTTGAAGCTAATCACAGAAATGAGAAGCCCCTGTTTGAGATAACGATGGGAGCCACCTTACCAACCTTAACTTTGCAAGCAATCACCAGCTGCCTTGAATGGCCTTTTCAACTCACTAGCAGGCAGACAGGTGGCCTAACATAAAGCATTAGGTGAAGTGTAGAAGCTGTCCCTCACTATGTTAGTACTGCTCCCTGTGTGAGAGAGCTTTGTACTTCACAAAAAACACCAAAAACACCAACCCAGAGTTAGCGAAAGTTAATTCTGCATATGGTTCGTTTGCTTTAAAAATACTCCTTTTAGAGAACCCTTCTGAATGGTAAATTCCCCTTACCTCACTCAAAACCTAGGAATTCGAAAATGAAGCTTAATTCGGCCAAGGGAAACCACATTACACAGCGCTAAGGCTGAACCACACAGAATTTAGAAGAGCAATTTCAGAATGCAACCATCCCTGAATTACTTACCCAGGTATTAGCCACAGTAAATCTCAGCAACGGGCAGGCTTTCCCCCTAAATACGCCACAAATTCTACCGTGGTTATCATTTCCACGCAGAACAATTTCCAAATTATCTTCGGATGCTTAGGCACACACGAAATAAACAAATTCCTTTCTAAATACCAGTTCCTTCCTGACAGTCTTCTGCAGACAACGTCAAAGTTCTTTTTTCCTCCCCTTTCCTTTTTGTTTTTTTTTTTTTTTGTCTTGTTTTGTTTTTTCAAACAAAAGATCGCCTGTTTTAAAACTTCCCTTTCTCACGGAAAAGCTGAAATCGTCCTATTTTGGGAGGTCTGGGTGCCCCGCGAACATCTGCAATAGAGCAGTAAGCTCCCCAGCGCTAGGAACTCCAGCTAAGGCCACACCTTCCAGCCTTCCCGGAATCCACGAATCACAGGGGGGGTCCGGCATCCCAACACCGCCCCGAGCTCCGGGGACTCCCGGGTGCGCCGCCCGGGCCGGCTCCCTGCGGCCGGCCGCCCGCTGACACTCGCCGGCGACTCCGCAAGGCGAAGCCCGGGCGCGGCGGCTGGGGTCCGCGGAGGCCCGCCGGGCGCCAGCGCACACGTCGGCCCGCGCCCCCGAGCTCCCCGGGCCCACACGCCGCGAGTGCCGCCGCCCGCGGGCCCAGCGCGGGTCCCTCCTGCGGCTCGCGGCCCCGCCGGCCCAGGGCCACGCCTCGCCGAGCGCCGAGCCCCGAGCGCCGAGCCCCGAGCGCAGGCCGCCGCCGCCGCCGCCGCCCGTCCTCCCGCGCCGCTCCCCGCGGGCCGCCGGCGCACTCACATCCGTCCGCGTCCTCCTGCAGGTCCTCCTGGAGCAGCGAGAGGTCTGCGCCGAGGGGAGAGAAGAAAGGCCGGTCAGCGCCCCGGGACCCGGCGCGCCGCCCCCGCCGCCCGCCCTCCCGGCCCCGCGGCGCCTCCTCCCCGCGCCGGGACCCCGCGCCGGCCGCCAGTCGGGGGGAGGCGCCGCCGCCGCCGCAGCCGCCGCCGCCGCCGCGCCCGGAGGCCAGGGGGCCACGTACCCGCCATCTTGTGGTCGCCCCCTCCTCCTCCGTCTCCCGGGGAGCCGGGGCTACATGGAGCGGCGCGAGCGGGGAGCCGGGGCGCGCGCGCGGGCGGGGCGGCGAGCAGGAGGGCCGGGCCGGCGGGGGCGCGCGCGGGCGGGGCGGCTCCGGGGCGCGGGGGGGCGGGCGCCGCGGGCCGGCCTGGCCCCGCCCCTCGCCGCCCGACCTGGCCCCGCCCCTCCCCGCCTCGCCCGGCCTGGCCCCGCCCCTCGCCGCCCCGCCCCGCCCCGCCTCGCCCGGCCGCTCTGCGCCGCTCCCGTGCGGCTCCCGGGCGGCCGCTCCTCCGCCTCCCTCGCTCCCGGCTCGGCGGCGCGCGCTCACACCCTGGGCCCGAGGCGCCCTGACGCCGAGAGCCGCCCGGGACCCTGCGGCGTGTGCCCGGAGCGCGGCCCGGGCGGGGCCTCCCGCGGCGCGGCGCGGCGCGGCCCGCTTTGTTGGGTCACCGGCCTCGCCCACCGGCCCTGCCCGGCCCTGCCCGGCCCTGCCCTGCCCGGCCCTTCCCGGCGGGCTCGCCCCCGGGGCTGCACGCACGTCGTCGGCGATCCGAGGCCCGGCGGAGGCCGCGGGGCCCACCCTCCGGGGGCAGGAAGCGCCGCCTCCCCGCGCGCCGGGGCCCTGGCGCAGCGGCGGCGGACAAAGCGCGGGGTCCTGCCGCCAGGCGGCCGACGGACACGCTCATCCCGGCGCCGCCCGCCCCCGGGCCTGCCCGTCGAGCGCTGACCCAGCGGGAAGAGCTCCAGCGAGGGCGCGCGCGGGCCTGGGTTCGGATCCCCGTCCTGCCGTTTTCTTGGGGGGTAGCCCGTGTGCCGGTGGAGGGGGAGCCTGCGCCAGGATTACCGCGGCCGGCGACGAGCGTGAGCAACCCAGCAGGGCACTTGCTACCTGGGACGTGGTGCCCCGGGAACAGCCCTACGATTAGCTCCCCCCACCCTTTTTTAAAAAAATTATTTTTTTAAATTATTGATTAAATTTGTAATTTATAATTAAATTTAATTTTAATTAATTAAATTAAAAAAATTTTAAGTTATTAATTTAAAAATTAAATTATTTATTTATTCATGAGAGACAGAGAAAGAGAGAAAGAGGCAGAGACGCAGGCAGAGGGAGAAGCAGGCTCCTTGCAGGGAGCCCGACGTGGGACTCGATCCCGGCCCTGGGCACTAAACCGCTGAGCCACCCGGGCTGCCCGCTTTTTTTTTTTTTTTTTTTTTTTCACTTTAAATAGTTTCGCTAGCACTTCATGTGCACGACTGAAATCACTATTACAGATTTTATTATCGCCGCTTTTTTTTTTTCTTTTTTAACATGTATTAAGGGATTAGCTCAAGTGCAAAGTGGAGGCTGAACCCAAGTTTTCTGACTCCCATTCCACACGGTCCTATCTCCGAGACTCTAATCTATTCCAGCTCCACCTACGGGCCTCAAAAATGGTAATCTCCCAAAGTGGAGAACAAAACACCCAATCGTTTGAAGGATACCACATTGGCTGGCCTGGTGTCTTGGAGAGAGGAAATTCTGAATTATCAGCTTGTCCCTTTCTGCATTGCGGTCCTCACGGAGGACACTATGCAGTTGACCCTTGAGCGACATGGGTTTGAACTGTGTGTAGGTTTAAAAAAATAAATATATTGGAAAAATTGGGGGAGATTTGCAACGATTTAAAAATGCTCAACAGGACAGCCCGGGTGGCTCGGCGGTTTGGCGCCGCCTTCAGCCCAGAACCTGATCCTGGAGACCCGGGATTGAGTCCCACGTCGGGCTTCCTGCATGGAGCCTGCTTCTCCCTCTGCCTGTGTCTATGCTTCTCTCTCTCTCTCTGTATCTCAGATAAATAAATAAATAAACAAGTAAATAATAAATAATAATAAATAAGTATCTTTAAAAAAAAAAGCTCAAACAGCGTAGCCTAGAAATTTTGGAAAAACTTAAGTATTATTGTAAGGATGCAGTATATAATACATACTATATACAAATCAACTAAGTTATTGGTAAGGCTTCCAGTCAACAATAGGCTATAAAGTTTGGGGGAGTCAAAAGTTTTACATAGACTTTTGACTGCAAGGGGTTGGGCACCTTATCCCACTGTATGGGCATTTAATGCTGTTGAAAATCAGACTTAAGGATCGGATCAATCCTCTGAAATTCATAATGCTGTGTAATAAAGTGGGTTCCACATAGGTATTCCAAAAACTTCCCTCTCAGATATTAGAAGGTAGAACAGATTGTATACATTATGTATTACATTTCCAAAAGCAATAAAAATAAGAATAGAATCTATTACTCCAGATGTGTGTCTAATTTTCTCAAAAGTAGAATACAGGCCAAACTCATTATATTTTTTTCTTTCCATTGCAGAATGCCCTTATGTGAATTCAGCTGATGCTAAACCGTCAAAATGACAGAAATCCTTAATGGCAATTGGAAATTCACAAACTATTAACAGAATCCAGTCCCAGTTGACTCAGTCCATGAGAGTTCGGCCCTGCTTGCGGGTATTTGTCTTGACCACCTACCATTTTAGCAAAAAAAGAGGGGGAGAAGATTTGGCTCTTTGCACTAACTGCTGCTCTACAAATAACACAAAATCTACAGGCTTCCAACTCTACTTCAGCCACTGGAGATACAAAGATGACAAAAACTATCTGGACAATCTACCCAGAAGTCAGATTTATAAATCTCAGTGATGGTAGTAAAATAGAGATGATGTACCAGATTGCTAGCCTGGGATACAGAAAGATGAAGGAACTCTGCCTTTGGTAGCTGGGCCTCAGTAAACTTTCTCTCACCCCTCTCTGGGAAGGCAGCAAAAGAGGAGGGTCTATGTAATTTTTGTACATGTTCTTCAAGAACTATGCACTTGTTATCCTACCTGCTTTACGTGTTACTACAGGTCCTTTTAGGCAGTATGATTTTTAGCCATTTTGATGAGGGTTTCCCTACTCATAGTTCAGCATAACTACATGTTTTTTACATTTGATTTCTTTTCTCTACTCCTTCTGTAAAGATACATGGTTTTTAAACCAGCACTTATAAAACTCACTCTGTTCCCTCCTTATGAAAAATGGTATTTAAACAAAGAATAGCCATCATTTTTCTATATGCCCTTACCCCAATTTCATTTATCATGTAGCCTGTGGATTCTAGAAGTTAAGTGGTGAAAGCACCACACAAAGTGTAAAGTCTGAACCTGCTTTGCCACTGAAATCTGTAAAATAGAGGGAATGTCACAGGTCAATTTTTCTCAAAGATTTTACTTATTTATATTTTTAGATTTATGTATTTATTTATTCATGAGACACACAGAAAGAGAGGCAGAGACATAGGGAGAGGGAGAAGCAGGTTCCATGCAGGGAGCCCAGTGTAGAACTCGATCCCAGGTCTCCAGGACCACATCCTGGGCCAAAGGCAGGCTTACCCGCTGAGCCATCCAGGCGTCCCACTTACTTACTTACTTACTTACTTATTATTTATTCATGAGAGACACAGAGAGAGAGGCAGAGACATAGGCAGAGGGAGAAGCAGGCTCCATGCAGGGAGGCCGATGTGGGACTTGATCCCTGGTCTCCAGGATCACATCCTGGGCCAAAGGCAGGCGCCCAACCGCTTAGCCACCCAGGTGTCCCCACTTATTTATTTTTTAAGTAATCTCTACACCTGACACGGGGCTCAAACTCACAATCTCGAGATCAAAAGCCACATCTTCTACCAACTGAGCTAGCCAGCACCCCACAAGTCAATTTTTTAAAATTATTGAGTATGTGGCTATGAAAGCCTGAATTTTTCAGAACAAGTCCTCTTTCAAGTGAAAACTTCCATTAGTTGCCAAGGAGCCTTGGAAATCAATGTGTTTGGCTCTTCAAACACAATAAATATCATGAGGAAAATATTACCAGAAAAAGAAACCTACCTGGCACTGCTTGATGCTATTAATTCCTGTATTGGTAATTGAACTGTTTACTTTTTTCTTCAGAATGTTCATTCCTGAAGGTGAAAAGATATAAAAGGCAGATCTTTTAGTTATTGTTTTGAATAATAAAAGATGAACCAGTCTGAAAATGGAGAAATACTTATATGAGAAAGTGCTTTTTAAACACATTTTTAAATTCATTTTTATTTATCTCTCTGTTTTCTAAGAGCCAGGTTGATGAAATGTCCCTCAAAGATTGCCATTGTCAAGTAAAAACAACATTTTCTCTTTTTTCTTTTTTAATTAATGGCTACAATCTCTTACTGAAAGCCTCCATTACCTATTTTGGTAAATTGTAAAAAGGTAAATATTTGTGTAAAATATTTATCTTTTTGTTCCCTTGCCTCTTCCAGGTCCCTTTAAGTTCTATGTCAAGGCGACATTCCAAAATGTGAAATCTTAGCCTTTCCCAGGTCTTTCATAGTTTGGTTGTTTTTCAACGACATTGGATCTCTTTTTACTCACATCAGCTAAACATCCATTTTGTCAGACCATCTGAGAAAAGAAAGACAGAATGGCAGAGAAAGTAGCTGCAGAACTGAGCCCCATCTGAGTCAGCCCTATTCAGGCCATTCTTTCTCTACTTCTAAGAGTTGAAGGTTGCCCGTGGAATGCAGCAGAACATAAGCTCTGTCCTGTGGTCAGCCACCACTGCAAGTTTTAGCACAGGCTTGTTCTGAACAGAATAGAGCATCCTGTTAGAACCACCATTGTAAACCCAGTATAAAAGAAAATAAACCCTCTTTCTTATCCACTATGTGAAGTGCTCTCCTGTTCTCCACATTAGTAGAGCCAAAAGGATTTTCCACGGAGATACAGTTATTCCAGCCGAGGTACAGCATCCTGTACAATTTGTTTCACAAGGTTTAACTTTATTGTAAATACTAAGATGTGAGAATGGCAAGCAAGAAGTGTATTAAAATAGCAGTATTAATGTGTGCCTTTCTCTTAAAATGCAGAAAATGTTAGCTGCAGTTCAAAGCAATGTTCAAGAGCCTACCCCACAAGAGTATGTGCTGAGGAAATGTTTATTATTCTAAATCTGGATGGATGAGTCAGGATGAACCAGGAAAATACCATAGGTAAACCGCATATTGAAACCCAGATAAACTCAGCGAATAAACCATACCTTGAGTCTTTTTTTTTTTTTTAAGATTTTATTTTTATTCATGAGAGACACAGAGAGGCAGAGACATAGGCAGAGGTGGAAACAGGCTCTCTGCAGGGAGGGGAGCGGGACTGATGTGGGACTCGATCCCAGGACTCCGGGATCACAACCTGAGCCAAAGGCAGATGCTCAACCACTGAGGCACCCAGGTGCCCCTCATACATTGATTCCAAGGTCACTTCACAGGAATGTTGCCTTGTGGTTCTATGGTGGCTCTCTGGTTCAGAAGAAATTGCTTCCATTCTCATTTCACTTCTGGGTAACTCTTTGTAACCAATTGCTTGTGTTCCTGGTCTTTACTTCACTTGATGAAAAAATAAAACATTTTAAAAAGAATTAACACGACGACGCAATACAATTCGTACACAAGATAGCTAATACATTTTAAAACTGTTTAATTTGAAATAATTACAGACTTATAGGAAATTGCAAAAAAAAAAAAAAAAAAAAAAAAACGTGCAAGGAGGTCCTGTGTACCCGCCACCTCATTCCCCTCAATGGTAATATAGTGCATTTGGCAACTATATTTTTTAGTTATATGTGTGAGGTATCCTGCTGAATGCTTTTATGTACTTCCTGCTTTAACCCGTAAAACAACTGTGAAGTAGATACTGGTATTACCATTTCTTTAAAAATATTTTATTTATTTATTTGAAGGGGGGAGAGGAGCTTAGTAGGGGCAGAGGTTAGCGGGGGGAGGGAAAGGGCAGAGGGAGAAACTGGCTCCCTGCTCAGCAGGGCGGGGACAAGGGGCTCTATCCCAGGCCCCCCCGGAGCCCCCAGCCCCCTGAGCTGAAGGTGGACACCACTTAAATGATGGACCCCCCAGGCGCCCCTTATATTACCATTTTTAAAATAAGGAAAACCAAAGCTCAAAGAGGTTAAATAATTTGTCAGAAGTCAGATCACAAGTAGGGGAATTGAAATTCAAACATTGGAATCCTCATTCTAATAGCATTCGTATATCATCATGTTCACGACTTTTCCATCAAAACTGTTCCTCAGCCAATTTCTCTGGCATCGGGAGAGCCTCTGTCCTTTTACGTGTAAGCTCTTGCCAACTAGGCCTTCACTATTCCCTGCTGATTTAACCACTGAAACATTTAAGATCACCTTTTCAACTCTTTTCTCACAAAGCATCCTGACCAGAGTATTTACCACTTCAAACCACACTAGCAACTTTCTAACCAGTCTTTTTCAGTTCACTCTGGCCAAGAATGCAAAAACTATCTTTCTAATATTTTGCTTGTACTAATTCCGTGAAAATCCCAAACATGTGCCTTAATAGCATCTTTTCAGTAACTAGACTTAGTGTGGCAAACAGTTTGCAGTGTGTACAAGTGTCTCATCACTGTGTTGCACACCTGAAACTGATACAATATTGTATGCCAGTTACTTCAATTAAATATATATATGTGTGTATATATACACACACATATATATAAAGACTATAAGTATATATAAATAGTCTTTCCACCAAATGCCCTTTGCTTCATTAGCTGTCATTTACCACCACCTAACACTTGTTTCAAGCCAAGTTATCCTGGGTTAAGACAATCTTGAACTCAGATGCCAATTCTTTGCTCCTTCAAACTATGTTCCTAGTGTTTTTGTTTGTTTGTTTGTTTTTATTGTTGTTGCTACTGGGGGGAGTTGAGGAGGGAGAAATTCTACCTCTTTGTGACATATATTCTTTTTTATTTTTCCAGTTATAAAAATAATGTATAGGGGTGCCTGGGTGGCTCAATTGGTTGTGCATCCAACTCTTGGTTTCGGTTCCAGTTGTGTTCTTGGGGTCACAGGATCAAGCTCTGTGTTAGGCTCTGCGCTGGGCATGGAGCCTGCTTGGGATTCTCTCTCTCCCCCACCCACACACACACTCTCTCTAAAATACACAAATGTTTTTAAAAAATACATGTATAAAAATCCAAAACAGTATAAAGAAAAAATAAGAATTGCCAAAAATCTCCCAATTCACCTATTATACTACAAAACATTAGTTTATGTTTAGCTCCTTTTTTTAAGCTTTCAAGGTCCCACATAAAAAAATTTTAATACTTTTATTGAGATATAAATCATATTCTATAGAAGTGATCCATTTAAAGTGTACAGTTCAATGGTTTTGAAACTATTTCATAGAGTTGTACCACCATCATCACATCTAGTTTGAGAATACTTCATCATCCTCAAAAGAAACGTACTCAATAGTCACTCCCCATTACCACCCCCACAAACCTTGGGCCTAGAAAATCACTAATCTCTGCCTGGATGGATTTGCCTGTTCTGGATGTACTATATAAATGGGTTCATAAAATATGTGGCCTTTTGTGACTGGCTTCTTTCACTCAGCATAATATTTTCAAGTTGCATCTATCAGTATTTCATTCCTTTTTATGGATGAATAATACCTTATTATGTAGGTAAACATTTTATTTATCCACTCATTAGTTGTAGACATTTGGGTGCTTTCTATTTTTTGGCTATTGTGAATAATGCCACTATACACATTTACATGCAAGTTTTTGTATAGATTCATGCTTTCTGTTCACTTGGTTATATACCTAGTATTGAGATTGCTGGATCCCATGGTAACTATATCTTTAGCATTTTGAGGAATTGCCAACTGTTGTCCAAGGCAGCCACACCATTTTATATTCCTATCAGTAATGTATAGGGGTTCCAATTTCTCCACATTCTCCTACATAAAGTGTGCCTCTTCCAAAGTAAAGCTGTCATTATTCATAAATGGTCTGATTGTATCTGCAGAAAATACAAGAATACACAAATAAATTATTAAGAAGTAAGTTTAGTAAAGTCACTAGACACAATGTCAATTCTATATGTCAGTATTCAATAATTGTACATAGATCTAAAAATATAATACCATTTATAATATAATACCATTTATAATATCATTTAAAAAGTCAAATCCTAGAGGCACCTAGGTGGCTCAGTCAGTTAAGTGTCTGCTTTCGGCTTCGGTCATGATCTTGGGGTCCTGGGATCAAGACCCATGTTGGGCTCCCTACTCTGAGGAGTGCCTGCTTCTCCTTCTGCTTGTTCTCTCTCTCTCTCTCTCTCTCTCTTTCTCTCTTATGCATGCTCTTTCTCTTTCAAATAAATAAATAAAATCTTAAAAAAAAAGTCAAATCCTAGAAATAAATCTAATGAAAGATATGCAGGACCATTACATAGAGAACTAGAAAGACATTATTGAGCAAAATTTATTAAATTCTTAAGTAAAATGTAAGGCTACATCAAGGCCATGGATTAGAAAACTCAATTTTGTAAAGATGTCAATTGCATCAGATTCGATTCATTCTCAATAAAAATCTGAGCAATTTGTGTGTGTGTGTGTGTGTGTGTGTGTGTATTCACAGTCTGATTTGAAATGTCTATGTGGAGGGCAGCCCGGGTGGCTCAGCAGTTTAGCGCTGCCTTCAGCCCAGGGCATGATCCTGGAGTCCTGGGATCGAGTCCCACATCAGGCTCCCTGCATGGAGCCTGCTTCTCCCTCTGCCTGTGTCTCTGCCTCTCTCTGTGTGTGTCTCTCATGAATACATAAATAAATAAAGTCTTAAAAAAAGATTAAAAAAAAAAAGAAATGTCTATGTGGAAATGCAAAAGGCCAAGACAAAAATAGCCAATAATTTTGAAGGACAATGAACAAATGAGATGAATATCCTTTACTGAATGTCCAGATATATATTAAAGCTACAAAAATTAAGAGTGTGTGGTAATGGATTGGACATAACAAATACACCAATAAAGAGTCCAGAAGACAGACTCACACGTGTATGAATTGCCTGATAACAGCAGCAGCAATCTAAAGTAGTAAGAGAAAGACACTGTAGAGTTGTAATGGAAAGCTAGGTCAACTGGAGTGTCATGTGAGGGGAAAAAAAAAAAGAAACTTGATCCCTACCTCACTCCATACATAAAAATCAATTCCAGAGGGGTTGTGATACAAATATGAAATGCAAAACAATAAAGCTTCAAAATATCTTCTTGAAGAATATCTTGACCTTGGGGTAAGGGTTGACTTCTTAAACAGACATAACACTGGCCATGCATAAATTGGCCGTAGATAATAGTCCATAAATTGGACTATCTTAGAAGTTCTGTCATCCTAAGACACTATTAGGAGAGGGAAAACACATGCTATAAAGTGGAAGATAATATAAATACAAAGATATACAAAGAACTACACAAATCAATAAGAAAAGGACAGTCAATAGGAAAACGGGCAATAGACAGGGACATCATAAAGAGCATATCCACATGGCTAAGAAACATATGCAAAGGTGCTTACTATAATTTTTCATCAAGGAAATATAAATTAAAACTATGATGAGATACTATAATACACCTACCAGAATAGCGGAGAGCTTGAAATACCAAATATTGTTGAGGATGTGGAGTCTCTTATTTTATTGTTGATGATATAACAAACTATCACTAATTTAGGGACTTAAAGCAACTCAAATATATTCTCTTACAGTTCTGTGGGTCTGAAGTCTGAAGTCTGACACAAGTCTCACTGGGATATATCAATGCTTTAGCAGGGCCGTTTTCTTTTCCAGAGGATTTACAGGGAAATTCGTTTCCTTGCTTCTTCTAGTTTCTAGAGACCTCCATATTTCTTGGCTTGTGTGTCCTTCCTTCATCTTCATAGCCAGCAGCATTACCTGTCTATGACCATCCCCTCCATGGTCACATCTCCTCTGACTTTCTTTCCCTCTCTTCCACATTTTAGGACTCATGCGATAACATTGGGCCCACCTGTATAATCCAGAGTAATCCCTCTCTGTCAAGATCCTTAGTTTAATCATAACTGTAAAGTCCCTTCTGCTATGTAAAGTAATATATTCACAGGTTCTGGGAAGTAGGACAATGGATACCTTTACAGGGGTACCATTATTCCACCACATAGTGACACAACTTTCATACAATATTCTTGGAGATTTGGTTCAACCACTTTAGAAAATAGTTCGCAATATTTACTAATGCCAAACACACACAGAACCTATGATCCAGCAATTTCACTCCAAAAGATATGTACACATTATGTACACCATTATTTGTAAAAATTCCCAATTTAGAAAATATCTAAGTGTCCATCAGCATTCAGGATGGATAGGCAAAGTTGTGGTATATTCATATCATGAAAATACTATACAGCAACAAAAATGAATGAGCAAGTGTCATCTATTGTAAAATGAGTGACTCACACAGATGTAAAATTGATAGAAGCCAGAGAATGAAGCATACATTCCATATGATTCCATCTGTTTAAGATTTAAAAACAGGCAAAACTAGTCTTTGGTGTTTGAAGTCAGTTTATTTATTTTTTTTACTTTATAAATAAATCATATTTTAATCACCTGGCTTTGTTCAATCCACAAAAATCACACTCACAGCTTTTTCTAGTCTGTCTTTCCTAACCATGTGACCTGATGATTTTTTGGAACCCTTCATGTTTTGAGAAGAACATTCTGCCTTTCATTTTGCAATCCCAGAGCCAACTTCCCTTATATTCTTAATAAATAGCTAATGTCACCTCAAAGAAACAATGATGGGATGGTGTTCAACTACCGTCTCAAAGACCTTCACAATAGTTAAAAGAGGGGAAAAAAGAAAAGGAAGAGGGAAAAAAAGAGTCACCAAGCAAGGTAACTGCTAAAGTTGCCTGTGATGATGGCTCTTCCTGAGTGCTCCAATCACTGAAACCTTCCCTCCTGGTGGCTGCCCTGGTCCAGAACCTGAGACATTCCAGTCTTCCAGCCATTCTTTCTGAAGTGCTTAGAAGGCGGTGCACAGAGCGGCATCTGAAACTTGGTTCTGCTGGTAATCGAAGGAGTTCACAGTCCATGGTAGGCCAGGATTAGTTCTTAGCCAGCACCATCCAGTCAGTCTAGAGCCATGGGGCACCAGTCTAGAACCGGGGCAGTGACCACCACGGTGAAGGTTAATGGCATGCATTACCAAGTATCTACAAACACAGAAATAGGGATTTTTATTTGCTCTCTTTCCTCCCTTCCTTTGGAAACGTTCCCTCTGGCAATCAGTTCCCCTCAGGCTGCCCCTGCCTCGTCCCCCCAGCCCTGGAAGTAGCATAGGTCCTCAGAGCTTCACTGCCTAGCCCTTCACATCCTTTCCTGGCTCACCCACACTGCAGTATGGCTGTTTTGGCAGTGATCTGTTTGGCTCTCAGAGACAAAGAGGGGGAAAACTGCCCTGTTTTGAGGGTATAAAGTGTGATGGCAAAGCTCTGACATCTCAAGAGTTCTAAGGAAGAACAGTTTCTTCTTGGTGCGACTAATGCAAAAGCCTCCGGTTCCGATTACATGCTGCTTCAATGGCCCAGAACAGGGAATTCCTGAAGTTCCCTTCTCTCTCTTAAACAAAAATCCCTACCTGTGCCCCCACAACAGCAATCCAGCAAGGTAGATGGGTTTGTTTTATCTCTATAGCAGAGGAGGACACCTTTGCCTCCTCTATCATCGTCAAAAAATTCATACTTGTTTCTCAACAGCTTCTAGTGTGAGCTGAGACCCTCTATTTCAGATGAAATGTCCAGAGGCATTTTTCAGCTGGAGACTAACCTGAGGTCCACTGACTCTGGCCCCACCTCGACTACAGCACAAATCCTATCAGCAGCTGCTCCCTTTCTGCAATCGAAAGCACCGAAGCTCAGAGCAGCAAGCTCCCTGAAAGCAGAAAATCCAGAAGCCCGAGGAAAGGTAGCACCAGCTCCTGATCTGCAGTAATCGAGTGTAACTGCAGAAGACATTACATAAAAGGCAGACCTGGAATGGTGTGGTGGCCTTCTCTTTCAACTTGGGCAAATCACACAGGCCGCTGAGCCTCATTTCACTCCTATTCCTGGAAAAGATGTATTTGAAAAACTCTCACTCCTTGTTGTCCTTGTACTCCTCACTCTCTTAAAATATACCAAGGGAGAAAAGCCCTACTATCCCCTACTAAAAACTAAAAGTAAGGGGGCCCCAGAACTAAGTCAGGTGGCCAACATGATGATGGGAAGTTCAGCAAAATAGAACTGGGTGGAGCAGGGAAGTATCTCAGGCAGTCAGACCCTAGCATGAATCATTTAGTGTTCATCAGATGAAAGACCTTCAATTTCATCTCTGTCTCCCCCAACTGCCACCCAGAAGGCTTCGGCCACCTTTCCTGCATGCAGCTTTCTTTGCTCATGAGGGAGCATCGCACCCTTGTCTTTCATTTCCTTTAACTTTGTGAAGAGTCTTTCAAAATTCTCCAAATCTCCTCCACCAGTAGTAAGCCTGGCTAATTCTTGAATATCCAGATCTAACATGGGATCCACGATGCTATCAGCCTGAGCGTCTGTTGTGTTAGATGCACCACCCCGATGCTCCAAGAGGGGTTCAGTCCTAGCAGGTGCTGGCAAATGGGGCTGCTCTGAATGATACGTCTCTGCTGACCCAGTGCTATGGTTTGCTCCAGCCAATGAGCTAAGAGGGCTAAAGCCTTGGTTCCTGTCATTCTTCATCGCTACATTGGACCACACGTATGCATTCAAGGCTTGAACGATTCTCTTTATGCCTGTAGATTCTGGGAGGTCATCCTCCTCCTCAGGCAACTCGTCTGGACTGAGTGCTACCAATTCAAAGCCATGTTTGATACACCATTCTTGAGCTTTTTGCCGGTTTACACCATTTCCACACACTCTGTCACAGACCAAGATCATGACTACAGGTAACCATGCTTCTGCCAGCAGAAGCCATGAAGAAACACTATCAAGACCAGATTTTTGTGTGCTGTCAAAGTAAACCACAAATGCTTGGACAGACTCCATGACTTCTGCAGTGATTAGAAATTTGTTTGGCACCACACATAGATTGGTACCTGCTGAATAGTATTTACTATCAATGGTCCAGGGATAAAACCTCATGGCATCATCGGCAGTCACTTCCACAATAAGATCCTCTGCTCTGAGGTTATCCTGGACCAGCTGGTGTCCAGAGAAGGTGGAGGAGCAGCTGGTGACAAGCACACAGGGGGCAGCCATCGCTCTAGAAGTCAGTTTAGAGATAATGGGGAGGGGTCTGGGGGGGATGAGTGGATAAAATTAAAAGGATTTGAGCAGGGCTTCTGGGTGTGGGAAACGTTCCATTTCTTAACCTGAGTGAAGGCTGCAGATAGATGTGTGAACTCCCTAATAATTTTTCATGCTTTATGTTACGATTTGGGTTTTTTTTTTTTTTTTTCTGTTTGGATGTTTTATAAAGAAAATGTATCCTTAACTCAATTTGATTATTTAGTAACTATTTTGTCTTTTCAACCTGTTCTTCCATGAGCAAGGTAAACTTTTCTTTTCTCCAGGCTAATTAAAGAAACCATCACACCTCCTTGGTTTTATTCCTCTATCTGTTCTCTTTTACTTCTCATTTCTTCCCTTCCCTGCTGTCTTTAGCCCTGTGTCCCTCAGCTGCCCTGTTGGATGCTCAGCCTCTCCCTGCACCTGCTTGCCCCTTGGGCGTTAAGCGCGGGTCAAAGTCCCCAGGCCTGGGCCTGGAGAGAACAGGGCATCTTACACTCCTCGTGGGATCCCTTCATGTTTGCAGGACTCGCACACCCCCACCCCCGGGGCGTGGGGGTGTCAGCAGGGCTCCAGCTTAGATCCTGCTCTGCAGCTCCATGTCTGTGGATCTTGAGCAATTGCTTCACCTCTTTCTATTTGGTTCCCAAGTTTGTGAAAAGGCAAACTTTTTTATAAGATAGAAGTGCCTTTTTCATGGATCACTGTGAGGCCTGGATGGGTGAGTACCCGTGAGGTGCTTAGAGCGGCTGCCACACGGTGAGAACTCAGTAAGTAAACTCAACAGAGAGTCTATTAAATAGTCACCATTATGAGCATCTGAAATTACTGAGGTAAGGAGTAACGTTAGTAGATCTAGCTGAGTTCCAATAAGCTTTGCCTCTGATTGCTTTCTTTTTTAACTATCATTGCTCTTCAGAAAATGGAAATGACAGCCCCCCAAATTTAATGGCACTTAGGCCTGGGATCCCCACGCTCACAGAGCTCTCATTTCTATCTTTCAGCTGTTTTAGAGATAAATAATGCATAACTCAGGGATGCAATGGCATTCGACTACAGCCTTGGGGCTCAGCCCAACTCTGCTATTTAACTTTGACTTTGCTTTCAGCCTCTGGAAGGCTAAACGGCCCAGTGCTTCCGGAGCAACTTTTCGAGAATCCCTGAGATACTGCTTCTCAGTGATCAAGTATATGCACAGATTCCCAAGCATCTGATCAGTGTGACAGTGATACTAATGGCAATAACCGTGGCCTGGACTTGTTATTATCTGAAGATACCCTCTCAAATATAATTAAGCATTCTAAATATAACTTGGAGGAAAATCTCCTTACGTACTTCCTGTGTTGAAATTCCGCCAATGAAAAGTGCTCCATAAATTTATAATTGCCAGAGTAAATGCTGCAATATTCATGAATATTGTGAAATCTTTAAATGAGAGTGTTTTAGATAGTTAATTTTAGAAAGAACATTATATATTTTTGGAGCCAAAAAATCTCATAAAAATTTAATTACTGAGGCGCCTGGAGGCTCAGTCGGTTAAGTGTCTGCCTTGGGCTCAGGTCATGATACATGATTGAACAACCCCACGTCAGGCTCTCTGCTCAGCGGGAAGCCTGCTTCTCTCACTCTGCCTGCTGCTCCCCCTGTTTGTGCTCTCTCTCTATCAAATAAATAAGCCAAATCTTAAAAAAAAGTTTAATTACTAACATAAGGTAATAGGATAGATAGTGATTATATCATGATTCCAATCTTTTCAGAATTGTTTGTTGTCCTTGCAATTCTATCACTAATCAAAATAATCTGTAACAACTGCATTTGATTTAGGTTACAAATATTCTCTTTAGGCCAAGAGGCTTGTTAAAAAAAGTTCTATTTGAAAATTCTTTATATCTCATGAGAGTGGTATTAAAATCATAATGTCAACTTGGCCATCTCAATTCCGCAAAGAAAAGTAATTCCAAAACAGCATACAATAAATCCACGACAAGCTATCTTTAATCCAAATAGGTACAGTGAAGTGTGTCAATAGTAGGAAGAAAAGAAATATTAGAGGGGCACCTGAGTGGCTCAGTCATTTTGAGTGACTGACTTGGTTTCAGCTCATGTCATGATCTCAGGGTCCTGAGATTGAGCCCTGTGATGGGCTCCAAGGTCATCCAGGAGTCTGCTTGACACATCCTCTTTCCCTTTCTGCCTGTCCCCCAGCCCACATGTGTGCTCTCTCTTTCTCTCTCTAAAATAAATAAAATCTTAAGAAAAAAAGAAAATTAGAGAAAAGCTAGGTATCTCAAATACATTTTGTTCCTTCGAATAAACTTAAAAATAGATGCTGTAAGACCACTTAGAAGAAAACCATTCTTTATAGATTTGAGCCAATAGAAACTAAACATTAAAATATAAAGCTTGCTGGGGTACCTGGGGGGCACAGTTGGTTAAGCACCTTACTCTTGGATTTGGCTCGGGTCCTGATCCCAGTGTTGTGAGATCGAGCCTCCCCGGGGCTCTGCGCACTCAGTGGGGAGGTGGGGGTGGAGTCTGCTTATACTTCTCTCTCCCTCTGCCCCTCCCACATGTGCTTTCTCTCTCTCAGATAAATAAATCTTTAAAAAAATATGAAGCTTGCCAGATGTTTACTGTGGTCTGTCAACTATTTTTTGGTAACTGAAGATAAAGGATATTTTTGAGATTTTCCTAGGTGCACAGTTCCTTTGATAAAAGTCAGTCCTGAAAACCCAATTATGTTCTGTCATTCATAAAAGATTAATGCCATTTGTTCAATGTGCTGGTGACAGTTTAGTCACGTGAATGTGTGGCAAAGCACCTGCAAATGTGATCTCACAGATGACAGCATTGATAAATTTTGTTCCTTCACCATAACGTCAAACTTTAAAATATTGGTTACTAAAATATTTAAGGGTCAAATTATAATCCTAATTAAATTTTTGATAACATACCACTTATTTTAATACTTCAGAGGTTTAATCTGTGATGATGACATTTAGCTTCTGCTTCAGCTTAGAGTGAATTTGGAGCTCTCCCAGCTTTGGCTGGATATGGTTTTTAAGATTTGGTTGTTTGGTGTTTTGCCATGAAAACTATTCAGTGCACTGCTCAAATGTAGGTAATGAGTAAGTTCAACTTGCCTATGGTTTCTTTATATTTTTTATATTTTTCCTCAATGTGTCCCAAATCAATATGGGTTGACAAGGGACACTGGCCTGTAATAAGATGAAAGTATTTTTATATATATTAAAGAATTATAAGAAATGAGTTCCCCTGAATTCCAGTAAAAATTATTTATATATTTTGTGGGCAAAGGACTTGGATATTTTCCCCAAAAAGATACAAATGGCCAATAAGTACACAAAAGGGTGCCCATTATCACAATTATTAGGAAAATACAAGTCAAAACTACATGATGTATCACTCCATACCCATTAGAATGGCTATTATTTAAAAAAAGAAAAAGAAAAAATAACAAGCATTGGCAAGGATGTGGAGAAACTAGAACCTTCATGCATTTCTGGCAAGAACATACAATGGTGCAGCTGCTATGGAAAACAGTATGGTGGTTCCTTGAGAAATTCAACATCGAATTAGCATATGATCCAGCAATTCTGGGTATGAAGAAATGAAAGCTGGGACTCAAACAGATATTTGTACAACTATATTCATGGTAGCATTATTCACATTAGCCAAAAAGTAAAAGCAACCCAAGTGTCTGCTGATGGATAAATGAACAAACAAAATGTGGTAAACACACACACGTACGCATGCACACATATCCTCCATACACAATGAAATATTATTCAGCCTTAAAAAGTACATTCTGACACATGCTACAACATGATGAAACTTGAGGACATTATTTTAAGTGAAATAAACCAGTCACAAAGGACAGCTGCTGTATGATTCTACTTATGTGAGGCAGAAAATAGAATGCAGGTTGCCAGGGCTTGAGGGGGAGCAGGGAATGGGGAGTAAGCATTTCATGGGTAGAGAGTTTTAGTTTGATGGTTGCACAACAATGTGAATCTACTTAATCCCAATGAATTGTATACTTAAAATGGTATATTTTAGGTTACATATATTGTATCACAATAAAAAATCATTTTATATTTTAGATATTTCTGTGTTATACATGCTTATTTGACTACAACGGGCAGGGTGAGGATGAGGTTTTCCTGAGAAGTAAATGGGGAAAAGAACATTGATCAAGATGCTTTGACTTTGCAGATAAAGCATTTTCCTAGTGCACCAGGAGGATATAATAGAAAAAGGCATTTCTTTGAAAGATCTGATGTCCCCACTAGTCAGTGGACCAGGGTCCACAATTGGGAGCCAAGCTGGGACAAATACACTACTTTACATGGTCCAGGATTAGGAATCTTGGGGTGGGAGGTGGGGGATACACACCAGAGCTTTGAAGGAAGTCCTAAGGTGAAGAACTGGGCACGTGTCAAGTCCAAGTGGACCTTGATTGTATCAAGGGGAGAGGGAGGTAAGTCCAGAACTGGATGAGATATGAAAAAGTGAGAGCTAATACGCCTGACCATGTCTGTGGTGTATGTCACGGTACTGCTTGACTTTTTTCATAATTCTAGAAATGAGGAAGATATTGAGATCAATTTTTGGAATGCAACTGGGGTGCTGTGAGTAAAAGGGACCTCATCAACTATTTACATGGTTAGACATGTCAGACAGGTCGTTTCTTATTACCCATAGTCCTGTATTCAAATGCAGGCCATCTTAGTGATGGTTAGAGACGCTGATAGTTGATCCAACTGAAAAAGCGTGTGGGGCACCTAACAGCTGCTAGTGTGTAATGGTTATATGCCATCAGCACAGTTAAGGAGCAGTCCTGGCCTCAAGGCTGTATGGATGCCATCACATGGAAGAAGCCAGTCTCCCAAGCTCTGCTTGAAGCTTCTCTGCTACTCGACTTCCCTGGTTTTCATTCCTTCAGCTTATAGCTGGAGTCTTCTTCCCCTACTTACCTCTCTGGATGGATGACTCTCCAGATGGCTAGTCTCCATGGCTTTGCAAGTCAGCTCCTAAGGATGCTGTATCTCAGGTCTGTGCAGCCTCTGGACTCAGACTCTGAAACATCCTACGCCAATCCAGACCAGCACGGTTAGGACACCACTTATCCTTCTAGGGCAAGACTTAGCGTCATTTTTCTTGTCAAATAGCACCAGTGCTCACTGGAGATGCTGATGGACAAATAAAGCTTCCCTTTCATCTCAATTTATTCTCAGGAGATCCTGCTTCTGATGGAGGCAGATGTCCAAGAACTCAGCCTACTACATAAGTCTTATTCATTCACTCAGAAAAATATTTACTCAGTGCCTTCCATATGCTTCAGTGTTCTGTAAGAACAGGACAGGGTTCTGTAAGAAAAGCATGTTCAAGGAGCCCACAGTCCAGGGACAATAAAGAGTAAAACAGTCGGAATGAAATGTGTTGAGTGCTTTGATGGGAGATGGCAGAGGGTGCTCTGGGAACAGTCAGGATGACTCTGAAGAGGCTGGACACAGTACTGGGTCAGAGGTCCTAAGTGAGGCATGCTCTATGGGCAGCACCTGCAGCAGTGTTCCAACAGAGTGCTCCTTTGTGAATGCTGGTCACCCACAGGAATCAGTTTGCTCTGGTCTCCCCTCCATGGCTTGCCTGAGCCATTTGTAGGCGGTGACATTTATGACCTTCATGCACCAAAGATGAAGTGACCTGGTCCATTCCTATCTATTTATTGGCACCCAGAATCTTGCCTGTAGCTCCTCACCTTCTGTGAGCATGTCCTAGGTCAGCTCAAACATAGTCTCTGGAGACCAGTGAGCCTAGTATTGGACACTGTGGCCTGTAGCCTTCTCATGGGACTCTCCTGAAAATCCAAGCAATTATACCTCAAACAGCCATCGATGAGGCAAGGACTGTGATTGCCCCCATTTTACAGAGGAGGAAAGTTAATCTGAGAGACCGAGTATGGCCTGCCTCTGGTCTTGTCGCTGTGCTATCCACGTCCTAGAGCACAGCTGGTATTGGTCACCCTCCCAGGAGAGCATTGCCTAGTTGCATAAGCCAGTACCACATCTTGCTGCCTCTCCCAACGAACAAAACACTGAAAATACCAACTTCTCAGGTTCCCCCTGAGAAGATTACAAGCTTGGAGAGCAACAGAAAGCTGTAGTTATACCAAAGTGATGCAGTTTCTCAGAGTCACATTTCTGAACAGAGAGAAAGGTCAGTGAGGACTCCAAGCCCAGAATCTGATGAGCAAGTAGGATGAGAACAAGAAAGGCCACTAAGGCCACTGAGAAAGACACCAAGAGCCACATTTTGATTTCAATCAGACCTACGAATAAATATTTGGTTTTCATATTCATTTGTTTTCATTCCTGCCACCTTCCCAATAATGGTGTCACTGGTGTCACCATGCTGCCCAGGTCACAGGGGGTTACAGGGGCTGGTGTTTGCTGCTCTTTGCTTCCTCATTAGCTACTACTGGGCACAGCCTACAAAGGACATTTTATAAATACACTGGCCTGAGTGCAGAACTGCCAAGGGCCCTATCAAGTAGGCCTTTTTTCTTTCATTTTGTAGCTTATAACACCTTTATAAATTATTTCAGCTGTTAATCAAAACAGTCTTGCGAGATCAAAGAACAGGTGTTAGTTCCAAATTACAGGTGATGAGACTGAACTTTGATGAGTAGAGACCTAGGTGAGGCCGTGTGGATAGTTTGTGGCCCAGTGAGGGCGAAACCCAGGCCTTCTGACTCAGGAGGCTTAAAGTAGGTACTTATTTATTATTTAAAGTGGGTACTTTATTTTAAGTAGGTTTAAACATTATAAAGTAGGTACATAGGCAACATGGAAGAAAAAAGGGACCACATAATTTTGAATTTTAGACAATTGTCTTTTCTGATTTTCAATCTGTATTTAGTATACACGGACCCATTTATGCATACACTATTTTTGTGTGATTTCTACACTTTTATTTTACAATAACATTTCCATGGAAGCTAACTTTTTAAATTTCTTTAATTTAAATTCAATTAGCCAACGTACGGTATGTCATTAATTTCAGAGGCAGAGTTCAGTGATTCATCAGTTGCATCATCACATCATGTGCCCTCCTTAATGCCCATCACCCAGTTACCCCACCACCTCACCCACCTCCCCTCCAGTGACCCTCAGTTTGTTTCCTATAGTTAATAGTCTCGTATGGTTTGGCTCTCTCTCTGATTTCATCTTGTTTTATTTTTTCCTCTCTTCCCCTATGATCGTGTTTTGTTTCTTAAATTCCACATATAAGTGAGATCATATAATTGTCTTTCTCTGATTGACTTATTTTGCTCAGCCTAATACCCTCCAGTTCCATCCACGTCGATGTATATACCACATCTTTTTAAACCATTCATCTGTCCATGGACATCTTGGCTCTTCCCATGGAAGCTAATTTAAAGACACCTAATGAGGTGCCGAGGGCCTCAGTTCTTTGCCTGTTCACAGATGTGCCCCCTACGGAACCTAGGTTAGCAAGAAGCACGGATTCTGTGTGAGCACATTCTACAGCCACTGACCCATAGTCCCAGCCTATAGTGAAGAGTCCATAGGGGGTACCTGGGTGGCTCAGTGGTTGAGTGTCTGCCTTTGGCTCAGGTCGTGGTCCCAGGGGTCCTGGTATCCAGTCCCACATCGGGCTCCCCACATGGAGTCTGCTTCTCTCTCTGCCTATGTCTCTGCCTCTCTGTGTCTCTCATGAATAAATAAAATCTTAAACAAAACAAAACAAAAAAGGGTGCATACCTGGACTTTGTCTGTAGATCTGACCACACAACCAACAGGTACAAGCTGCTGCTTGTGGCCTTGTGTTTCTGTGTCCAGCCCTGCCTGCTGGCCACTGTGCCACAAGCTATGCTATTACGCTGCTTCAGTCCACAGGATTTGCACAAGGATGTGAATAATTTTTATAGCATATGTATTTAAATTGTATTTGTTGACTAAAGAGATCATGTTTCTTTAAGGATGTAATGGATTCCAGCAAGTATCAGATTGAGAAAATTATGTAATCGACATGCTTTAGTTGACCATGAATTCAGTCGACCCTCTTGGGTTAGGAAGTTTAGCTGTCTGCTGAGTGTTGTGCCCAAGATTGCGAATCCGAGAAACCACCGAGGAGCCGACACCGATGCAAACACACGAGGATTTATTAGCAAGCTCGAGCTTGGGTCCAAGTGTGCCCGACACAGCAGAGCAGGGACTTGGACCTCGAAGTGGGTTACAGCTGGGTTTTTTATAGGCTGGTCTAGGGGATTTTCAGAAGGGATGGAAGAATTTCTCTAAGTTCTGTTTACATTCTGATGTGGGGCTTTCAAGGGCATTGAGCTCTGTTCTTATTCTAAGATGAGACTTTCTACTATGGGTGTGGGCTCTGTTGTCTTTCTGATATGGGATTACCTGCCTATTGGTAAAGCTTCAAGTATGAGACACACATTGAGGACATTCTGCAGTTTTTCCCATAAAGTTCAGCTCTTATTCACAGGGGCCTAAGATGGCTGTACTTGTGCTAATGCTAAACTTGAGGTGGGATGGCCTTGATTTTTCTCGGCCTCCACACTGAGCGCATTGCATAAGCCTTGTAACAGTGGTTCTCAAACTGTAGTTTGTTTAGGAATACCTCTGGAGGTTTTCCAAAGCACAGATTGCTGGCCTCCATCCTGATTTAGTAGGTCTGGGATGGGCCTGAGAATTCATATTTCTGCTTCATGTCCTGATGCTGCTGATCTACAGGCCATGCTTTGAGGGCCACTGACATACACAAAGCTTGTGGTGAAAGCTTGTACTAATCTCACAAATGTGCATTAAATAACGATTGCTTCTTTCAAATGTTCAAATTTCCTCTTCTTAAACAGAACATCTATTACACAGCCATGAAAAAGTTTAAAAAATCAAAGGGATGCACCTTGAGATTTTCAAAATTTCATGGGTGAGAATGTACGATTATTTCCATAGAAGACACCTTTGTATTGAAAGAAAAGGGGGCAATAAAGCCAAGGCCTGTGTTTTCAATCCCTAAAGACCCAGTTGAGAAGACCCCAGGGCAGGACAGGCTGAAGACAGGCTATAGGGGTGGATCGGGGTCACATGACCAGCTTCTTTTCTTTCCCTACCTGGCAGCTGTGTTTACAGCAAAACACTAAGAATGCAAAGTAGATTAAAAAGATAGCAATGAAAAAACATGAATTACAATTCTGAAAAAGCATCTATATCCTTGGAAGTGCATGGTGACATCGAGGATATAGTTTTGTCAAACTCTCCATTTTTATGACATGCACGAGCAACGATATTGGTAAAGCTTCAAGTACAAGACACACAGTGCCTGACTTAAATCAATCCTCTATGGGCTATGTTCTTAAGTCAAGAGAGGAGAAAAAAATCCCTGGAAGGCCCCCAACATTGCTTGTCTTGCTTTTAATTAAAGGCCTTCCCTTGGAGTCCTATAAATCATGGAATGGGGCTGGGCTATTTGCTGTTTAAATAAAAAAGCTGCCTACCGATCTGCCCAGATTAATAAACACAGGACATTTGAAATGTAAGGTTGAAAGAATAGCTGGGACCTCACTTTATTTCTGCCACCTTTTAGCTGTGTGACCTTACCTTTACTCACTTAGTTTGAATATCATTATTGAAAGCTCCTCATCTGCCAGGTACATAGCTCATAAAAAGGACTTTGTTTCTTCTGTAAAATAGCGATCATGCTAACCCATCTTCCTGTTGTTGGGGACACGTGCCTGGAACTCCTGGGGACTCTGGATCTGTGGGACCTCTTTGTCTCCTGATGACAAGCCATCCCACGAGAACCACTTCTGGGGGGCTTAGCTTATTCTATGCCTGGCTGTCTGGTGAGTGCGGCCTTCCTCAGAGTGACTTTCCAAATTTCAGCTGTTTTGAGAGCCAGATGAAACACAAAGTAATGGAAGTGGCTGGAAACAGCTTGCTCAGCTACAAGACCCCATGCACATGATGCCACTTCAAAGAGCCTCATGCACTAGGACACGCCATGCCACAGGTGGTGCCAGGGATGACACACACATTGGCTTATTCTGTCTTCATTCTTGCTTTGTGCAATGGATCAGCTTGACATTCTTACAAAATTGAAGTCCTTTTTGCAGTCTCCATTAAGGCCCTAACAAGGTGCCTTACACATGGTAGCATGAGCTCAACTATTTACTGAATTCAGCCAAGCTCCCTCAAATCTGATGTTTTTGAGCAATCATTGTCAAAAGGAATTTGCAACTGTTTTTAAGAAGAACCTAAACATTTTCTCTCCTGTGACATATTCTATCTGCTTAGGTGCCCACCCCCACCCCATATTTGAAATAAAAACAAAAAGTCTCTTGAATTAAGCATGGAATGGATATCTTCCAACTCATACTGACCCCATCTTTAGAAGTAAAATGACAACTTACCTCCACAGGAAAAAAAATATTTGTAGAGGAACAAAGAAGGAACATATGAAAGGCTAATCCTTAAGTTGCAGAAATTATATCTTTTCAGTAAGTTCTTTTGTAAACATGGTCAACTCAGCTGATTGGAAAATAGTTATAATAAGCCAGGTGACAAGTTGAATCCCTCTATAGGGTCCACACCACACACTTGCCACAGATGCTTCTTTACCCCAAGCAGCTGTTGGCCACTGAAGGGACCAGGCCAAAACTAGAGCTTGCTACTGTGTAGACCACCATGAATGTTTGGAGAAAGGACTCCAGTTTCCTTTTCTGGCAAATTAATAGCACTCTCAATTCTCTTTTATTAAATAAACTGACTAGGACAGGAGTAGTCTTCAACTTAGTCAATAGGTTGTCCAGCCTTGGCGATAATGCACCAAGAGGTGGTAAGCACCCTTGATGTGAATCTATAGAGGCACGAAGCCTACTCTAGCACCCCCAAAGTCCTCATTGGCAAGGTATGTCCTGGTTTCTTAACTTCCCAAAATGAAAAAGTCACTGACAAAGCTGGATGGATAATTATCATGGGTAAAATTTCTGTACAGAGTAATCTGGGTGATATAGTAGAACGAGAACGTATTTAACCTGAACATAATCAAGTTTTAACCATCTAACTTCCAAGTTACTGGAAATACAAGAGACAGAAGAGCAAGTGAAACGGCATCTGGAGAAAACGGAGAATTCTAGAAAGTGGGAGATGAAACAGGACGCTTCAACAAGTTAGTGTCGAGATTAAAAGCAGCAGAGAAGTACTGATGAAAAGAAAATTTTAATTTTTTTAAAGAATTATTTTTATTTATTTGATAGAGAGAGTGAGTGAGACCAGGGGGAGCAGTAGGGGGTGGGGTGGGAAGCAGACCCCCCAATGAGCAGGGAGCCCAATGTGTGGGGCTTGATTCCAGGACCCTGAGATCATGACCTGAGCCAAAGCCCAGGTGCCCAAAATTTTAAATTTTTTTAAACAACCAAATGGAGGATGTAATCTCAATTGGAATTGGTTTGAATAAATCACCTGTCAAAGACAATTTTAGTGCAATTGGGGAAATTTGAATATTGGCTGGCTATTTGCTGATGAGAGAGGAATCACTGCTAATTTGGTTTGTTGCTAATACTACTATAGTTATGCAGGAAAATGTCCTTATTGTTCAGAGGAACATTCTAAGTATTTAAAGATGAAATGACATGTTTCTAATAGAAAACCTTTCAGCAAAAATGAAGCAAAGGTGTTGAATATTTATTGCTAAACTCGTTAATGGGTAGATCATACTACATTCTTCTTGGTATTTTTTTATTTTGGAAGTTTTCAATTATGATAGAAGGTTAAAATGTATTAGATTTCAAATTTATGGGTTTTTTTAAAGATTTTATTTATTTATTCATGAGAGACACAGAGAGAGACAGAGACACAGGCAGAGACATAGGCAGAGGGAGAAGCAGGCTCCATGCAGGGAGCCTGATGTGGGACTCGAACCTGGGACTCCAAGATCACACCCTAGGCCAAAGGCAGGTGCTAAACCACTGAGCCACCCAGGGATCCCCTCAAATTTATGTTTAAACATTTTCCTGGCTTTCTTATTTACTAACTGTATGAACCTGTACAAGTCATTTAAATTCTCTGAGCCTCTGATTCCTTCTTTGTAAATTGGTGATAATAAACCTGTATGAAAATTTAATGTATATGTGAACATGCTTCCTAAATGGGCAAGGCCCACAAGTTTTGCTCCTTCTTGTTTATATGTATGGCTTGAAATCTGGCTTGCACAGTAGTTCAACATCTCTGAATGTGATATAAGTGCTCCTATTAAACAGAACCAATAGGATATATGGAGAGAGAGACAGTGATCAACAGAGACAGAAAGAGAAAGATTTAAGAAATTGGTGACTGTGGAGGCTGGCAAGTCCAAAATCTGTAAGACTGATATTCTGGAGACCCTGGATAGAGTTAATGCTGCAGTTTGAGTTTGAAGGGAGTTTGCTGATAAAACTCCCTCCTCTCTAGGGGACCTTGGTCCTTGTTCTAGTGAGGCCTTCACCTGATTGAACAAGGCCCACCCACATTTTGGAGAGTAAGCTACCTTACTCAGTCTACTGATTTAAATATTAAATCTCACCTTTAAAAAACAAGCAAATCACCTTCATAGCAACATCTGTAATGTTTGAGCAGATATCTGGGTACTGTGGCCTAGCCAAGTTAACACATCTAATTAACCATCACAATGTTTTTTTTTTTTTAATTTTATTTATTTATTCATGTGAGAGAGAGAGAGATAGAGAGAGAGGCAGAGACACAAGCAGAGGGAGAAGCAGGCTCCATGCACCGGGAGCCCGACGTGGGATTCGATCCCGGGTCTCCAGGATCACGCCCTGAGCTGAAGGCGGCGCTAAACCGCTGAGCCACCCGGGCTGCCCCACAATGTTTAATAAATAAGTGACTAATGAGATACCTACTGTTTCTCTGTAGAATTCTGTGCTACTACAGAAAAGCAACCTGTTGTTGGTGCCATTTTGAGTCATTCAAAGTCATAGCTTTCCAACCAGCAGGAAATATTTAGTTTTTTTTTTTAATGCATCTAAATTTAAGTGGTGACTTTCCTATAACTTTCCTTCCTATTTATAACGTCCTACGCTCAACCAAAATATAGTAAATCCTCATTTTTCATAATAAGAATGTAAGACCCTTGAGAATAAGGGTCTTTCTGTCACCTTACTGCTGTAGTCTTGGTAATTAGGCCAGTCAGTGCCTGCCAGAGGGTGGGCACTCAGGAAATATTAATGAATGAAGCCTTGATGGTGGAACTGAGCACATACCAAAAGTGCAGTTAGTAAAGTGTGATCAGGATATCATGTCTATAGTCTATGATGAAATTTAGCATCATTCCACACACATAGAAGAAATTCCACTTCAGTTTCATTTGAAACATTTTACTCCTGGCCTGGATGTTTAGACATAAGTTTTATTGAAGTAGCATTTTTAAAAAAAGATTTTATTTATTTATTCATGAAACACACACACACAGAGGGAAAGAGACACAGGCAGAGAGAGAAGCAGGCTCCCTGGGGGGAGCCTGATGTGGGACTTGATCCCAGGATCCCAGGATCATGATCTGAACCAAAGGCAGATGCTCAACCGAGCCACCCAGGCGTTCCTGAAGTAGCAATTTGTAATTAAATATGAAGATCATGTCCAAATATAGATGGAATAACATGCTGAACAGTGAAATGTTTTTTGTTTGTTTTTTACACAGGGCTTGAACTCTTGACCCTGAGATCAAGACCTGAGCTGAAACTTGGAGTCAGACAACTTAACTGACTGAGCCACCGAGGCACCTCAATGATTTAACTTTTTCTAGTGAGAATTATCAGTGGAGTCAGTCAACTGAAGGCTCACTGGTGGGCTACTGTATGGGATGCAGGACTGCCTTTTCCCGAATATCTTCCTGTTATCTCAAGGCATAAAATGCCTAAAATACTACAATTTGTGAATCTTGAGAGGATTTGAGCTTTCCAGCATTCTCAATCAACACAAATATCTCACAAAGATACGTTAAAGCTGTCATTTAGTGCTTCAGCAGAGATCAACTAAATCTACCAATCAACTCATCAGTTGGTAGATGTCCCGTGTTTCTTTTCCCTTAGTGATACAGCTTTTTCCAATTTTGACAATTCAGAAATATCCATCATCAGTTCTGCTCTTATAACTGTAGAAGAATCAAATCCCATGAAAACCATAGAGTTTATATTTAGTGTTTTTCTCCCCTCCCATACATTGAATTAGATTTACATTAGAAATAATCTCATTGTGTCCGCATTTAAGAAAGAGAAGAGCAATGTTGCTAGCTCCCCATGCTGTGGGAAGAGTAAGGGCTGTGGAATGCTGTTGGATGACTTTCTGCTGGCCTGGTCTCAGTTGTTGCTAGGGTACTCACCCATATGTTTATACACTTATATAAAAATGACCTAAGAGACCAAGTATGAGCGCAAGTACTTCAGGGATTTGGTGATCATTTTCACAAACCTACTAGAGTCTGCTTTCATCCCATTCTTCCAAAGTCAAAACCATATGTTTAACAGAAAAGATGACTGCAAAATGTTTACATAATTCGCAGTTGTAATGTTGGATTCTGATAAGAGAATACTTGCTCAAATGATACTCTTATATGGGAAAATTCATTTTAAAAATAGGACCCAAGCTTGTCAGAATAGTTTAAAGCTCCCCAATTGTATGTTAAAGTTTATTTTGACTGTATCTATTTTGTTTTACCTGTTATTGAAGTTATAACTTCAAGATGATACACAAGAACTTGGATTTTTAAAAAAAGATTTTATTTATTTATTCATGAGAGACAAACAGAGAGGCAGAGACACAGGCAGAGGGAGAAGCAGGCTCTATGCAGGGAGCCCAATGTGGGACTTGGTCTCGGGTCTCCAGGATCACGACCTGGGCCAAAGGCAGAGCAGAGCTCAGAGCTCAGCCACTGAGCCACCCAGGTGTCCCAAGAACTTGGATTTTTACTAGAAAAACTGTTCAGTTCTCCTTTTTGGATACAATTTTACAATATTAGTTTGAGGATCACTCGAGATACAAATGGATTATCAATGATAAAGTCGTATTCTCTGAAAAAAGAATTTCTATGCCTTAATTCTACTTCTTTTGGGAACAGAGACTTTGAAAATGAATGAACTGAAATGAATGCCTTATTTTTGATTCAACCAGAAGTGGTGTAATAAAGTGGTCCCTAGGGCTCCTAACTACTGGTCTCCCAGGGCTCTGGTGGAAATGAAATGAAAATGTATCAAAGTCCCCAACAAAATGCCTGGTCTGTTTTAGACACTCTGCAAGTATTAGTTTTCCTTGCCCATCCTGAGGGATTTTAAATTTATATATGAAAGATTTGAAAAGTAGGGATGCCCGGGTGGCTCAGCAGTTGAGCGTCTGCCTTGGGCTCAGGGCATGATCCCAGATTCCCGGGTTTGAATCCCGCATTGGGCTCCCCGCAGGGAGCCTGCTTCTCCCTCTGACTGTGTCTCTGCCTCTCTCTTTCTTATGAATAAATAAATAAATCTTGAAAAAGAAAAAAGATTTGAAAAGTAAAATGATTTTAGATAGACAGGAATTTTTATGAATCAGGCAAAATTCTGCTATTGTAGGTCAAGCAGTTTTCTTGTGTTTCTATTTGAAATCCAATCCAATCTGTTAAAATGTTTTCTCTGACAAGACTGAAAAGCTTTCCCTCCCTCTTCTAAGGAGGCCAACCTCTTTTAAGAATGTATAAGCCCCATGTAGTGTTAAGACTATGGACGGATTGCTGCCCTTTTGCTAAGATAAAGACCACATTAGACGCTGAATGTTCAAGGGCATATCTAGAAAGCCAATGTGCCTGCATGCAGTATGACCAACATTATTTGCCAGGCGGAAATACAACTGTTTCCTCCTCTTAACTGGTACTCAGTTGTTTTGAGAAATGATGCATTGGAGAAGTCTAATAAATCAGTCACAAATTTGTGTAGCCATCATAAGTCAATCAGATTTTCTTTCAAAGTGGAAAACAATTTTAGAGTAAAAGAACAGATTGCCTTGTTATTCATTCATACTTACACAAAGCCACAGGTATTTGTGGAAATGTCTTGTGGTTCTCTTCCCACTCTGTGGCTCTGGTTCTGATGGATGCATAAGCTCTTAAAAACTCTCTGGGTTTGCTAACACTTCATTTCACTAAACAAAGGTTTGAAGCCTTATAGGTGAACATGGTTTTGCCACCTGTTACAGAGACACAGAGCTCCCAGCATCCTCTCCTTCACAAATGACCATTGTTTCTCCCTGGCCAGCCCAGCCTCTGCTTTCAGAATTCAGACACAACGATGTCAGAACTGTACTTGCCGGTAGTTACCTAGGTAATTTCAAGATGCTCATCTTTTAGAATGTTGAAAAATGGAAGTTCCTAATAGGAGATTCTCTCAAGTAACAGATTAAAAAATGAGGCAAGATAGCACTGTCTCAGTTTCTGCAAAATAAAACCTAGGCACTATCACAGATGATAGGCTGGCGCCAATGTGCTATCATTTGGGACACCAAAAACAAGTAACTTGTATCATCCACCAAAAAAAAAAAAAAAAAAAAAAAAAAAGTGACTCTTGTCCCCTTGAAATGTGTGATAATGTTTGGCATTCACAACTATCTTTGCTGCTTTGCCCTCATATTAAATATTTTCTTTGCCCTATTGGACTTGGTTACACATCTTTGTCTCTTTAAAACCCGGTTGAAAAGTTATTCATTTAAATATATACAAACTCTTGTATCAGTATTTAGTGGAAAATGTTTTGAGGTTTTATTGTTTTCTTTTTTGTTTTCGTTTTTGTTTTTGTTCTTTTGGGTTTTTATTTTGGGTTAGAATTTTTTCTTTTTTTTGTACTGTTCCTTTAACACAGAGTTCTTAGTAACAGGGGCAGTTCCTGAATTCAAATAAACCATTTTGTATGGGTTAACTAATTACAGGCTAAGATAAGGCCTTTTTTAGTGTTTTTAATTTTTAGAATTCACTACATAAATTGTAGGTATTGTGGGTCTCAAAAACACTAGAGACTTTTAAGTGTCTTAGCACTACCCTCAACGTGCCTGCTCTGAGTCAGCAGCGAGTGCACCTTTTTGCGTGTAACTGCACTCTGGCGTGTGGCATCTTCTTCCACGCCACGCCACACGGTGTCTAAAGCATCCCCCAGTGGCGGATAAAAAACAAAAAACAAAAACAAAAAAACCTTGAGCCAGAACTCCCGTAAGGAGCGTGGATTTCCTTAATTCCACTGTAGAATGCAGAAGGAAGGGAGCACCAGAGGCTGGCGGTTCTCTGGGCATCTAGGTTTGCACGGCTGTCTGGAAGAGCACAAGGAGGTCACGTCACAAAAGGGCTGGACTACTGTAAAAGTTGCACACATGTAGTTAGACCAATAGATTTATATAGTTGAGTTTTTTGTCATGTAATTTATTAACTATTACAAAGACACAACTAAAAATATCAAGTATTTCTCTGGCTTTTGACAGGAAAAAAACAAATCACAGTCGACTTAACTCTTTGCTATCTAAAGAGTTGGCATTTCCTGTTCTGGGTGCTACTGCCAAACGTTCTGGTACTTGGAGTTGGGATGTACAACTTCCACCACCGACCTATCAATGCAGCGAAGTGCGTGTCGTGATTGGCCTTGTGGTTGGTTACGCACCGGAGCCACTGGGCTTCAGTTCGGTCGTTTCCATAGGCATCTGTACAATATCAGCAGTTCCGCTTCATCGAAGTGCAGCAGGGGTATTCCTCTGTCCCTTCCGTTTATAGTTCTCTGGGAGACTTCTATTTTTCAGTTTTTGTTTCTGTGTTTTCTTTTGCATTTTATATCTTGTATTTATCCCTAAACATATTTTGTACCTTTTTTTTTTTTTAAAGAAAAGAAATGTGTTTGTGTATATATAGATACTTGCATGATATACTATAGTCAACGTTCGTTCGGTTTCTCAAAAGGTCTTGCTGCTGTCAGGTGTTATGCACTACATCCATCATAACTGTATTAAACACATTTCATATGTAAATAAATGTGGGACATTGACAAAAATAAAAAACAAAAACAAAAAAAAAAACAAAGCCTGGTTGATAATGGCTTTTTGCTCAATTGTATCAGTTTTTTTCTGTTTTCTGCTCCAATTGCGTTAATAACCAAAGACTGCAAAAGTTCCCCAAGCTTGGGCACCAAGGACAATTAAGTCATTGGCTACTTCTTGTGCCTTGTTTACTTACTCTCTTCCAGTGAGGAAAACATAAACGCTTGGCACTAAGCGTGCTCCAGGAAGTTCCAGTCTGTCAGGAGCAGGGCTGAAGACCATTAGGCTGTGCCATGTGTTGCTGCGAAGTGTCAAAGTCTAGGGCAAATCATAGGAATAAGCAACATTACTGCTGCCCCAACCCTTATCAGAAAGTCAAACAAGGTGACTCAGAATTGACAAAGACCAGTATGCAGGCTGGAGAAGCCAGAGGGGCCTCTTCTTCCTTAAGAAGAGGCCATGGCAGTTGGTTTCAATCCCCTCCTGGCTCTTAATAGAGGGCAACTTCTACAAATGCAAAGGAAGAAGTGCTTCTGGGGCTGGGCTCCCACTTCCTGATGCCCCAGAATGAAAGCTTTCTAGGCTAAAGACTCAATACAAACTATACAAAGCTGGATGCTGTAGGATGTACAATCCTGGTTTGAAATATGGGTACAGAGGCCTAGGAGTCTCCTTTGCCAAGTGTCTATCGTAACTCAGATTCCATGCAGGCTGCAAGTAGCGCTCACAATGAGACTGTGGGGAAGTGCCATCTCCAATGGTAGGGAGGTGATGGGAAAATTGAACCTTGGAGAAAGTAGCTTGCCAAAGGTTGCAGAGTTAGCACCAACTGGAAGTCAGATTCTTTTTTTTTTTTTTAAGATTTTATTCATGAGAGACACACACAGAGGCAGAGACACAGGCAGAGGGAGAATCAGGCCCCATGCAAGGAGCCCGATGTGGGACTCGATCCCGGGTCTCCAGGATCACACCCTGGGCCAAAGGCAGGCGCGCTAAACCTCTGAGCCATCCAGGGATTCCCCCCTGGAAGTCAGATTCTTAAATGTGTCTGATGATGAACCTTCAATGGGTTTAATCACAAGGAGCATGACTAGGGGAGTGGAGAAAGCAGAAGAACTCACATAGACAGGATTTAGATGAAGCTTCAATTCCCTCAACCATCATCGTTCCTTCCCGCCTATTTCCTCTTGTCCCTATCTCACATTTTACAAGGCTCAAAAAAAGGTCTTGAGCTACCCACTCAGGTTTTCTGGGCCTGACTTTCCTCATCTATCTAGAACTGGGGTGAGAAGAGGATGGTGCTGACCCAGGTGGAAGCCTGTCATAATCAAAGCCTGGCTTCGATGTGGATGCGCTGCGTGTATACACGTTCTCTGTAGCTCGGATTCGGTGTTTCTCATTCTGATTTGACTTCATAGCCACTGTCCCGTGGTGCACCCATTGTCATCCCCGGAATACCGTATAATACAACGTGAACTGTGCAGTTGTTGATTTAGCTCTTATCTTGTTCTTAAAAATGTATGGAATTTCTCTTCCCTAACAAGTGCCATTTCATCTCAGACCACTTTAAAACAAAACCAATGCGCTGGTGATGGCTTCTAGACGAAGTGACTCAGCCCTGTGGCCACGAGCCCTGTGGGGCCCTTATCTTGGCATTAGAACTATCCCTGCACCGCACCTGTCCCTGTTCAAACTGAAGTAGGAGAGGCCTCCAGTCAGGTAAGAACTCCCTGTGCTGCTGAGGATTGTTAACAAGGCATGAAAAGGAAATGAATTCTGCTAACTCCCCGGTGCCTGTGGGCATGAAAACATTGGGTACGCATTTTCAATAAGAAAGCGACAGTTCTCTGTGTGAGAAGTTTCCAATCTAAGACAATGTCATAGAGAAAATAGTGCTCTTTTGTTTCTTTTAGTTTTGATGTTGGATTGTATTTGATTTTTTCACTTTGTTTCATCTCGAAAGTTAAAGGAGCTACTCTTTTATTGGCTGCATTTCAAGGAATTCCAGGGTAACTTTGCTCCAGACCTGGTAGTAAAGATATTTAAATAGAACAGGTCTAGTGTCCGTTGTGCTGATTGATTTACATCTCTGGGAGCTAATTTTTCCTGTGAATGAGTGCTTGATACATCAAGGCCTATTTCTGTTCCATTTGCGTGATTCTACATGTTCTAAAACCTCTGCCTGAAAGCTGATCATTCAGCCCAGCAATGTTTACCGACCTCCTATTCTGTACAAGCCCCAGGGCTCACTACTGTGGAGTAGACCAAAAATGAAGGTCATGATTCTTTCTTTTTTTTTTTTTAATTTTTCAAAAAGATTTTATTTATTTATTCATGAGAGACACCGAGAAGAGAGAGAGAGACAGACAGACAGACAGAGGGAGAAGCAGGCTCCATGCAGGGAGCCCAACATGGGACTCCATCCCAGACTCCAGGATCAGGCCCTGGGCCAAAGGCGGTGCTGAACCGCTGAGCCACCCGGACTGCCCCATGATTCCTTCTTAAAGAAGCTTGACTTTTTCTTGAGGACAAAGTGGACGAAACAGGAGCTGTCTAGAGAGTATTGTGCTAAGTGAAATAAGTCAGTCAGATAAAGACAAATACCATATGATTTCATGCATCTGTGGAATTTAAGAAACAAAACAAACGAGCAAAGGAGGAAGGAGAGACACAAACCAAGAAACAAACTATTTTTAAAGAAATATTTTATTTAAATTCAATTTGCCAACATATAGTATAGCACCCAGTGCTCAAGGAATGAACTCTTAACCATAGAGAACACACTGATGGTTACCAGATGGGAGATGGATGGGAGGATGGGTGAAATAGGTGAAGGGGATCAATGGGTGCACTTGTGATGAGCACCGGGTGGTTATGGAAATGCTGAATCACTCTATTGTTCACCTGAAAGTACTTTGACTCTGTATGTTAATTATACTAGAATTTAAATGAAAGCTTAAAAATAAAATGTAATATGTGCGATCATAAAAAAAAAACAAGCAGACAAGAGCCGTCATAGGCGATATGTGGTATATATTCAACTGCTAGAGAGAAAAGGTAAACATGGGATTTTAAAACTCAAAAGAGAGATGGACTCCTAACACAGGTCATTCACTCCATCACAAATTCATTCATTTATTCAACCAATGAATATTTATGGACTCGTGTTTAGACGCTAAGCGGATTTCAAGATAAGTAAGAAATGGGCCACCCTCCTTGGACTTGCAGTAGAGCAGACAAGTTAAGTCAGGCACACAGATAACTATCATTCAAGGAAGAAGGTGATAAGTGTTGTAAGATGTTGGAATTTCAGAACGCAAAGGAATGACTCAGCTTGGAGCCAATCCAGGAAGGCTGGTAAAGTGGATATTCAAGACTGAGGTTCGAAGAATGGGCAGGATCCGTACAGGTGCAGCTGACTAACATACTTTCATCAATGGTGCACAATTTCTTTTTAAGTTGACGGGTTGGTATTTGGAATGTACTTTGCATAGAAACAATGTTCTATCTGCTCTTTGTGTTTCTGGTCTGTCCACAAGAGTTCATTTAGCCCACAATGTACTTGAGAAATGTTATAAATACATTCTTTCAACTACACATAGATATTGTGTCAGGGCTTCCATGGGAAAGTTCAGGCTGTTCAAATGTTTGGAGCTAGACACACAGCTTCCTGCTGCTCCTACATAGGATGCTGGACCTGGGCCCCCTCCTCGACTCCCCCCTCCAGATCCTAAGCCAACATCCCAAAGGGCAGCCAAGGCTTCTGGGATTGGGGAGATTGGTGGTGGTGGGGTCCAGTCTATGGGGATCCAGTCTATGAGGCCTGCAGCTTACAGAGATTTGGGGCCTCTTTAAAAAAAAAAATTAAAAATTGCTGACTTTCGCCAATTTTACAAGAACAGAAGACTGTGTGAACATATTGGTAGGGTGCCTCCCAGGCCTGAGAGAATCTCAACAAGTGAGAGACCTTAAAGTTTCAGCTTCATTAACTGTCTGGGAAGTAGAACTCTAGGATTTGAAATGCTTGGAGACGAGTGATCTGTTTATTCTCTATTCTTCACTAAAATACACTGAAGTGTTTTTGCATTAGGGGGTAAAGGACCTAGAGCTCCAGCAGCCAACTCCTTCGCTGCCCTTGGGGAAGAGGGAATGGGTGATGGTGAAGATGCAGGAAGACTGGGCAGGGCAGGGCTGGGGCCTCGTGTGGTCCATCACTGCACAGGAATAGGAGCCAGACAGACCTGGGCTGGTATTCCAGAGTGTTCCAGAGTTGATCCTCAACTAGCTCCCTCACCTTTCTGATCTTGAGATTTCTTATTTGTAAAATGGGGGAAAGTGCCATTATAATTTGTAATGGCGTCAACTCCAGAGGATGGGCAGTTTCAATGACACGACACATCTAAAATACCTAGGCCAATCCCTAGGCTTGCCACGAGTGTTTGATAATGTGGAGGGATGAGTCATGGGGAAATTGTGATACTACATGTTTCAAACAGCTTTGCAAAACCCATTCTCCTGCCTGTAGTGCTAGTTCACTTGTCCCTATACCGAAAGACAGAAAAGACTATGGGAAATATTGCCAGCATTGGTTAGAACGTCAAGCATTCTGGAGGGATGGATGCACAGGTGTGTAAGTTCTTTGCAACTTGCAAATTCCGAAGCACCTGGGGTATGGTACTGAAAGGAGTGTGGCTGTCCGAGATGGCGCACAGAGTTCCCAGCTGCTAGCCAATTACAGTATTTCCAAAGGATAAAGATAAATCGGACTGGTGGGAGGGTGGGGACCAGTAAAGCAGGTCGAGCAAGGGAGCTAAAGCAATTTAGCATGAGTATTTCTATTAAACACTTGTCGGGTAGAGACCTTACTTTTAAGAGACTAATGCTGAAATGTTTCCAGGTGAAGTGATATGATGTCTGGGACTTGCTTCCCTGGGAGACAAGCAGTTGAGGGTGCAGATAAAATTGGCCATTTTGGGTATATATCTGAAATTTCTTTCTTTCTTTCTTTCTTTCTTTCTTTCTTTCTTTCTTTCTTTCTTTCTTTTTCTTTCTTTCTTCTTTCTTTCTTTCTTTCTCTTTCTTTCTTCTTTCTTTCTTTCTTTCTTTCTTTTTCTTTCTTTCCTTTCTCTTTCTTCTTTTCTTTCTTTCTTTCTTTCTTTCTTTCTTTCTTTCTTTCTTTCTTTCTTTCTTTCTTTCTTTCAGATTTTATTTATTTATTTGACAGAGGGAAAGAGCACAAACAGGTGAACTAGGAGAGGGAGAGGAAGAAGCAGGCTCCCACTGAGCAGGGAGCTTGATGTGGGATCCCAGGACTCTGGAATCATGACCTGAACCAAAGCAGATGCTTAACCAACGCCCTTGAAAGTTTTCATAGTAAAAACCTTAAAGAATGACCAGACAAATGACATCACCTAATCTAAAATTGGGCACATGTCAAAAAAATGTCTCCTTTGCTGTGGCTCCACACTGTCAGCAGGCACCTCCTTGACACATCTCACCTGAGTCCCACCTCTGGGTCCTTGTCTGCCCCCCCTCTCCATGGGTCTAGATTTATCAGGGAGTGTGTATGAGGCATCTTGGCTGATGTAGATGGTACCTTACTTTAAAAGCTTCCCCTGGGATGCCCTGGGTCTGCTGTCATTATTTTCTTCCTAGCTTCTAATCCTGCCTTGAGCTTCGAGACCCCTCTGTGGTCCCTGACACCTGCCTGGCCCGCTGCCCTGCTGAGATTTCTGGTACCCACATGTTTCTTTTTTTTTTTTTTTAAGATTTTATTTATTTATTCATGAGAGAGAGAGAGAGAGAGGCAAAGACACAGGCAGAGGGAGAAGCAGGCTCCATGCAGGGAGCCCGACGTGGGACTCGATCCTGAGTCTCTAGGATCACGCCCTGGGCTGAAGGCAGCGCTAAACAGCTGAGCCATCCGGGCTGCCCTACCCACGTTTCTAACATTCTGACTTTTCTTTTGAATTTGAACCCTGGTGTTTGAGCACCTTCCGGGTTCAGTCCAATTTCATATCCCGTGCTTATTTCCCATCCTCCCTTTCTCTCACTTTGGATACCTTACTGCATCTCCATGACCAGTTGGTACTCGCAGTTCACCCAATGACAATGGAAGATGAAACAATTATATTTTTTTCAACTCAAAGAATAATGTGCATTTCATTTCCTTGTAGTTTTATTCTGGAATTTTTAATTGGCTGCTCCTTTGCTTTAAATTGATCAGTTTTCGTCCATCTTAATGAGATCATTATACTACATTTCTGAAGCATGAAAACACATACCGCCTGTCAGTTTCCTGTTGCTGCTGGTACAAATTTCTACATAATTAGTGATTTAAAATGACATTTGTTCTCTTACAGTTCTGAAGGTCAGAAGTCTGAAAAGGGTCTTACTGAGTTAAAATTAAGGTGTTTGTCTGGAGGCTCTAAGGGAAATCCTATTTGCTTGAGTTTTCCAGCTTCTGGGAGCTGCCTGCATTCGTTGGCTCTCGTCTCCCTCCTCTGTCTTCAAAGTCAGCAGTGTGGCATCCTCAAGTGTCCTCCCTGACTCTGACCCCTCCTGCCTCCCTCTTCTACTTGTGGGTATACTGGGCCCACCTGGATGATCCAGAAGAATCTCTTTAAAGCCAGCCAACTAGCCATCTTAATTCTACCTGTAGCCTTAATTATCTCTTGCCATGTAATCTAACATATCCACAGGGTTCAGGGAGTAGTGTGTGAACATCGTTTGGGGGCAGGGGGACATTATTCTGCCGACTGCATACCATATTAGAGATTGAATGTCACTTTAAGGAGATCCAGGGCAAAAGTTATCCCAAGAATGGAGTGTTTGGTTTAATAAAAACCACACAGATGACCAAGATACCGTTCAGTTAAGTTTGTCTAAATAGACTGCTGATTGAATGAACCACTCATGCTCCCAACACCATCAGTTTTCCCGCCCACCAGTTGGCTTTCCCATAGGCTCCAGAGCTCCGGAAAGGGCGCTTGGTGATTTTGAGTGAACTCCTGATCCTCCGACACTGTCTTTTGGATAACAGGATGAATGGCATACACGGATCATTTACTGCTGTTGGTCCAGGACAAGCCCGGGCTTGTTCTCCGCTCAGGCCCAGGGCGCCAGCCGTGCTGCATGAGGGCGCATGTCCAGGGACGTGGCCTCAGTGTCCAACATGCTGGGCCCCAGCACGGATGCAATTAAATGTGGGAGACCCACAGGCAGAGAAGAGAATCCTGACCTAGAAGGGAACCTGAGATTGTCTGCTTTTTTCAGCTTAGTTTACAGGTGGAGAAAATGAGGCCCAGGATGCTAGGTGACTTTATTATTCATTTATTTATTTATTTTTAAAAACTGTTTTTTTTTTTTTTTTTTAAGGTTTTATTTATTTACTCACAAGAGACACACAGAGAGAGGCAGAGACACAGGCAGAGGGAGAAGCAGGCTCCCTGTGGGGGGCCCGATATGGGACTGGATCACTCCCTGAGCCAAGCCAGACACTCAACTACTGAGCCACCCGGGCGCCCTGCTAGGTGACTTTAAAAAACACATGTGGTGGGATCCCTGGGTGGCTCAGCAGTTGAGCGCCTGCCTTCAGCCCAGGGCGGGATCCTGGACTGAAGCCTCTACTTGTGGCTATACTGGGCTCTGCCTGTGTCTCTGCCTCTCTCTCTCTCTCTCATGAAAAAATAAAATCTTAAAACAAAACAAAACAACTACAATAAAACATGTCTGGTGGTGTCAGAGACCACAACCAGAAGCAGACTTTTGAGGGGCCAAGTAGAACCCACCCTGTTTTTTTTTTTTCCTAAATCACCACACGTGACATCTATCATTTCTTTAGAAAATAATTGTTTTTCACTAGCAGCTCAATGTCACACCCGTCCGTGTTAGGAGACTAGAGCCCTGCGATAACAGACGAATGAAAGACCTTTGTTCCAAAAGTAGAAGTGAGATAAGATGTGCTGGAATAAAGTGAAGAAAAGTAGCAGTTAAGATACAGGGCAGGCCTGTATTCAGAAGAAGCAGTGAAGTGGAGCTAGATCCCCGGCCAAGGCCTTATCCCAGCACCCTAGGCTCTGTGCCCCAGGCGACCGCACCCCCAGACTACGTGTTTCTCCCCGTGCCCTTGCTTGTGCCAACTCGAGTCCTTCATCCACTGATGTTCATTCATTCATTCTCAGTCCACAAATATGCAACAGGCTCCTGCTCTGAGAGCCAGAGCAGTAGGGACCTGAGAAAACCAAGAGGTGAGCGCTCCTGTGGGTGTTGACAGGTGGTCTCCTGTCCGGCTGAGCTGTTGGCCAGATGAAGCTTTCACACAACTGAGCTAAGGAACCTTCGGAAGTACCCCAGCTAGCAATGTGTGAGTGTGCAGAAGGCCCGGGCAGCGACTGAGCGGCTGCCTTCGGCTCAGGCCATGACCCTGCGGTCCCAGGATGGGGTCCCACATCGGGCTCCCTGCAGGGAGCCTGCTGCTCCCTCTGCCTGTGTCCCTGCCTCTCTCTGTGTGTCTCTCGTGAATGAATAAATAAAATCTTTAAAAAAATTTTTTTTTAAATTTTTATTTATTTATGATAGTCACAAAGAGAGAGAGAGAGAGAGAGAAAGGCAGAGACATAAGCAGGCTCCATGCACCGGGAGCCCGATGTGGGATCCGATCCTGGGTCTCCAGGATCGTGCCCTGGGCCAAAGGCAGGCGCCAAACCGCTGCGCCACCCAGGGATCCCCAAATAAATAAAATCTTAAAAAAAATATAAGGCCCTCCTGAAAGTGAACCAGAAAAAGGGCACTCAGGTGGGTACCCTGAGACAGGCCAGATGCAGGTCCCTTTCCTAAAGAGTAGAGTGTGTGTGCTGTGTGGCCCAGAGCTAGTTCATCCTCCCCTGGAGAACTGGTCATAATTCAGTCCACTCATTTCAGCCCTTCTGGGGAGCCACTGCTCAGGCAAGCAGTTAAGGAATAGATGTTCATCGCTCTTGGGGGCCTGGAGGTTGGAATGTGCAGAGTGCTTCCTTATTTGGCAATTCCGTTTGTAAATGAACCCAGACCCTTCAGAAGGGGAAAGCCTGGTACACTTTGCGACATATTTGGAGGGACTTGTGTTAAAATGGTGTATTTAATTGTGCGATGTCCTCCCCGTCAGGGACTGACAGTCTGATGCAACAGCAGTTTGTCAGTGGCTTCTCCCACAATCAGACATCTGTGTAAGCTGTGTTAGATGGAAAGAAATATGTTTCCTGAATAAAGGATATTGAGATGAGTTATACAATTTTTAATGCACCAAAATGATGTCTAGTTGAACAATAAATCCTTTTATGTGTTAAATAATACAAAATGATGAGAAATAGATGTCAGATTAAAAAAAATATGTAGGCTATTTAATTCAGTTTTACACTATTTGACCTTGATATTCTGATTCATTGCTATGTAAAATGAGCTTTCACAAGAGAGACTGATTCATTGCTGTTACTCTTCTTTTTATTTTTTTCCAGTACTTTCTATTCTTTTTTACAGTACTCTTCAAATAGGGTTAGAGTTATTTTTAAAAACCAAGCTCTTTATGTGTGTCGGATGAACAGCAAAATAACCTAGAATTTCAAATAAAGCAAATTGGAGGGTCCTTCTAAACCTCACCATGGAGACCAGACAGTGAACTGTTACCATGGAGACATTTTTAAGTCCACTATGCCTGGAGTGATGATTACCACACATTCCGATATTATTAGCACAGAGCAGATATTATATGAAAGCATTTTAAGTTCCTCACTGGAAGCATGGCATTAATATCAAACAGACTTCAATGCACTAGAGGTGTCCTCATCTCTGGTACACGAAGGGGAAACTCACAGCTCCCAGACTTCATCCCAATTCCTGATTTAGTCTGGAGTGGAGGCTGAGCAATTCATATTTTACCTGAGTCGCTCAGGAGCCACCGAGAGCCAGGCTAGTACGAGAATCTCACAAACAAGGGTTTCCAGGTAGGTAGTCATCAGGAATGCTGTCTCAGCTTGGTTTTGGCTAAGAAGAGTTTTTCCTGCTCTTTTAGAGTTTTTTTTTTTTTTTAATATTGGGAAAATGAGTCACAATTAATTAAAATTTGTAAAAACTTAGTTCTTTCTTAAGCATTTACACTCCATTCCCCACCTTTTTACTCTATTTATTAATTTGATACCTTTCGGCCATTGCTTTTAGAGGGATTTTTTACAACTTAAATTCCCTTAGATATTTCAAACTGTGTAATATACTCGATTTTTTAAAGCACCTTGAACTTGAAAGCTTTCTCAAGTTTTTGTTTTTGTTTTTTTTTTTTTGGCCAGGAGGGGCAGTCAGAGAGAAAGAAATGTAAGCAGACTCCCCACTGAGCAGAGCAGACTTGGGGCTCTATCTCACCACCCTGAGATCACAACCTGAGCCAAAACCAAGAGTCGGTAGCTTAACCGACTGCACCATCCAGGTGCTCCTCAAGTTCTTAAGTAGATAATAAAACTTCATAAATTGAACTTCTGTTCTCTTCTGTTCTCAGTATTTTGACAGTATATATGCATGGTCAGATTTCAACAAAATACAAATCAAGTAGTTATACATTTTATTTTATTTTTAATTATTTATTTTTAAAGATTTTGTCTATTTATTCATGAGAGACACACACACACACACAGAGGCAGAGACATAGGCAGTGGGAGAAGCAGGCTCCATGCCGGGAGCCCAACAGGGCACTCGATCTCTGGTCTCCAGGATCACGCCTTGGGCTGAAGGCGGCGCTAAACTGCCGAGCCTCCCCACCCCCCCCCCAGGCTGCCCTATATATTTTAAATTTGAATTACTGTGCTAACTTCTCTGACTCTGATAATCCAATCATTAAAAACTTCGCAATTATATCAAATTCAAATTTACAAATTCCACAACAAAAATGCATTTATTGAACTCTGTAGATTTTATTTCCTTTTTTTTTTTTTTTTAAGATTTTGCTTATTTATTCATGAGAGACACAGAGAGAGAGGCAGAGACACAGGCAGAGGGAGAAGCAGGCTCCCTGCGGGGAACCTGATGCAGGACTCAATCCCAGGACCCTGGGATCACACCCTGAGCTGAAGGCAGAGAGGCTCAACTGCTGAGCCCCCCAGGCATCCCTTCCTTTTAAAAAAATTTTTTTAAAAAGATTTGTTTATTTATTTCTGAGAGAGACAGAGTATACAAGTGGGGAGAGAGTCAGAGCTCCAGAGAGAGAAGCAGACTCCTCGCTGAGCAGGGAGCCCTATATGAGGCTCAATCCCAGGACCTGAGCAGAAGGCAGACACTTAACCAACTGAGCCACACAGGCACCCCAGTTTGATTTCTTAACCATTTCTAGACATTTAACTCCACTTGGGGAGAAAATTTCCTCCTTGTTTATTAATCCAAGATTTGAAAGTGACACTAATGGTGGTATATGCTGAAGATGAGTTTTAGTAGCCATTTATTAGAGTTTAGAGTTGTTTTCCCAGAGATCCTAGGTGGCAGCCCTCATGTGGCCAGAGATAATTATCACTGATACGGTGACAATGTGGAGATGTAGAGCCCAGGGTCTGTGAACACAGTCTCCTAGTGGAGCTGTGTGTCCCAGCCACCTGACCTAGGCACCATAGGGTAGTAAGTATGTGGGGTTATAGTTTTTAAAAATTATATATTAAAGAATTGTTTGTTTGAAAGAATTTAAGACATATGGAAGTGATATTGTAATTTTATGCTGGAGCTCTTTAATATGCTCTTCCATTTGAAGGCCTAGAATTGAAACGGGGGAGAGGGGGCAGGACTCTAGGGCTCTCACTTGATAAATGTATCTTCTAGGAGAGGATAATTACAATGGATTTCCATTATGGATTCCCTCTAGGGACAGTAGGTCCCAAACAACCAGGATCTGAGAAGTAATTCACTTGGAATCGGTGAAAGGGTCATAAGTTCATGAATTCACTGAATAGTGGTCTGTATTAGTGTAGGTAAAAGCTAAACTGCTATGACAAAGAGCCCCCAGATAGGATGGCTCATCAAAAATAGAGCTTTATTTGACCTTTACATAATAGCCCTGTGGAAAATGGGCCAGGTTCTCCAAGAATTGTATATTTTTGATACAGAATATAAGAATTTTCTTTCTTTCTTTCTTCTTTCTTTCTTTCTTTCTTTCTTTCTTTCTTTCTTTCTTTCTTTCTTTCTTTCTTTCTTTCTTTCTTTCTTTCTTCTGCTTTTTCACTGAGTTATATATACAATAAAGTGAATAAAACAAACACAAATATCATGTGTATCAGTTGGTAAAAATACTCATTCTGATGGTATAGAACTTTTTCATTACCCCAGATACTTCCTGTGTCCTTATGTGGTGTATCTCTTGCAAAGGTAATGATTATTTGGACTTCTGTCATCATTAATTAGTATTATCTGTTCTTGACATTCCTATAAATGAAATTATATAGTGTGTATACTTTTTTTAAAGAGTTTTTAGAGCAGTTTTAGGCTTCCAACAAAATTAAGAAGGAGGTACGAATTTCTCATAGTCACCCTATTCTTGCACATGCACAGTCTCCTCCATTAACAACTCTCCAAAATGGTACTTTTTTTTTTTTTTTTTTTTTTTTTACCAAGAATGAACCTATATTGACACATCATGATCACTCAGTCCATAGTTTACTTTTGGGTTCACTCTTGGTGGTGCATTTGGACAAATGCTTAATGATGTATATCTATTGTTATAATATCATGCAGAATGTTTTCACTGACCTAAAAATCCTCTGTGCTGTGCCTATTCATCTTTTCCTGTGACTCTGGAATATTTTTTTTTTGTTGGGATCTAATTGGCATATAAAATTATATTGATTTCAAGTGTGCAACATAATGATTTGATATTTGTGTTTATTGTGGAATGATAACTACAAAGTTTAGTAAATATGTATACACTTTTGTGTTGGTTTCTTTCACTCAACATAATGTCTTAAGATTCATCCAAGTTTTTATGTTTATTATTAATCCATTTCCTTTATTTTGCATAGCATTTCATTTTATGAATAGGAACAATTGATTTGTCTATTCTTCTGTTGATGGACATGAGTTACTTCCTGTTTTTGACATAAATAAAGCTACTACAAATATTCTTATATATGTATCTTTTTTTAAGGTTTAGTTATTTATTTTAGAGAAAGAGAGCATGTAGTGGGGAGCGACAAGGGGAGAGGAAGAGAGAAAGTCAAGCAGACTCTGCACTGGGTGTGGAGCTTGACTCAAGGCTCAATTACATGATCAGGGGATTTCCACCTGAGTGGAAACCAAGAGTTAGACTAAGATCAACTGACTCAGTTACCCAGGCTCCCCGATATGTATCTTTAGTATATATGTGCACTCACTTCCCTTGGATTTAATTGTATGGGTGGGGTTGCTGGTCATGGGTAAACATATGTGTAGCTTTCGTGGATACTGCCAAACTATTTTTCAAAATGGTTGAATGAGATTATACTCCTGCAAGCAACGTATGAGAGATCCAGTTGCCCCACATTCTCACAAATATAAAGGATTATCTGTCTTAAACTTTAGTCACTCTTGTAGGTGTTTTGTGGCGTGTTTTATTTTATGCACTTATTTTTCTGAGAAGGCATATCTAGGTGTCACCAGACTCTAATGTGTCCATGGCACACAAGGTCCTAAGAGCCCTGTATTAGATCACAGTTATAGTCCTACTATGACCTGGTCAAAAGCCTGGTCAAAACTGGGTACTTTGGTTTTCCCACTGTAAGGACAAAAAGCAGAAGTTCAGAAGGAGCAATTTCCTGTCCAGCAATGAGGAAGTTGCTCAGCGTTTACTCACTTATTGACTTAGTCACGGGGCCACACCTAGCCTCCCGGGTATCTGGGAAATGTAGTCTCTAGCTGGGCAGCCATGAGCTCAGTCTAAACTCTATTACTATGGAACACAGGGTGATGGACTACTAGTGGTCTCCACTACAAGATGCTATTATTGACTGTCCCGGTGATACTTTTTGGTGGGGCAGACTTTCATGGCAGCAGAAATGGACCTCCACCCAGGGTGAGGAACTGCTGAATCACCTAAGCTGCCCCATCCCAACTTTCATCAACAGATGTCTGGGGCAGTGTCTCTCAGGTGAAATCATGCTGAGCTTGCCCCTCAGACAAATGCCTAGATTGATCAAGTCCAAGAGGTTCTCCAAAAATGTATATATAAGACCCGATATTTGTGATGTGTCAGTAAGTGACTGAATGACTCAGGGATTAGTAGGGTGGTTTTATTCAGGTCTTGGGGAAGAATGTTGAAGATGTTGGTACGAGGTGGCCCGAGTCATGCCTTTGTCAAAATACCTTGCGTGGCACTAGACTCTTCAACAGAATTGACAAAAATGTGTTGCAACCAATCTTTCACGGAAGTCACTGTGTCTCAACCAACCCTCTTGGCTCATCCATGAGTGTGGCTTTTGCCCACTTCTCAGACTGGGTACACTGTGTGCCCCCAGACCTCAGAGTCAGCTGCTCCAATTGCTTCACTCCATGCACTCGAAACAGCAGAGACAGAGAGGAGCAAATGATGAAGCGAGAACACGTCTAGCAGTGGAAATACATAGATAACACCAAAACTATGCGGTTGCTTTACTTAGGAGTGAGGGAAGTGTCCACTGGTCTGGTTCCTACCAATGCCAAATTGATGGAAGAGGCTTTGTCATGTAACCAAAGGCCAGAGCTGAACCAATACTCTTTGTTTATAGTAAACTCACACATGCCAGCAGCAGCTGGGTTGGAGATTTAAGTCCACATGAAAACCCCAAAAGGGCAATGGTAAAAAGATTAAATGTTTCAGTGTGAACTATATTAAAAAACATAGACTTGGAAACAACCAAAGAAAAGCAAAAAACCGAACTCTACCTGGGAAGTGGAGAATCACCCAGAACCCCTTCCTCCTCACTCTGTTTAATTGTGGGCTCCTGTGTTTGCACCTTCCCTCCATTTAGCAGATACAAGCAGAGAAGAAAATAGCTTTGATTTACAATTCGAGGAGGGGGCTGGGAAAATCTCTAAGATGCCACAGAGGGTTTGGGATCTGCTCACATCTTGGGGCAAGGGAGGAGGAAGCTTGTGCTGCCAAGATAGGGGAGAGGCCGGAATTTGGGGAGAAGAAAAGAAATAAAAAAGACAAATGGCATTGGGAAGAAAGTGTGTTTACCCACTGGATTTCTGTTATAAGAGGTTTGGGCAGTGAGACTGGGCTCTCTATTATGACACAAAGGGATGCATCAGTGAGAATAGAAAGCCTGAAGTGCTAGCTTTCTCACTCTTTCCCTAAAGTCTCCAAACTCTGTTATTTATTTATTTTTAATATATTTATTTATTCAGGAGAGACACAGAGAGAGAGAGAGGCAGAGACACAGGCAGAGGGAGAAGCAGGCTCCCTGCGGGGAACCTGATGCAGGACTCAATCCCAGGACCCTGGGATCAGAACCTGAGCCGAAGGCAGACACTACTGCTCAGCTATCCAGGTGCCCCGCCATGTGGGTTTTAATGCTGGAAACCATGAGTCGCTTGAGTCCTATGTGATATGTACAATGCACTGGATGCCCACCTCCCTAGTTCCCCCAGCCCAGGAGCACCAAGGACACATTCTGGATTGTTTTCATGGTGTGCACAGCTCATTAAGGGGGAGCTTTATGGAAACCCTAGTTCTGAATATCATGGCCCCTCATTTCGTTCCAGGGGTTGTTTCAACTGCACCTAAGCTTTGAACGTGTGAATTCCATTCAGATTTGTTCAGAAATTCTAGTTTGGGAAACGTTATAAATAGGTTTCTCATGAACACTTATGAGGAAAAAACACACAAGTGAAAACACACCCATTGGCTGAGGCTCTGCCAACAGATCTGAATAAAAACTTCTTGGTTGGCACCAAATACACTAAGATCTTTTGAAATAAGCCTCATGCCTGGTTGGCAAAACATGAATGAGCCGACTGTGTATTAAAAGGGCATATTATCCTCACTTGGCAACACACACAAAAAGTGTGCTTACTGGACAATAAAATTCTGACCTTAATTTCATACTCCTTTTCCCCTCATTTACAATATTTGGTTTAATTAAGAAGTGAAATTGTGAATGTTTTCTTGGCAATTTGGCAATAAACATCTGTACTGAATATAAAGTTCCATTTGGTGTCTGGGGGCAAAGTTATCAGTTCGTTAATGTATGGGTAAGTTTCTTGGAAAGTAAAAGAGGGCCAGTGTTGGGATCCAACCTTTTTCTTAAACATGGTAATGTGCTTTTTCTTGCTGAAGGGGAGCAGAGAGGGGGGTTTGGCCAGAGCACTTCATCAACAAGAACCTTTGAGAAGTCCATGCACAGAGAGGAAGTTGTTGACAGCATCGACAATTATTTCCAAGCAGTATTTCTTCTGAACTTTTCTTACAGCTGCAGAATATGGTAAGAACACAGCCTCCATCTAAGATATATGAAGAGAATGAAGAGAGAGAGAGGCATAGTCAACAAATGGCATTTTCTCGTTCACTTCAAATCCTTCACTATAAGTACATTCATTAGAAGCAGAAGCTAAGAATAAGATGGCAATCATAGGAAGACTGGGAGAAAATATAATGGAATAGTAATTAGACCTCGGGTGTGTGGATGTGAGGAAGTCTTCTAAGTTTAGAAGAAATCACATAGCAAAAAAGAAGTGAATGCATATTTTGAAATTCAGTATCTGCAATTAACAAAAAAGGTGAAAAGATAAAAGATGAAATATCACAGGTCAATGAGAAACAAGTGATTAATTGTTGCCTTCGATCAGGTTCCCTGGCAACCGGCTAAGATGAAACTTCAGTATACAAGAAGTTTTTGTGACTCTAAGTTTCTGTCAGTGGATGAACAGATCAAGAAAATGTGATAGATTTATATAGCAGAATGTTTAAGATTCAGCCTTAAAAATGAAGGAAGTCCTGTCATTTGTGACAACATGGATGAACCTGAAGGGCATTATGCAAACCAAAATAAGCCAGACAGAAACAAATACTGCACAGTATAACTTGTATGTGGAATCTTTTTTTTTTTTTTAAAGATATTATTTATTTGAGAGAGAGACACAGTGGAAGCAGGGGTAGGGGCAGAGGGAGAGGGAGAAGCAGGCTCTTCACTGAGCAGAGTGCCCCTGACATGGGGCTGGATCTCCACAAGGGGCTCTATCTCTGGACTCCAAGATCCTGACCTGAGTGGAAGGCAGACACTTAACTGACTGAGCCACACAGGCATCCCTTGTATGTAGTATTTTTTTAAAAAGTCAAACTTGGGTAGCTGGGTGGCTCAGTGGTCAAGTGCCTTGCCTTCAGCTCAGGTCAAGATCCCAGGGTCCTGGATCCAGCCTCATATCAGGATCTCTGCTCAGCTGGGAGTTTGCTTCTCCCTCTGGCCCTCCCCCTGCTTGTGCCTCTCTCTCTCTCTCTCTCTCTCAAATAAATAAATAAAAGATTTTTAGAAAAAAAAATCAAACTCATAGAAACGAATTGCAGAATGGTGGTTGCCAGGGGCTGGGAGTGGGAGAAGTAGGGAAAGGTTGGTAAAAGTTTACAAAATTTCAGATATAAGAGGAATGAGATCTGAAAATATACTATATGACTTGGTGATTGTAGCTGAAAACACTGTACCATATCATTGTAATTTGCTAACAGTAGAATTGAAATGTTCTCACACACACACACAAAAGGTAATGATGTGAGGTGATGGACATGTTAATTAACTCAACAGAGAATCTTTTCAAAATTTTGTACATATATGTATATATAATTGTTACGTTCACATAAAAAAAAGATTTTTATTTATTCATGAGAGACACACACAGAGAGAGGCAGAGAGACATAGGCAGAGGGAGAAGCAGGCTCCTCAAGGGGAGTGGGATGTGGGACTCGATCCCAGGACCTCAGGATCACTCAACTACTGAGCCACCCAGCCGTCCCACGTTCAGATTTTAAATATCTTATTATTATTTTTTACATTTTAAATATCTTATGATTTTATTTGTCAATTATAGTAATTTCAGTGAAGCTGAAAGAACAAAAAGTTTATTGAGGAGGATTCTGTAAACAGCCCCCTCGAGGGAGGGAGGCAGCAGGGCTGGGCAGAGGAAGAAGCTGAGTAGTGATGTAGAAGCAGCTCAGGCTTCAGATGGCCCTGCAGAATGGTCTCAAATTGAGTCAAGGGGGCTAGTTTCCCCTGGACTCAACTATGGTGCTCCCAGAGAGGGGGCCTAACCTTAGGCAAGGTGTTCCCTTCCCTGAAGACAATTACTAGAGAAGGAAGCAGATTCTAAATGTCCACAGCACGTCTGCTTGGCAATGCGGCAATGAGAGCCCTTGTCTTCAAGGGGGTTCTAAGTGGCAACTGTGAAAGTCTATAAAAGGAAATCTCATTATTCAAAATTCCATTTAGAAATGGGGAAGCCAGAGGGGGAGCTCTCTTGCCCTAACACTCCTTGTCAATTGCAGACCCAATTAGGAAGAGATGTACCCTACAAGTCAATGCTGCTTTACTACCTCAGCTGGAGGAAGAAGGGTTTTCTCCTTCCTCCCACAACAGCCCAACCAATGAGACACTGTCACAGCTCAGCCAACAAAGAGCCACTACACTTTGAATTCCCAGTTTAGTCCATGGACTCTGCTTCTAACAACCCCTCCCCATGCCTCTCTTTCCTCTATAAAAGAGCATTCCTCCCCTTTGTTCCTTGGACTTGTCTATGGTTTCACTGTGGCTTCCAAGTTCTGAGCTGCAAATCTCTGCTATTCCTGCCTAAATTCATCTTTGCAAGCAAAATAACTGGCAGTTTTATTTTTAAGGTTAATGCACCCATTGCATTCACCAATAAAGAACTAAACACTAAAAAAACTCAGAGTGTTAATACGAAAAGCGATGGTTCCAATATAGAAATTGGCAAAGGACATGACTACACAATGCAAAGTTCATGAATGGGAAAATGTCTAACATCACTAGTTATCAAACAAATACAGGTCAGTTGTGCCTGGATGGCTCAGTTGGTTAAGTGTCTGCTTTTGGCACAGGTCATGATCCTGCAGTCCTGGGATCCAGCCCCAAGTTGGGCTCCCTGCTCAGTGGGCAGTTGGCTTCTCCCTCTGCCCCTCCCCCCTGCTTCTGTGCTCTCTCTCTCCCTCTCTCTCTAATAAATAAATAAAATCTTAAAAAATTTTTTTTCACTCCCAGACCTGGTAGGTACTTGTGCAGGGAGGACTCAAATTGCTGAGGCTGGACTTGTGGGGCTCTTGGTCATCTCTCTCTTCCACCATGCTCTCTCCAACATGGTAGACTTGGGATAGCAGTACTTGTTGGATATGGCTCAGGACTCCCAAAGCCAGGGTCACCCAGGATCACCTTCATTGCATCATATTCCCTGAGGCAATTACAAGGGTCTACCCAGTTTTAAGGAGAGGAAACACAGCTTCTACATCTTAATGGAAGAAGGCAAAGGTTCTAGAAGACTATGTGGGATGGGAAATATTATCACAGTCATTTTTCGCAAAATGCAATCTGCCACACAAAACTACAATAATTAAATAGGATTTTTTTTATTTATTTATTTATTTATTTATTTATTTATTTATTTTTAAAAGACTTTATTTATTCATGAGAGACACAAAGAGAGAGAGAGAGAGCCAGAGGGAGAAGCAGACTCCATGCAGGAAGCCTGATATAGGACTTGATCCCGGGTCTCCAGGGTCATTCCCTGGGCTGAAGTCGGCGCTAAACCGCTGAGCTACCCAGGCTGCCCATTAAATAGGATTTTAGCAAAGTAAAATAAAATACACTCACCAATGGCACAAAATAGAAAGTCAAACAACTGGATTATTATATTTAAAATTTAATATGTGATTAAGTTATCTCAACTCAGTAGTTATGAAAAATTGTTCAATTACTTGTGTCTGGATGACTGATGAATCAAAGAATTTAATGTAAAAAAAAGATAAAACTGAAAAAATATCAAAACATTGAGAGGGCTAGGGTGCTTCAGAAGCTTAAAGTTGTAAGAGAAATCCCAAAGGAAAAGATTTTTAAATGACTAATTATGATGAACTTCTAAGTTAAAAAATTCCCATTTTTCAAATAGAAAAGGAAATAAGTGACAAATTTTGAAATATACTCTAAGTAAATACAAAAGAAAAGGTTAATATCTTCCAACATATAGGGGCACCTGGGTGGCTCAGTTGGTTAAGAATCTGCCTTTTGCTCAGGTCATTATTCCCAGGGTCCTGGGATTGAGACTCTGCTCAGCAGGGAGTCTGCTTCTCCTTTCCCTCTGTGTGCTCTCTCAATCTCTCTCTCTCTCATAAATAAATAAATAAATAAATAAATAAATAAATAAATAAGTTTTTAAAAAGTACCTTCTAATGTGTAAAGAGTTCAAATAAATGGACTAGTGGTAAAGGGCAAAATATAATTCATAATAGTAAACAAAAATAAAGTAATTTTGTAAATTGTGATAGAATGTAGAATACATAAACTATATAATTTCTATATAAACTATATAAAACTGTGCAATACGAAACTTACCATTTTAACCATTTCTAAGTATACATTTCAACGACATCAAGTACATCCACATTGTTGTGCAGCCATCTCCAGAACTCTCTTCATTCTGTAAAACTGAAACTCTGCACCTGTTAAGCAATAACGCCCCATTCTTGCCTCCCCTGACCATGGCAATCATGAGTCTACATTTTGTCTGTAGGAATTTGACTACTCTAAGTCCCTCATATAAGTGGAAACATACGGTACTTCTTTTTTGGAGACTGGCTTATTTCACTTAACATATCCTCAGGGCTCATCCATGTTACAGCATGTGTCTGGATGTCCCTTCTTTTTAAAAAATTTTTTTAAGTTGATTACTTATTCTTCTTATTTATTTATTTAAATTCAATTTGTCAACATATAGTATAACATCCAGTGCTCATCCCATCAAGTGCCCGTCAGTCACCCAGTTACCCCATTCCCCTGCCCACCTCCCCTTCTGCAAACCCTTTGTTCTTCCCCAGAGTTAGGAGTCTCTCATGTTTTATCACCCTCTAGAATTTTTCCCACTCATTTTCCCTCCTTTATCCTATAATCCCTTTCACTATTTCTTATATTCCACAAATGAGTGAAACTATATGATGATTTTCTTTCTCTGATTGACTTATTTCACTCAGCATAATACCCTCCAGTTCCATCCGTGTCGAAGCAAATGGTGGGTATTTGTCCTTTCTGATGGCTAATATTCCATTGTACATATAGACCACATCTTCTTTATCCATTCATCTGTTGAAGGTCAGGATGTTCCTTCTTTATAAGGATGACTAACATTCTATTGTATGTATAGACCACGTTTCTTTCTTTCATTCATTCATTCATCCATCAACGGAAAAATCCTTTTTTTTTTTTTAAGATTTATTTATTTATTCATAAGAGACACACAAAGAGAGGCAGAGACATAGGTAGAGGGAGAAGCAGGTTCCCTGTGGTGAGCCTGATGCGGGACTTGATACCAGGACCCTGGGATCATGACCTGAGGCAAAGGCAGACGCTCAACCACTGAGCCACCCAGGCATCCCGAAATCCTTTTGTTAAATTGTAAAACTAATACATGTTTATGTTTAGAAATTCAAACAATTGAGAAAAGCATAAAAGAAAAACAAGTCTTTTACTCTTTTCTATCCTTCGCATTCATCACAGTACCTCCCATTTAGCACTCAATCATGCGTCCTTCCAGAAAGTTTGTGTGTTCTTAGAAGCACACTTGCATACTTACCTCGTCTTTCTTTCTTTGGTCTCTGGACTGTTCCTCAGATGATGAGAATCTTGATGGTGATAAAACTGGGTGATATAATCTCTAGTTATAGTACAATATTAAGAATATTAGGTTTTGACACTGTTTAAAATATATTTAAACCAAATATAAGTGGGGTATTTGTCCTGATGTAGGCTTCTGAATGCCTACCCCCTCTTGAGAAGAGTTAGTCCTAGACCCAACCAGCATAAAAGTGAGGGCCCTACAGTGGCCATCTCTTTGGGCAAGCTTGAGGCAATGAGGAAATGACTCACCTGGGGCTGCTTCTGTTGCGCCTGCTTACAGCCAATGACAGACATGTGGCAAGGACTCGGACACCGTCAACTATTGGAATGAACCTGCCTGAGGGTGATATATTGTTACTCTAAACTCCATTCTTGGGCTATCTTTTCCTTTGTCCCACTCTGGGTCTCATGAAAACTGAAACATCAAAGACAGGTTGTACTAAACATATGCTCTGAAGTCTGTGGTGAGTGAGGTTCCTCCTTTCAAAGAAAACAACCCTGGAATGAGGTTAGCTGTGGAGTTAGGCAGTAAGTCCTTAGCTGTTACGTGTCCAAATAGTCAAAGTGGAGTTTGCAGCCAGGACGCCATGATGGTTCCTTTGAATTACAAGATGAAATGGCCTCAGGGCTCTTTTGGGCTCTCTATGCCCAAGGGCATTATAGTTTTGACTGAAGAGCTAGATCCTCAGTAAGGTTTGAGCCTCTGCACCCAGACAAGTAACCCAGGGGGTAAGGGTGGGCCACAGCCACTGGACAGATTACACCATGGAAGGGGAAAGGCATAACTACCAGCTGGGTTAGTTTGCTAGGGTTACTGTCACAAAGTACCAGAAGCTGGGTGGCTCAGAGCAGTGAACACTTGTTGTCTTGCAGTTCTGGAGGCCAGAAATCTGAAATCAAGGTATCAGCAAAGCCATGCTCTCTTTGAAGGTGAGAGGGGAGGATCTGTTCCAGATCTATCTCCTTGACTTGTAGATTGCCATCTTTTTTCTGTGTCTCTTCACATAATCTGCCCTCTGTACATGCCCATTTCTGCCTCTAAATCTCCCCTTTGTATAAGGACCCTGGCCATATTGGATGACGGCCCTCCTTAATGACATTTTAGCTTAATCACCTTTGTAAAGACCCCAGTTCCAAATCCAGTCACATTCTGACACCTTATATCTTTTTGAAGGGACACAATTCAACCCATTACCATCCTAACTTCATAACCAGCTGCAGAAAAATAGATAAAGGGCTTCCATCTGTATTTTTTTAAAGATTTATTTATTTATTTATTTATTTATTTATTTATTTATTTATTCATGATAGACATAGAGAGAGAGAGAGGCAGAGAGAGAAGCAGGCTCCATGCCTGGAGCCCGACGCGGGACTCAATCACGGGACTCCAGGATTGTGCCCTGGGCCAAAGGCAGGCGCCAAACCACTAAGCCACCCAGGGATCCCTCCATCTGTATTTTATTGCTTACTGCCAGGGTGAACTGATAACCACCTTTTTCTTTCTTTATTTTTTAATATTTTATTTATTTATTCATGAGGGATGCAGAGAGAGGCAGAGACACAGGCAGAGGGAGAAGCAGAACCCTGGGATCATGCCCTGAGCCAAAGGCAGATGTTCAACCACTGAACCACCCAGGTGTCCTACCACCCTTTTCCTTTTTAAAAATAAGTTATTATAATTTGTCTTTTCTTTTCTCTCTTTTTCTTGATATTGAATGTGATATTGTCCTCTGAATGTGCCCATGTCCCTAAGGTACAGAACATTGAAATGAGACCTCAGTCGGACTAAAGAAGGAAGTATGGGACTAGCCTGCGATATTGACCGTGGGGAATGCGGCTCCATGAAATGACTTTCACAGGCAGCTGCTGAACTTAACTTGTCATGTCCTCTTGGGGAAAGAGGGGTTCATGGCAAATTAGTTCCGTTGTGTTAGACAGGGGCATCTCTAAATGGTTGGGGAAGAAGTGTATACATAAAATAGAGAAGGTCTTTTTCTAGTAGCTCTATCTGAACGAAGTGATTTTGTAGAAACTGGATTCCACAGTTTCTGTCTCTTGTGTAATTTTATACTTGCGACAGAGGGACCCAATGTGCAGTGAAGGATTAACCTGACCCACGAGGAAGTCTGGCCTTTGCCCTCAGCTACTGGGAGGTGATCTCCTGGCCCTGGAATGTCCTGCCTGATGGGAGTATCTTTGTTTGCCTAGGATCTTTGTCCACCGACAGCCATACAACCATACAACGTTTTATGACGAGGACTTTGGGCTACATGGTATCAGTTCTGCTTCTGCAAGAGACTAGAGATGAAAAGTATCGACCAGAACTTTAGAGGCTGGAGATCAGAGTCCAGCCACATGGGCAGTATGTGATCAAACCCCAGTAAAAATCTTGGACACCAAAGGTTCTGGTCAGCTTTCTGGGTTGGCAGTCCTCCATGAATATTGTCACATCATGGCTGGGAGAAGTTAACAGGATCCACAGCAAACCTGGAGAAGATGCCCAGACAGAAGCTCCATGTCTGGACCCTCCTGGACTCTGCCCCATGTGTCCCTGCCTTTGGCTGATTTTAATCTGTTTTTTTTTTCCCTCCGTAATAAACATAACCATCACTGTTATAAAAACTGAAGGTGGTTTTGGGAACCTCTTCAACTTGCAATTGATGTCAGAGGGAAGGACATTCTCTTGCAGGAACTCTTCTAACTGGGCAACGGACTAAATTCCTGCATACAGGTTCTGGAAGTCCGTGTTGCTGAGTCACACAAGTGGTGACTCTCTAAGGAGAAAGCCCACAATGTCTGCCGTTTAGGTGCTCAAAGCTGGCCCGACTCCCTCTCCTTCTGGGTTAGATCTTCCTATGATTCTGCAATAACTAGTACCTTTCCAATAAATTGCATGTTTTTTTTTTTTCTTAAGCTTTTCCAAATTGGGTTCTGTTACATGCAACCAAATGAATTCTTATCTGTTGTAGAATAACAGTTATGCAAGTATATGAAGGGGGATTTGACCACTTCCCCAAGGAATTCCTTTAAAAGATAGACAAAAGCCAACTCAGATGAAGAGGGGACAGGAGAGAATAGGATGGGAGATGGCTCTAAGTTTGGTATGGTGCTCATTTGCTGTTTCAAAAATTGGGACATAAGGGGAAAAGGTGAAGCATTTACCCTGACTCCCTGATGGGTTGTTTCACAGTAGACATTAGTTAATGGAATAAGTTTTTCTTTATAGAGGGATCAAAGTTAATGATGGCAGGGAGAAAGATACCATTGGAAAGTGACTGTGTGCCTCTTCTAATGAAATAACAGATCCAGGCAATGAAGAATGGCCTCTAAAGCCAGCAGGTAAACAGTTGATGGGGAGTGTCCTATTGGATGGTCAGGGTGACCACACCTGAGTCACTCAACCTCTGTGTGACTGAGGCAGGTGACCAGGCCTAAGTGAACGTACTCATGAGATGCGATAGGAAATATATTGCCCCACCTTTGAAGTATTTTTGCCTCCAACCTAATTGAATCTGAATGGCAACACATTTTTGGATCTAATCATCAGTTTACTAGTAATATGGGATATATTAAATATTAAGTGAGCAACAAGGATTCCATCAACCAAAATCAGACTGTGAGAAATTCTACGGGAAAATCGTCCCAATGTCTTTTTTTTTTTTTTTTTTTTTTTTTTATCCCAATGTCTTTAACAAATGGTAGGAATAAAATGGGGAGGAGAGGTAAATTGTTGATATCTAAAGCAGCCTTGAGACTTAGCAAATGCGTTGTCTGGACCTGCTTTGGACAAACTGATTGTGAAAAGACATTTGTGAGACAGTTGGGAAAAATTTTTTTTTAAGATTTTATTTATATATTTTGAGAGAGAGCACAAGAGTGAGCAGGTAGGGAGTACAGAGGAGGAGATGGGGAGGGAGAAGGAGAGGGAAGACTCTCATGCAGACTCTGCTGAGCACAAAGCCCCATCTGGGGCTTGATCACCACCTGAGCTGAAGCCAAGAGTAGGATTTTTAACTGACTAAGCCACCCAGCCAAACCAACAGTTGGGAAAATTTAAACACTGACTGTATTTGATAATATTAAAGCAACATTTTAAAAAAAGAGAAGATAATAGATATGTGGTGGTTATGTTTTTAAAAAGAGAAGAATTTTTATCTCTTAGAGTACATCCCAAAGTATTTCAGGTGGAAAGTTATGTTTTCTATATGACATTAAAATGTATTGAAAGTGACAGCAGTTAAAATTATGTGGTGCTAGCATTTGAATAGAGACATCAGTGGCCTAGAACATCATGAAGTCCAGACTTCATGCTGTAAAATAGTTGAGTCAGAGGAGATGGGTGTGAAGGGTACAGCTAAAGCAGAAATCATCAAATATTTATAATCGTTAAAGCTGGATGACAGGAGGTCATTCTATTCTGCATATAAGGTCAACTTTTATGTATGTTTGAATATTTTGACAATAAGAATGAATTTGGGGAAACTGAGTAACTTTCTTCACATCCTATCCTGGGATAAATAAATCTTATCTGTAAAAACTGAAACCAAAAAGCACTGGAAGAACCCATCGGAGGATTGTTTTGGTGACCTCAAAAATGTGGCAGGATTTTCTAAGGATAATAGATTTGTGTTAGTCTTCTGACGTGACTGCATTCTATTGGTTAATATTATATTAATGCTCTGCTTCTTTTCTGTGCTGCTTTGTCAGGTTTTCACAACATGCTTAGGACACCTTCATGAAGTGAACTGTGATATTTCCCATCTTTGCTGAAACTGTGGATTAAAGTACTTATTTTGGAGACAGTTATCCAGCCACTCGTTTATTGGTATCTGATGAGTTGTTGAGTGTGCACATGTGTGTTTTTCTTTTTCTCTTTCATTGCCACGATGAACTAATGATTTTTTATGTATTCAATGTGTTTCAATCTTCCCTTTAAGTTGATTCCTGTGTTTTTGACATTAACCTCAAAGTCTGATAGTTTCCTTGCTTTCTGATATGAGATGTTTGAAGCTCATCCTGTACTTTTCCTGCCCTAGGCCTGTAAACAGCCATTTCTCAAGAAGTCCTGGTTCCTTTTAGTGAGAAATGGTCTTTGGAGACAACAGAATGGATATCAGCTATACTCAATGCTACTGTTGTGCTTGCTTCAAGGCCTTTCTGATTGAGAGCTAGGAAAGGCATACTAATTTTTTTTTCAAAAAAGAGAAACAAATCATGAGTTCATACTTACCTTTCAATTCAAATTAAATATCTCATGGACTTCACTTCTGGATTGTTAGGTCTATATCTTTTTCCTCTTATATCAAATATCTTGGTCCCTAATTGACATAATTACGTTACATATACCTATATAGGTACATAGTTATGCAAATATTTACTATATAGATTTTGTGTGTGTGTGTGTGTGTGTGTGTGTGTGTGTGTATAGTGGTGGCTTAATAATATGTCAACTTGGCTAAACAGAACTACATTTTCTAGAATTCCTTTCCCAGTAGATCTCAGCCCAGGGTTGGACACAGGAGAAATTTGCAAGAAATTTTGAAGTGGTATGCTTACTCTCTGACAGTCAGTGTAGACAAGGCCCTTTTGGAGCTCAAGCACATTTATGTGAGTCTGCTGGCTCACCTCTTCTGGTCAGTGTCCTCCAGGCCTGGAGGATCTATCTGGGTGCCAGATGTGAGGGGAAGAGGGTTGAAGTGAAGTCTCTAATCCCCCCATTTCTCATGCATCTTTCTTGCCTGACCACACAGCCCAGTGACATCAGGCTTAAAACCAGGTGGAGGGTAAAGAGCTGAATTGAGGCTGGTTAACCACCTCCCACAATTGTGTATGGTCCAATTCCTATATGTGAATTCTTAATTCTACAGCATTTCTAGAGGTTCTGCCTCTCTGATTGATTCCTGACTCATACATATATACACACAGTATATGTATACAGGTGTGTGTGTGTGTGTGTGTGTATATATGCATTTGTGTAGAAGCATGTATGTATATATATCCTACTGTGTGTATGAAATAATTTTTATATGAAATAATTTTAAAACAATGCTAACATTATTGCTATTGATATCAATTTTGAGATTTTTTTTTTTTTTTGTGATTCTTTCCGTCTCCAAAATTATGTATTGAAGGGGCACCTGGGTGGCTCAATTGGCTAAACAACTGCCATTGGCTCAGGTCACGATCTTGAGGTCGTAGGATCCAGCCCTGTGTCAGACTTTCGGCTCAGAGGGGAGTGTGTTTTTCCTTCTCTCTCTGCCTCTACTCCTCCTCCTTGCTTGTGTCCTTGGGTATGCTCTCTCTCTCAAATAAATAAATAAAATCTTTTAAAAAATTATGTATTGAATAGCCCATTTTTCCTCCATGATTTAAAATGGAATTAGTTTCCTATAGTAAATTTTCATATTTCTTTGAGTCTAATCTAGACATAATAATGATCCAATTCACTGATCTCTCTATTCAAGTGTCAGTACCACACAATATTAATCGCCAAATCTTATTAATATATTTTAATATCTGATAGGACCACCCTCTTCTCAATTATTTTTTTTTAATTTTTCAGATTTTTGGGCCATTATTATTTGTATTTCCTATGAAATTTAGAATCAGTTTACTTTTAAATAATCCTGTTAATATTTTTATTAGTTATATAGGTTTTGACCATTTATTTTTTAAGAGAATTATGCCATACATACAAAAAAAAAGTTTTGTTTTTTTTTTTTCACAGAAATCTCACATAGTAACTGTGGTTATATTCCCAGTCTCTGTCTTAATGAAATGATGTTCAATCACTTGTTTTCTTGTGTACATGTCAACAAATTCTTTGTTTCTTTCAGAGCTTTTGTATTTGTCTATCAAATGTATAGTTTTGGGATCCCTGGGTGGCGCAACGGTTTGGCGCCTGCCTTTGGCCCAGGGCGCGATCCTGGAGACCCGGGATCGAATCCCACGTCGGGCTCCCGGTGCATGGAGCCTGCTTCTCCCTCTGCCTGTGTCTCTGCCTCTCTCTCTCTCTCTCTCTGCCTCTCATGAATAAATAAAATCTTTAAAAAAAATGTATAGTTTTATGTTTTCCAATTTATTCATTTTTGCTTTTGACTGTATCATTTCCTTCCTTTGTTCTCAGAGAAAAAGAAATTAGAAGAAAAAGTGATTGTGTATGAGAAAGATCAGTGCAGTTTAAAGGAAAAGTATTTTTCTTCATTTATTCACTGAATAAAATTTAATGTTCTGAATTAGATGCTAGGCAAGAGAGAAATTAAAATACCCTTTTTATAGTAAAGTAGAAATATTCCAGCATGTAAATACTGTTAGATTCACAAGAATGCTTTTCTGGAAATTCTAAACCTGAATTGGCAGGCTCTGCATTTTCTCCGGCTCTGTTCATCATCACCTGGATGGGTTCCCTAGTTATGACCTCTCTATCCTTAAGGGAATAACAGAGCTCTTAGAGCAGGAGTTAATAATTTACAGGTATTGTTCTGAGATGCCTTAGTCATGGCTCTCTCACACTGGTGTCTCGGGGCCTGCTCCACCTCTAAACTGCACCCTTGTGTGCAGAGGGGCCTTAGAATCCACAAGTCACGTGGTTCTCTGGCTACCAGTGAAAGGTAGTTAGATATCAACAAATACAAACCTCTCATCTGAATGGCACTCCCCTACCTCTGTGTAAGTATCATGCTATTTTAGTATATACTTCTTCAAGCAATTTAATCATTTCTCTTATGTGTAGTAAATGGATATCAACCAGAAATAAAATTTCATGCTGGAGCTGTTCATAAGGCAGTAAAAGATGTTCCTTTCATCTCTGAGTTTCTGTAACACAGATGTTTCCTTTTCATTGCTTAATACTAGAATAGTGGACCTAGAAGGGCCTGTTAGCTTCAAGTCACTGCCATCTAATGTTAGAGGTTTAGAAACTGGACAGAGGCAGGTTTAACCCCTCTGCAAGGGAAGAGCCACTGAACTGCCCAAGGACTTGGGGAATTTGGGGAAGAGGGTGGTTCCAGTCCTGGAACTCCCAGTCTCCACTCTTCCATCTGATCTCCTTTTCTCCTCTGTAAAAGCAGGTCAGTCATAGCAGTGGGCAATATTATTATTGTAAGTACTAGAGGGGAGAACATATAGAAAGTGTTGAATGCGGTAACTAGTGTATCCCACTTAGTAAGTGTGGGCTTACGATTTACAACTTTCATAGACACCTGAATGCCTGGGATCTTCAATACATCAACAGTCATGGTCTCCCTGGGGTCCTATAAGAATTAGATGGTAAAGAAAATAGAGCAGTCTTGAATTGCAGAAGTTTAGGTACTTTTAGCTTATCTCACGAAATATGAGCTGGGTGCAGCATTTCTACCTGAGAAATGTCAGTGATTAGCACCAGATAAAATCAGAACAGTATGTCATAGTAAACCCCCACTTTTTACTTATGTATCATATCTACTTGCACATCGTTTACAATGGCACATATTTTATTCAGTTTATATAACATTGAGACAAAAGTCAATTTTCCATACAAGAAATATCATTTTGTGGGTTTTCTGTGGGGAGATGCTGTGAAGATTCTAGGGGACTTAACGCCCTCTCTGTGTAAATGTTTGCTTCCACCACTGGACATCATCTTGGTGATTTCTCTGGAAACAGTTCAAAGCAGAAAACTTATTTTTAACCAAAGCTTTAAATAAATTGAGCCCTGGTCCATTAATTTTATTTCCTCTGCACCTCCTCATGCTCCAACATGAAGTCAGCAAGAGAATTTCAATATGTAGGTTTTTACCTTGGGGTACTGATGACCTTTCAGAGACACAGGCAGAGGGAGAAGCAGTCGCCTTGTGGGGAGCCTGATGCAGAACTTGATTCCAGGACCCCAGGATCACGCCTTGAGCCAAAGGCAGACTTTCAACCACTGAACCACCGAAGTGCCCCTACTGATGACCTTTCAGTACTCATTGGATGGATAGTATTTAAAAGCCATGATCAAGGATCAGTGGAGTTTTGGGACCCCAAAATTAATAGACAAGACCAAGGTCTATTGAAAATATGTGGGGGAAAATAAATTCTAGCTGAAAAAGGGAATTTTAGATGCCAGAAAGGGATGCAATCCTATCCAAAATGATAGGAAGTGGGAGACTGACCCAGCGGGAGTTGAAATAGCTTTTGACTACCAACTTCTCCTCAAATTGATTAACCAGTGTGTTCACCTGATGCTGTTGGAATGTCTTCTTTTCCACAAGATGAAACTCCAAAATAACTTGCAACTCATTTATGGCCTGACTGGATGGTTTCTGTATCACTGTTTACATCAGCTGGATGATCAGTCTTGGTTGCTTGTACCTGTGGCAGGGGGTGGGGGCAGTGGCCGGCGGATTTGACAAATATACCACTGAATGGGAGAACTTCCCCTGTGTCTTCTTGAAATTCTACTCTTGGCATACTTCTGTACCCTGAGTGCTACTTCACTTCTGACACTTCTAGTCACCATCCGTATGGGGGCTTTTCTCACTAGCTAGGTGTCCTACAATTTAACTAAATTCTGACACTATCTTTCTGGAGACAGCATCAGATTTCACAGGGGAAGAGCCCAGTCCTATAAGACTGCTCCTACTTAGGATGACAGTTGTAAGTCCAGGTTGTCACCTTGTGCCTCTGACCTACCAGCTGTATATCAGAGGTTCCTGTGACCACCTTCTTGGGTTCATTCATTTGCTGAAATCACTCACAAAACTCCCAGAAACACTTTACTTACTATTGCTGATTTATTAGAAAGAATATTTAATACAAATGAACATCCAGATGAAAGAAATGTGGAGGGCAATGTATGGAGGAAGAGACACAGAGCTCCCATGCCTCCTTCAGGCATGATGCCTCAGCCCAGAAACTCTGAGGAACTCTGGTCTTTGAGGTTTTATGGAGGTTTCATTACATAAGCATGCTTGATTAATTCTTTGGCCATTGATGATTACGTCAACCTCCATCCCCTGAAAGTTCCACCCCTCTAATTGCATGGTTGGTTCCCTTGGCAACGAGCCCCATCCCATGGTTTGTTATCTAAGGGCTTTCCAAAATCTGCCTCACTAACATAAACTCAGGTGTGGTTGAAAGGGTCAACTGGAAGGGTTTAACAGGAGACTCTTTTTTTTTTTTAATTTTTATTTATTTATGATAGTCACACACAGAGAGAGAGAGAGAGGCAGAGACACAGGCAGAGGGAGAAGCAGGCTCCATGCACCAGGAGCCCGACGTGGGACTCGATCCCGGGTCTCCAGGATCACGCCCTGGGCCAAAGGCAGGCGCCAAACCGCTGCGCCACCCAGGGATCCCAACAGGAGACTCTTTAATGGCTCTAATTACTTAGGAAATTTGAAGGGTTTTAAAAGCTCTGTGCCAGGTACAAAGACAAAGACCAAATATGTATTTCTTATGAATCACAATATCAAAACCACAGTTTGTTTATCCATTCATATGTTGATGGACTTTGGACTATTTCCAATTTGAGGGAATTATAAATAAAGTGCTATTTGGGCACCTGAGTGGCTCAGTTGGTTGAACGTTTGATTCTTGGTTTCAGCTCAGGTCACTATCTCAGGTCGTGAGATTGGGTCCCAAGTGGGGTCCCATGCTCAGCAGAAATTATCTGCTCCCATCTCCTGCATGCTTTCTCTCTCTAAAATAAATAAATAAATAAATAAATAAATAAATAAATAAATAAATAAATGTTAAACGAAAACGCAAAGTGCTATAAACATGTTTTCATGTGATGTTTTAGAATGAAATGTCTGTTTCATATTGTAGGTAAATGTTTAACCCTTTAAGAAACTGCAAAACTTTTCTCCAAAAGGCTTGTAACATTTTGCATTCCCCCCAGTGGTGTGAGGGTTCCAATCGCTCCACATCTTCACCACCCCCTTAGAATGACCAATCTTAATTTTGCTCTATCTAATAGGTGAGTAAATGTATCTTACTGGGGGTTTAATTTTCATTTCCCTAATATATAATGATGCTATGTATCTTTCTTGCTTTTTTGCTATTTAAATTTTATTCAGTTTCTCTGTTTATTCAGATCTTTTGCCCATTCTAAAATTGTTTCTTTTCTTATTATTGAGTTTTCAGAGTTCTTTATGTGTGCTACATACAAGTCATTTATCGGATACATGATTTGCAAATATTTTCTCCCATTCTGTGGCTTAACTTTTCATTTGCTTAACAGTGTATGTCTTTTGAAGAACAGAAGTTTTTAATTTTGAAAAAAAATAACATCTATTTTTCTTTAGTAGGTCATGCTTTTGGTGTGGTACCACAAAATCTTCAATTAACCCAAGGTCACAAAAGTTCTCTTCTGTTTGTTCCTAGATGTTCAATAATTTTAGGTTTTACATTTAGGTCTATGGCCTATTTTGAGTAAATTTTTGCATGTGGTACAGGTATGAAAAAAGTTCTTTCTTTTTTCTCATATAAATATTCAACTGTTTCAATGCCATTTGTTGAAAAAAATTTTGTTCTGTGAATTGTCTTGGTATCTTTGTCAAAAATCAGGTGTTCATATATGTGTGGATCTATTTCTGGACTCCCTATTTTGTTCTGCTGAACTATTTGGCTATATGCCAATACTATGCTGTTTTGATTGCTGTCTGTAGCTATAAAAGAAATCTTCAACTCAAGTAGTGATAGGCTTCCAACTTTCTTTTTCAAAATTGTTTTATCTACATAGGTTCTTTGTATTTCCATGTCAATTTTTAAATCATCTTGTCAATTTCTACAAAAACATGTGAGCTTTTGATTGGGATTATGCTAAACCTATAAATCAACTCGTGGAGAATTGAAATCTTAACAATATTGAGTCAATCAGTGAACAAAATATATCTCTTCATTTATTTAGGTCTTATTTAATTTCCCTCAGCAATGTTTTATAGTTTTGTATATAGATCTTACACATCTTTTGTCAGATTTATTCTTAAAAATTTCGTAGTTTTTGATGTACTTCTAAGTGATATATTTTTAAGGATTTTATTTATTTATTTATTTATTTATTTATTTATTTGAGAGAGAGAGAGAGAGAGAAAGCAAGCATGAGTGGAGAGGAGGGCAGAGGGAGAGGGAGAAACAGACTCTCCACTGACCATGAAGCCCAATACAGGGCTTGATCTCAGGACTTGGAGATCATGACGTAAGCTGAAGTCAGACTCTTAACCGACTGAGCCACCCAGGCATTCCTATAAATGATATTCTAAAATTTCAACTTCTGATTGTTGCTATTAGAAAGAAATGGAATTGATTTTCTAATGTTGATCTTGTATATTGAAATCCTGATAAACATTTATTAGTTATAGTAGATTTCTTCTAATTTTCTACACAGGTGATCAAGTCATCTATAAAGAAAGAGCTTTACTTCTTTCCTATCTATCTGTGCTTATTTTTATTTCATATTTTTCTTTTATTATGCTGGCTTGAATCTCAATATATTTGTGGGAAAAAGTTGTAAAAGCATTAATCCTAGTTTTGTCCCTAATCTTAAGTAGAAAGACTTCAGTCTTCATCATACTATTAAGTATTATGTTAGCTGTAGGTTTTTGTAAATGCTTTTTATTAGGTTGAAGATATTTCCTTCTATTTCTCAATCACTTATGTTTATGTAGTTTATGAAGTTATGAAGTTATGTAGTTTATGAAGAATTTCTTTTTTAAAAATCAGGAATGGATATGATGTATTATTATTTGAAGGTGGACTGTGATGAACTAAATGTGTCAAGTTGGTTGACTATGTTTTTCAGGTTCTTTCATATCCCTACTGATTTCTGTTTACTCGTTCTACCAATTACTGAGGATTGTTGGAATCTCTGACTATAATTATAGATTCATCTGTTTCTCCTTGCAATTCTGTCAATTTGCATTTCATGTATTTTTCAGCTCAGTTGTTTTGTGCCTAAACATTTAAGATTATTTTTTCCTCCTTTATCAGTATGAAATGGCCTTCTTTATCCTTGGTAATACTCTTTGCTCTAAAATCTACTTTGATATTGATATAGCCATTCCATCTTTCTTTTGACAAGCATAGCATATCTTTTTCCAGTATTTTACTTTTAACTCTCTGTGTTTTTATGTTTAAATTCTGTTTGTTATAAGCAACATGCAATTGTATCTTGTTTTTGTAATCTAACTTGAAAATCTCTGCCTTTGAGGGATGCCTGGGTGGCTCAGTGGTTGAACGTCTGCCTTCAGTTCAGGGCGTGATCCCAGGGTCCAGGATTGAGTCCCATATCGGGCTCCTTGCCAGGAACCTACTTCTCCCTCTTCCTGTGTCTCTGCCTCTCTCTGTGTGTCTCTCGTGAATAAATAAATAAAATCTTAAACAATAAAAAAAGAAAATCTCTGCCTTTGAATTAGAGTGTTTAGACTATTCACATTTAATATGATCATTTGAAATGATTTGGGTAGATGTATTATCTATTTGTTTTCTATTTGATTCATTTTTCTTTGTTCCTTTTCCCTCTTCTCTTCTTTCTCTTGAATTAACTGAGTATTTTTATGATTCCATTTTATACCCTTTGTTGACTTATTACCTGTAACTCCTGTATTATTTAAGTAACTGTTTTAGAGTTTATTGAATACATCTTTAACTTATCACAATCTACCTTCAAGTGATATTATATCCCCGAATGTATAGTATTACAATATTTTACTCCTATTTCTCCCCTCTCAAATTTTGTGCTGTTGTTGTCATACACTTTGGTTTTATATATGCTATACTCTCTATAGTATATTGTTCCCATTTTTGTGCAGCCAAGGATTTTAAAAATATATTTAAATAGGAAGACAACATTAGATATTTACTCATATAATAAACCATATCTGATGTTCATCATTCTGTTATGTAGATCCAAATTTCTACTGGGCATCACTTTAGTTTTTTTCTTAATCTTAAAAAAAATTTTATTATGAAAAATTTCAGAATGTAAAAAAGTAGAGAGAACAGTATAATGAATCCCAATGTATCCACTACACAGCTTCAGCAATTACTAACATTTTGATACCATTTATGTTTTCTAGTATGTATATGTTACACATTTAAAAAGGTAAACAAAATTATGAAAATAAGATACACATGATTAAGCCATACTACAGAACTATAGAGACAAAATTTTTGGGTTGGGGCCCAGGAATCTGATTTTAACAAGCTACTTGCCTAGCTGGTATCATTCATTGCCTGAATCCAGGGTCTTGAAGCTTTTCTTGATCTAGTTTTTTGTTTTGTTTTGTTTTGTTTTTGTTTTTTTTGTTTTTTTTTGGGAGGTGGAGGGGTTGTTTCAGGCAGGAATATAAATCAAGTACCTCTTACTCCATTTTGGCCAGAAACAGAAATCTAGAACTTTCTCTTTAATTTCTATATTTCTTTCTAAATCTAGTAAATGAAACTATATTAGATCTATATTTCTTTTTTTTTTTTTAAAGATTTATTTATTTATTTATGATAGACATAGAGAGAGAGAGGCGCAGAGACACAGGAGGAAGGAGAAGCAGGCTCCATGCCAGAAGCCTGATGTGGGACTCGATCCCGAGACTCCAGGATCGGGCCCTAGGCCAAAGGCAGGCGCTAAATCGCTGAGCCACCCAGGGATCCCTAGATCTACATTTCAATAAGAAAATAAGAAATAGTGAGATTCTTTTATGTGTAAGTAGGAAAAGCACCTGGTCCCACACATTATTTAAAGACATTAAAAATAAAGTGCAAATAGCTGCCCCAGATAATTTCTAACTTCTTCCAATAGGTTGGACTCATAGAAAGATATGTACAGTGAAAGGAAGAAAACGGATATAGTGATTAGCTTGAACAGTCAAGAAGAACATGCATAACTGACCCAAATTTCCTTTTTACTTGTGGTGTTCTCTCTCTCTTCTCTTTCTGCCCCCCTCCCATCTTTCCATCCCCATCACCCTGTCTCCCTCCCTCTAAAATTGCAATATCTGGAACTGGCTTTATAGCAAAAAGGGGAAATAGTTAAAGTGTTTGTTAATAGCTGAAAATTTGGTTTTACATAAAGAGTACCTCTTTAAGTAAAGCAATAATATGAAAGAATAACATATTCAGTATTTCAAAATGTTCCTGTTTCAAAACCCAAACAAAAGTCTCTGAACATTCAACTTTCATAGTTCTGTTTTCACCAGACACTGGAAAACATTGAAACCACACCAATCCCTCAGAAATGTGCTCCTAACCACAACTCCATGTAGGCAGACAAACAGAATTTAGGTCAGTTCCTGGAAAAGAAAGGCTTGGGTGTCACATTTAACTATTTCATGTCTTTGTTCATTTGTTCTCAGTCTCTCTTCTTCTGAGTGAAGAAGGCCACATGTCACAATGTCAGTTCTCTTCCCATCTCTGCTCTGATTGTATGTTTGGTTTTCAGTGATCTGCCTGATTTCCTGTAGGCTTTCCTCTGGCTCCTTATCCCTTCCCAATTATGTCCAGAAAAATTTGGTGTCTCTAGGTTCTTTCCATAATGACCCAATTCAAGCTGAGACAGAAGCTGTTAAGTAGAGAAACTCTTCCCTTTGTGTTATATTTTGGGATTCGTCTCCCATTGCTCCTGATTCTTGGTGCTCTCTGCTGTCAGTGCCTCATTCTAGAGGCCGATGCCTTATTCCAGCACAGCCAGCCTGCAGTGCAGGGGAAGTTGAAGTCTAGCCTCTCAGTTTCTGTGTGGATATGACTTTAGTAGGTGGAGTTTTGGTATGTTGGTCAGGACCTGCCACGTGGATGGGACTGGCAGAGACATCCAGCAGCCTGAAGACTAAAAGAAGAAGACATCAGATGTGCCGACAGAAGCAAAAAGGAAGGGATGACTTGGCTCTTACAACTTCAGTCCCTTCCTGTGTTTCACATGTGTTTTCCATAGGCTATCCTTGAAGCTGTTCAATCAATATTTCCTTCTAATTACCAGTGTTTTCAGGCTTAAGTGAGTTCCAAAGCTGGTTCCTATTACATGACACAAAACTCCTCCTAGATCTGTTTCACTTCAGTGGGGTATTAAAAAAATTATGGTAATTCCTCAGGGATGTGAATGATGTAGTAATTTTTATATATTGAAAATTAGATGATAGAGAAGTGTTGTCCCATAGGTATATAATGTGAACCACATATGTAATTTTGAATTTTCTAGTATCTACATTTGAAAAAGTAAAAAGAAAAAAGTTAAATTAATTTTAATAATATATTTTATTTAATCTACTATATCCTAGATATTACCATTTAATATGCAATCAATAAAAAATTAATGAGATATTTTGAATTCCTTTTTCATACAAAGTCCTTGAAATTTTGTGAATTCATGCTTACAGCACACCTCATTTGAATCAGCCATATTTTACATGTTCAACAGCCGCACGTGGTTAGTGGCTATTGGACAGTTCTGTTTGTTAGCTTTACCTGATGGGAATGACTCTATGGGTGCTCAATTGGTTAAGTGTGTCACTCTTGATTTCAGCTCAGGTCATGATCTCAGGGTCATGAGATGGAACTCCACACTGGGCTCGGTGCTTAGTGTGGATTCTGCTTGTCCCTCTCCCTCTGCTCCTCCCCTAGCTTGTACTCAAATAAATAAATACATAAAGAAATACAATATTTTTAAAATGCCATAGTGAACTGATAGACATTATTTCAGGGGAAGTAGGGCCCTAGGGTAACCTTCCTATAATACCATAGTACAAAGGAAAGCAACTATACTCCTTCATAAGGTAGGCTCTCCAATCAGAGGGTACTCCCAAAGCTAAGAAGATAACTGAGGATAGCAAGGGAGGTATTCACTATTGGCTCAAGAATTATCAATTGCGTTTCTATTATTTAGAACTATGCTAAGACCTGAAGTTATAAAAACAGAAACTTTTCCAGGTTCTTGGACATTATTGTCTCTTTGAGGGAAAGAAACACTTGTCAAAATCATGCAGATATATGTGTTATGGAGGAAAGGAAGTCAGTGATGAGAGCAGATCCTGGTACTTGATCTAGGGTGGAGTTGTGAAAAGATTCTTTGGGACAAAAATGTTTGAGCTGAGATCTGAAAGGTGTATAGGTGTTTACAGAGGGAACCATCCCAGGAAAAGAGAGCATGTGCAAAGGCAAAAGGAGCATGATACACTCTGTGGGGTGGAAGAGGACTTCTGGGACTGAAGTGTGGGATGAATGAGGGTGGTGCAGTATGAGACAGAGATGTGAGCAAGGGCTGGATCATAGATGTTGTGTTAGACCAGGTTACAAATGTTGGTCTTTATCACAAGAACAATGGAAAATCATTCCTGGGTTTTATGCAAGGGATATGATATAATCAGGTTCCAGTTTTGAAAAGTCATTCTAATCACAGTGTGGTAAGTGTCCTGAAGGAGGGCAAGAGGTGTCTGTGAGGAGACCACTTAGGATGTTAGTGCAAGAATCCTAACAGGAGACCATGGTGGACCACATCCCAGGGGTGGCAATAGAGGTGCAGAGAAGAGGATGACTTTGAAATACATCAGGAAGGTAAGAGAGACAGATCTTTGTACAGGGGATTAGGTGAAGCTTCCATACATTGGATTAGGACAAGTATAAAGGAGACCAGACTTGGAGAGAGGATCATGTAGAGTTTAAGTCTCCAAGAGACATGCAAAGTGAAAACGTCAGGGTGCTGGTTAGACATCAGAGTCTGGAGCTCAGAGAAAAGGCCAACACTGGAGATGATTTTTTTCTTTTTTTAATTTAAATTTTGGTTAACATACAATGCAATACAATATTGGTTTCTGGAGTGGAAACCAGTTACTCATTACATATAATATCCAGTACTCATCATAACCTTAATACCCATCACCCATCCAGCCCATTCCCCACCCACCTCCTTCCATCAACCCTCAGTTTGCTTTCTATCAGTAAGAGTCTCTTATGGTTTGTTTCTCTCTCCTGTTTTTCTTTCCCCCCTTCCCGTATGTTCATTTGTTTTCTTTCCTAAATTCCACATATGAGTGAGATCGTATGGTATTTGCCTTTGAGTGACTTATTTCACTTAGGATAATATACTCTAGCTCCATCTGCTTCATTGCAAATGGCAAGATTTTATTTTTTTGATGGCTGAATAGCAATCTACACATTTAATGCAATCCCCATCAAAATATCACCAGCATTTTTCACAGAGCTGGACAAACAATCCTAAAATTTGTATGGAACCACAAAAGACCCCAAATAGCCAAAGCAATCCTGCAGAAGGAAAGCAAAATGGGAGGTATCATGATTCTGGATATTACAAAGCTGTCATCCTCAAGACAAAATGGTACTGGCACAAAAACAGACACATAAATCAATAGAACAGAAGAGACAACCCAGAAATGGACCCACAACTATATGGTCAATTAGTCCTCGACAAATCAGGAAAGAATATCCATGGGAAAAAACCCAGTCTTTTAAAAAAATAGTGTTGGGAAAATGGGACAACTACACGCAGAAGAATGAAACTGGACCAGTTTCTTACACCATATACAAAAATAAATTCAAAATGGATAAAAGACCTAAATGTGAGATGGGAAACCATCAAAATCCTACAGGAGAACACAGGCAGAAACCTCTTTGACTTCAGCTATAGCATTTTCTTACTTGACACATCTATGAAGGCAAGGGAAGCAAAAGCAAAAGCAAAAATGAACTATTGGGACTTCATTGAGATAAAAAGAGAAGGAAACAGCAAAACTTAAAGGTAGCCTATGGAATAGAAGATATTTGCAAATGACATATCTGATAAAGGGTTAGTATCCAAAATGTATAAAGAACTTATCAAATTTAATACCCCAAAAACAAATAACCCAGTTAAAAACTGAGTAGAAGACATGAGTAGACACCTATCCAAAGAAGATATCCAGATGGCTAACGGACACATGAAAAGATGCTCAATATCACTCATCATCAGGGTAATACAAACCAAAACCATGTTGAAACCACCTCATACCTGTCAGAATGGCTAAACTTGACAACACAAGAAACAACAGGTGTTGGCAAAGACGAAGAGAAAGAGGAACCCTCTTGCCTTGTTGCTGGGAATACAAACTGCTGCAGCCACTCTGGAGAACAGTATGGAAGTTCCTTAAAAAGTTAAAAATAGAACTACCCTAAGACCCAGCAATTGCACTACTAGATATTTACTAAAAGGATACAAAAATACAGATTTAAAAGGGTACATGCACCCCGATGTTTATAGCAACATTATTAGTAATAGCTAAACTATAGAGAGAGCCCAGATGTCCATTGGCTGATGAATGGGTAAAGAAGATGTGGTATAAATATAAAATGGAATATTACTCAGCCATGAAGATGATTCTGAAATTATCTGTGCACATTCCATTTTCCGGCCTCCCTGGCTCTCACTTCCTCAGAGATGTCATGCTTAATGTGACATGCCTTTGCATATGTTATTCAATCTGCCCCAAATCCTTTTCCCCTTCCCCTTTGCATAACGACTCCCTGCTTTTCCTTTGGATTTCAGATCAACTGTCACTTCCTCACAGTTACTTTTCCTGAATCCCATGCCTATAATAAATTCCCACAGCACCATATAACTGTTTTACCTCTGTGGCACTTAGAGCAATTACCCATTGGGGTCTTACATTTATTTACATTTTTATTTGATTAACAACTGTTTCTGTCACTAGAATGTAAGAAAAGGACCAAGGCTTGTCTTGTCTTTTCTTCTTTCCTTTGCCTTTCTCTTCATTTCTTTTAGGTAGATTTTATTTCATAGAGCAGTTTTAGGTTCACAGAAAAATTGAGCAGAAAGTGCCGAGAGTTCCCATACATACCCTGCCCCCTCACCACACACAGCCTTCACACTGCCACCATCCTGCACCTGAACAGTATCTTTGTTATAATCACTGAATCAACAGACACATTATCATCCAAAGTGCATACTTTGTATTAGGATTCACTCTTGGCATGGTACATCTTTTGGGCTTTGACAAATGTATAATGACCTATATCCACCATTACAGTATCATACAGAATTGTTTCGCTGCCCTACAAATCCTGTGTGCTCCACCTCACCAATTCATCTTCCTTCTCCCCAACCCCTGGCCATTACTGATATTTTTCACGTCTTCATAATTTTGTCTTTAGCAGAATGTTAAACAGTTGGAATCCTACAGTGTGGAGCCTTTTCAGTTGGCTTCCTTCACTTAGCAACATGCATTTAAGATTCCTCTATGTCTTTTTATGGCTTGAGAGATCACTTCTTCTTAGTTCTGAGTAATATTCCCTTGTCTGGATGAACAATGGAGATGTTCAAAGGAGAGGTCATTCACCTATTCACCTCCATCTTGGTTGCTTCCAAATTTTGGCAATTATGAATAAAGCTGCTATAAATGCCTAGATTTTGTGTGGGTGTGTTTTCAAGTCCTTTGGGTAAATATTAAGGAGCACAACTTCTGGATCATATGGTAAGAGTATGCTTAGTTATTAAGGAACCAAACTGTTTTCAAAAGTGGCTGTCCCATTTTGAATTTTCGCCAGTAATAAATGAGACTTCCTCTTGCTCCACATCCTTGCCAGCATTTGGTATTCACAGTGTTTTGAATGTTGGCTGGTATTTTTAGTGGTATTTGATTTTTTAAAATTTACAATTCCCTGGTAATATATGATGTTGAAAATCTTTTCATCTGCTTATTTTCCATCTTCCTTGGTGAAGGTGTCTTTCAGATCTTTTACCCATTTATAAAAAAGATGGTCCATTTTCTTACTGTTGAATGTTAAAGGTTCTTTTTAGTTCTGTTTTATTCACCATTGTATAACCAGTGCCAAGGATTATATTTAGTAGGAGTTGAGTAAATGTACATTAAATGAATGAAGAAATGAAAGCAAAATGGCAAGTAATTCAAACTGTCAATAAAGATTAGTTATTGAAATAGACAGTATAAGAATGAAATGAGAAAAGGATATTTAGGACCAAGATTTTGAGGATTTCCCTCATTTAATGTTTGGCTAGAACAGACTAATCAAATGGCCATAGAACATAAGGAGAGAGGCTCAACCTCATTAGTCATTGGAGAAATGCAGATTAAAACCACTACAGGGGACCTAGATAGCTCAGTGGTTGAGCACCTGCCTTTGGCTCAGGTCCTGATCCTGGGGTCCTGGGATTGAGTCCTACATCAGGCCACGGGAGCCTGCTTCTCTCTCTGCCTATGTCTCTGCCTCTCTCTTATGAATAAATAAACAAATTATTAAAAAAATGAAACCACTATGAAATACTACTATATACCCACCAGAATGGTAAAAATTTTTTAAAAGGATAGAAATATCAAGTATTGGTAAGGGTCTGGAGCAACTGGAATGCTAATACTCTGTTAGGGCAACTGTAAATTCAAACAACCAATTTGGACAACTGTAGCAATCAGAATGCTCATACTCTGCAGGGAAACATGTAAATTCATGCAACCAACTTGGGAAACTGGTGACATCAACCAAAATGGAATGTATTTATATTTAATGATCTAGCAGTTCCACTATTTGGTATATATCCAACAGGCTGATACATAGGACTTTATGATTCTATTTACACAAAATTCAAAACGAAGCAAAAACAAAATCTATTGCATTAAAAGGCAGTATAGTTATTACCTTTGGAGAGAGGTAGTTACTTGGAGGAAGACCAACATGAGGATGATTCTAGGTTCTGGTATTTCCTGATCTGGGTGTTGGTTATATGAGTGTGTTCAAAGTGTGGTGATTCATCAAAGTGTTCACTTTATGGATTCTGAACTTTTCTGTATGCATGCTTATACCCCAATAAGTTAAAAATGTATTTGAAAAGAAAAAGATAAATATGTTTTGAGTCTTCCTAAAGGAAGTAGTAAAGCTCTTTTACCACCTCTTCCGTGCCCCAAGGAGTGTGAGTCTCTGGGCCATCATAAGAGCAAAGGAAACTGTTAATAAAAAATTGTCAATCATTTAAAATGATGTTTTAACTTGGAGCCTAATACTGTTGTGAAGAAAAAAACTTAATTGATAGTAATAGAATGATAAAAATATTTTTTAAATGATCTAGGATTTTAATGGTCATGAGCAAAAACACTTGGTCTTCCAAGCTTGGTTCTGCTGTTGGTTCTTATCAATGTAAACATTACTAGCCAAGGCAATAACATATAAATGAAGTAATTTATTTGCCTGGACACTCACTCTGGTTTTTGAAAATTCATTGTTATTGATTGATGTTTAAGTCAGCTCTCAGCTGAGCTTGAGGTAATTGCTCAGAAATGCTATGATGGTTTCTACCATTGAAATGGGGTTGATCATGAAAAGTTGTCCATAGAGCTGGTTAGTTTCTCATAAGCCCTAACTTACTCCCTGGATAAAGACCACTCAGTGATTGTTAACACCTTGAATTGTGGACTTGTAGAAATACAATCAAATCCTACACCAGGAAGAAGGAATTTGGTAGCATTAAGAGAACACCAGGATTCTGTTCAGAAGACATTGTACCTTACTCCTGTTACTTACTGAGTGACTATGGATAATTACTAATTACACTTTCTGAAGCTGCATGTCTTCATCTATCAGAGGGATAATGACTTCACATATTTGAAAGCATTCAGCATGTGATGGGTGCTCAACAACATTCTCCTTGTTTCTTTCATGATAACTGAGAAGTGAGAAAAAAAACATGTTATAATCTGTATTTTTTCAGTAAATAGAGTTGCGTTAATAGAGTTGTTGAATATACAATGTATTCTGTGATATAATCTAGGGCAAAGTGTTTCAGCTTCAGAGGACCTTGGTTCAAATCCGACCTGCCATTTGCTATCATCTTAAATAAATTAGTTACCGTATCTGAAATTCAGTTTTCTCATCACAAAACAGCAAATTATTACTAGTTTCCACACGGGCTATTGTGAGTGTTAATGGTAATGTATGTACTAGTCAGGGGTCTTGGTTTGTAAGTGAAACTCAACTGCATCTTGTCTAAACCACAAGAGAGGATTTATTGGCTCTTGTTACCAAGTTCAGGCAGAGCAGAGGTGATCTGGTCTAGGGGATAACTGCAACCTTGAACTTAGACACCTTAAGTCTCTTTGTCTCTTGGATCAATGTTGACGTTTCTAATTCTACTAAAACAGACACCAAGAAAGGGACCCAAACTAGGCTCTCCAGGCTTAAAATCTTAATTATAAATGCTGTCTCCTTTGAGAGTTTTCATGGCCACCTGACCACGTTTCCAAAAGGTAAAGTTTGTAATCTTATACAATCTCTCTTTTTTTCTACTGTGGGTGTTGGCATGGTCATCACAGCTATTTCCCACCTCTCTGAAATGGGAGAAATTGAAGCAACCTTGAACTTTCTTGGACTGACTTGGATGCAGCAATTCTTTGTTATCTAAGGATGAGTTCTTTCTCAAAAGATGCATTGCTGAGAGGCTAAGATAGGGGTACATTTGAGGGGTCTTGGTATTGGAGATTGGCCATCAATCCCAAAACATTCAGTCATGCTGTCGCCCTTATGCAGATAAATCCAAGTCAATCTGTTCATTTTTCTTTATACATATGAGTAAAATATTTACATGTGCATATATTTATCTATTATTTATGAATGGATAGTGAATAGTTTTTCATTAAGCATCCCTGAAACTCTCATTAACCTTTATTAACTCTTATTATTCCTTCCTTATAGCATATCATGATATTTAAAACACAAGCTTTGGGTCTAGGGAAATGTGACTTTCAATCCTGTTTTTATCACTGATGAGCTAATATTTCAGGCTAACCTCTCATTTAGGCTTGGTTTCCCTAGAAAATTATTTCATATACTGTCTGATTTGTTCTAACAGTCCTATGAGGTATTAATAACCATAATCTACGTAGAAACATCTAATACACATATATGCTTGCCAATCATTTTTGTTTTTTATCTGTATGTTCATTCTGGCCATGATCCTACTCTTTCAGAGAATCAGATGTACTAGACTCCCATAAAAAATCAACAATATGTAAAAGAACAAAGCAGAGGCTGCCATCACAAAATATCATACATTAGGTGACTTAAACAACAGAAATTAATTTTCTTACAGTTCTGGAAACTAGAAATGATACTAGGGTTTGGCCAATTCAGTTTCTGGTAAGGGCTCTCTTTCTGGTTTGCAGATGACTCCCTGCTTACTGCATCCTCCTGTATCCTTCTTTCATTTGGTACACGCCCACAGAGAGACAGAGTGAGTGAGTAAGCCCTCTGGTGTCTCTTCTTATAAGGACAATAGTCCTATCAGATCAGGGCCTTATCCTTATGACTTTAACTATAATTACCCTTTCTATGGACCGTATGTCTAAATTCAGTCTCAGTGGGATTAAGGCTTCAACATATGGATTTGGGGCGGGGGCACAATTCGTCCATAACACAAAACAAAATTAACCTAAAATTGAACACAAATAGAAACAAACAAACCTAACTGTACATCAAATTACATAGCCACCCAGAAAAAACAACTAATGCAATTAACTTTTGAACTATGTGCTCTGATTGTATGATTTTAGTGGATTTGAGAGCAATAAAGAACTACAGAGAAAACTTGAATTTGCTTAGCAGTTTTGTTGTAGGAAGTGGTATTGGTTTTAGAGATATTGGAACTATTTTCTCCACATTGTAGGTTACATATGTTTTGTGTTCTTGGGAAACAGGGAAAGGAAGGGGAATTACAAATAAGTCATGGTGAGGGGGTGAGAAAGAAGACCTGTAGTTGTATTAGTATGAACCCATATTTATTTGTTTGTTCATTTAATCTAATCCATTGGAAGGGATTATACGCCTTTTTCAATATCACTTAAACACTTGGCACCAAAATCTTGGCGTTTAAAAAAAAATCAGAGATTTTTTTCCTTAGAGAAATATCTGACTGCAGGTGTGGGGCAGGAAAAGTGAAAGGTGAGTATCGAAACTCTTACTATGTCAGGTTACTTAACTAAATACAGAGGGAAAAGTTACCTTTACAATGGAGAAATGCTGTGGACATTATCATAACTAAGATCACCAGTAATAGAATACATTTGCAAATGAGCCCCCTGCTCTGATGTAATGGGAAGAATGCAACATCACCTTTGCGGTATAGTTGTCAAAATGCTTAACCTGCATCTAGTTAAGGGAAAACAATTCACACAAGTCCAGAATGTAGAAGACATTCTACAAGACAACTAGATTTTCAAAAATGTCAAAAATCATGAAAGGTAGAACAAGGCAAGGAACTGTGGGTTGTCTATTTTATATTAATTAATGTGATGACAAGTTATTATAAAAATTATTAATATAATATTATTAATTAATTGCTTATCAAAGTTAAGTATCTTGAGAATGAGAAGTTTTATATGAGAATGTTTTTATTTTGGGGAGATACATGCTGAAGTACTTAAGCATGAAATGTGATGATTACTCTAACTTTCAAATAGTTCAGCTAAAAAAAAGTGTGTATATATAGTATATATATATACACAAAACGACTATACTATACTATATATATATGTTATATATATAGTAAAAGAGAGAGCAAATAAATGTGGCAAATGTTATCAGTTGGTGAATCTAGGTTAAGGGTATCTGAATGATTTGTTCAATTCTTTTTTTTTTTAAAGATTTTATTTATTTATTCATGAGAGACACAGAGAGAGAGGGTCAGAGACACAGGCAGAGGGAGAAGCAGGCTCCATGCAGGGAGCTCAACGTGGGACTTGATCCCAGGTCTCCAGGATCACAACCTGGGCTGAAGGCGGCGCTAAACTGCTGAGCTACCCAGGCTGCCCTGATTTGTTCAATTCTTTTAACATTTTGGTAAGTTTGAAAATTTTCAAAATAGAAACTTTGAGGCAAAACTTCAATGTCTCTTTCAGTGTAACACTGTAAATTTCCCCATTTGACAGCAGCTGCTTGGCTAGAAAATTCAGGCAAATCAAGAGTGGTTCTAGAGGGAGACATGTTGTTTTCCTTTGTCCACATTAGGTGTTAAGACAGATTGTAAAGTTTGTTGGAATTAAAGTTCAATCCTAGAGTCTAGAATCCATAGTTGGAAGGGGGATTAAGGTTATACAGTTCATATACAAATAAGTCATGGCAGAAGGTGAGAAAGGAGAGTAGTTCCAGGCTCTTGGATTTCATGGAGCAATATAAACAAACACAGAAACAAATAAATTAACACACACACACACATAGAAGAACACAAAAAATGGGGGAACTGATGTAAAGTTGCTACCTCCATATTTTGTCTAGTGAAGACTGATAAAAAATTAAAAATTCATCCATTATTCCATCTGTTATCATACTTGGGTCACTAAAAAGATCATTTTAATGAAATAACCTCAAAGAAAAAAGGCAGTCAGGGTGAAATTTTTTTTTTAATTTATTTATGATAGTCACACACACAGAGAGAGAAAGAGAGAGAGAGAGAGGCAGAGACATAGGCAGAGGGAGAAGCAGGCTCCATGCACCGGGAGCCCGACGTGGGATTTGATCCCGGGTCTCCAGGATCGCACCCTGAGCCAAAGGCAGGCGCCAAACCGCTGCGCCACCCAGGGATCCCCTGAAAAATTTTTTTAAAAAAACCAGCTGCATTGTGGTCATATGAACACACACACTGTTCTTGTTCACAGTGGACAAGTGAAGATGCAGCGGGCTGGTGTGAGTCACTGGATAGGCACCGGGGACCATCATGGAGCCCTACCACCTCCCCGGTGGGGAGTCACATCTTGGCTCTGCTTTGAGCCTCCAGCAGAGTCAGGAGGATTTTTAAATCCTTGCTCCGGAATGCATTCCACCTTGGACAACTCTTCAAAGAGTAAGTTTCTCCTGTAGATGAGCTGAAATGGGTCGCTCTGGGACTTCTACTCTTTGATTGCTACTTTGCCATCTGTAGGACGTCAGAATTTAGCCAGCTCAATTTTCCCCCTCAGATGAGGTAAGGTTTGAATCCAAGAAGAAATAACTGAGTACCAATCTTCCCTCCTCCTTTTGAATATGCTTGTGATATTTGAAGGTGGTTGTCTTGTCTTAAATCATCTCTAGCTGTAATACACCATTCTTTTGAATATTCTTCTTAAGCTATTGCCTGGTTACTTGATTTGTTTGCTTTTCTTGAGCTTCCACTGGTTGCTAGGTTTGATGCCTGTGGTCCTGCGAGCCTCCCTTCTAGTAATGGGTGCCTGGTTTGCCCTCCCAGGACACCAGAATCTTTATTGGGATTGTCATTTGGGGTTGGGTTTGTCTGGAAGGATCTGTCTTAACTGAATTCTTTGGGTTATAAGAAATGGAACCTCATTTCCTGCTCACTTGAGTAAAGAAGGGGGCCGGGTATATTAGGTTTCATGGATAGTTCAGAGATCCAAGTCAGGAACATGGATTACTCATGAGAAGCTTGCCCCAGGAACTGGAGGGCTGACTGGAACATTGTCAGTCATTTCCTAGACTCTTTTCCTCTTGAAACATGGTCAGAACCCATTTGTCTCTCCTCACATTGGCTCCATGCCTCCTTCTACCTCATGTGTGTCATTCACATTATAGCACCTGAGATAATATCACCTTTGTTCCAGTTGCATGTAGAGACTGAAGAGAATCTTAGGGCCTCAATTCCAAATTCCTGTGAGAGAACTGCATTAGTCTGTTTTCAATCAAGTATCCACCTGTGCCCACTTGCGGTCAAATCAGTGGCCAAGGAGTCAGGTGGGTAGTAAAACAACAGTGGCCTGCCCTCCCACCCCCCAACACCCCACTTTTTTTTTCTTTGTAGAAGGAGCATTTCTCAGAGGAAAGTGTCTTTCTAAATCGGATAGAATTTCTAAAAAAAAAAAATCTAGTATAGGATCCTTTAATTTATTGGACTTTGGAAATAAGGCAATAGGAATAAATGAGAAAAACCGAGCCTGTTTCTGAACAAGCTGTGTGGAGTTTATCACCACTTAACTCAAACATAAATACTGTCAGTAATCTATCCTCTCTTGCCAATTATGGCTGGGAGAATGATGTCTGTCCTGTCTCATCCTGCTCATCCTGAACTTTTCTCCTCTTGCTTAATATCTGCTGGGGCTTAATATGCTGATGTCTGCTGATAGGACCACAGAGTAGGACTTTTTAAAAAATAAATCTCATGGCTTTCAAAGACACTCCAACTGGAATTTCTCAAAGTTCAGATTCTGAGTACTCATCAGCTGGTTTTATAGCTTTAATTAGTGTACATGCATGCATATATGTGTGTGTGCGCACGCGTGCATGTGAATAAACCTACAAAGCTGGAATGTAGGAGGTTTGCTATCCTTTAAAATGCCTTCCATCATGCATGTTGAAGACCCTTATCACCCAAGCAGTGGGTTTCCTATCTGTGTTTCTCCTATCTCTTTCATAGTTGAGCTCTGTGATCTCTGAGCTCTGGCTCTGGTATTTGGGAAGGGAGAGCAGCTTTGAAGCTGAATAAAGCCCAACTATGGCTCTTGAATTATGTAGAAGCCAGGTACTCCCAGGCGGTTCCAGAATGGTGCTCCCAAATACCTCCCTGGCTGAGCTTCTCCCATGCCACTATCTTTATAGAGCCACAGGTTCCCAGACAGAGCAGTAAAATGAGAATACCTGATATCTGATAATAGACTTGTAAGCATAAACAACGCAAACGCAGATAAGACCCCTGAACTCCCAACATCCCCTCTACTCCCACTATCATTCCTAAAAGAGAGGACATTTTGGAGTGCCTGGGTGGCTCAGTTGGGTAACCATCCGACTTTTTATCTCTCGCCTTGGGTCTTGATCTTGGAGTTGTGAATTCAAACCCTGCCTTGGGTGCCATGCTGAGCATGGAGCCTACTTAAAAAAGAAAGAAAGTACGCTTTAATAACCAAAAAAATAGGAAAGTCATAACCTCAGGATAACACATTTAAATACATTTAGTGTAAAAGAAACCTTATTACTTTATCTTTTTTTCCTCTTCTCATTTTGCTGCAGATTGATGGCAGTCTCCACTTGGGAGCCACACTTCCAGCTCTAGTGTGTAACAGAAGATACAAGCAATAGCTGACCCATCCCTGGGAGTTTATGCCTGGAATCTCAGCCGGAGACAACCTGTAAAATCATCTTCTCCAACCTCCTTCTCAGTGTTTAGGTAAACTAGATGACACAGCGAGGTCTGGTAATGGAGATATGACTATGACCTAGTGTGAAAAGTGAGAAATCCCCTCAAGGAGGTAGGAGAATATCCAATGGCATGTAAGAGAAGAGAGAAAGCTGAGGTTTCAGGGACACAGCATATGAACCAGACTTTGAGGTGGTGTGACTTAGACCAATGGCTCTCAAATTTCATATACATCAGAAATAACCCATAGAACTAGGTATCTTAGTATGACAGTTTCCCAGGTGGTGATGCTGCTGCCATTGCTCCGGGGACCATGCTTAGAGAATCATGGATTTAGAGCTGCAGGGACTGGGGCTTAGGAGAGGTCAGAGGCCAGCAAGTAGTGTAAGCTGGTACAGGTAAAATGGGCAGACAGGATTTTACAGAATAGTGAATGCCACATGAGGGAGCTCAGACTTTATTTGGATAGGCAAGCAGGGAACCATATGAGTTTTGAGCCGAAGAGTAGGATTTAAAACAGTATCACAGAAAAAGGAATAAAGTACTGACACAGGCTACCGTAAGGATGAACTTTGAAGACTTTGCTAAGTGAAGGAAGCCAGTCATGAAGGATCATATATTGTATGATTTCATTTATTTGAAATATCCAGAGTTGGCAAATCCATAGAGATAGAAAGCAGATCAGTGGGTGCTAGGGGGCTGTGGACAGTGACTGCTTAATGGGCGGAAGGTTTCTTTTTGAGGAGATGAAAATGTTCTAGAACTGGATAGTGGTGATAGTTGCACAACCTTGTGAATGCACTAAATGTCACTAATGGAACTTTTATGTTCTGTGTATTTCACTATAATAAAAAAAAACCAGCATCATATTTCTTACAAAATTGTATTATGTCAAACGAAACTATTTTGGATATAATGTTAGTAAACAAAAAATACAAAATTATGGATATGGAATGGTTATAATAATTTCAGGATTTAACTTTACGCACAGAAAGAAGATCAGAAATAACTTACTATTAGTATGGGTTTATGTGTGCATTTGGGTTGGTGAAAATAATGTGATTTCTCCCTTGTCATAGTGTTCCTTAATTTTCAATAAATAACCAGGTATTACTTTCATAATTACAAAACTATTTTAGAAGAGGAGGACAGGGAGAGTACTAGCTCTGGATAACTTCCCTAAGAATACCTGAGTGCTATGTGCAAAGGTGGGCTTGAGCCTGGCTTCGGGACAGATGTGTCTCCCAGATGCGGGGACTGAGGAATCAGACTGACATGAGCAACCTAGGAAGGCACCAGCATGAGGAAGTAAGCCATCCTCAGCAGAAGTGGTAACTTCCCACCACCCACCATCTAGAGGTCTCCTCCTTGACATCCAGCCTTTCCTTCAGCTTTCCTTTGGTTTTCTTCCTTCATTCAGCTGGCAGCATGTCTCAGGGATTTCATTTGTTCATCCATTCATTTTTCCCAACAAATATTTGGGAAATCTGCATCTGCTGGGCATCTGCTATGTGCCTCCAATATTTTATCCATGTATCTAAGTTGCAGTCTTGTTATTTTGGCTAGCTGAGTCTGGTTTAACACAGCAGAATTTTAAATCGCTTCTCTCTTTCATTTCCTAAAGAGAACTCTTTTCTATTCCTGGTCTAAGCTGCAGCCCTCTCTCTCAATTCCCCTGGATAGTGAGGAAGTAATAATGCCTTTTCTGTTTCACTTCTCTGGATCATGCCCTTGAGTTCAGGCTAGATAATTGCAGTCCAGATGAGATTCTGGACATCTGATGGCATGGTCAGTAACATCTTCCCCAAGTGGTGCCTTTTCCTCCTTGAGTCCAACACTCCCATGCAATAGCTCTGCTACTTGATTCTGAGCTAGCATCATTAGCTCTGACCCATCTCTGCTTCTCTACCAGCTTCTCTCTACCTTTGCCACTTCTTGGTCACTAGCTTAAACCTTACAGGCCATGCTTTTTCTACATTACACTCGGATCTGTTATCTCCACTTTTTATTTTTAAGTCATGAAACTCTGGCTACATAGTGGGTACTTGGTTAATATTTGGGGAAACGGGGTCAGGACCAGTATGTATGCATCGGGGTAGCAGATTCAGGACAAAGAAAGAATCAATTAAATATTAGGGTTCACTAAAGAAATGAAGTCGATAGGTTGTGAATACTGTGTGTGTATATAAAGAGATTTTAAGAGATTGATTCATGTGATTCTGGGGGCTGGTGAGTCCAAAATCTGTAGGGTAGGCCAGCTGGCTAGAGACTTAAGGTACAGTCACAATTCAAGTCTGAAGGCCATCTGTCAGCAGAATTCCCTTTTCCTCTGGGGATGTCAGTCTTTTTCTATAAAGGCCTTCAACTGATCGGATGAGTCCTATCCATTTTATAGAGGGTAATCTGCTTTATTCAAAGTCCATTAATTTAAATGTTAATTTCATCTAAAAATACCTTCACAGAAACTTCTAGAATAATGTTTGACCAAATATCTGGGTATTATGGGCTAGCCAAGTTAACACATAAGTTAATCATCACAAATATTATTGGGTTTATTGTTTTCTTTTTAGGTAAGAACTCTAGGGCATCAAGAATAATACTGTGAGCGGAAACTTCTGTGCTTCATAGACATGATTTCATGTGTTCAACAAATATTATTTTTACACTCTGTGGAGATTCCTTGGCCCTGCAGAGATTTCCAAAATGTTCCAGATACTGTCCTGGACCCCTGGGAGCTTCCAGTTAACAGGGAGGAATGGGATCTGTACAAATAGCAGTGTGTGTGTGTGTGTGTGTGTGTGTGTGTGTGTGTGTGTGTGTGAGCCAGCAGCAATCTCTCATCTTTGCAGCAAACTCCTGATCCTCTATGTCTAGCTTGGATATTTTACTTTCTCCTCAGCTCATTATTTTTACCTGCATATCCTTGCCAACACCTCAAACTAGAAATCAAGTAAGGAGCTCACTGAATAGTAACAATGTCTGGGCTTGAATCCTGGCTGTGGCCCACAAAGGCAGACCCTTACAGAGACCTCTTTGCCTCAGTTTCAAGAACATTTGGACCTTCTTCTAGGCAGGAGGACATGACATAATTGATAAGATACTTGGCAGAGTGGTACCTGGTACCCAGCTAGCAATGAACACTCCATTAGTGTTCACTCTTGTTGTTAAGAGTCATCTTCTTGGGGCACCTGGGTGGCTCAGTTGTTTAAGCGTCTGTCTTTGGCTCAGGTCATCATCTCAAGTCCTGGGATTGAGCCCCACATTGGGCTGGCTTCCTGCTCAGTGAGGAGTCTGCTGCTCCCTCTCCCTCTGATCCTTCTCATTCTTGTTCTCTCTCTCTCTCTCTCCTCTCAAAAAATAATAATGAAATAGGACAATTGTAACAATATACTGTAATAAAATTGTGAATGTGGCGTCTCTCTTAAAGTCTTATTGTACTTCTCTTTCATGATGTAAGATGATAAAATGCCTACATGATGAGAGGCAGTGAGGTAAATGACCTAGGCATTGTGCCATAGCTTTAGGCTACTATTGACCCTCTGATATGTAGAAGGAGGATCATCTGGTTCTGGACCACAGTTGACCAGGGCAACTGGAACCTCAGCAAAACTATGGATAAGGGTGGAACTACTGTAGAGGGATTTCCCATATTACCTCCTGGCCCCACACATGCATAGCTTCCTCTATTATAAAAATCTCTCACCAGAGGGTATGATTTTTAAAATTGATAACCTATGTTGGGACATCATAATCACTCAGAAACCATAGTTTACGTTAGGGTTCACTCTTAGTGTTGTATATTCTATGAGTTTGGACAATTGTAGAGTGACATGTATCCCTCATTACAGGATCATACAAAGTATTTTTCCTGCCCTGAAAATCCCTGTGCTCTCTTCTTTCATCTCTTCCCTTGACCCTTAACCCCTAGCAATCACCCCTCCATAGTTTTGCCTTTTCCAGAATGTCGTATAGTTGGAATTATAGTGTAGCGTTTTCAGACTGGCTTCTTTTACCTAGTAATGTGCATATAATGTTCCTCCATGTCTTTTATGGCTTGATAGCTCATTTCTATTTAGGACTGAATTATATTCCATTGTCCTGATGTACCACAGTTTATCTATTCACATACTGAAGGACACCTTGGTTGCTTCCAACTTTTGGCAATTACAAATAAAGCTGCTATCTGTGTGCAGGGTTTTGTGTGGATATTAGGTTTTCGGCTCATTTGAGTAAATACTAAGGAGTATGATTTTGTACGGTGAGATTGTTTATTTTATAAGAAATTGCCAATCTGTCTTCCAAAGTTGTCATACCATTTTGAATTCCCACTAGCAATAAATGAGAGTTCTCCATATCTTCACCTGCATTTGATGTCGGTGTTCTGGATTTATGTAATTCTAATAGGTATAGTAGTACCATACAACCCAGTAATTTGTTGTTCTAGCACCATCTGTTGAAAAGACTCTGCTTCATTGCTGCCTGGGCTCCTTTATCAAAGATCAGTTGACTGTATTTATGGGGGTTTATTTCTGGGTTCTTTATTCTGTTCCACTGATCTATTTGTCTACTGTTTCATCAATACCATACTGTTTTGATTACTGTAGCTTTATAGTAAGCCTTAAAGTCAAGTAGTGTCAGTCCTCCAAATTTGTTCTTCATTAGCATCACGTTGGCTATTCTGGGTCTTTTGCCTCTCCATATACACTTTAGAGTATACACTTGTCAACATCCACAAATATCCATGGTGTTGAATCTATAGATCAATTTGGGAAGAACTGACAATATTGAGTGTTCCTATCTGTGAACATGGAATATCTCTCCATTTATTTAGTTCTTTGATTTCATTAACTAGAGTTTTATAGTTTTCTTCATGTAGATCTTATACTTATTTTGTTGATTTATATCTAAGTATTTCATTTTGGGGGTGATAATGTAAATGGTATTGTTTTTAATTTTAAATTCCACTTGTTCATTGCTAGCATATAAGAAAGCAATTGACTTTTGTATATCAAGCTTATATCCTGCAACTTTGGTATAATTGCTTATTAGTTTCAGGTTTGCTTTTTTAAAATCAATTTTTCCAGATTTTCTACTTAAATAATAATGTCATCTGACAACTAAGATGCAAAGATAGTTTTATGTCTTCCTTTCCAATCTGTGTAAATTTTAGTTTTCTTTTCTTGTTTTATTGCATTAGCAAGAACTTCTAGTTTGAAGTTGAAAAAGAGTGGTGAGAGGGAATATTTTTGCCTAATACCTAATCTTAGTGTCTGCTCATTTTTTTCTAATGGGATCTTAGTTTCTTTCTTTAACATATTAATGCTTTCCATGTTAAGATTATTAACTAAGTCATATTTATGCCAAATATTCTTTTAGATTGAAGTTTAAAAAACTATGTTTATAATATTTCCTGCATAAAAAGGAGTTAACTTTTATGTGTTCAAATCTATCAGTCTTTCTCCTTTTGATTTCTGAAAGTAAATCTTCATTTTCTTTTCTCCATTTAGGAAAACGGGAGCCAGAGCCCTCCCACCTTAGCATCTTCACAGCATACCACCAGGTGATTTTGGCACACTGCTTCTCAACAACTGCTGCTAGCAGAACTAAGAGAGGTGCCCTAGCCTGAAACTCAGGTGGCCGGATTTGGGCTAAGGGAATAATGTTTGGAGGAAAGTCAAATTCCCAGAATATTTACCCAAGAAAGGATTTTTTTGCCTTAAAAATCCCTTCCACCAGAGCTATGATGGGTTGATTCTCTCTCTCTCTCTTTTTTTTTTAAGATTTTATTTATTTATTCATGAGAGACACAGAGAGAGAGAGGCAGAGACATAGGCAGAGGGAGAAGCAGGCTCCTTGTGGGGAGCCTGATGTGGAACTCCATCCCAGGACCCCAGGATCATGCCCTGAGCCAAAGGCAGACTCTCTGAGCCACCCAGGCGTCCCTGATAGGTTGGTTCTGAAGGAAAGTTTTAGTTCGGTAGAAGAATACAACATTTGAGATGTATGTATGGGAAAGTATGGAGTGGACATCAAAAATGAGAGACAGAGTAAATTATAAACTACCAAAAGGGGGAAAGGGGCCTTGCCAGGGGGCTAGAAAACTTAGTAATCTTTCCCTAGTTCCTGTTTTTAAAAACCTAGTATTTCATTCAGTGAAACCGCTGTTATTTCGCTGAAGTTATAATTTGCATATTTAAGTCTTCCATATGAACCAAGTGTAAAATGGTGAAAGCTTATAGGTTATTAAGATGTTTATGGGTCAATGTAAAGTGTTGGTGTTGCTTTCTAATCTAGAGTCCTTTCTATATTCAGAGCTGAAAAACTGAGGAAGGAAGTGAGGCTGGTTGGAAGTTAACACTTCCTTTTTAAGGATCATAGCAACCCAGAAACAGTTTTATAGGCTTGGGGGAAGGGAATAGGGTGGACAACCAGCACAATTTGCCTGGGACTGAGGGTTTCCCAGGATGCAGGACTTTCACTATGAAAATTTGGAGAATCCCATGCAAACTGGGAGAGTTAGTCAGTCATCCAGGTTTGCTAGTCACACACACACACACACACACGCACACACACCTAATGTAATCCTCCCCCAAAATAATGCAACAACCTTTTTACAACCACCTTCAACAGAGTATGAAACTGAAGGTTTAAGAGATTCAGGAACTTCCCTAAATTCACACAAGCAGGGGATGAAGGAACCTCAGTTTAAACCTTGCTCTGCTGTCAGGTGCTCTTTCTATCCTACCACTTCTGAAATTGTATGTGGTGCTGACATACTCACTCTCTCATCGACTCACTTAAACACTGAGTGCCAAATATGTGCTGTGCTCAGGGGTGATTACAGGTGATTTATGACAAGCTCTGTCACACTGGCAAATCAAGCAAGTCAATGAATAACAATGAGAGTGGTAGTTCAACAACAATAACCACAATAATCAAAACACAATTTGCAAGAGTTCCAATGTAATTGAACCCGTAAGGCAGCAGTTAACTGTTGAACTGAGTACTAAGATCTTCTGAGAGACACTTGGAATTAGGGATTGTTAGCATTAGGCTCTTCCTAGTCTAGGGCAGTGTCAGGAATTCAGACAGAACAAAGATCTCTGTCTGTGTCTGTGTCTGTCATTCTGTCTCTCTCTCTCTCTCTCTCTCTCTCTCTCACACACACACACACACACACACACACACATGCACACACACACACCCTTCCTGATTGACTAGGTTCAGACTCTATCCATCTTGATCATCATCCCCCTTACATGGGGACTGGGTTTCATTGCATTCAAGGTCTGCTGACTCTGAAATTATACTTCTTTTCTTAATTAGAAGGGTCAGAAAAATAAGACGGAAGTACTAAACACCAGACATTTAACAGCATAAGATAGCTGCCCATTTATTTGTTTGCCTGTTTCCATTGTGGGCTCTATGCCAGTGGATGTTCTCTGTCTCACTTGGTCCCACACCCAATGGCTAGCACATAGTCAGCATCTACCATTTGCTGAATGGGTATGTCAACAATTAAAAATAGAAATTCCTGAAGACATGAGAACTGTTTCCAACATCTAGAATCAATTTTCTAGTTTGATAACAAATAATGTTCAACTACCAAAAAAAAAAAAAAGTCAAACATAAATCTCTTTTAAGACAAAAGTATATCCTAAACTCCATAGCATTGCTCTAAGCAATTCCAGGTAAACTCACATGAACAGCGGGAAAGGACAACCTACTCATTGCCTAAGAAAGGAAACTGGCCTGGGTTGACTTTGGGCCGCATCCTTGCAATTTCCTTTCTCAGTTTTACAAATAAGCAGCAAGAGAGAAGAGGACTGACTGTGTCACATACTGTTTATGGTTTTTGGGAGGTGGTCTCCCCGTTGAATCCACTCATTTATATTTTGTGGGAGGTGTTAATATATATCTTGTATTTTCTTTTAACTCAATCCTTTCAGCTTAACCAGGGAATGACTTTAGAGGCTGATGGGCAGGAGTGTCTGTGAAGAGGTCAGTTGGGTGAGGAGGGGCTCAGTGTGGAGACCCAGGGAGGTATGTCTGGAAAATCTAAAAATTACTGCTTAACACCAATCATCTGTGAGAGCCCAACAGAGGCCTCCCTGGCTTTAATTTAGGGTGATCGGCGGCTTGTTCTTGAACACTCTGGGCACTCCCATTCAGGTGGTAATGGAGAAAACCAAGAAAATGGGTCTCGACCCTCCTTGATCCATTTCTCTGAAGAGCTGACGGCTCACTAACTTCTGAACTTTTGAGCTTCTAAGAGATGCCACCATCCTTTCCATGTGAAGATGAAGACAACCAGAGTGGCTAAGGGGGACAGTCACTCACAGAGGAATGTGTATCCACTTGCCAGGTCCTTCACCATCCTGCCCCATTCCAGGGGCATGGGGACCATTCCTTCTCCTCCTCATGAATGAGGCTCCTTCTGTTCTCAGGTGTTCCCAGCAACTCAGCATCCCTTTCAGGCTACTTTCTCCTTGTCTGAGTCTGTGGGTGGATTGTGGGGTCCTTTCACTTCTGCTTTCCTAAAATTCCTCAGATCGCTGGCTTAACTGGTATGTCCAGGAGTTTAGCTTCTTGAAGTGTGTTTAAAAGGTCTGAATTACAAATAAGAGACGGCAGCACATGCTAGTTAGAACATACCCGAAACTTAAGGAAGAGAGAAGGAAGGAAGGTGGGAAGGAAGGAAGGAAGGAAGGGCTCAGAAAATGAGATATACGAAAAGGCTATTTAACTGATATTGCAGACCCTAAAGTTCCATAAAAGAGAGATACAACTATTAAAAACAAGGTTCGTAAACATTTTAATTTTTCCTTAACTGGCCCTTGACTCACTGCCAGATGACTCACTGCCAGCCCGCTGAGATCAGCCTGCAGTCTGGGGAGCTGTAATACATTTGTGTGCCTTATCCTATTTAACACGCAGACCCAATTTTGTGTCATGTTATTCTCACAGAAACTTATCTCCTACAAACTTCTCTGTAAGTCTACATAGTACCCACATTTCATTTACTACCTAGGCGACACACACCACTGTGTACATTAAATGTACCCTAGTGAAGCATTGTCATTTGCTTATTCGCTCCCCCGGTGTGAAGGGATGTCAGTGGTCTCATTCCTTCAAAGTTGCCCTGAATGTAGCTCTGTTCCCTTTTTCTCAGCAGAGATGATTTTTTTTGTCCCTCTCACGTATTTATTTGTTTCCTTGTGTGCATGTTTGTGCACAGAGAGGCAGGCTTTATATTGGTTCACAATTTGTGGTTATTTCTAGGTGATTGTCCAAAGACAGATTTGCTGGATCAAAAAACATGACCAATGTTGTGAATGTTATTGGCTTTTGCTAAATTTTTAAAGAAAGAATGGGATGATTTTCCTGGGCACTTTCTAGTCATTTGGTAGACTTAATGCTAAATACTCGTTGAAGAATTTCTCTTTTCTTTTGAAAAGCCATCATATGTGGAACCTTCTGAGATGCAGTCCAAGGACAAGTATCCAGGCTCAAGCATCCATTATGTGCATAGCCCGTGGATTCCAGGGCTGTATCACGCATGAACCAGAGACCCACAAAATAGCAGTCTTGTTTGAATAGCATAAGAGGCCAAAGATCCTGCTGAAGAAAGTAGCTGAAGTAAAAAAAAACAAAAATCATTCCTAGTCAGTTTTCTTTTTAAAACATTATTTGTTATTTTTAAACCCTAGTAAAACAGAAATGATTCTTGATATAATCTATGGTTACCTTTCATAAAGATGGGTGGGTGATTCCTTCTGTGGATTTGTTTAGACTCTGACTTGTTGTAAAAAGTATTTAATTGTTAATTCCTTTATTTATGTTGAGTAAATGCTAAGAGAAGCATGAGCAAGTACGTAGAAGCTCCAGGGAGACTTTGCTTAGCGGTGAAATTTAAGCAGGTCTCTGAGGGAGGATGAGTTTCACCAGGTGGGCAGAAGAGAGTCTAGATTAGGTAGGGTATTGCAAGATCTCCTGAAGAGCTTGGATTTCATTTTGTTTGGTGCCATTGAAGACTTTCAAGCAGCAGAAAGGCAGGAGTCTGAATTAGTACAATGACCTTTTACTTTACAAAGGTCTCATTGAGAAAACTTGCATTTCCTATTTTATTTTATTTCATAAATTTTTAGTTATGTATCATTGAAAGTTGATCCCTGCTTGAGTTATATTAGAACCTCTTCATATGCAGAAAATTCCAGGGGAGTCAGGACAGGCCCTCAGCACACTAATCAAAGAGTATAATAATAGCATTCATAGAGAACATTGTATCTTTAAAAGTTGAGAGCTACTCAGGATCTTGTCACTCCCAGAATATGTCATGGTGGTCATTATCTGTCCTTCCTGGGCAAGGCCTTATGCATCACCTTGGGATGATCATGGGGACTGGGTTTTTCATGAGGGCAGTTTTAAGTCTCAAAGGGTGACCTGGCTGAGGAGGGGGTGTATACCCATGAAGGGGATCTGGCTGACAGACCAGGACTACTACTTTGTAAAGCAGAGCATTCTCACTGACCAGAATTTCACGTAAATGAGGTGATTTTTTTTTTTTTAAGGGAGGCAGGGGGAGGGGCAAAGGGAGAGGGAGAGAAAGAGAATCAAGTAGACTCCATGCCCAGCACAGAGCTTCAAGCAGGGCTGGATCTCTCAAACTTGAGATCATGACCTGACCTGAAATCGAGAGTTGGACGCTTAATCAATTGAGCCACTCAGGTGCCCCAAAGGAGGTGATTTTTAATGGAGCTGGGGGTGGGAAGAAGGATAAACAGACTGGGGTGATTCTGGAGGCTTGGGGGTGGAGGCTTGGATAAGGGATTGTTTTGGAAGAGCCTAGAAACCATACAAGCATCCCAAACACCTAGGCTAGTGGAGAAGAGCACAGAAGGAGAAGAATCACAAAAAAAGAGTGAAGGATTGGAAGATAAATTTTGTCAGATCATTTTTGTCTGGGGATGATGGCCCTACCATCAGTGACCTACTGTGGTTTACAAATTCCCACTCATTCCATAGGGTAGAGAGAATGGAAAGGCTTCCATTTTGGTCTGATTGGCTTTTGGGAAGTGAGAAGAAAGGCCAAGAAGGCAAGTGACTGTGCACGGAGGCTCAGGCCATACAGCCAGGGCCAGCAGAGCCGTTAGGGAAGGCCACTGCGGCCCTTGGGCACAGAGTAACTTTCCCAGACTACTTCTCTGCAACTGTGTTGCCATTGCTCTCTGCTCAGCAGATCTGAGGACAGGGAGGTACTATGACCAGGGCTGGATAATTTTGGGCAGCCTTCTTTTCTCACTGCTCACATAAAAGACTGTCCTTGCTTTGGATACTAAGCAAAAGACAGATGCTGATACAATAATCTCCATGTTGAATAAGACCTGTGTCTTGTCCCTGGCTGGTTTTTGAACAATGTAGTCCAGATTTGTGTGAGTAATCCTCCACAAGCCTGCACCTGGCCAGCAGGAGACCCTGCTGCTCTGGGGAATTTAACAGTCAATGGTCCGTCTGGGGGCCTGTGTTGATTCTAGAGGTCTAGGATTTTTCTCTCTGGAGGTCTTGATTTGGAAGCTCCTACTGTATGGGGCTACGTGGGTGCTAATGGGTGCTAGGTTGCTTCAACATGGTTTCCATAGGAATAAAGCCAGATAATGAAAGTGAGTGGTCTGCTGGGGGGGATGGACATGTCATTGATCAGAATTGGCAATCAGGAGAGAGGCCTGAGAGTTTGGGATAGGGCATGAAGTTTAAGAAAAAGCATGTTATTTCCAATCTGAAACTCCAGTGGATTATTCATTCAGGTAGGTATGTCCAAAAAGCTGACAAGTCTATAGTAGCAACAAGTGAAGTCATCTCAGTGGATGAGGTTCACTGGGCTGTGGATGGAGAAGAGAGGGCAGGTCCCATAAAACTTCCTTGACTGTCTCAGGCCAGAGCCTCTTTTTATTTGCCAGTTAAGGAAGGATGATCTGCATCAGGAGCTACATATTTCTAGCTATACTTCCGAGGGTTGGGTGTCTGCCCAGGCAAGTTATAGCATTTTCTATACTGAGCAAGGCAGCTTCCTCTCTACAATGCGTGTTTCCTTTTTCAGATGGGGACACATCTGTTTTGGAGGGAGTCACAGATCATTGCTTCTAGAACCATTTTCAACTACATATAGAAAAATAAGCTCAGGGCTGAAGGTTTTTTTTTTTTTTTTTAGGGCTGAAGGTTAAGAACTACATGGGAGTAAGTTGAAACCCGCGCAGTAGGAAGTACAGGAGAAGGTGGTTGCAAAGTTAACTGTTCCTTCTTGTCCTCATCGCTGTGTCTGGCTTCATTTCTGCGGGGATCCTAGGGAGGCATATGACGTCGTGACCACAGGCGAACCTCGAAGTGCTCCCATATAAAGGACCTCAGCGGGCTGCCTCCACTTTGAGCTGAGGAATGCAATCCTCAGGGACGCGGCCAGCGGCCCCGGGCCCCCTCCCCCCGCTTCCACTCCACGGGGCATTGCAGCCGGGCGGGGCTGGCGGGGCAGCTGCCACAGGGGCTCGCAGAGCGGGGTCCGCTGCTGGGCAGGGCGGGGGCGGGGGGCCCCCCCGCCAGGGACGCCGCAGGTCCGGGGGGCGGCCCCGGGGTGGCCGACGCCGTCTGGGGGCGTCCCCGGGCGCTGGGGACCGCCGAGGTTCGACCCGGAGCCCCGGGAGGAGCCCGGCCGGCGGCCACGTGACCCACCGCGGCGGGGCCGGCGGCCCAGAAATAGCAGCGGCGGCGGCGGTCCCGCCCGCGGGCCGCTGCGAGGGGAAGGCGGAGACTCAAGGCCGCGGCTGGGCGCGGGCGGGCGCGGCGCGGCCCCGGCCCCGGAGGATGCTGAGCCCCTGCCCGCTCCGGCCCCGAGCACATGATGGCGATACGGGAGCTCAAAGTGTGTCTTCTCGGGGTGAGTCCTGCGCCGCCATCTGCCGAGGACACCCACGTCCGAGCGCCCCCCGTCCCCTGCCCCCCTCGTCCGTGCGCCCCGTGGCCCCTCGTGGCCCCCCTCGTCCGAGCGCCCCCCGTCCCCTGTCCCCCTCGTCCGAGCGCCCCCTGGCCCCTCGTGGCCCCCCTCGTCCGTGCGCCCCGTGGCCCCTCGTGGCCCCCCTCGTCCGTGCGCCCCCCGGCCCCTCGTGGCCCCCCTCGTCCGAGCGCCCCCTGGCCCCTCGTGGCCCCCCTCGTCCGTGCGCCCCCCGGCCCCTCGTGGCCCCCCTCGTCCGTGCGCCCCGTGGCCCCTCGTGGCCCCCCTCGTCCGTGCGCCCCCTGGCCCCTGCCCCCCTCGTCCGAGCGCCCCCTGGCCCCTCGTGGCCCCCCTGGTCCGAGCGCCCCCTGGCCCCTGCTCCCCCTGGCCCCTGCCCCCCGTGGCCCCTGCTCCCCTCGTCCGTGCGCTCCGTGGCCCCTCGTGGCCCCCCTGGTCCGTGCGCCCCCGTGGCCCCTCTTGGCCCCCCTCGTCCGAGCGCCCCCGTGGCCCCTCTTGGCCCCCCTGGTCCGTGCGCCCCCGTGGCCCCTCTTGGCCCCCCTGGTCCGTGCGCCCCCGTGGCCCCTCTTGGCCCCCCTCGTCCGAGCGCCCCCTCTTCCGTGCGCCCCTTGGCCCCCTTTGGCCCCCCTGGTCCGAGCTCCCGCTGGCCCCCCCTGGTCCGTGCGCCCCCGGGCCCCTGCCCCCCTGGTCCGTGCGCCCCCTCTTCCCAGCCAGGTGGCGGCGGGGTGCGAGCCTGCCCGGAGCTTCTCCCTGGGTCCCCCCGGGCCGCCGCCGCCGCCGCCGCGCTCCCTCCGGCCTCCGAGGCTTTCTCCTTCGCCTTTGATAATTTCCTTCCGGCGGAAACTTTAAGTTATTCAGCCAAGGCTCCAGAGCCTTTTTGCCTCCCGGGGGCAGTGGGTTTCTTCACTTTCTTGCGGGGTGGAAAGAAAGCCCAGCGAAGGGCGAGAAAGCACGAGTGGCTGACCCGGCGGCAAGGTGACGTGGGGGGGGGGGGGTCCTGGGCAGCCTCGGTCTCCGGAGAAAGGCGGGATGAGAAAGTCCTCCCATCACCGCTTCCCCTCCCAAAGCGGGTCTTTCTGAGTCTGAGGAAACGGGAAAGAAGCCACAAGCAAGGACAGAGACAGACACCCCAGCCCTTTGCATCGGCAGGTCTGCGGGTGATGCGGGCCGCGGAGAGTTCAGATCACCTTAGGGTCATGCCCTTCTGGGGGCCCACATCAAACCCCAGAATTTCGTCTTTTGAAAGAGCTGGTTTCCAGCAGTGTTTCCAGTAGCCTTTGGCATCCAACCCGAGGGTAGTGCCTCTGGCAAATCCCAGAAAACTGTTTCCTACCAAGAAGAGCAGCAGAAGGGTACACTCATTGTTATTTAAAAGAAATGCTAACTGGCCTGTCCAGGGATGTAGAGACGCCTGTGATGAGAAGATGGTTCCAGGTTAGGATTGAATAGTACCGGAGCGGCCAAGTGTCTAGGCTCCATCTAGGCGCTTTGGAACCTCTGGCTGGACAATGTTCTTGACTGTCTCCCGTCACTGCCTCTTGCCAGAACTGTCATGTATACTAGATCGGCCGGTTCGCCTAGAATTCCAGGGGACCTGCCGGGGGCCCTCCCTTCACTGCAAGCCTAGGGACAACCTCCCCAGCGTGCCCGCCTCCAGCTTGCTCAGCCACAGCTGGGATCTGCGAAGGCTCCTGCCCTGGGGCTCCTCCGCGGACCTCTCTTAGTGTTGCGGGGGTGGGTTTCCCTCTCTGCCGGCCTCTCCAACATAGTCGGGACATAGATGTCAGGGATCTCGTGTTTTCCTTGCGAGGCATCATTTCAGCTTCACGGAAGGCCTTCCAAGACTTGCGCGGAATGTCCTGTCCCGAGGAATCGAGAGCGACTTTGACATATGTTTTGTGTGCGGGATTGACCTTGGGAGTAAATGAAGTAGGAAATGTTTGCCTCCTTCCCACTCCCCACCTCACCCTTTCTCCCTCGTCATCCACTTAGGTGGCACAGCCCGTACCCCTCACATGAATGATTTCCACTATTCAGGGATGAGTCTCTGTATCCTACAGGGAAATGGATCACTGGCGATTCAATTCTGGGCAAGTACTTCGGTTGCCTCATCTCTGAAAGGGACTCCATAGCATCTTCCCTTTTAAGGCAGAGGATTAACCAGATGATCTGCTAAGATATGTGGTTCCTGCTAACCTGTGATTCCACGGTGACAATTAGCAAGGCTGGACGATGAGATAGCTGGAGGAAGTCCCTTTACTTCTTTTCTTTTCTCTCCAAGGATAAAGCATAATCTTAGTGGCTTCCTGGAGACACTGCCTCACCCTTGTTTGATGGTTATTGGTAGTGGCTCTGTTGGTAGGAGTGTGACTTGGGAGAAAAGAGCTTTGCCAGAGCAAGAAGGTATTTCTGGGCAGATGGAGGCTTTGAAGCATCATTCTTGTAATACCACATCCGAGGCTTTGTTTTTTTGAGAGTGGCTCCAGGTTTCTGTCTTGTTTGGGTCAGAGGGCCAATGACCTTGTCACCCCCGCTGAGTAAAATTTGTTAAGTCCTGTGTTTTGGCTGGGCCTGTCCTGGATAAGCTGTGCGTGATAGGCTGTGTTCTCAGCTGCTCATCCATATGGGGGGCTTCTCTGAGTGAGTTGGCATTTGAGTGAGGTCAGAGCCATTTTAACCACTTTGGGTTCACTCTTGATTTGAGAAAGAACCTGCTAGGGCAGCCCGGGTGGCTCAGATGCTTAGTGCCACCTGTAGTCCAGGGCGTGACCCTGGAGTCCTGGGATTGAGTCCCACATCGGGCTCCTTGCATGAGGCCTGCTTCTCCCTCTGCCTGTCTCTGCCTCCCTCTCTCTCTCTCTTTCTTTCTGTCTCTCATGAGTAGATAAATAAAATCTTAAAAAAAAAAAAAAAAAAAAAGAGAAAGAACCTGCTAGCTCAGTGACTAAAAGAAGGACTCAAGGCCAAGTCTGAAAGTCCTCTTAATATTTTAGCAGGAGCCCTGAGCTCCTTTGTTTTCTGTGTTGGGTGATCCATCTTTTCTGGATGAAGTCTTCCATGTGGCTAGTCTTCAGCTTCCTGTTTTTCAGCCATCACCACAACTCCCTGGAGTCCCAGGATGACTGAGACCCTACAAGCCATATCCTCTGTTCCCATCACTTTCTCTTGGGCCCCTTTGAGAAGACCATGGAGAATGCTGACATAACCAAAGTCTGGCTGTGTGGGGAGTATAAGGGGGCTAGTCTTCTTGTGCCTGGCTGTTTGCCTTGAATGCTGTGTGGTTACTCGAGGATGCACACTTTCCGTTTAAGGCACAAGATTGTTTTAGGCATAGGCAGTGCAGATTTTTATCCCTTTTAGCTGTAGTCTGCAACCTCTATGTGGTTAGAGGTTCCTGACAGGAGGGTCATTTACAACAGGTGTTCACATGTCTTCTCCACCTGGGTCTGTGCCTTTCAGGACTCTGAGGTTCGACAAGTCTATTGTATTTCTTTTGGTGAGTGCTTCCAAGTGGAATCCACAGCAGACTGTGGAGCATTCTCTGAATGTTTTGTGCTCTTAGAAAAACCAAGGACTTAAGAGCTTTGGGCTTATTTAGGCTACCTGTTATGAATTCTTGACTCTCATTATTTTCACGGGTGGACTTTCTCATTTTTTTTCCTAAGTGTCTGTGAATGCCCTTTCCTGGGCTAAGGCAGGTCCCCCTTGGAAGCCAGCTGTGCAGGAGGATGTGCTTGATAGGGGCACACACTGGGAAGGGGGCCTCATTAGACACCTGGAGCCCAGGAGGCTTGTTCTTGTCAGTAAAGTGCCCGTCATCCCACGTTGTAATCTGAACTAGCATTATGAAACATGTAGCTTAAAAACAACCCTCTTAAAAACAGCAAAGTATGTTAAAAAAAAAAAACTAACAAAAACAATATTGAGGCAGCAGCTGTTCCAACCCCAAAGGTGGAAAGCTTCCCAGTATGCATTTTTAACACACATCACCACGTGGCAAAAAGCAAGGGGAGAGAGAGAGAGAAAGGAGGAGAGGAGGAGTGGGGGGGGGGGCAAGGAGGGGTGGAGAGGAGCTTTCTTTTCATTATTTCCTCTGGGTGTGTACACTTAAAGACTCCTTCCGGATGGAATCCCAAAGAGATTTATATTTGGACTTTGGTTGTCTTGACAACAGTTTAGAGATTTTTGCCACTTCCTCAACAGCTAAGTGGCATGGTTAACGACAACCGATGATGTCCTGCTTCTGGTCAGGAGCTTGGGGAAGCCTATCCTTCTGGCCTTTGAATCTATATGCTTCTTCACAGAGCAAACACCTGGGATTTGGTGTGATGTCTGGGCAGTGGACACGTCAGACGTGTGCACATCCTCACATGAAGGGGCTGTGTGATCCTCAGAGGCTCCAGGAGCCAAGAGTGGGACAGATTTCTGCTCCCAGTAAGCAGATGAACCAGAGCTGTGGAACCTCAAATGGACTGCTCTGAGTGATAGTGAGCACCCCACCACCGAAAGTATTCATAAGGTTATATGAATCTGTTAGAGTCATTGTGGTGGAAGGAAGGAGTGTGTAGGATGGGGGGGCTGGGCCAGGAAATCATCAGAATTGCTTTCCAAGTCTGAGATTCTAACATGCTCATTTGCAGTAGTTCCCAGAAACCAGCATTTCATGAGTGAGGGCTGGTGGACAGGCTAGAAACCTAATTTCTTCCTTATTTTTCTTTTTAAGATTTTATTTATTTATTTATTTTTGAGAGAGAGAGAGAGCATGAGCAAGGGAGGAGAGGGAGAGGGAGAAGCAGACTCCCTGCTGAGTGGGGAGCCCAATGCCAGACTCGATCCCAGCACCCTGGGATCATGACCTGAGCCAAAGGCAGACACTTATCCGACTGAGCCACCCAGGTGTCCCAAACATAATTTCTTTTTTTACCAAACTTGATTCCTCTATAAATTGAACCCTTTATGGTAAGTGTGATTCTGGCTTGAAAATAAATATAAATGACATAGTGAGATATCTTTCCAGAAGAGCACAACATATGATAACACCCAGCACCCGGGCCTGGTGGGTGGAATCCACCAAGGTCTCTTTGTTCCCTGGTGTTCTTTTTTGTTCAGGGTCAGAATGACTGCATCTCTCTGTCAGCTTCCAGAACTCAGTGCATCTCTGATGTGCATCAGAATCCCTTATGGAGCATTTTTAGACTTCTCATGGTCCCTCCCCATCCCTTGTCAGGCATGTGGCCCCCACCTCACCCCCTGGCCCAGTGTCACTGTTCCCTTGTCATATCCCTCAGGACTGCTCCAAGGCTATTGCCTTTGGAAAATACAAAACTTCACATTTTAAGATGCTAGGATGTGAAAAGATTTTGAACTCACGAATTAAGAAAAGGTCTTCAAAATTAATTGTGTCCAACAAGTTAGACCACTTTTAGTGTTTGCACGTCTATGCATATATTACACTTTATCTTTTTTTTTTTTTAAGATTCATTTGAGGGAGAGAGTGCACATGTGTGTGCAGGAGCCTAATGGGGGGGAGGGGCAGAGGGAGAGAGAGAGAATTGCAAGCAGCTCCTGCTGAGCATGCAGCCCCACTCAGGGCTGGATTCCATAACTCTGAGATCATGACCTGAGCTGAAACCAAGAGTCTGCTGTTAGGCCGCTCAACTGACTGAGCCACCCAGGCACCGTGCATTTTCTTTGTTTTTATAATTTCTAATATGTGCTTGAAAATGAATAGGCATTCATTTCCTCAGCCACTCGCCATTTATGTAGTGCTTCTTTCATGCCAGGAGCATGTGGGTGGCTGCAGGGAGACAGGACAGCCAAGATCCTTGTCTTTGAAGCGCTCTGTCATTCCTGGGATGTGGACACATCAGCAATAAATTAAGTGACATCACTTGTATTCCTGCGACAGCACTTGCCACAGAGCCTGGTCACTCCCAGGCTGCCCACCATCCTGTTGACTCAACTATCTCCCTTCCCTAGCATGAGGTCTTTTATTTTTAACTCCCCTTTACCCTTGTTTTATTTTAAAAAGTCTCAAACTCACAAAATATTGTAAAGAGTATTACAAGGAACGTCTGTAGATCTCTCATCTAGATTCAGTGGGGATGACATTTTGCCAATCTTGCTTTATCTCTCTGTCTCTAATGTATTAAATAATACTATTTTTTCCCCTGAACTATCTGGAAGTCAATTGCTGACATTATACCTTTCGAACCCTAAGTACGTAAGTATGTATCTTCTAGGAAAAAGGACATTTTCATGCACACTTGTGATACATCAAGAATTCAACAGAGATATAATGATGTTGAGCATATGGTTCATAATTAGATTTTCCTGTTGTCCCCAAATGTCCAGAATAAGAGACCATATACTATGTTTGCTTGTCATGTCTGTCATCTAAACGGTTCCCTTCCTTTATTCTGCCACGAATGCAGGCTACTTGTCTTGTAGAAAGTCCCAAGATCTCGATTTGTCTGAGTGCTACCTCGTTGCTTCTTCTGGGCTATGCATTTTGGTGAGAAGATAACATAGTAGGGGTTGAATGGTCTTATTTTTAATGTGCTCCTGCATAATATTAAAATTTTCTTTCCCATTTACCTCTATAGCACTCATTCAAAGAATATCTTTTAGCTTCTACAAGTGCCAGGTAGTGGTATGTCTGAGAAAAACAGAGCTTGGACCTTGCGGAGCTTATTACATTTTAGTGAAAAGGTGGGAAAACGGATTCTGTGGCTGGTTAGAAGGTGGCAAGTGCTATGTGGAAAAACAGACCTGGCCAGAGCTGGGGAGGGGCACAGGAGTTCTGGAAGGTGGGGAGCAGGGAGGCAGGTCGGAGGGTGAGAGTGAGTGCTCAGCCTCCGGGAGGAGACCAGATAGGGCCTCTGCTTTACCCAGGGGTTGACTTTGGTTTTGCAGCTTCTGTTGCCTGATGTGATCACTGGGCTGCTGAGAGTCCTGTAGCTCCTGAAGAACCAGAGTTGTCTGTCTTGTTGCCTAACTTTGTCAGCAGAAATAAGGAAAAGAAAAGGGGGCTTTCACATCGGGGACACCGAATGGGTTTCTCACTGTTGAATCTGCTGTTTCGATGAATCTTTTTCTGATGTATTTCCTTGCACCTGTTGCCTCAGACCTGCTCTGGCTTCTGTGGAGGTCATGAACTGGACTTCTTGCTCAAGATTCAACCCAAAATGTAGCCCCAGGCTGCTTTCAGTTCCTCCAGAGCCACCTGGGGGACCTGTGTTATCAGAATGTGAATGAGCCCTGGGGGAGAGTAAGCGGAACCCAGGGGAAATCCTTTCCCTCATACTCTCTCTCTCTACTTTGAACAAAGTAACAGAGAGCTGGATCCCTTTTTACCAAAAGTATTTGTTTTTCTAGAAGAAAAAGATAATGCATTATCCAGTATCACATCCTTTTCTCTCATAGTTGGTATTCTAACCAGAATCTGCAGGTGGAATGCAGAGTCCTAACAGGTGCTTCTGTCAAAGACTTCCCTGAAAGGGAAGGAGAGAAAGTGGGAGGAGAGGGAAAGAAAGACAAGAGAAGTGGAGGAAGGTTGGGGAGGAGACAGGAAGAGAGAGAGAGAGAGAGAGAGAGAGAGAGAGAGAGAGAGGGAGGAATGCACGTGCAGTGTGTGCACAAACCAGCATGAAGAGTATCACATAAAAGCTACCCACTTGCCCTCTGCTGGCACAGGGAAAGAGCAAAGTGTTCCTGCGTTTTTGTTTATTTGTTGCTTTTTTTGTTTCTGGTCAGGCTATTGGTCAGGGCATTTACATTTATGGCAAACTTAATGAAGAAAGTCTTAAAAAAAAAAAAAGGCATAGCACCAATGCTACGTACTTCATGGACTTACCTTTCAGGAGTTAAAATATTTTCTCAACTTTTCCATAGTAATCTTCTGAAGAGCTACTTTCTTCATTATAAAGTAATACATGCTCATCTAAATTAAATTTTGAATCTAACTATGAAGTGAGGGCAGTGATTGAGTAGTGAAATGATAAATGCTGATTTTCGTTTGAGACCACAAAGACTAGGCATCCAGGACTATGCCTTTAGCCTTGTTTCTTTATAATGACACATAATCATACAAACTTGCCAGTCTTGTTTCCTCTTGTTAGCTGGAAATCCTGCAGGCACGAAGAAATCCGTCCACCTGCTCTCCGTAACCTCCTGGTTCCCCTTCTTGTAGCTCCTCTTTCCCTGTCTTTGGTTTTATGTTCAGATGACTGCTTTTAATGTTCTGATCAACACCAAGTTCACCGTCCTGCTCTATGGTTTTTTTTGCTGTCTCTGTTCTTTCCTGCCCTGCAGGACCATTTTCTTCTATTCTTTTAATTTGTTTTTTTATTCTCCCCACCTCTCATGGATGAATCATCAGACTGGCTTGAGAGAGGCATCCGAGGGCTTATCTCTTAGAGGGAATGTTTCTAGCTGATTCTTCACTTGCTTCCCCACCGCTGAATGGGGGAGTATGGCTGAGCTGAGCCTGGTGACCTTCCCTCCTGCTGCCAGGGTAGACCTGGCCAGAAAACCTGGCCAGGCTTCCCCTTTGGAGAATAAAGCAGGCAACGGGGTCTATATAGTAAATGAGGGTTAACTGAGGGCTGTGTGCCTTGAGAGATGAATGGAGCTCCTCACTGCAGATGTGTTATGTGGCTGCTATGCTATAGGCACAAGAGAACAGTTTCCAGAGAAGAAGGGACAATGTCCTGGAGGAGTTCAGTCCAGCAGTGTACTTGGTGTGATGGGGCACACATGGAAAACAACCCCAGGCCACCCCACGGGATGTCACATGATGCTTCATTGCCCCATGTTCCCAGGGAGGGGCCGGGGAGCCTGGGAGAGGCCAGGGAGGGTGTGTGGGTGCCTGCTGCTGAGCCCAGTGCAGAGGAGGGAAAAGTTGTAGAGAGAGGGAGGGAGGGAGGTGCTGGTTACAATACGTATTCATGGACAGGATAAGGTTCTAAAAAAACTCATTTGTCGAAGTGGTTATCCCCATGGGGCGGGGGACTGATGTGCACTTAAAAATAACTTACTCTTTCTCTTCTTTTGTTTATTTAATGAGCATACATTGCTTGTGTGAATAATTTAAAACCTCTTAAAAATTTGCTGCAGGGCCAAGGAGATGTTTGATGGTTAGAGATCCCTTTAGTTGTTACTGGAAATAACTGATAATTTGATAATAGAACTGGAAAGTAATTTGGGTGAGACCATGAGAGGTCCTTGAAATGTGAAGGTTATACCTTTGGGCTGCGAGGTGCCAGGTCTGTCACTGACGGGACACACACTTGAGTGGCTTATCAGGTCATGCTGTGCTCTTATCCGTGTGCGTCAGTATTTGGTCTGGCCGTGACCTCTCCAGGAGCAACAATGCTGGCTTCCCCACCCACCATGCTCAAATCTAGTATTTCTCAAAATGAGGTTTTGTCATTCTGCCCATGGGGGTAGTTTTCTGCACCTGTTCGTTTCAATGCTGTTCTTAATAATAAATAAAATTATTTATTTTACAATAATTAATTATAATGAATTAGTAATAATAAATAAAATTACACCCTGGATCTTCAGGGTGATCACTGTGTGACACAGCTGTGTCAACGTCAATGCCCATAAAAACTGGCTAATGAGACAAGAGCCAAGACAGAGTTAGTACAGAAATTAAGCATGGGTCCATGTGAAGACCCAGTGATCCTGCAGCACATCACATATTTTCTAGGCTCTATGCTAGGGTTTGGGCATATAGCAGGTAGCAAATCGGACCCACAGTCCTGACCTTGTGGAGCTGACATTCCAGTAGGAGTGACCACTACTCATCAATACCTAGTACTGGTGATACTTGAGGTGGAGAGAAAGCTGGGGGCTGGGGGGGGGGGGGGGCGGCCCTGAAAGTGCTGCCTGGAGGGGTGGTTAAGTAGGCACTTGAGAAAGGCCTCACTGAGAAGGCCTTTGAGTAAAGACTTAGAGGCAATATTCCTGAGTTGGCAGAGGGGACCCCCAAGGCTAGGTGGGAGGGGCATGCCTGGTGAGTTTGAGCGCCAACTGGCAGGCCAGTGTAGCGAGAGCAGAGTGACCATTGGGAAGGGAGCAGGAGGAGGTTTGGGACCTGAGTGTGTTGGGTCTTGTGGGCAGTGAGGGAACTGTGGCATTTCCTGGGCATCAGGTTGGGGGGACTGTTGGAGGTCTTGTGCAGAGCAGTAGCAATGGCCTGACCTCCCTTTGATGCAGATGGTTCCAGCAGCTGCCTGGAGGGCCGACCACAGGTAGGGGAACTGGTGGAAAGCCAGGTCATGGTGATTTCCACTAGAGCGTAACAGCCTAGGCCGTGAGCAGGGTCCCATTCTGGCTGTTTTTTTTTTTTTTTTTTTTTTAAAGATTTTATTTATTTGTTCATGAGAGACAGAGACAGAGACACAGGCAGAGGGAGAAGTAGGCTCCATGCAAGGAGCCTGATGTGGGACTCAATGTGGGACTTGATCCCGGGACTCCAGGATCATGCTCTGGGCTGAAGGGAGGCACCAAACCGCTGAGCCACCCAGGGATCCTCCCCCATTCTGGCTGTTTGAAGGTAGAAGTGAACACTTTACTGACAGATCACGTGTGGAGTAGAAGGGAATCATACCATCATCACGTGGTGACAGTGTGCAGGGCTCTGCAGCCCTGAGCTTTATAAGGTTAGCAGAGCAACATTATCCATCACAGTAGACTGATACTCATCTGGAATGTTGTTGGTTTTACAGTTTAATTTGTATTTAATTAATAGTTGTCTTTATTTTATAGTTTCAGAATAGCATGAGCAGCTTGTGTGTACTTTTATTATTTGTATTTATTTACACTATCATTAATGTCTACCTTGGGATCCATGGGATTGCTTTTCCCCTTAAAAAAGCCAATGGAGTCTTAAAAGGGCCGAGAAACACTGCTCTAACCACTAAGGCCAGCCCTCGGTTAATGAGCTACTGTCCCTCATGAAGTGTGCAATGTTGGCAGGACTGTGGGAAAGAAGGCTGGATTGCAGGACTCAGGGGCCCTAGCATGCCCTCTGCAATGTGGAGATGTGTTCTTAGCTATGCCAAGTGCTGGCCCAGGATGCTATTCGCAGAGGACTAGGCCTCAACCATGCGATGCGATCCTGCTACTTTTTCTGGTGTGATGCAGCTCATGGACCGCCTGGAAAATCCTAGACCCTCCCGTAGAGATACCTGGATTCTGTTGAAGCCTCAAAGTGCATGTGACCAAATAAAGTAAAGAATGCATTAGGCTTTTAAAAGAATGTTCTCATAAAAGCATTATTTATATAAGCATGAGAATCGTGAATTTATTTAGAAATCTCCCAGAAAAATTCATTTTAAAAGGAACTAGTAATAAATATGGTCTGTAGATTTTTCTTTTGTTCTACAGATTTTGAAAAGAAAGATCTCTATTTTAACAGCTAAGTTATATTATTTGTAGATCTCTACCTCATAGGTCAATCTTAGTAACATAACCTAATATGTACAATAAAAATAGAAATATTTTAAAGATATTGTTAAATTTTTGATTGTGTCATTTACTGATTCGAGTATGTTGCTGCTGTATATGTGAATTGTGTTATTGTACATTTCACTTCCGTCAGCCTTGTGCTTCTGACTTGTGAATCACCACAGTTGTGTCACAGCTAACCAGATGTGCATATCCTTGTTCTTGTTTTCGAGCAGTGTAGTTACAGACACTCTGCTTGTGTCTTCATACGTCCTCGGCTTCTTCCTTACAAACGCTATAATAGTTTATAATTGCCTCTACCCCTAATCCTAGTGAGGTCAGTAATATTTGAGAAAGATTGATGCACAGTTGGAACTGAAACTAAAATATACTCTGTTCTCCGATCAAGAAAGCACTTCAGAATGCCTTTGGTTAAGAAGGATGTTGTTATATAAGGGCACCTGGGTGGCTCAGTTGGTTAAGCGACTGCCTTTGCCTCAGGTCATGATCCCGGGGTCCTGGGATCGAGTCCTGTATCAGGCTCCCTGCTCAGTGGAGAGTCTGCTTCTTCTTTTCCCTCTACTCCACACCCACCACCCCCTCCCCCCGCCTGCTCATGCTCTCTGTCTCTCAAATAAATAAATTTTTTAAAAAAGAAGGATGTTGCCATACAGAGGAGCTTGAAATCAGTCTGGTGTATGAATATCTCTGTAATCCTAACAGCTGACATGTACTCATGTGCCAGACACCATCTGAGTGTCTCATTTATCTATTGTTGTGTAACAAGCCACCGCACACTTAGCAGCTTAAAAGAACCATGTGTTGTTTTTTTTTTCATAGTTCTGTAGGTTGACTGGGCTCAGAGGGCAGCTCTTGCCTGGGTTTCCTTGCCGGTTCAGGCCGATGCTGGCTGGGCCTGGAGCCATCTGTAGGCTGGGTCACTCCCATGTCTGGTGCCTGGGCTGGGGTGGCTGGACCAGCCAGGGCCAACCAGATGTCTCTTTTCACGTGGCCTCTCCACGCATTAGCTTGGGTTTCTTCATAGCCTGGAGTCTCAGGGTAGGTAGACTTGTCACCTGGGGGCTGGCTGTTTCCAGAGGGAGTGTTCCATGAGTTTGGGCAGAAGCTTCTTGTGACCTAGCCTCCTAGAACCCAGAATGTCATTTCTGCTACATGTAATTGATGGAGCAAATCACTAAGGCCAGCCCAGAAGCAAAGGGAGGAGATTTACACTCTGCTTCTTAATAGGAGGAGTGACAAGAATCTGTGGCCATCTTTCATCTCCTCCAACTGAGTAAGTGCTTTATTTACATACATTCTGGCGTCACGGGACAGAAGGGTGCGTTCTCTTGTTGTCCTCACCTTGCTGATGAGGAGGCTGAAGCTCAGGGGATAGTAACATGTACAAACACCACTAATAAATGAAGCTTTGTGGATTAGGACTAGTTTTGTGTGACTCCAGAACCCAGTGCACTTAACTACTTTGCTGTGGTGCAAACCTTAACCATTATTAGTCACAAATTACTTGTTCACAGCTGGCATGTAGTAATGACAGAGCACCGCTGGTTCAATAGAAAGGGATCATTAAAAAACAAAGGGTTTGTGTTTAAAAAATAATCATCACGGAATCAGGTTTGAAGTACATACATGGAAGCAAAGGAGGCAAATTCCCACGTCAGGGTCCTGGCCAGGTGTTCTGGGAGGTAGGACGACAGATTCTCACTTCTAGGAATGTATTATGTATGAAGAGGCAAAGTGCAATATTGGGACTTGGTGACAGTAGGGAGGTCCTAACATGTCCCCAGCTGCTCTAATGCACGGTGACAATGACAACAAAGCAACAGCACCTCGTAAGGCTGCAGTGGGCACCCCATGGATGTGGTATGCTTCCTGTCTCTGATTTGCGGGTGTGAGAGTTTTTTTTTTTTTTTTTTTTTTTCAAAATGCCAAATTACCTTTATTTTGTTGAGATCTTTAACAATATAAAAAAGTTTGTATTTCTTCATGGTCATATCTTTATCCAACTTTTCAAAGATTCAATAATAGAAACAGCCAAATGCCGCTACAACACAGAATAAACTGTCATTCGTGAAAACATCACGAGTGTAGTTGTCAGTGTCAGCATCAGACACAGTGAGCAGCCACGCTGATGGGGGTGGGGGTCTCAATGGGCGTGACAGGTTCTTAGTTGAAAGATCTGGAGGGAATATTCCTTCAGCTCTTTGTTCTCCAATCACTACTTGTACCACCATTTTATATCGGTCAAATCCCATTTCTTTTAATTTGTCTTTAACGGTTTCTGATAAACATTTTGTGAGCTGAGGCATTTCTTCTGGAGAGTATTCAGCATTTGCCAGCTCCTCCTTAAGCACAGCGTGGATACGGTCTTTAACCACAGAGGGGCCGAACCTTTGCTGGACAACAGGCCGCAGACTCTAGGTTTTCTTCTCAGCCCCAGGCAGCCCGTTGGCGGCGCCTACAGAGAAGGACTCCGCGGCCTACAGAGCGGCTTGGGGTGTTGACTACTTTGCTCCAGGTCCAGAGCCTGTGTGTTGGGGAGCGGCCTGGAACCCAGGCTTTCTGGCCTTTCCCCATTTCCTGGCTCACGTGTACAGGAAGCACTGTTTTACTTTGGTCCTTTTATTCCTTTACTCTCTCATCAGATGCGTGTTAAGCGCTCGGTCAGCAATGTCAGTTTGCAAATTGTGATCCATCTGTAAGGAGGCCAGCCTGCTAGATGGGTGGGGCCTGTTAGATGTTAGAAGTTTCTAGGTCTGCTGGTACAATGTCATCACGACTGTGCCGACCTCCTGCCTGGCAGCTCAGCAGAGCGTGGCTCAGTCTCTGGGCAGGGAGACCCGAGTGCCTTTTCTGTCTTTGCCACTTAACTAACTCATGTAACTTCTGGGGCTCAGTTTCCTCCTTTGGAAAATGCTGACAATTTGCATAAGTAGCCCTTCTAACAAGGAGTCCTGCCTGGGAAATCAGAAAATTCTCTTACCTCTTCTGCCATGAACCATTTTACATCCTGATAACCTCAAGGCTTAGGGGAGTTTGAATAGATTGTTTCTACAAGAGGATTCCAATTTAGAAGTTTTCTTTAAACTTCTTTGCTATGGGATCTGCAACGCATAAGTGCTAAGTAATAGCTTTTGATTTATTCAGTATCATAGAACTTCATTATTTTTACTAACTTGACCAAATTTATAACATACTCTTTAAATTTTTATATTGAAGTGTAATATTCATATAAAAAAGTCCACAGATCTTAAATGTGGTGCACAATGGATTTTCACAAAATGAATACACCTATATAAACACAAACACAAAGATCCAGAAACAGTGTTGGCAGTTCCTCAGAAACCCACCGTGTTCCTCCTTCCTTGCATTAGCCTTCAAAAGGGAAAGAAGAAGAAAAAAAAAGCAAAAAAGAAAGAAAAGTAAACTATTCTTTTTTTTTTTTTTAAACTATTCTTCTGATTTCTAACACCATACCATTACAGTTGACCCTTGAACAATGTGGAGATTAGGGGCACCGACCCCCTGAACAGTTGAAAATTCATGTATAACTGTTGACGCCCCCTGAAACTTAACTACTGGTAGCCTACTGTTGACCAGAAGGCTTACCGATAATATAGACAGTTGATTAACACCTATTTTGTATCTATTATATACTGTTGTTACAATAATAGTAAAGTTTTCTCTAACTTCAGGGAAGAGAAAATGTCACTCAGAAAATTATGAAGAACAGGGCACCTGGGTGGCTCAGTCGGTTAAGTGGCTGCCTCCTGCTTAGGTCATGATCTCAGGGTCCTGAGATGGAGCTCCACATTGGGCTTCCTGGTCAGTGGGGAGTCTGCTTCTCTCTCCCTGCCCCTGCTTGTACTCTCTCGCACACTCTCTCTTCAAATAAATAAATAAAATCTCTAAACCTTTAAAAAAGAGAAAATCATGAAGAAGAGAAAATGCTATAGTGTATTTATTGAAGAAAATCTGTGTGTGAACAGACCTGTGCAATTCAGACCTGTTCAAGGGTCAACTATATTTTTGCTTGTTTTTAAATTATAACATACTTACTCAAAGATCTTCATTATTTTAAAGTAATTATACTAAAATTATTTAAATAAAACTGCTGTTTAATAGGAGCTCCTAAGCTCCTAGAACAGGAGCCTCGCAGCTGGTGGGTGGGGGGTGCCATCAGGTCACAGGGTGTGGGGACTGAGAGGCTGGCCTTGGCAGGTGGGGCTGAGTAGGCTGCAGTTGCCTGTGTCTATTGTCCAGTGCTAGACAACTAGCATCACTTTCCAAGGATAATGATTGGGACATGAAAAGGGTTGGAAAGCCATAGAGGCCTATGTTAATTAATTAATTAAATGGGAAGCATAATTAGGTGTAGATAAATAAGCCTTTTAGAAGTGTTCAAGGGTGTTTGAAAGCAATTCTGTCAAGTATTAAAGATACCGTTCCTGTGTTTTTAAAGATTTTTACATTTATTTACCAGAGAGAGAGAAAGAGCACAAGCACGAGGAGCAGCAGAGGGAGAGGGAGAAGCAGGGTCCCCACTGAGCAGGGAGGGAGCCCTGAGGACCCTGAAATCATGACCTGAGTTGAAGGCAGATGCTTAACTGACTGAGCCACCCAAGGACCCCTACTGTCCCTATTTTTAGTGAAAAAAACCTTCTATGAAGAAAATATTTGTTAAGACCCTTCTTCCTTAAAGTTTTTTTATTTTTTATTTTTTAGAGACAGCGAAGCCATGTGTGTGAGTGGTGGGGGAGGGGCAGAGAGAGAGGGAGAGAGAATCTTAAGCAGGCTCCATGCCCAGTGCTCAGCACTCGGCATGGAGCTGGGAGCCTTAGGTGGGGCTCGATCTCACCACCCTTAGATCATGACCTGGGCCCAAATCAAGAGTCTGGGTGCTTAACCAGCTGAGCCACCTAGGTGCCCCTTCCTTAAAGTTCTTTTTAATGTCTAGACTTAATATATACTTGTAAAGAATAAAAATGGTACAGAAAGTTTCCAAAGTGAAAAATGAAAAGATGATCATCTTCCACTGGTAATGTCTTATGTTTTGTATGTTGTTTTCTAGATATGGTCTGTGCATAGTCAAGTGTTATTTTCCTGCCTCTTTCACTTAGAGGTAAACCTTGACTATCTTCTCTTGTCAATATATATTGATCTACTTCATTCATTTTAAGAGTCACATAGAATTCTCTCACAACAATATATCATGATTTACTTAATTGATGCCCTAATGATAGATGTTTGGATAGTCCGACTTTTGATTTTTGCAAATAGTTTGCAATAAAACCCTTGTATCCAAATTTTAATGTGTGTGAAATATACCTGTAGGATAATTTCCAGAAATAGAGTGTTGGGTCAGAGATATATGAAGTTTTTATCTTTAAAAAGATACTGTAAAAGTAACCTCCAAAATATTGTACCAACTTATATTCCCTTTAAGTGTTGAGAGTATGATTTTCCACACCTTTACTAACAATGAATGTCATCAATATTTTGGTAATATTATAGGTTAAAATGATAACCTGTTCTGATTTGCACTTCTTTAATAATGAATATCTTTTCATAGGTTTATTGACTGTTTTTTTCTGTTACTTAACCTATCCACATCATCTGCCCATTTTTAATTGGGTTGTTTTTCTTATTGATTTGTGAGAACCCTTTGCATATTAAGAAACCAAACCCTTTGGCATTTATATTACACATATTTTTCCTCAGTTTGTTGGTTTCTATCTTACTTTGTTTACTATATTTTTAAAATCATACCAAATATTTAAAAACCTTTATTTAGTCAAATATGTCAGTCTTTTCTTTTGTGGTTTTGATGTTTTATGTCTGGCTTAGAAAGTCTTTCCACACTCTAATATTACAAAAATTGCTACTTATATTTTTATTTTCCTCTACTACTTTTATAGTATTTTTTAATTAAATTTTTTTGATCAAATGGAATTTATTTTGGTACAAAATGCCAGGCTGGGATTAGGGTTTTTAAAAAAATTTTAAATGGCTCAGTTTACTGATGAATTCATTTTTATTTACTGATCTGATATGCTATTTGTGTAAAAAATGAAACCCTATGTGTACCCATGTGTACATGGGTCTATTTCTGTATGCCATATTATTCTATTAAAAAATCCATTTCTGAATCATTCATATTCAGGAAAATTTAGACATAGTCTAACGGCATCAGTTTATGGTAGCTGAATGGCATAGGGTGCCTTGATCATTCAGGGCTGAAAGTTGGAACTCATTAATCAATTTGCTCATTCAACAGATATTTATGCACCCTCTAATTAGCACTATTAGCCACTGTTAACATGCAAGAGTTTTGCTAGGTGCTGAGTCTATGGTGAGTTTTGATTGTCTATGACAATGCCCGTTTCACTGAGAATAACAATCTGGAACACTGTATACTGAATTAATTTGGTGGTTACTGGAAGACACTTCAAAGAGTGAAGGGTAGGGTAGCTAAACGAAAAGAGTAGTGTTGGGAGCTGAGTCTTAACTGGGGTAGACCTGGCTCTGAAGTGTGTTGGCTCATGTGTTTGGATCCGTGGTAGAAAAATAAGCAAGCAGAGTGATGATTTGCATTTTCCACCATCTACAGCACTTGGGTATTTTCCATGCTGTAAATCTTTATTTTTTTCCACTTCAGTGTGAGCAGGATCACTTCCATTGGAGCTAGTCCAGAAATTGCCATGTCAGTGGGAATTGTGAGTTTAAGAGTTGGGGATAAATTGAGCTTAATATTTAACACTGTCCACTTAAAATGATCCTAGATGCTAGGATCTCCCCCAAATAGTGAGTGGTGCTGGAATCATCATGGCACCAGGTTTCTGTGCATGTCATGTATGGACTGTAGGGCACATGCTGTGGTGAATAAAACAATGACCCCATACTATAGTGGGGTCCTGGGCAGCTGATTGCCAGTCACACTGGGGATAGGCTGCTTCTAGGAAGATGGCACTTTCTGTGCCCAGAGCTGACCCATTCATCAGTATCAATAGCCATTCTACAGGCACAGCTTCTTTATTCTGATTACTTGGTTGACTTAGAATTTGATTCTTACTGTCTGCTTGCAGTCCCAACCAAACCCCAAACTCCATTCCACCTTCCTAGGCTGTCATTACCATCAGAAGTCAGCCCAAGTGGGTGTGGCCAGAACTCATGGGTCAGGGGACTTGGGTAGGTCTCCCAGCTCCCTGCCTCTGTTTGTTGCTCTATTGGTCACAGCCCTGTGCCCTCCGGCACAGCTCCTAGCCCTTTAGCATCTGGCCTCTCCATTAGTCTTTAGACTCTGGCCTACCTTCCCTCCAGACTGAGAGAGCCTCAGAGCAGTCTTCCGGTGTTCATCTAGATAAATTAGGTCTCCGAAGTTGGAGGACATAACTATCAGAAAGAAGCAATTTGAGAAGCACGTTTTTTTGTTTTTTTTTTTTTTTGATGGGAAAGGGTGGTTGGTAAAGTGAAGTTACTATTTTAAAAAATATATTAATTATTTAAAAACAAGTTTCTATTTCTTATACTTAGGCACAAAAATAGGTGAATTTTGTTGACATGTGTCTACTTCTCCCTGAGAAGAGAGGAGTATATAAAAATGTAGAGGAGAAGGAATGTGTTCTGTTTTATGGAGAGGATTGCTGTGTAGCAGACCTGTTACCTGTTACATGGGACTAAAGAGAGGGGAAGGAGGGAAGGATAAGACAAGGTGAAGTACTCGGGCCCCTCAAACCAGTTGTAGAAAGTAAATACAATGACCCTTGAACGACATGAATTTGAACTACACACTTTCACTTATATGTGGATTTTTTTTCAGTAAATAACTGTAGATGTATTTTCCGTATGATTTTTTTTCCCGTATGATTTTGTTGTTTGTGTCATCAGTAAGGCTTCCAGTCATCAATAGGGTATTAGTTAAGTTTTTGGGTGGGGGTCAAAAGTTATATGCAGGTTTACACCTGGGCAGGGGATCGGCACTCCCTAACCTCTGCATTGTTCAAGGGTCAACTGTCATAGTATCTATCAAACTGCCCATGCTGGGCACTGGGCAGACTCTCCCTGCATCGTATTACCCCAACTCAATAAGGTGCAACTCTTATTATTATCATTGTCAGTTGAAACGGAAGCCTGAAGAAGTTAACAACTTGCCTAGGGCCTGGCGTCAGTTAGTGGCAGGACTGATGTTTGCCTCCAGGCCCACGGACACCAGAGACTGCTGTTAAACCACCATGCCAACTGCCTCCCATAAAGGGGCAGGATGTTGTGACCTATCTAAGGAGTGAGTGTGGTCAAATTTGGTACTTAAGTTGAGATTTAAGCTCAGCATAAGCTTCCAAAGATGCTAGTGGCCAGGGCTGATCCAGTGCCAGGTTTGGTGAATGCTGGGCTCATCCTCAGCGAGAAAGGAGGAAGCCCATGCCCCTGGACCATGGTTTTAGCTGGGGGAGTATGTGTGGGGTGTGTCTCCTTCCAAGGCTTCAGTGTTGTGCAGGATGGAGCCTATCTGGATGCAGGTGCCTTTAGTGGTGACATCTGAAGAGTGGCTGGAGGGATTTTCTTTGTTCCGGGTGGTGTGGAAACAGAGCTGGGCCACCGCAAGGAGGCACAGACATGTTCACTAGGTATTTTCGGTAGCTCGGGATAGCATTTTGCCCAAGCAGAGTTCTGGTCACTGGTGGAAGGAGAAGGGAGACCATGGTTCTGGGCCAGGAACCTTAGAGTGGTTGCTGCAGAGGGACATGGCCTGGCCTCAGTCAGCCTTGGGCGTTAACTGGCTGTCATTGCTGTGCCTTTCCTATGTTGCCCCCTGGTTGGAAATAGGCTGCTGGGTACTGAAGTGAGACACTGAAAGTATTCGTCAGCCTTCTTTTAAAAACTGCACACATTTGTTCAGGTTTGTTGGAAAGAATAGTTCAAGATAGCTGGATCTTTTATGAGAGCCAGCTGAAGTGGAAGTGTGTGAAATTGGAAAGACAGATCAGGAGGGTCGGAGCTCAGGGCTCTTCTACAACGATCCTCGGGCTCCGGCCGCTGCAGGTAAGGCCTGGGGTTGGGGTCTTTTCTTTGAGCTCCGGGGGCTGAGCATTTATTGAGATAGTACCTTTAGTTTTTGCTGTGGAGCTCTCCTCTGGGGGGCAGGGGGCAATGGAGCGGTCAGCCCGGATGGGCATTACCTCGCTCCCGGCTGGAACCCGACGCGGCCCGGTTCAGTCTCCCACTCACGCGTGAATCCACACCCGCGAACGGGGACATTCACACGTAGGCCCCGCGCTCATTGCGCTCTGAACGGACAGGCCTTACCGCAGCGGGAATGGTCCTGCGGCCCTCGGCTGTCACGGGCGGGAGGCTCGTGTGGCGGGGTTTCCAGATCACCTGCGAGAACACTTCTCAGCACCCGCAAGGTGAGCCGGGGGGTGGGGGGGTGGGGGCTGCACCTGCGTGGGAACTGACCCGCCTCGCTGGGTCTGCATCCTACGACTAGGACAATGCGGTCGACGGGGCCCTTACGCTTGAGGAAATTCCTCTTGGCATCGACTCCCGGGGTCGGCAGCTCCTGCACCCCGCGGAGGTGAGCAGGGCAGTGCCTGCGGGGCCGAGGTGGCGGCAGGTGAGCCGCTCTGACCAGTCAGGGGCTGCGTCCCAAGGTGCTGGGGCGCAGCGGTGGATGCGCTCCCGGGACCCGCAGTGACCCGGCAGGCGGGCGGTGGGGAACCGTGTCCAGCTGACATCATGGGGGCATGTGGGCTGGCACCCAAGTCGATCACCCCCAGCTGGGTTCTCCAGTTTCCTGAAAACCCCATGAGTTAGCCAGAATTGTGGCCCTCACCCCATCCCACCCCATATTTGTGTCCTTCAGATGCGAGCATCAATGAACCCTACTCCTCAGTTCATGCCTCCTTCTTATCCTCCCAGGCCCATGTACAGCCTTTCTTTTTCTTCTTCTTCTTCTTCTTTTTTTTTTTTTTTGTTTACCTCGAATTAATTTGTTCTTATTTCTTTACTCCACTTCGGGCCCTCTACACAGCTCTGATCATTCTGTTGTGTTCATTGTGTTTTTGTTTTTGTTTTTATTTCTATGCCAGTATTTTTTCTGTAAATTTCCTTTCTGCTTAAAGATGCCTAGTCAACCTCCAACCCTAACTTTGTGGTGTGGTGAGATTGTCAGGCCAGGTGGGAAGTGTGACCATAGGCTTGAAGAAGTGCAAGTGCAGAGGAGTAAGTCATATTAAGTGAAGGTCCCTGAGCTGCAGGAGGAAAGGAGAGGCAAGGCCGGGGTGGGGAAAGGATTCCAGATAAGAGATACCAAGAAAGTCCAGAGAATCAGCCCCATGGAAGAAGCATTTGTCCAGGTCTTCACCACATGGCACCTCAACCTGCTTTTCGCTCCCAGTTGGCTCTGTGGGCCCAGTTAGCCCATGAAGGGATAATGGATTGGCAAGGTGAAGAGGCACAAGGCCTGCAGGCCACATGGCCCTTGCAGAGCTGGCTTCAGTGACTGTTGCAGAAGAGACAGAGGACATGACCAGGGAGTGATGGAATCTTAAGTCAGAAGGGGCACTGAGAGGCAGTCCTTGGCTCTGGCCACCAAAAGCTTCCAGAGGTGGCCACCTTTGTCCTAGGACCAAATCACTGTGTCTGTGAGCCTCATGAAGGGAAAGACTCACCAAGTGATTGAAAGCCTGTCTCTTTTGCCTTAGCATTATGTGCCAGACATGTTGTACGGGATTTTATTCTGTCAACATCTATTTATTCTTTTAAAAAAGAGTGGTTTTTTTCCCTCACTGTTGACCATCTTGATATAGAAAGTAATATATTTTTTGTCTTATTAAAACATTTAATTTTTGTTCTAGATCATAAACCTAGAATTTATACTCTACAAGCTTGCTACCCACAGTTGTTACTGATCTTTTAACATGGGTCCTTTCTCCCTAGGGGACAATGTGGGATCAGAGCTGGCCGAGGGCCTCCTCATAGGTGACACTCAGTGACACTGGAGGCTGTGTGGAGGGGCCTTCTCTGTCATTGAGGGGGCACTCTACCCTCCTGCTTCCTTCTTGTTCATTTGTTGACTGATAGAGCTGATATTTCCCCGTTTGTGGGTTTATATTTGTTCATTTATAAATTCCTTGATGGCTTAGAACGTCAGAAGAGAGGCATTCATCCTGGGAATTTTTGGTAAATATTTGTTGTTTGTGTTAATATGATACCACACATCCGAAGCCAATTCAGTAAATGTTTGTTAATAATCAGATTTGCCAAAGGCAGGGGAAGTCCTAAGTGGGTTATGCTTTCAGTTTCTAAAAAGCCTTCAGACCATGATGGTAATTAAGTTGCTTTCAAATAATTTGTATTAGAATACACTAATTTATTTTGAAAGCACAGTACTTTTTTATGTGAATTTCCAAGTTTTGTCCTAATGCTAGGAAGGTTTCGATGGCAGTGTTTTGAATTATTGTTGCATGAGAGTGGGCAAGCGCTCATTATTTTTCTTTTAAATCTGTGCTATCTCTAGCCTACTCTTTCAAATATCTATTGAAATTTAGTACCTTATTTGCCTTGTAAATGTTTTATGTACCAGTTATAAGAGCAGATCAATGGATTTATGTGTCTAACAGAGGCTCAGTTAATTAGTTTTGAATAGTGTGCCAAGGTGACACTCTCAGTTTTATGACTTTCCATAGATGATGGATTCTGCTACTGTGACAAGGTCAAGCACATAAAAGTCCCAATCAAATGCCATAGAAAGCACAGTTCCATATGTCAGTTTAATTCTGTAGGAGTCTTTTTGTCAGCATAGCTGGGGATTCCATCTGTTTCAATTTAAGATTAGAGTCTGTTATGCTTCTATAGCAGGTAATATACATGATGTAATATAATTCCTGATATAATATAATACGGACATATAGTACATGTAATGTAAATGGATATGATATGTAATATAAATATAAAAGTATATTTATTTAGATTGTAGTAGAGGCTGAGTGGGCGGTATAGTATCTGTGATTCAGTATATGAAGGATGCTGCCGCCTACCCTTTGTGAAACAATTTGTTTTCTGTATACTGCTTGGTGTTGGGTGGATACATAATGCTGTTAATATGTGTTACTTCTAATGAGCAGACATATGTCATCCTCTACTGTAGCTCTTCACCAGAAGTGTAATGGCCAAAGTGAATTGCTTGTGTTTATTATTCAAGTCATGGGATGGTAGCAGGTGTCACAGCAAATCAATCTTGGATTGGTAATAGGTGGTCATGAAGGCAGAAAATGGCAGGCTAGAACACACTGACCCATACCTATTATGTAATCTCAAGTAATGATGGTTGGTTATGCTTGGAGGAGCTGAAATACTACATTGCAGAAGGCATCTAAGCTGGGGTCTCTAAACAGGTCAGTGTTCCAACAGATACTCCACCCCCTTCTGCTTCTTCTTAAAGCCCTTATTCCGGAATGGTCATAAAAAGAGTTTTGTCTATCCTGATGCTTACCAACAAGACAGGCTTCCCAACAACTTGGTCCTGGCAGGCAGCCAGCCTGCCAGCATTTCAGTGATGCTCGCTGCCATGGCAACCCCACTGGGCCTTCTGTGGGTGCAAGTAGATGCAGCTGCTGAAAAAGAAGCGCAAGCCTGCAGGCCAGTGAGCATGGCCTCGGTTCGAATGATGTCATGCCAGCCTGGGCCACCAGGAAACCATGGTGGTCACTTGCTCAATGGCTAAATATGGGTGGGTGGTATTTTCCAAATAAGGACACTGGGAAAAATAGGGATTTAAAAATGGATTGTGATATTGGTCTAGTGTCCTACTAGACAAGTCAATCTCATAAATTAGGATTTAGAATTCATGAGAATTCAGACACAGAGCACAGGATGAATTTATCTTGTACCCCTTCTGAAGAAGTGGGGTGCTAAGCAAACGAATAAGTTCAACCAACCCATAGGTAAGGATAATTCTTAGCCTATTTAGAGGCTATAGAGGAATATACAGGTTTTTAAGTTTCTTAGATGAGCTGCACTGTTAAGGACCTGGGGGAAGTTGCTGAAACAAGAGACTCCAAACTGTAGTGACTTAAGCAGGATGGAAATCATTTCTTTCTTTTCTTAGTCCTGGTAGTTGGTAAGCTCAGGGTAGGCTTGGTAGCTTATAGGATCAACAGGGTTATCTCTGCTTCTGTCCGGTTTGCCAGAACCTAGACCCATGGCTATTTCTACCAACGAGGGTGCCCGGGTACCCAGCTAAAACTCAGGGTTCTGTTTCTAACAGATGAGGTGGGGGGGAAATGTGGACTCCGGACAGGTTCCTCCATCAGCACCTTTTATGTTCCAACCAGGTCACCACCACCATGTGAGTTCAAAGAATAACGAGTTTGTGCCTTGACTGGAACTTTTTTTTTTAAAGATTTTATTTATTTATTTATTTATTTATTTATTTATTTATTTATTATTTATTCATGAGAGACACAGAGAGAGGCGGTGACACAGGCAGAGGGAGAAGCAGGCTCCCTGCGGGGGGCCCAATGTGGGACTCTGTCACAGGACCAGATCACACTCTGAGCCAAAGGCAGATGCTCAACCACTGAGCCACCCAGGCGACCCTTAAACCTTGATTTGATTTCTCTCTCAGACTCTGGACTCCAAGGAGAGAGAGAAGAAGCAAGATGGGGTGGTGGAAGAGCAGATAGATGGTTCCAGGGAGCCCCACCTGACCGAATCCTGACTTTGTCACTTGCTACTTGTGTGACCTTATGTTGTGCTGTTGAGCCTGAGACTCAGATCTCTCACCTCATAGAACATTGCCAACAATGTCTGCCTCTCAGAATTGTGATGGTTACACAGCAGAAGTAAAATGAGAACATCCAGGATCATGCTTGTCATGTGATAAGTTCCCAATGAAACTTAGTTCTTCTCTAAGAATTGGAGATGTCTCCAGCTTCCCTAATACTTCTAGATGAACAAGTTGATTGGCTCAAAAATGTGATTTAATTTGCATTATTGCACAGGGATTATATCACTTTACAGTAAAGATATTTATACTTTTCCAAATGCAAATTTTAAAATTCTGTTAATGGGCTAATGTCCACCCAGAGTCAACTCATACTGTTGTGACACATCTTTGTGGTGGCTCAGTTGGTTAAGCATATGCCTTCAGCTCAGGTCATGATCCCAGAGTTTTGGGTTCCCTGTATCGGGCTCCCTGCTGGGCAGGGAGCCTGCTTCTCCCTCTCCTGCTGCTCCCCCTGCTTGTGCTCTCTCATTCTCTCTCCAATAAATGGATAAAATCTTTAAAAAAAAGGGGGGGGAGGGGTAAACAGAAAAGCAGGTTTCCTTGGGAAATGATGTCTGACCTTGCCTCACAGGGATCTGAGGGGCAGTATGTGGCCTCAGGAGGCTTTGAGGCCATCACGAGGTGCAGCACTCACCACAGGGTGGATATGTTCCTCGTGGCTGGTAGCCTGTGGTCCTGAGTAAGCCCCTGGCAGGTGCTGCTTTGAGGGGTGAGACTGCTGGAGGCACTGTGTGCGGTGAAGTGTGAGAGGTGGTTAATGGCACCAGTGGGATGTGGCAAATGAAGTCCTTAGGGAGGCAGCTCCAGAATCGGGTGCCTGTGTTAAGTGACAAAGACCATCAGGAGAACTGAAGTGGTGGAGTAGGAATTTACGAGGCTTTCCTGGTGTTAATAAGGAGACAACAGGCTTCCCATTGGAGTCACTTGTGTTAAGCCTTCAGTCAGCAAACGAAGACATCTCACACCTGGTCTAACTGCAGTTTCAGCCTCTACCAGGATTTTTAATCTTTTACCAGACAGTCTGGAGGTACTTGGTCAGCACTAGTGATCCCCCTGATAGATCCCTTTTGTCTCCAATAGGAAGGTGATCTCGTCTGAAACTACCTACTCTAGGCTAGATACTTCCTTTTCCTGCCCTCTTATTTTATTTTATTTTATTTTATTATTTTATTTTATTTTATTATTTTATTTTATTTATTCATGAGAGACACAGAGAGGCAGAGACACAGGCAGAGGGAGAAGCAGGCTCCCTGTGGGGAGCCCATGTGGGACTTGATCCCAGGACCCTGGGATCATGCCCTGATCTGAAGGCAGATGCTCAACCACTGAGCCACCCAGGCGTCCTCCCTGCCTTCTGCCTGTAAAAGCCTCTCCTTTTACAGCTCTTTGGAACTCCTGTCTATTTGCTACATGGGACACTGTCTGATTCACGAGTTGTTGAGTAAAGCCAGCAAGATCTTTAAAATGGACTCAGTTTGTGCTCTCTCTCTCAAAAAAAAAAAAAAAAAAAAAAAAGGACTCAGTTGAGTTTTTTTTGTTTTTGTTTTTTTTTCACTTGGGAATGGCACATAATTTGTCCAGAGGGTCCTCCTTTCCTTGCCCCTCGAAGTAGGACAGCAGGGGTTCAGCCCTATCGGGCAGGCCACAGGGAGGCCACATTTTCCCTCGTCACAACTGTCCTGTGTGTGCTGACACCCCTCTCAGGCTGAGGTGCACACCTGCAGACCTGACAGGCAGGTCTCTGGAGGGTTTTGCTGGCGTTCAGCAGGCAATGCGGGGCAGCAGAGGTCATCGCCTACTGGCCTGGTGTCTTGCAGCAGCAGGGCACACCCTCACCATCTGCCTCACTGCACATTGGGAAGTGGTGGGAGCCTTTTGGCTCCCTCTGGTGTGGTAACTTTTCTTATGAATCCTGAGATTGCCAGTTGGGGGGTGCGGATTTCATTTGGAAACACTCACCTTGTTTTTCTACATGGTTCCTTCCTCTTTTATGAACTGAACCTGTCCCTCACTCAGTGTCCACAGGCTTCCTGAGGCTACGGGGGGCCTTGGGACAGGCAAGGAAAGGGAATTAGTGGCCTCTCAAAGTGGCATCCTGGGCTGTGGTGTCCTGGGGACTCCAGCTTACTGCCCTCTCTCCTGTCCAGAGCTGACCTCAGATCTCACCAACAGCCTGGTAGTCACAGGGTTGACCTCACAGCATCGACAGCCTCTCAGAACGGGGAGGCACAGGCTGATGGTGGGGAATTATAAGTGCGATTTAAGGTGGTCCTTCCAAAAGAGGGACTTGGATGAGACTGGGGAAGAATCACGGTATCATGGTGCAGGGTTGGTGGAAAGAGCAAATTGAAGTTTTTGAGAGGTTCAAAGAATCCTGGGGTGTGAACTGTCTGTTGCTGTGTCCCATTGAAGAGTCCACGGGCCTTCTGGGAAGTTCCTGTCTGAACAATCATCCCATTTGTCTGGGCAGGAAGGGTAAAGAAATGCTAATGTGACAGAGCAACAGCCAAGTCCTGTTAAAGTAGCCCGGAGGGGGGCAAGTGTACATGGAGAGGACATTCATTCTCAGTGTTTTCTTCATAGCTTTTTGTCTTCTAATAAAAGATATGTTTTTATTCATAAATGTAGATGGGATAAATGACTATTTATAAAGCAATTGCAAACAGGCCCTGACATGCTTACCAGCCCAGTGAAGACCTGTGATGGTGTTTTTATCAGACCTACTTCTTGATAGATACAGTTTTGCTTGAAATCATTTATTTTCCTTGATTTTTGTAAATTTTTTTCAGTTCTATCTGATAACTTTCACTATACAGACATTACCAGTAAATGAAGAGAATGCCTAACAGATGTACAAATAAGTTACACACTTGAAAATATGCTTAAAGCTGTAAAATGATTGCTACTGAAAATAAACAGGATATATGTAATATCTGAATTATCTATCTTGATCATTTGAAAATGCAGTATTGCCTTCAGTCACATAATGAAACCTGAATGTTTATACAGTGCCTATCTGAAAAGTATTTGAAAGTTAATTATTATTTTCTTGATTTCTAGAAGGGCTGGTTCACACAGGGGCTGATTGGCTTAAAGATTAAAGCCCATCTGATCTTTATCCCAACTCCCAGATGGATGTGGAGTTGGATTCTGAGTGGGGAAAGCCCTAGGTCTTCACTGCCCATGCATGTGCCCTACACTGGGCTCCAGGGAACCTCCCTTCCCCGCCCCCATGCAAAACCAGTTCTGTTAGTCATCCTGAGGCTCTGAGGCCCCACAATGCCCGGATGCAGGGATGAAACTTTGGTGGCAGCCACTGTCACTGAACCAATGTGAGCTCACTCCTTGGTGAATCAGAAACTGCACCAGGTTGAGTGTCACACAAAGAAGAACTTTATTTGTGACAAATAAGGAGATCTCAGGGAATGGTTTCCAAAGGCATGACTCCTGAGAGAGGGTGAGTGGTTTAGGGTTAGAATGAATATTTAGATAGGGAAGCCTTATCATCCCAGTAGAGGTGGGCATAAGGTCTCTCCTGCACCTAGGAAACGTGCCTATACACAGGTTGTGTGTTATGTAAATGAGGCTTGTGCTCCTCCTTTGGTATAGATTTTAGTGTGATACTGAGATCAAGGTAATCGCTGGTCATTCCAGGGGTCACTCCATGGTCCATTTGCACAGGAGGAACTCAGGGTTTTAGCTTCAAGGGTCTGGGTGGTCTGGGCCCGCAGGAGCTCTTGTCAGGGCATTCGCTCTGACTTGAGGGGTGGTGTCGCTTTCCATTTTCCTGGGTTAAGAGGTAAGCTGGAAAGAAGAGCTTAAGGAAAGGTATAAGACAGAGGTTAGTGAGTATGAGCAGGTGGACAGGAAAGGTCAGGTCCTGGGGACTGGCTGGGGACAACTGCAGCAGCAGGTTTTGCCATCTTGCAGTCCAAATTGATTTTCTTTGTCCTAGGCAGGAGTGCCTTTGGGGCCCTCCTTTGAGGCATGCGTCTTAGTTTGCAGAGGAATCTGGGTGTTGGGCCACAGATTCCTTCATTGTGGACTCCCATGAGGTGGAGTGGTCAGTGGCTCTCCCAACCCCCACCACCTCCCAACTACACGGCATGTGGGGGACCTCCTTGAGCACCTAGGCCCCTTCATCTTTTTTCAGTTCAGTTCTCCTTTTTGTTTCATGGTGGAGTTGCCTCTGCTCGTTCCTTTTTCTTGTCTTCACCTTTCATTTTTCTCTTTTTACTTTCTGTGTCATATTGTGAGGAAATTTGGAATAAGCAGAAAAGATGACTGGGTGTTTCCTCCAGCGGAAAACCGCTTTGTGTAGAGAGCACTCTTTCTAGGTATCTAATTCTGGCCTTTTCCTTCCCTTGTATATGTTTTACAGCTCTACAAGTTGTAGGTAACTGGTAGTAATGCAAAATAGTTACTGTCTATAGACATTGAAAATGGTATTTGTGTGGTTAAAATGATTATCCCTCCCCATTATGACAAAAAGGTAGTTTCTTGTCTATCCGTAAATTTTTATAACCATTAATTCAATCATTCCTTTAATCCATTTAAATTTGTGCTTCTCTGACTTCTCCTTTGAACTGATGGTAATATCTTACTAATACCCTCATTAATAATGAGGTCAATAAAATCTTTAACATATGTTTATTTTATATTTTATGAGGATCATGGTTTACTTTTGGTAATTATTCTTTAACATAGCATTTTATGGTCTCTATTAAAAATAACAAAGGTGATGAGCTTCTTTTAACCAGTGACAGGGATGGACCCTAGTAAGAGGAACTTGGATCCAAAAAAGTGGAAAAACTAACTAATCCTAAGAGGTTCGAGCCATTGGAAAATTTTCTCTTAATATTGTAAAAATGAGTATCGACTCATAGACAACCCATGGGTTAAATTTAGAAGAATGAAATGGAATTTAGAAAATAATTTGAGATGAATTAAAGTGAAAAAACAATGCACTCAAATTTATGGGATGTTGTAAAAGCAGTGCTCAGAGGGAAATTTATAGCTGTAAATGGCTACATTAAAAAGATTTTATTTTTTATTATTTTTTAAAAAGATTTTATTTATTTATTTGAGAGAGTGAGAGAGAGGGAGGAGAAGCAGAGGGGAGAGGGAGATGAAAGAATCTTAAGCAGACTCTTTGCCCAGCATGGAGCCTGGCATGGGGCTTGATCTTATGACCTTGATATCATGCATGACCTGAGCTGGAATTGAGTTGGACACTTAACCAGCTGAGCCACTAGGTGCCCCCAAAAGTTGGTTCTTTGAAGATCAACAAAATGGATGAACCTTTAGCTACATTGCTAAGAAAAAAGAGAGAGTAAATAGCTAAATTAAAAAGTGAAAGTGAGGATGTTACTGCTGACCTTGCAGAAATGAAAAGAATTATGGAAAATACCATGAGCAGTTGTATGCCAAAAAATTAGATAATCTAGATTAAATGGATAAATTCCTAGAATCTATCTGCACACTGCCAAAACTGTCCCCCTCCACTAAAATAGAAAATCTGAACAGACTATAACAAGAAATTGAATCAGTTATTAAAAACTTGCCAATAATGAAAAGTTCAGGACCAGATAGCTCTATTGGTAAATTCTATTAAACATTTTAATAATAGCATCAATCTCTCTCAAACTCTTCCAAAAAATAGAAGAGAATACTTACTGTCTCATTTTTTGAGGCTAGCATTGTGCTGATACCAAAATCAAGATAAGAAAACTACAGACTGAAATTCCTTATGATACCAATAAGCAAAAAATCCTCAACAAAATACTGGCAAACAAGATTCAGCAGCATATTAAAAGGATTATACACCATAATTAAGTGGGATTTATCCCAGGAGTGCAAGAGCAGTTCAACATAAGTTCAATCGATGTAGTACACCATGTTAATAGAATGAATAAAACCCACATGATCATCTCAATCAGAAAAAGCATTTGACAAATTCCAGCACTCTTTCATGATAAAAACATGACCAAAAATGAGAAATAGAAGGAAACTACCTCCGCATGATAAAAGGCATTTTGATTACCTTACCATGCTCAATGGTGAAAGACTGGAAGCTTTCCTTCTAAGACAAAGACTAGAACAAGGATGCCCACTTTTGCACCTGTGCTAGAAGTTCTAGGCAGAGCAATTAGGCCAATTTAAACCGTATCCAAACTGGAAAGGAAGAAGTAAAAACTGCTGATGGCATGATCCTAGATATCAAAAATGTCAAAGAATACACATACACACACACACACACACACACGAGTGTAAGAGCTAAAAAATGAAATTCGCATGAACTTACAGGGTTCAAAAAAACCCCACAAAAATCAGCCATGTTTCTGTATACAATGAACAATCTGAAAAGGAGCTAAAAATGAGCTAAAAAATGAATTCAGCAAATTTCAATTCATATAAACTCACAGGATTCAAAATAAACACACAACAATCAGTCATGTTTCTGTATGCAATTAACAATCTGAAAAGGAAATTAACAAAATTATTCCATTTACAGTAGGATCCAAAAGAATGAAATGGATAGAAATAAATTTAGCCAAAGAGGTGAAAGACTTGCACACTTGTAACTAAAAACATTGCGGAAAGAAACCAAAGGAGATGGTTTCTTGGAGATGGTAAATGGAAATATATATCATGTTTATGGACTGAAAGACTTATTATTTTTAAGGTATAAATGTTTTTATTTTTATTTTATTTTTAAAAAATATTTTATTTATTTATTTGAGAGAGAGCACAAGCGGGGGAGCAGCAGGCAGAGAGGGAGAAGCAGGCTCCCTGCCCACCAGGGACCCTGATGTGGGATTCCATCCCAGGACCCTGGGATCATGACCTGAGCTGAAGACAGATGCTCAACCAACTGAACCACCCAGGCGCCCCATTTTTATTTTATTTTTTTCATAAAGAGAAAAGTTTAATAAAGTCCAATCTTAGTGGCACTTCTAACTAAATCTCTAAAAATCCATCCTATAAGGTATAAAATTTTAAAAATCAGATTATAATTTTGACCTTTATTCAGAATTTTTTCTTTTTAAAATATTTTATTTAATTAATTTATTGTTAAAGATTTTATTCATTTATTTGAGAGAGAGAGCCTGATCCCAAGCAGGGGAGGGGCAGAAAGAAAGGGAGAAGGAGGCTCCCTGCTCCAGGTCTCCATCCCAGGACTCCAGGGTCATGACCTGAGTCAAAGGTGGACACTTAACCGACTAAGCCACCCAGGCACCCGTGAAGTTATTAATTAATTAATTAATATTTATTTTTTATTAAAAATTTTTAAAAAGGATTTTACTTATTTATTCATGAGAGACACACAGAGAGAGGCAGAGACATAGGCAAAGGGAGAAGCAGGCTCCCTGTGGGGATGGTGGGGGGGCTCGACCTGGGGATCATGCCCTGAGCCAAAGGCAGATGCTAAACCACTGAGCCATCCAGGCGTCCTGAAGTTTTTTATTTTAATTCCAGCCAGTCAACCTACAGTCAACATGTTATATTAGTTTCAGGTGTCCAATATAGTAATTCAGCACTTCCATACAAGACCCGGTGCTCATCACTACAAGTGTTTCCGTTTGAATTTTTGCTTTTGTTTTTCCTGCCTCAGGAGACATATCTACAAAGAAGTTGCTACGGCTGATGTCAAAGAAGTTATTGCTTGTGTTCTTTTCTAGGATTTTTATGATTTCATGTCTCACATTTAGGTCTTCAATCCATTTTTAATTTATTTTTGTGTATAGTGTAAGAAAATGATCCACTTTTATACTTTTGCATTTGCTGTCCAGTTTTCCAACACCATTTGTTGTGTGAAGAGGCTGTGGTAGGCTTATTGTTGTTTAGATGGCAATAATACCCAAAGTGATGAACAGATTCAGTGCAATTCCTGTCAGAATTCCCCAATGGCTTTTTTTTTTCCAGAAATGGTAAAGCCAATCTTTAAATTCATATGGAATTGCAAGGGGCTCCAAGTAGCTAAAATTATCTCAAAAAAGAAGAACAAAGTTGGAGGACTCACACTTACTGATTTCAAAACTCACTATAAGCTAAACAGTGTGATACTGGCATAAATATAGACATGTAGACCCAAAGAAGGGAACTGAGATTCCAGAAATAAACCCATACACCAATGGACGGTTGATTTTTGACAAGAGTGATGAGATCCTTTAATGGGAGAACAGTAGTCTCTTCAATACGTGGTGCTGGGACAGCTGGATAGCCACATGTTTTATTGAACCCTACTTCATACCATATACAAAAACTAACTCAAAATGGATCAATGACCTAAGTATAAGATCTAAATCTATTAAATTCTTAGTGGAATTAAATCTTCATGGCCTTGGATTTGCCAAAAGATTCTTAGATATGACAACAAAAGCATAAGCAACAAAAGAAAAAATGTGTATGTTGGACTTCATTTAAATTTAAAAAATTACATGCATCAAAAGACAATATTAAGAAAGTAAAAAAGACAACTTACAGAATGGGAAGAAATATTTGCAAATCAAATGTCTGGTAAGGATCTAGCATCCAGATTTGTAAAATAGACTAATAGCTAAAAACCAAAAAGACAGATAACCAATTTAAAAATGGACAAGGATTTGAATAGACATTTCTCCAAAGACAATATGCAAATGGCCAAGCGTACATGAAAAGATGCTTGACATCATTAGTTATTAGGGAAATGCAAATTAAAACCGCAGTGAAATACCATTTCACACCCATTAGGATGGCTGTAATTAAAAAAAGAAAAGAAAAGAAAAAACGTTGAGGATGTAGAGAAATTTTGGAACTTTCATGTGTAGCTGGTGTAAATGTAAAATGGTGCAGCAGCTGTGGAAAACAGAAGTTTGGCATAAAAAAAGTTAAAGCTCAAAGAGTTAAGCATAGAATTACCGTATGACCCAGCACTTTCACTCAGATACATACACAGACCATTGAAAACAGGTACTCAAACAAATACTTGTACATGAATGTTAATAGCAGCATCATTCATGGTAGCCAAAAGGTGGAAACGATCCACGTAGTTTGTATGGACGAATGGATAAACAAATTGTGGTATATATATAGATACAGGATGAAACATTAGCCTTAAAACAGAGTGAAGTCCTGATACCCTGTGGATGAACCTTGAAAAACACGATGCTAATTGAAAGAAGCCAGTCATAAAAGGTCGCATATTGTATGATTCCATTTATATGAAATATCCAGAACAGATAAATCCAGAGACAAAGCAGATCTGTGATTGCCAGGGGCTGTAGGGAGGGGAGAAGGGGGGAGTAATTGCTTAATGAGCATGGAATTATTTGAGGATGAAGAAAATGTTTTGGAAATGAATAGAGGTGGTGGTTGCACAATATTGTGAATGTACTAAGTGCCACGGAGTCATTCACTTTAAAATAGCTTATTATGTGTTACGCAGATTGTACCTCAACAACAACTACTACTACAAAAAACGAGTGTGCACCATTTACACGTTCGATATAGTTGTGAGGAATTAGTTCCCAGGAGGAAGAGGGTTTAGATAGCCAGTCTTAGTATTTTCCCACCAAGACCACATAGAACACCTCAGGCCCATGGCCTTCCAGGGGTTCTCAGGATTGTGTGCAATTTCCAGTGAGTTTCCTGTAATTCCACCTCAACAGCTTTGTTACAGATGACTCAGGAATATCTCCTAGAGTCAAGAATCTGATTCAGGTGATAGTCATTTAAAATTTTAATCATGTGAAGGTGGGGGATGGGACAGGAGTGTGGGAAGAAATGTGTGAAATGTTAACATTTATTATGAAAAGTTAAGGAAGAATATGAAATATGTACCTTAACCTCCACGCCCCACCTAGATTATATCTGTTCTTTTTGAAATAAATACAAGAAATGAAATTCAAGTGATACAGGAAGGTACAGAATGAAAAAAAGGGAAAGCTTCTCTACCTTGGACAATCACTGTTAATATGTTCTTGTGATTTTTTTTGTTAAAAGAACTGTTTCATGCTTGTGTGTTTGGGCTCACATACATAGATTTCTTTAAGATTTTATTTATTTATTCACGAGAGACACACAGAGAGAGGCAGAGACACAGGCAGAGGGAGAAGCAGGCTCTCTGTAGGGAGCCTGATGTGGGACTTGATCCCAGGATCCCGGGATCACACCCTAAGCCAAAGGCAGACACTCAACCACCGACCACCCAAGCGTCCCACATACATAAATTTTCTTAAAAAAAAAAAAAAAATCATTATAGGCGTGCATATAGCTTTTTTCCTTTCTAATTGAGATACGATTGACATAGGACAATGGATTAGTTTCAGGAGTACAACATAATGATTCAATATTTGTATGTATTACAAAATGATCACCACAGTAAGTAAAGTTAAAATCTATCACCACACATAGTTACAAATGTTTTTCTTATGATTTGAACTTCTAAGATCTGTTCTATTAGAAACTTACAAACATACTATACAGTATTGTTAAGTTTAGTCACCATACTGTACATGATACCCCCAGGACTTATTTATTTTATAACAGGAATTTGTACCTTTGGACTACCTTCCCTCCTTTTACCTACCTTTGCCTCAACCTCTGGCAACTAACAATCTGTTTTGGCTTTTTATTAAATAGTGTATCTTAGAGCTCTTTCCATGCATAAAGCACTACTGAGGTACTTTATTCTTTAAAGTCACTATGTAATCATCATGGTGCTAATTAGCATTTATTGAACATTTGCAATGTGCCAGTGCTGTTTTAAGTGCTGTTTTAAGTGATATATTACCTCATTTAATCTTTATAAAAATCCCCTGAGATAGGTCCTACTACTGCTTCTCTTTTACAGATGAGGGATCATTGCACAGAGTCAGCAGGAAATTTAAACTCCTTGTATCTGGTCCCAGACCCATGTTCTGACCCCCACAGAATTCTGCTCCCCTTCACAGTTTGTGGGAGAGCTGGGGTTTATCATTATTTACAGCTTCCATATATTCTACTTGATGGTTTTCTCTTCCTATTTTGTCAGTATTCCCTAAAATGTGCACCATATCTCACACTCCAGGCCATGACCTCTTGGGGTCTGTGTTTTATTGGAGTTCTCTTAATGCTGTCTTTATCCTGGTAAAAGAGCTAGGGAATAAACAAGAAGAGCAACACAATTATGATTAAGATTTTTTTTCCCAGGAATGGCTACCAGGTCTTGATTCATTGGCCTGGAAAAGGGAGTGTCTATAATTTTTATAGTTTGTGTGCTTACTAAAGGAGATCTTTAGCGACTGTTATTCTCACTAGGGGAGGCCAGGCCTAGTTGTTCTTTTTGGAATACTGTATAGAAACACCCTGAGACTGTGTTGGTCTCCTCTGCTTGCCCTACCACACAGTGACGGGATCACAGAATAAAAGGACGGGCTGAGGAAGCCCTCAATCCTTGGGCTAGAGGGCTGTTGACTGTTTCTTTATTTTTTTCATACGAGGTCATTGTGTCTCCCCAAATGGAGCTCCAGATCGAAATGTAGCTGGTAGCTCAATTAGCAAACAACAAGCATGACTCGAACAAGTCAGAAGGTAGGGTATGGGATACTTTATGAATTTTTGGCACATTAGCAGATGAGGGGGTATTTTGGAGATGGGTGGAGTTGTGCAGTGGGGATGTATGTTTTGGCTTTTGTGGAGAAAGAATGAAACAGCACAGCGAAGCCAGCCAGCCTTCTTGCTGTTGTCTTGCAAGAGCATAAGCAACTAGCGAGTTTGGATCAAGAATCAAGGGGGAAGGTAATAGAAAACTCAGGCTCCCTAATTTTTTCCCTTGGTCAGCAAAATGACAGGATGCTCCTGCCATCTGTGTGTCCTGGCTGACCCTGTGTTCCTGGCCCCCACAGATACAGTTTGCCATTTAGATCCATTTAACAGAAAAGGATCCTGTCTTGTGGTAAAAATGCCGGCTTGGCATACGCCAGGACTCTGGGAACTCATTCTGAAATATACTGATCTTTTTTTTTGGGCGAGGGCAGGGACACAATATAGGGACTCTGTGCAGATTTGCCATCATATTTTCATATGCGTCATATACCTGGGAGAGTTTGTTTTGTGTCACTGGGGGCAAGGCACCATATTTGTAGGTAGGAACCCAGAGTTTGAAATTAGCTGCTTAAGGTCATATGGTTTGGTCATGGAGGAGCAGAAGTTTGTGCTTTGAGTTCAGAGAAGGCCTTACAGTATCTTTCTTGATCTCCAAAGTTGTCCAAACCACTAAGTGAAGAAACATACTTCCTTTGGCTCATTTGACCAAATTGCTATCTGAAACTTTTGGCCTGGTTGCCTCAGTTGAGCTGCAATCTTCCTGCCTGGTTGAGAGAGAATCCAGTGGGGGAAGTGGGGGCAGAAAATCATTGGTCCCCAGAGTTGAAACATGGACAGGCATAGGGTCCAAATTGAAGCCAGAATGATGATTTTACTCCTGTCTTTCCTAGCACATTATCTTTCCTAGCACATTTATTTTTCTTTCAGGTTTCTTTTTTAAAAAAATTATTTATTTATGTAATCTCTACACCCAATGCGGAATTCAAACTCACAACCCTGAGATCAAGTGTTGCATGCTCTTCCAACTGAGCCAACTAGGCACCCCTCTTTTCTCTCTCTCTCACTTTTTTAAGTAAAATCAATCAGTGGTATTCTCATAAATCTAGACTATAGAAATGAACATTTTCTGGCAAATTAGAGGATACATGTTGCTTTCTGTAACTTAGATTCTGAGTGCATGCATAGCAATCATGCCTGTGGCCCACAGTGTGGGCGAAATATGCTCAGGCGTAAAATGTAGTCAAGTGAGCGCTACCGATGCTTCGCCAGAGGCAGATGGGCTTTGCTGTTGGCAAGGTCTGGACATCAGGCTGTGGAGATCTTTTCCAGGCTCTGCATGTTGACTTTTTTTAGGTAGGAGAAATCATTATTCTGATGTATCATTCTCTAGGCATAGTAGTAGAGCAGCACATTATTAAGCTATAGTTTGGATGTAATAAATAATACTTGTGACAGAAACTGACTTTAGCTTTGCAGCAGCATAAGCAGCGAGCTAGTTTGGATCAAGACTTTAGCTAGTGCCTGTAAAAAAAACCAGTGTGTGTGATGATGTGACACGGAAATAAAGGGGTCAAGTGGAGAGAGGATTGGTGATAATGTAATGTGACCATGGCTTATCTAGAAAGTCCTTAGAGAGGTTTCCTTGGGGCAGGGTGTGTGTGTGTGTGTGTGTGTGTGTGTGTGTGTGTGTGTGTGTGAAGCTTCAGATGGGGCAGCTTGCTGCCCAGCTTCATTAGGTGATTCCAACATAAACCAAGACCTCAGGAAGATAGGGAACATCCTGGGGTCACCGGCAGCCCTGGGCATGCTGTCTTTGGGCTGCTTCCTTCCTTCTTCCTTCAGAGGGAGTGAAAAAAGATGGTCACCCCCTTCTTCTGCCTCACACGACATAGTTGTAGCTTCCGGGAGCTTCATCTCACTGTTTCCCGGCCTCTGTGTGGCAGAACACACTGAGAGTCCCTTCCTCAGTGCTTGCTTATAGTTATTAGAAGTCTCTCTGCAGCACCAGTGAGGCTTTTTTGATAAACACAAATGTGAAATCAGTTCTCCAGCTTCAGCATCCAGGAGATTTCTGGGCTTTGGTGGCACAGTATCGAGAAGATCCTAACTGACCTATCATTCTTTTAAAATTGTGTTTCTGTATACGTTTTGTATGTCGTATAGTATCTTAGTATAGTAGCCCACGTATGCAGGTTGTAAGTAAATACACAATTATCTGAGGATGCAAACAATGATTTCAGTGCTGATATGTGAAGTTCAAATATGCACTGATACCTTTACATCATTGTGAGCAGGAAAGTGGCCAGCGCTGGGCCACTTACTTGTAATACAAGTAATACTTACTTGTATTAAATTATTTTTTAACATCAAAGTTAACCAAAGTTGTTCATTTATAAGTTACAAACTGCCTTTACTTCACTTGGAGATTTCTTTTTTTTTTTTTTTTTTTTTCACTTGGAGATTTCTTAGCTCTGGACTACACTTAATTCCTCTCCAGAGTTTGAAGGTTCTACATGCTGAGATCCTGTAAGGTTTAGTGGACCTCGTAGGACTCAGATGTGGCCTGCAGATGGTTTAGTGATAGGGAAAGAAAGTACCGGGAGACAGAGGCCTGGCATTGTGCCCCAGTGTGACTGTGAATTGTGCCAGGCCTCAAGTTCTCCATCCATAAAATGGGAATAATGATACCTCAGAGTCACTGTGAAGGTCAAATGCAGTAATCAGTGTGAGTTTTCTCTATGAACCACAGAGCCTTTAGAATGTAGGTTAAGGTAAAGAGAGGCCATTGTTTTAGCTTCTCATGAACTTTTGACAAAGGGTACATCACATCATGCCTGAGGGAAATAGTGGGGCACCAAGGAACTAACCACTGGATCTGAGCAGTCATACCCCGGGGGGGCGGGGTGAGAGATTGTTCGAGTGTATGGTGCTCTACTTGTCTCTCTGCATCATGAAGATGAATTCAAGACAGAAGTCCACTTCTCTGGGCTGCTAAGGCCCTGAAGTCTGTCTCCATTTTTTGTTCTCATGTATGGAACTTGTGCACTTATGGGATAAGAGATATCCTACCGAATCTGCAGAGTGGGGCACAGTGCCAGGTATGGCTTAGGCAAGCAGGATGTGCTTAGTGTAGAAGAGAAATGATCATCATGCCTGTTTGCATCTCTGGGCCTTGTCACAGAATTGGGAGCCCAGGCGGTGTTAGTCAAGAGGCAGTGGGGTATGGGATGGAGGTCAAGAGCTTGGGCATCTGGGGCAGGGGCCAGTTCAATCCCTAAGTCTATTTTTCTCAATTGTGAGGGATGATAATAGTACATTTCTCATCAAATTGGGTTGAAGATTAAATGAGATGATGCAAGTTGACAGCACAGACTAGCTTAACGAAATGCCAAATATCATCATTGTCTTTATGAATAAGATGGTTAGCATTATTAAAAGCTCATTGATATTGTGATTTGGAGCTTAGGAGCTCCATTTTTCCTTGGTGTCTTTAACTGTCTTCCATTTAATTTTTCCTTAGTCACCATTTCTATTGGTGACGCCATTTTCAATTTACCCGGACAAGTGCATTTACTTTTTTAGAGTAGGCTCACTTCAGTGACCTTGATCTTAACCTCTGTCAGTGGGAACTTTTTACTCCCTAAAAAATTAGGGAGCCTGAGTTTTCTATTACCTTCCCCCTTGATTCTTGATCCAAACTCGCTAGTTGCTTATGCTCTTGCAAGACAACAGCAAGAAGGCTGGCTGGCTTCGCTGTGCTGTTTCATTCTTTCTCCACAAGGTTTTAGATTAGTTTTTCATGCTAGAGGGGAGAGGTCTCAGGCTTTTTTTTTTTTTTTTTTTTTTTTAGACTAGAGTTGTACCATAGCATTAAGGGCATAAGGTTGGCTCTGCAATTTAATATCCGTGCAGCAGCAAAGAGCAGATCTGCAATCACTTGCTTTCTTCTTTGACCTTCAGCTAGTCTTTGGCTGGGGAGCAGTTGAGGACATGGTATAGGGAGAGCATATTTTATTCAGAGTATGTTTTCATGGCTTTACTGCTAATTATCAACATAACACTCGTTCAGGTTCTTCCTGGGAAATTTCTCCACATCTGAGTGTCTTTATCTGCAGACACACTCATTTTCTCTGATTTGGGTGATAAAAGGACAGAAGTGCTTCATCTGTGGTCTTGGAGGCTTGGGCAAAGGTAGGGGGTTGGGGGTTTCTCCTGACCTCTGCTTGGAGGCTGCAGTGTGGAGTGGATTCTTCAGGTAGCTGTGATGTAGGCAGGTTTGTGTTTCCTGGTCACACTCTTAAACTAAGTATAACATTTTAGCATTTATTGCCAAAGAGCAGAGATCAAAAGTGAGGGTGGTAGAAATTCATTGATGACTTTTATTTGTATTCTGTGAAGTCTCATATTCGCTTGTGGAAGTCCCAGATGACACTAAACCAGAAGTCTAAACCATGAGAAAGTCAGGCTAGCATGGTAGTAAGGGGGGATGTTTCTGCTCACACTCCAGAGGCTAACTCCCTTTCCTCTGACACACTCCTTTCCTTTCTTACAAATGCCCTTCCTGACGCTAGTGTGCTAATCGAGTCTAGGCCTTGATGTAGTTGACCTTCACAAGTACAGGAAGAGTCCTAATACATCACGAGTCAAAACTGTTATTTAATTGGACTGTGATAGAGTAAGGAAGGTGGATCAGTTGTGAGCAGACTGTAATATCTCTGGCTTGCTCATTATGCAGTCCACAAGTGTGCATGTGTCTTGTCTGATTAAATCATGTTTGCTGTCAGCTAGTATCTTGATTAAGGGAGCACTACAGGTAGCTATATTACACCGAATCTTGGCTTGGTGGCCTGAGAGGCATTGGGTATTAGTTCATATGAGTGAGTTGGCTGAGGATGCTAACTTTTCAAGGTTACCGTAATCGGGATGTAGGAACTATTTATTTTGTCTGCCCTGCAGAATTGAGCATAGAGTACAGGCCAAGCTCTTATAGAGTACAGGCTAAGCTCTTATCACTGACATGATAGACTTTGGCCACCATCACTTATGATGGCACATAGTAGGTGCTCAGTAAAAATGCAACCAATGAAAGAGCATCCTTCTAAATGGCCTTTGTTTCTTCCTTTGGTTTCCCTTCATTCCTCTTAAAGCTCCATAACTGGATGGATTTCACTGGTTCCTACTGTTCTCAGATAAATTCTGGACTCCTTAACCAGGTTAGGACAATGCCCTTGGCCTGTGTGTATTTCGGGGTCTGTTCTGATTGAGTGATGCTCTTTGTGCTGGTGGTTAAATCATCCCAATATTTCTCATGTAAGCCTGACCCCTCTCTAGCCTACAGAACATTTGCATGCCTTCTCCTGTTCCTGTTTCCAGGTGCTTCTTCCTGGTGGTGTAATCAGCATTTGTTAGGGAAGCAGAGCTGCTGTGTTATGGAAAAGGACTTACTGCAGTTGTCACACTTGATACCAGTGTGGGCAATGGGGCAAGAGGAGGTCTGCAAGAAGGAGCTTGAGAATCAGAGAACCCCTTGAACCAAAGTAGCACCAGTGTGGTGGTCAAGTGGGGGTTATCATGGAAACTCTAAGAAGCTGACACAGCCAACATCAAGTGGCCTGCAGAGGGGCAGGGTAGCTAGCTGTCTGTGGGCAGCTGTGCCTCTTCCCTACATCTGGAGGGAGGCCTGGGACTATGATAGGGAGAAGGGGTGGATACAGAAGTACACTCTGTTGAGAACCTCTTCCTACCTGCATACTGAAGAACTTCAGTAGTGGAACAGCAATTCTCGACTTCCTGCAAATTCCCTTCTTGGCTAATTCTAACCCAGAACCGTATGGAGAAAAGGATCCTGGGAAATGTCCTCCCTGCTTTAGCCAAGTTGACAGTAGGATGTTCCAGGATGGTACACAACAGGCTAGTGTAGCAGAAGCCGTGTGGGGTGTATATGTATGTGTGCATGCGTGTGCATGTGCGTATGCTCACAGATATGCATGTATGTGCACACATTTGTATGCATGTGCATGCATATGTGCATGTGGGTGTATGGCACATGTATCACATGCACACATGTGCTTTAGATCCCCTGCAAGAAATGTGTGAGAATATCAGAAGTGGGGAGATAGAGCCCTTGGATTAGAGAGCTTCTTTAAGCTTCTGAGTTCTAGTCAGAGCAGGATCTGCAGGAGAGGCCAGAGGAAGGGGCAGAAGGAGCATCTACTAGTCCCTGGGCTCTCCATCCACCTGTTCATGGGGAGCTGCTGGCATCTTTGCCTCCTGGAGGAAAAAACCTCAAACCTCCACTAAATTCAACTCTTGGTCAGACTTTCTTTCTCCCCTTGCTCTGTTCCTGTTGCTAGAATTCAGCTCCCCCACCTCTCTTCCTCCATTCTCCAATCCTACCCTCTGCCTTGCCTGACTAATGCATCCTTTTGGTGTCAAATTAAGGTCCCTGCCTCCACAAAGTCTTCTCTGATCTCTTAAATATGGGTTAGATGTCCCTTTGTTTCCCCATTGTAGCACTTCTCACGCACAGTATGTGATACTCTCCAGGTTACTCGTCTGTTCTTCACTGGACCAGGAGTTCTGTGAGAGTAGGGACATACGATCTTGCTGGGACTTACCAGCAAGCACTATTTATTCCCTTCCCAATGTGGGACAGGTGACAAGTGCTGGCCTGATTCCACATTCTAAGCTGTGTGTGTGAGCATGCGTGTGTGTGTGTGTGTGTGTGTGTGTGTGTGTGTGGTTCATCCATCCCCTTGCAGGGGTGAATGGATGACCACTGCTGCTAGGACCTCCTCTGCAAGTGCTGCATGGGGGGGCGGGACCTCAGGACAGTGCAACTTATAACACCCTCAGAGTTCACCAGACCACCTAGGTGGGTGGGAACAGGAAGTTGGGCAGTAGAAGATTAAGCAGAACTGATAATCTTTGAGATCAAACAGTGTGCATATTTGAGTACAGGCCAATGTTCCTTGGACCACCGACATTCAGATGGTGAGGGCTGCAGCCTGAACCGTAGATGCTCAGCATTCAGAATGGGAGGAAGTCCGAGGGCGCCTATGGATTCAGCAGACATTACGAATATTTAGGTCAATAAGTGACGGGAGAATCTGATGAGGGACCTTCTCACCAGAAAAAAAAACTTACCTACCCGCAAAAGTAATGTGTGATTTTGGGGGATGTCAGATGCCTGACACCCATGACTCATCCTGCAGCAAGGTGACAGGAGTGAAAAGGCAATGTGCTTGCCTGGGGTTGAGTGGCGGAGGCGTTGGGGGGGGGTGGCAGAGGAGAGGCTCACTCTTTCAGTTCATAGCTGCGCCCCCACTGAGCTGGAGCTTCACTTTTTCCTGGTTACAGCGGTGGGGGAAATAATGGGAGGCCATCAGATTCTAACTAGGGCACAGCACCCTGGATGTTCTTTGGGTGCTGTGGCTCTGATGTGCTCTGATGTGTTGATGTGTCCTCTATTAGGAGTGTGTGTAGGTCTGTGTGTGTCAAAGGCCTCCTGGCTAGAGAGGGGTGCCTGTGGTGAAAAACGGGGAGCATCAGCCCAAGGTGCTCCCTGAAAATCACCGTCTCAGGGGTGGGGTATTCAGGCAGGTACATTGTTGGATCATTCTTTGCCTTGCTTTCGTCTAAACGTTGCCATTACACATTTTCTCCACAGTGATATAGGATTGATTTAATGAGCTGTTCTTTGAATAGCCTTGAGATGGGGGTAATAGGATTCTTTCAAGCCCAGAGATGAATGAGGAAATGAGCTCCTGAGATGTATCTTCCAAGCTTCCTTTCTCTCTCTCGGTCTTCCCACTCTCGAGCACCAAATATCCAGACCACCATCAGACTGCTGGTTGGGAGAACATTCCTACATTTCCTCTGAAAGGTCTTGTCATGGCTTGGAAGGACCACAGTAAGGGTGGGTGGATGGAGGAGGAGGAGAAGAACCGAATCTCTTGGTGTTGGAGTCTCCGCTGACTCAGCTGTGTGGAAATGATACTAAATGAAGGAGGATGTTTCTAATGAGATGAAAAGGCACTTAATAAAACGACCCAGCCCTACACAGGGAGTTGTGTGAGTGGTTACTCAGAGCAATTCTGAAATGTCTATAGTGAGATCTTAAAAGCAAATTCTGAAATCCCCAGTTCTCTGCTTTCTGATCTGGTTATGCTGTGATCTTTTCCCTAGAGGCTTAGCCTTAAAATTCTTAAGATTGAATTATTGCTGTACATTGTAGCTCTTTATCTACCATAGCTTTATTTGCTGACTTTGGGTTTATCTTCAGTGCTTAAATCACTCTGAAATAGGTTTTGTCAAGTAAGGTCGTGTCATATCTTTCCTCTCGCAGGGTCCTGAGAGTAGGCTCCTGGAGGACTACTGGGGATCGCTACTTTTGGGGCAGAGCCTCGTGAGTCCCATACAGCTTGGCCATCATCATGTGTCTAGGGCCACCCTCTCATACTCCTGACCTGCCCTCAACTTTCACTTCCCTCTCTACAAAGGAAGTATAACTTGACTTCATTAGAGTTGCTGCGTGGATTATATGAAATTGGTTCAGAGTCAGTGCTTACTACATGTTGTCTGCTACGTCTGTATTAGTTACCCCCTGCTATGTAACAATCTGTGCCAAAACTTAACAGCTTAAGACAATATACAGTTACCATCTCATGGTTTTGTGGGTCAGGAATCTGGGTGCAGATTCATGGGTCTTCCAGCTCAGGGTCACTTACCAGTCTGTAATCGGGTGTCAGCTGCGGCTGCGGTCACCTTGAAATGGAACGGGGACATGTCTGCTTCCAAGCTCCCTCGGTGGTTTCTGGCAGGCCACAGTTGCTGAGACCCCCTTGTAGATGTGTTCTGAGGCCTTGGTGGCTGTTGGCTAGAGCCTTTTTCAGTTCCTTGTGTCGTGGTCCCCCACGCGTGGCGGCTTGCTTCCTCAGAGCTGCTGGCAGGTGAGAGGGCCACCTGGAGTGTCAGTAAGAGGGCAGTCAGGTTTTTTTTTTTTTTTAAGATTTTATTTATTCATTCATGAGAGATACACACAGAGAGAGGCAGAGACACAGGCAGAGGGAGAAGCAGGCTCCCTGCAAGGATCCTGATGTGGGACTCAATCCTGGACCCCGGGGTCACGCCCTGAGCCAAAGGCAGAGGCTCAATCACTGTCCCGAGGGCAGTCAGTTTTTATAATCTAACCTTGGGAGTGACATTCATTTTTTTCATGTTTTTTTTTTTTTTTTTTTTTTTTTAAAGCAAGTCATTAGGCCCGGCCCACACACGGGGAGCCAAACACCAGGGGGCAGGGACCATTGGGAACTGTTTTAGAAGCTGGCTACTGCAATTATGATCAATATTTATCCTTATTCGCTGAATCTGCAAATTGGGAACAGTGAATATTGAGTGTTTTGTAAGAAAAATTCCAGAATATACAATTAAATCTGACGTTGGGTGCCTGTGTAGGCCAGGTATTTCATGAAATCAGTGGATTTTCTCTCTATGAAGAGGGGAACCTCTGTCTTTATCATTTGTCCAGTGAACTGTTTTGCCCAACTGAGAGCCCACACATATGTTGCTTGTGAGGAAAGAAAGGTGGCCAAAGAATGGATTGGTTCCTTTGGCAGGAAGTATGATTTAAGTAAAAAACTATGTTAATTTTTTTTTAAATGGTTAAGGTCACACCTTCTAAGATTCATTAGATAAACTGAAATTTCTGCTTAGCTGCACAGAATTTGTACATCAGGACATACTGCACTCTGAGAAGTGCCAAGAAGCAGTGGTTCTGTTATAAGAATAACGGAAGTAAAGGAGCTATGGAACTTGCCCTTCCTCTTTTAAAAACTATCTTCCTTCTTCAACTTATCTGAAAAGTAAGGCAGGAGGAGAGATGGTGACTGAGAGGACTTCTTTAAGAGCTGGGGAAGGAGCGGGATGGAGCTCCTGGTATTCATCTTTCTTCACTCTTGCCATTTCTGTGTCTTTGGCTTCCTGTGACCCCTGGGACATTCCTCTGCCTCCAGCAGGGCTGAGAGACACTCCACCATTGAGGCCAGAACATCCATGCCTGAACAATTTCTGAACTTCAGAATCCATCAGATCTGCCAACTGGAATAATGAGAGGCAAATAGATAAATTTAACAATAGGAGAAAGGGGACAGTATTTTTTTTTTAATTTTTTTTTTTTATTTATTTATGATGGTCACACAGAGAGAGAGAGAGGCAGAGACACAGGCAGAGGGAGAAGCAGGCGCCATGCACCTGGAGCCCGACGTGGGATTCGATCCCGGGTCTCCAGGATCGCGCCCTGGGCCAAAGACAGGCGCTAAACCTCTGCGCCACCCAGGGATCCTAAGGGAACAGTATTTTTAAATGTTATAAATATTTTCTTACTAGCATTGGTTTCTTTGGTGTGGTTCATGTCCCAGAAGCATGACCATCTCTTCTTTTTAGACATTTACCTAAGAGTCACAAAAGATCTGAGATGGAATCCTAGCCTTGACACTCATGTCCTTGGACAAGTTGCTGTGATTCCTTCCTATCAAATGAAGATGCTGAGATTTAATCAAACTTGTTGAAAGATACGAGAAGACAAGGCAGTTTTAACCTTTCCGTGGATAATAGAAATAGACCCACAGAGGACGTGAATAATGGGATTATCAGACATGGACCTTAAAATACATAAAATATAAATATGTTTAATATGTTCAGGGAAATAAAAGTTATGACTTCAAAATTTCACAAGCAATCGAAAACTATAAAAAAGAAAATTTTATGACAGAAAAAATACAACAGTTGATAGTGGGGAAATCAATAAACGGGATTGCCATCATGTTAGAAACATTGGTAGAAAGAACTAGAAATTAGATCAGAAGATCTCCACACTACAACTCAGACAAAAATATGGAAACAAAGAGAAAAGAATATGAGAGATATATAAGATAAGGTGAGAAAGTTTAATACAGGCATACCTGGAATCCCAGAAGGAGAGAGGAGATATCATTGAGCAGAAGCAATACTCAAAGAGTTCAGAACGGATACTTTCCACATGAAATGCCTAGCTGGGAACTTTTTATATGCTCAGTAAATGTCAGCTTTTCTTATTGGCCATATTACTATTTTGCTCACTCCTGCTCCAATGAAAGATTTGTGCTATTGGCAATATTGCTGGACTCTAAATCTGCTAGGCCATTTGTTCAACAAAGATCTCTTCAGTCTCCCAGGGCACTGTGCTTGTGCTCAAAGCCTGGGCATCTGGTTCTCACTGGCTGCAATCCTCCCCAATGTGAAATTAGAGTAAGTTTTCCCACAGAAACAATAAGTTATCCCATAGATAGAAACAAACAGCAGTTCTGTTGTAGAGTGCTATGGTTCAGCAGCAAGTTTGGGAAATACTCATTATTTATTTACAGCATTATTTCAACAGAAAAATGCTCTCTGGATTTCAAATGATTAGCCAGCAAATGCAGTGTTGGAAGATTCCTTTGTAGAGTTTAAGTCTGAGTCTGATTGTCCTGAGTGCAGGAATTGGGCTTCATTCTCTCCTCTCCTGTCCTTGCATATTGCTGACTGTACAGGCACTGATGGGACTAGTGGATATGTGAGGGATGCACTCCTGCTGGAGAGCCATGGTTTGCCTGGTGAATGGAGCCCTGGATGTGGGGAAAGAGTTGTCTGAACATTGGTGATGCTTTTTACTAGTTGTAGGACCACACGCAATTCACCTAACCTTTCAGACTATGGTTTCCTTACATGGGAAATGTGGGTAATGCCTTCTGTCCGCTTTACAAAGGGCTGTTGTGAGGACCCAGGGAGAGAGAAAGTAAGTGAATACTTGTGTCTCTGTTCCCTTTTAAACCATTTAATTGTCTCTTTCTTGTGGCTTTCATGCTCCTCACTTCTGCTTATTACTTTCTATTACCTTGGAGGATATTTTTATAGCTCTCCTGGTCATTTTTGCACCCAAACAATGACCTCTTATTCTCTGTATGTGGCCTTTACATAATTCTTATATACATCTAGAGAACTATGGACATTTCCGAATTTTATTCATTAGTGCCCATGGTACATTGATCTAAATGCATAAAGTCACGTTATGCTGTTGGGGCGCCTGGGTGGCTCAGTGGGTTAAGCGTCTGTTTTCGGCTTAGGTCATGATCCCAGGATCCTGGCACTGAGCTCTGCATTGGGCTCTCTGCTCACGGGCGAGTCTGCTTCTTCCTTTGCACCTCTCCCTGCCTGTGCTCTCTTCTCCTTCTCAAGTAAACAAATAAAATCTTAAAAAAAAATTCACTTATGTGATTTACATGCTTACAATAATGTCTGTAAGCATTTTTGTCCTCATGAAGTATATGAATACTTCATGACCATGGTTTACTGACTCCCAGGCTCGGGGCAGACCCCAGTTTTTTCAGTATGAGGCTTTTCAGTTTCCTTTTGTCATATATAGAATTAGGTTCTCTTTGTAAATGGATTTTGAAATGTTTGTTATAATGCACACCATTGACATGTTTCAAAATAGCCATGACACAGACAGAACAGAGTTGTTGTGTGAACGCTCAGGGGCTTTTAATTTATATTGTATATTCCTAGAATGATTTTGTGGTGTGCTTTCCTAAGTATGGTGCAATGCCTATAGTTGGATTTTCTTGCATTGCTATTTCAAATTTTTCCCAGAACATAACGTGAAGTTTGAAATTTACTACAGAGATCTCATGCCACCAAAGGAAATCTTGTAGAATTTGTGATAATAAAACAAGCACATTTTAGACTTGAGTTTAATGATGTTTTTTGCTTTTATGGTGCTTTTTTTGGATAGTGGTAACTGTGATTTATAAATATTGAACCCTTTTTCTTTCCAGTGTCAAAGATATTTAGAGCTCAGGGGCAAACAGACCCATTAAGTCTGTAATTTCAATAAACCTTTAAATGTCATCCAGGAACAAAGTATTTCAGCTCTCCTGTGGAAAGGGTGTTGTAGATACAGAAGTAAAGTGATGCATGGGAGCTCTCCACGGAGCTTACTGGAAGCTCTGGGGGAGGGGGGTGACGTGCAATGTTTTGACCTTGAGCCCTTAGTCTGGCCAATTCAGTTTCCTCAGAAGCAGTGACCTGACTACTGTGAAGGCTGTGTGTGATTGGGGTATTCTGTGAGTTGCTTTGTCATCAATCCATGGAAGAGATGTGGAATGGGGGTGTGTATCTTCTCCCCATTAGCCAAGGCTTTAAGAAAATACTTGGTGGGTTAATATGGAATTTGTGCCACCTTTCTTTGGGGTTTCTTTGGAATTGGGTGCTTCGAGGATTGGGATATGCTTGACAAAGTGTATTCCTCAGTGTCAACTCCTGTTCTGTTTTCTCTTCTGGGTGGATCCAGGGTTTGGGGAAGGAAAAGTGGTGCCACCAAGGAGCCCTGGCTGGGATGGCTGGGACCTGGCCAGCTGACACAGGGCATGGTGGTGAGGCCCTGGGCTGGGCACCCTATAGCTGCAGGAAACGGAAATGGTCTCCTCCATGACCTCATTCCTTCAGCAGCAGCAGTACATACTTCCTCTAGACATCTCTGCCCCAAAGTGGAACTAATAAGCAGGCACACGCAGCACTGCCCCAGATCACTAGTCACTGTTCTCTGCAATTGCCTGCAGTATGTCTCCAAAAGGCCATCTCGTGCACATGGTGAGCACATCCAGTGTCCTTGAGGAGACCTTTGCTCTACTGGTCAGACTCTGGTGCTCTCAGCTTCACTTACCTTTGGGGTCAAAAGATCAAGCCATTTGCCCTCCCATGGTTCTGTCTGTGTCTCTTTTTGTTTTTCTCCATTCATAAAACCTGCCTGGCCTCCACAGTCCTCCTAAATTCCTAACTCAACTCCACATCAACATGTAAGATACTTCAGACTTTTTAGAAGTGTGCAAGGCTCAAAGTCTAAGTACTTAAATAAGCAGATGACTGAAAAAAAAAAAAAAAAACCAAAATCCAAATATGTGCAAAAAACCCCTTGCCATGTGGGTTCCCTCTGATTCCTAGACCAGAGACAGATGCTGCAACGATCATTTCCCTAGTTCACATGATGGGCAAATCATAGTCTGCCTCTGACATTTTGGTTGGCCTGAAATTAAAGCTTAAGAGATTCCTGTCTGTGCCACAAGTTGTTTAATTCTTAGTGGTTTTGGGGGCCATTTCTAATTTTTATAAATAATACTTTCATGAACTTTTTTGTGCTTATGTTTTTTCTTCTTTTAACTACATTCCTAGGAATGGAATTCCTGAGTCTGTGATTCTTGGTCTGGCTTGTCATTTCCTTTGCATAGGAAGCATGTTGGCTTATAATGTTCTTCGTGAGTTTGGAGAAGAGGAGACTGTAGGAGTGTGTTGACTGTTGGGAAGAGTAGGGCAACAGTAGGGAACAACCATTTGTTCTGGGAACACACATCATTTATTATTGTCTGCAGAGCTCGTTGGAAAGATTTTGAGGCCCTTTTCCGGTTCAATAAAATAACATATCCTCAACTGATTGCTGATGTCTTCCATTAGAGCAGGCTTAGGTAGGGGTGGTATATTTGCCTGGGACCTACCGTTCTTTATGTTGAGAGATAGCAACGCCTCCTTGAAGCCTGCCACGGTTGTCCAGGAAGGAATCAAGTGATGCCTCGAGTGTTACCGGAGAGCAGCTGCAAGTTTGTGGTTTGTGATTTCATAATGATGGATTTACGTGTGATTAATAAATGTGACCACTGGAATAGTAGAGATTGTCACGTCAGGTTCTCAGAGGATTATGTTATTAGCTCCAGACGGTGACCTATATGGGAGAAGTATCATGTAAGGCATCCACTTGCCTGTAAGTAGATGGAACCCATCGCTGGGCCTCAGCCTGAGTCTGATTAAAACCACACAAACGAAAATACAATAAAACACTGATTACCCCCCAGGGAGGATTCTACTGCACTTCATATCTGGTTCGTGGAATCATAATTGGTTTGATTCTAGTGCCTCCCCAGTAGCTGGTACCATGTCCACCTTTCCTTACAGCAGAACCCCGGCAGATCTAGTGTGAGGACACACAATGCTCCTCTGGAAGGCAGTGATACAAGACTACAAGCACACCTCAAGAGTTCTAGAGAATGGACTTTTTGGGGGACGAAATCTACATTTGGGAGGGAGGTAGATTTAACCCCACCAGAGCCTTCACAGGATTTCACCGGAGCTCAGAAAATTCGGTTCTGACTCGGCCAGCCAACTGTGTGGCCCTGTGGAAGTCTCCCCGCTTCCTCTTTTGAAAAACCGGGAGCCTGGACACGATGCACTCCGAGAGTCCCATAATCTTCTGAAATGGGGAAAATAGCCGCAGAGACAAGTTTCCTTCCGCTCGTGGTAATCCCACTAAAAATAAAGTGGCCTCTGGAGACTGGTGGGCCGCTGGGGCCCCTCGCCCTGCCCCTCCGCACAGACGCCTTTCCTCACCCAGTCGGCCGCCTGCTTTTCCTGCGGCCAACCTGCGGGCTCTCTGGCGCACCGGCCCTGACTCAGCGGCGCTTCCGTCCTGTGTCTGTGTCCCTGAGGCCACAGGTTCCCGCAGGCCCGGCCCGCCGCTCCCTCCCGCTCCCTCCCGCTCCCGGAGCAGGGCCTTCCCCTGCTGGCCGCCGGGGGAACAGCAGCGCCTCCAGCTGTCCTCGGGTCTGCGGCCGCACCAGCCCCGGGCCTGGAACATTCTTGGAAGCAGTTCTCTGGGAGAATATTGTCTTTGTCCTAGACAGACTTAAGCTTTGCCTGCCCTTTAGTGTGTTTATTGATTTTCCTGTCACATATATGAGAGAGAGAGAAACTTCGAGAGCGAAAATATAAAAAGAAGACAAACACCGAGGCTGGTGGGCTGAGGAGTTAATTGTTCAGCCCAGGTGTGAACGGCCTGCCTGCTGGACCTGTTCAGGAAAGCTAGTGTTTTAGCCCGAGGCATCTGTAGAAGATGATGAGTCGAAAGGGGTCATTTCCAGGTGGCCGGAATTTTTGAATTTTTCATCCTCAAGGGCATTTTGAGGCTTGGGCTTGTCCGTTCTGTTGGGGTGTTTTGGGGATCTGGAGCCACTTTTTTTTTTTTTTAAGATTTTATTTATTTATTCATGACCGACACACACAGAGAGAGGCAGAGACACAGGCAGAGGCAGGAGCAGGCTCCACGCAGGGAGACTGATGTGGGACTCGATCCCGGGTCTCCAGGATCACACCCTGGGCCGAAGGCGGCGCTAAACCACTGGGCCACCCAGGCATCCCTGGAGCCACTTGTTTTGAGTGGAGCCCTCAGGTAGGATGAAAGGAGGGACCCAGAATGTTCCTAGAGCAGGGTCCTCGTCACGAGGTGCACCGTCTCCCCAAAGCCCTGCGCACCAGGGGCCCCTCACTCGCAGGGAGGAAGGCCCGATGTTTGCAGGGGGCTGGCGTGACCTGGAGGCATTCTGGGGGCTGATTTCCTCAGCTTGGAAGCACAGTGAGCCTGGGGATAAGCCGAAAGGACGCCTGGGAGGGCCCAAAAGGGACAAAGTTGGGAGACACGGATTGGTGTCCTAAGTCCCAGGCAGAGCAGGCCCGGCCGCTGTGAGTGTGGGTGCTCCCTGCCCTCCCTGCCGTGGAGGTGGGGGCGCCTCTGCTGTCCTGTCGGTCTCCGGCCTGCTGCGGGCAGGGGGAGGCAGGGCTTGCCCGAGAGAGAGAATTCCTACACTAGGGACGAGACGGCCCTCGTGGGAATGGCTTCTGGGGGTGCAGGGACAGCAGACATGGATCCTTTAGCATTTCTCTCTCTTTTCTTTAAAATTTTATTTATTTATTTCAAGTTTTATTTAAGAGGCCCAGAGAAAGAGGCAGAGGCCTGGACAGAGGGAAAAGTGGACTCCCTGCAGGGAGCCTGATGCGGGACTCATCCCAGGACCCCAGGATCATGCCCTGAGCCCAAGGCAGATAGATGCTCAACCACTGAGCCACCCAGGCGTCCCAATCCTTTAGCCTTTCTTGTGGGATAACGAACTTGAGAGCTTCTGACAGGAGGAGTTGCACGCTCTGAGCTTGGTGACATAAAAATCTGCAAACACACAAATCCAGGTGGTGGCTGGTGGAATGAGGTCCCCCCTTATCCCACCCCCCACAATCCCAGGCAGCTCACAGAGAGCATTCCACCTTGTTTTCCTTCTCTTCCAGGGTAGGGCAGCACCGTTGTTTGGTTTTTGAGGTTCCCTGGGGTTTCGTGGGCTAAAGGGTGGCCAGAGCCGCTCATCTGTGGGGCTGGGAGGGGGTTGGTGGGAAGCAGAAGGAATTCAAAGCAACTGAGCTAAGAAGAACTGAGTTGTGGGGTTTGGGGAACTGTGAGGCACATTAACCAGAATCCATCCTGAAGGTTCGACACAGAAATAGCAGTGGCATATTGATCTAGAATCCGAGGAGCTGGTGTTTTAATTCTGTTGCCACCTCTTTGAACTCTGTGCGTTGATGTGCACGCTGCAGATAAACAGCCTTTAGTGCTTTTGTTTACTGCGGCTCACAACCAGGGAAGGCCACTTGCACCAGCATAGGAGGCCTTCTGGGGAATGATTCTCTGATGGGCATCAGGGGTGTTTGTGGGAATTGCCCCCTAAGCATGGGGGTGAGAAGGAGTAAAAAGAATTCAGATTTCCAGTTGGTGTTTCAAATCTCATTTCGTATTTCAGTGTAAAGAAAAGCACATTTCTCTAAGTTTCAACATTTCCTCCTTGATTTTTAGGCTTTGTACACCTTTAATAGAAAAGAACCATATTGGGATCCCTGGGTGGTGCAGCAGTTTGGCGCCTGCCTTTGGCCCAGGGCGTGATCCTGGAGACCAGGGATCGAATCCCACGTCGGGCTCCCGGTGCATGGAGCCTGCTTCTCCCTCTGCCTATGTCTCTGCCTCTCTCTCTCTCTCTCTGTGACTATCATAAATTAAAAAAAAAAGAAAAAGAAAAAGAAAAGAACCATATCACTATTTGTTTCTTCTTGGGCTATGTCCTGTTTCCTGTTCACTTACAGATCTCAAAATGTCACCATGATCCTTTCCGATAAGCATGTGTTGAGGAGGACTTCTCTGTGTCAATCGTCTGTGAATCTTGTGTCTTCTTGCCTTGCCACTGCTGTTAGAAGAGCACTGATGGCTACTGAAGCCAGTTGCCTTGTTCTAGTCCGGTTCTACCTTCTAGACAGTCTCCTGATTTTACCGTATACCTCTTCCTTTGGAATTTCCATTTCTACCGTCATATTTTTAATTTCTAAGGTCTGTCTCATTCTCTGAATAATCTTCTAAAATAGTATCCTGCTCTTTTTGTGTGGGTATAAATGTCTAATATTTCTTAGCTGGGCATTTATTTTTAAAAGATTAAAATGTGTATCTAAAGGTCTGTTTGCACTAGGGCTTGCAGACTGGTGCAACGTGGCTTTTAGTTGGGAGACTCCATGTGTTAGGCTCTGCAGGATTTTTCCTCTTAGCTGAATGGGACTCCTCCTCACTTCTCTGTCTTGGTTCACAGGGAGGTGAGGGATGTGGCAGGGTCACACAGGCACTCCCTGAGCTGTCACACAAGCCCCTGATCCTAGCCCTATCTGATACAGATTTCCTGGAGACTCAACTTCCATCCTGTTCCTGGAAGGCAGGAGAATCTGTCCTTGGTTTTGTGGTCAGGGGCACCAAGGGTGTGTTTTTGTGTGACCTTGCTCTCCAAATTCTTGATATGTTCAGGGATTCTGCGACATGAATTGTTTTTGCTTCTCAATGGCTCTCCTCCCTGGTGGCCTGAAGGCTCCAGCTTCTTCTTTCTCAGTGACCACCAAGACATGTGCTTTTCATTGACATAACTTGTCTGGTGTCTCGTCTCCCATCTGTTTGACCTTGTGAATTTGTGTCTTTTATTCCTTAAACCATTTGGCAAGGGTGTTTGGAGGGAGTGGATAGAAATGCATGTATTTGATTTCTAATGTATAATGGACCTCTATCTTAATTAGCTTTAAAGAATTATTTAACAGAGAGAGCATGGAGATGAGATCTTTATATATTTAAGCAAAACTTGAGGTTATTATGCAGCCATTAGATTCTGAAGAGAAAATGTCAGAAATGCAGCAATTAGAATTCGTAGGTCTTACAGAGTGATACTAGAAAAATAGATTATATAGTTTTTGAGTGGTAAGGTTTTGAACAAAGTCAGTTCTATCTCTACCAAAACAATTCAAAGTGTTACCATATTTCTCCTCTAGACCTCTTCAAAAATTTTCAAATCTGGAAATACATATATTGTGAACATGTGAGTTCTAGGCTAATTATCGTATGTATGTGGGACGTGTTTCTAAAGCTTATTTTTACCATCCTTCTTTCCTTTCTATGAAAGCAATACAATTTCATTTTAGAAAATACTGATATGAAATAGAAGAAAATGTTCTCCTCCCCTACTTCCATCAATCAGAAATAACCTCTTCCATCCTCTGGTTCTGTGTTTATACTAGGTCAGAACTGATACACTTGGTCTTCATGGCGTGTCCTCATTCTTTTCCAGGACACCGGGGTTGGGAAATCAAGCATTGTGTGTCGATTTGTCCAGGATCACTTTGACCACAACATCAGCCCGACCATTGGGTAAGTTCCTGTATGTTCTTCTCTTTCACATTTCTTCCTCTCAAAGCACTCAGAGAGGTCACTTTGTGCCTGAGCCTTCAAGCAGTTTTCATCCCAGCCAGTGAGACTTGATCCCAACTGTAAAGACTGACAGAAATGCAGTGACTTTTAGGCAGTATGTCTGGGCTTACTGTTCCTGTCAATAATTCTTTTTTCCTAGCCAACTGTCCTTTTAGGCTACAGCCCAAGACCATCTCCTTGATCTCCAAGAGCATTACTCTGCAAATCACACTGGCTTTATCTTCAGATGGAAGATGAGACACAAGGCAAATTCGCAAAGGTTCTGCTTTAAGTTGCCTACCAGCTAACCTGGAAACAGTTGTCCACTCACACAGCACAGTTGTCTACACAGTCTGTGGGGCAGGTTGATGTTCTTTCCTGGATTAATTGAATGTTAGCATTTCTATTCTTATGGTTGGGAGGGGAGTGGATTGTTCGCTTCTGAGACCCCAACCTTAGAATATAGGAACATTTTCATATTCCATTTTCCCCTGTCCTACAGATGCTTTTGCCAGATGTGCTTTGTTGTGCCATTTTTGCAGGTGCATGCTTTTTCACTCTCTTAGAACTTGGCCTCACTAAGGTTTCTCCCTGAAGATACCATGTTCTTTGCAGAGAGCAAAGGTTTTGTTTTCTTCAGAAGGGAAAGAATGTGTGTCTATATTTTGGAAACACTGTAGGATTGATGAGGACAGGGGCATTTGTCTCTGTCACTAGGTGGAGAAGATTCACAGCAGGGTATAAGTAGATGCTCCAGCAGTTGGTTGATAGGCCAGTGGTTGGAGTGGGGTAGGTGAGAAAATCCACTACATTCTTTAGCTTAAAAATGACTTAAAGAAGCATGTTCACAAAAATATGCGTCAAGAACTGTGACAGCAAGCTAACAAGTTAGCTGTGCCCATTTCATGGATACTGGCAGAGGACACACAACTCCTGGATCAGACACAGGGGAAGTAGCAGTAGTTGGAGTGTTCATTTTGTATTGGTTCCCTGAGCCCTAATTTCCTGTAGTGTGACGTGAAGAGGATCAGATAACACTCTATGCCCTGGATTGGGTTATAAGCTAGGACCCCCATGTTTAGGGAACCCAAATCTTTTTTTAAAAGATTTTATTTATTTATTTATTTATTTATTTATTTATTTATTTGAGAGAGAGAGCGAGAGCACACAAGTGCACAAGCTGGCAGAATGGCAAGTGGAGGGAGAGGGAGAAGCAGGCTCCCTGTTGAGCAAGGAAGGACCCCAACGTGGTGCTCAAAACCAGGACCCATGAGATCATGACCTGAGCCAAAACCAAGAGGTGGACGCTAAACCAACTGAGCCCCTGAGGCGCCCCATTGGGGACAGTTTTACAGACAAAATTCTTGTCACTCTTCTCTGTGATGTACTTGTATTTTCCTTAGTTTTCCATTTTGTGTGTTTAATAAAAGCAAAACCCTTTAGAGTGATTAACTCTAAAGTGTGGTTTTGGAAGATGGAGGAGATTCTTATCTTCTACTTTTTTTTTTTTAAGATTTTATTTATTTATTCATGAGAGGCACACAGAGAGAGGCAGAGACATAGGCAGAGGGAGAAGCAGGCCCCATGCAGGGAGCCCGATGCAGGACTTGATCCCGGAACTCCAGGATTACGCCCTGAGCCGAAGACAGATGCCCAACCGCTGAGCCACCCAGGCATCCCGCATCTTCTACTTTCTAAGCTTAAAAATATTCATTTTTAATAACAAATCTGGTTCCCTTTTGTAATGATTTTTCCAAATTAAAGGTAATACATGTTCTTATCGTAAATTATATGTGGTGAAATGACTGTTACACATATGTATAAGCATCACTGTGCCTATAAAAGATATATCATTTTGGTCACAGTATCTTGGTCAAAGCAAGTCATAATGCCAGCCCAGATCAAGGGAGGGAAAAGCAATCCCACTTCATGGTGGGAAGAGCAACATTTAGAGGGCGAGTGGTATGGATCATTGGTAACCATTTTGGAGACAATCAATCAAACTCTGTTGACCTTGCTTTGTCTAATAAGTACATTGTGGTGGTTTGGGGCTTTAAAAAATTACAAATTATATGGAAACTCTCTGTACTTTATGCTCATTTTTTTTGGTAAACCTAATACTTCTCTAAAAAATAGTCCATTAATTTAAAAATCATCCCTCGAATTACAGTGCTCATTATGAAAAATTCAGACCATGCCTAAAAATGTAAAATAAAAATTGAAGTCAGAGTATTTTACTAGCTCTCTGATCCAATTTTCTCCAATTTATATTAGCAATATTTAAAGTCCGAAGTGCTTATTTTTTTTTGATTTTTTAAATTTATTTATTCATGAGAGACACCGAGAGACAGAGAGAGAGAGAGAGGCAGAGACACAGGCAGAGGGAGAAGCAGGCTCCATGCAGGGAGCCTGATGTGGGACTCAGTCTCAGGTCTCCAGGATCATGCCCTGGGCCGAAGACAGGCGCTAAACCGCTGAGCCATCCAGGGATCCCAAAAGTGCATATTTAACATACTTCTTAAAAGTATTTTCTGGGTATGCAGATGCATGAATACATAATTTCAAAAAACAAAAATGGCATCAATTCTACCTGACATGCCATGGCATCCATTCTCCATCCTCTGCCTTGTTTTTCTGTCCTGAATATAAATTTCTTACAAGTCAGAAATAAATGGGACACTTTACATGCTGTCTGTATATTTCCTTGACAGAGTCAAGATTAAAGCCTAATTTTTCCTCATTATAAAAGTTCGTGTTCATTCTAAAAAACCACGGAACTTATAGAAGTTGGAATCATAGCATACATACAGTTTTTAATCCTGTCTTCATTTTGAACATTTTCTTGTATCCCATAATCTTTAGAAACATAATGGAAATATAATTTTTTCTTTTTATAAAAGTATTATATACTCATAAAAAATCGAAAATGAAGAAACCTGTGAAGAAAATATAAAAACCACCCATAATCTGCCTCCTGGCATAGCTACCATAAACATCTAGTGCATTTTCTTCCAGTCTTTTTACTATGTATATATAAAATCTTTAGTAATTTAACATTATATTATGAATTCCATGTTACTAAATGGTCTTTAAAAGCAAGGATTTTTTTCTCCCAGTTTTCTGGGCACATACATCAGTATATAAAAAAAAGCAGTGATTTCTGGGGCATCTGGGTGGTTCAGTCAGTTAAGTGTTCAACTCTTGATTTTGGCTCAGGTCATGATCTCAGGGTCATGGGATAGAGCCCCACCCAAGTTGGGCTCCACATTCAGTGTGGACTCTGCTTGTCCCTCTCCCTCTGCTCCTCCCCTGCCCTCTCACTCTTTTCTCAAATAAATAAATAAATAAATAAATAAATAAATAAATAAATAAATAAATCTTTTTTTTAAAAAACAATGATTTTTAATGGCAGTATTTTCATATAAGGTATTTAGGGTATTTATAACTTTTTTTTTACACTTTTTAAATAACATATGATGTATATCTTGGGGCATAAATATTTGCATGTACCTCTGATTATTTCATTAGGTTAAATTCATAACAATGGATAATTCAAAGAATATGACATATTTAAGGCTCTTGATGGATATTTCAATTGTTTTTCAAACAATTGTTATTTTTCCGTATACTTACCAGAAGCATACTTTTCCGTATATTCACCAGATTTTAGGTCTTGAAAAATGTTTGTATATATGATTTTGAGTTGTTACTTTCTATCAAACTTCAAACTTAAGCATTTTCTCACACCTTAAAATTTCTTCATAAACATTACATGATTATAGCATTAAATTATGTGCTGTTCTGCTTTCTGTCTATTTCATTCCTTACTTTTCTTCTGGAGTCAAGGTTGAGAAGGGCTCTTTGATTCTTATCTGTTGTCCTTTTCCTGATATAGTTCAATTACCCAATTAAAATTTATCCCACTCAAAATTTATCCTCTCTTCTGAGATTTTGTGAAAATGTTTCCAAACTCGAGCTTCAGAAAAATAAAGCTAGAAGGAACATACACATTTCTTGGAAGGTGTTATATATGGACTGCCATGCCTGGCCTATAGCTGGTGGGTTTGGTATGCTGGGAATCTGGCTTATAGATGCGTTTTATTTAGCCTGCACAGTGCTTTAATATTTAAGCCAATAATGAAGAATCAGGAGATTTTTGCATAATAAACTTGTATTTCTGGCTTCTTTTAAAAAATCGGCAGACATGGCTTACTGGGTGCACATACCCACGTGACAGAAGTCAGTTGGACCTGACTCACAGGCGCTCCATGTCAGGGTGGGTGGTGTGGGCTATCCTCTTTCCATGGCACTCCTGCTATTTATTGTTACTATTATTTTTATTAGTGTTACTTTTACACCTAGTCTGTTTGGCTCATTTATAGGGCCGCTTCCTGGGCCCGTAGGCATTTTAGTTCATGCCTCTAGCTGAGGGCCTTTTTCATTGTCACGGTGCTGGCCTCAAGAATCAGAGCCTTGAGGTGGCTTGTTTAGGTACGCCCAGCCAGTGAGCAGTGAACTTATGACTCAAACCAAGTCCACCCTTGTTTTTCCCACTGTGATCAAACTACCACTGGGGAAAAGGCCATAGGCTTCAAAATGTCATTTTCAGCAGTGTAAGAGTTGATTTTTATCGTCTTCTGTGACTCACAATGAAAAATCTTGGCTTTGCTATTCAAGCAGATTGTGTTGACATCTTGAACATATATGTGTGTGTGTGTGTGCATGTGTGTGTGTGTGTGTGTCTCCCTCTTTCTGTTTCAACATTTACAAGGTGATTGTGTAACTTCTCTGCCAGATTTTGGTTCCCATAGATAACAAAGTCAGGTCAGCATTGCCAAGCCTTCCCCGTCTACCACTCTGGGAGATCATCTATAGAGAAGAAAAGTTGCTTGACGTTCTTAAGATTAAATGCTAGCAAAGAATCTGTTAAAAAAACGACAAACAATCCAAACAACCAAAAGAACAAGGATTGTCAGTCGCCGTTTCAAATATTAATAGTCATTTTTCTAGTGGCAGGATGAGGAACAGAGGGGTGTATGTGTGTGTGTGTGTGATATGCATTACAACCATACTGAAGCTGTTCCTCGTGGGCTTGCTGTGTATCAAGCAGGAATTTCACAGATGTCATTCCCTCATTGGATCCTACAACAGCCCTCTAGATCGTGCAAAGTAGATATTGGTTTCTCAGATGAGGTTTCTCAAAGTAGATATGGTTTCTCAGATGAGGAAATTGAGGGCTTTTCTAAATGCTCATTCTGCCCTGCTGGCAGTGAGGACAGGACTCTGCATTTTGTTCCTGACATCTGAGACTCTTTGACTATGGAAAAACTGTCTTTTGAGTCTCAGATTTTTCCCCCTAATCTGTAGAGTGAAGAGGTTGGCCTCGATATTTCATGTTTCTTCCATCTCTAAAAGTCTCTGATTCTAAGATTTTTAAAGGCATGAACTTAGTTTTCTAAGCCTGAGACTTTTTAAGGGCAGGGTTGATACAATACTTATCCTAGTGCCTAGAATATATTGAAGCATGAATGGAAATCTGGCTTACATCAAAGAGACTAAAAGCAAAACTAAAGGTACTTATGGAAAAAATTTCTAAACAAAGTTAAAAGGCAAAGGTTAAACCAGAAAAAGAATTATTTAAAGTATAATGTTATAAAAGATTAGTATAAAACACTCAGGAAGTGAATAAGAAAAGATGAACAGGGGATCCCTGGGTGGCGCAGCGGTTTAGCGCCTGCCAATCCCATTGGCCCAGGGCGCTATCCTGGAGACCCGGGATTGAGTCCCCCGTTGGGCTCCTGGTGCATGGAGCCTGCTTCTCCCTCTGCCTGTGTCTCTGCCTCTCTCTCTCTCTCTCTGTGACTATCATAAATTAAAAAAGAAAAAAAAGAGAAAAAGGAAAAATGAACACCCCAACCAAAAAGTGGGCAGGGGTCATGAACTAAGTATTTACTAAAGAAAAATATAAGAGAACAATAAACACTAAAATGGCATTCAAAGTTATAAGTATAATAAAAATGGGAATGACTTATCATTCCTCCTTATCACACTCCGAAAGATTTGAAAGATCAGGATTGACTGGGAAGAAGGTCATCTTCTATCTTGTCATGGGTGTGTACTTGGTCCCAGCCAGTGTGGCATGTCTAAGATTAAGTCTAAGGAGATAGTTGACAAGGACACAAAGATATAAGTACAAAGAGATTCATTTAATCATAATCATAATAGTGGAAAATAGGTGACAAAAATGTCTATTGGTAGTGTAGTGAATAAAGCCATAACGTGGTATAGGATACTTAGTCACTTTAGATAATGATGTTGATCTATATTCATAGAAATGGAAAGAGGACCATGATACATCAAGTGGAGGGAAAACAAAATGTATGTAGAGTATGATCAATTATGAGCATACACATTATATAAAAATAATTTGGAAAGACATATACCAAAGTATTAGCAGTGACTGTGGCTAAGCAGTGACATGAAGATTGATTTGTTTCCTCCTCTGCTTTCATTTTTTGAATTTCTTTTTTGGGAGGTCCCCATATATTGCTTTTGTAATGGGATAAGTAATGAAGACATTTCTATTTTTGGAATATATTTACTCTTATCAGTAGTCTGTGTATATTTTAAGCACTTTAAAAGAAATAAAGCATCATGGGACAGTTGTGGTTTTGATAGTATTGGGTCATATCACTTAGAAAAATATTTAGAATTTCCATTTAGTGCAGTTGTAGGTTGATAAATGGAACTGTTAACTTTTGGTGTTGTGTGCATATGTTGTGGGGGTCGGGTGGGAATTGCAGGGACATATACTTTTCTATTTGGGACTTGTGTGGTTTACTTCTTAGTCTTGGGGAAAAGTAGAAGTTGAGGAAACATTAACAGAATGAGTGCTGAGTGGCACAGAACTGGACTGTGCGGTGGACAGGGTGGGTTAGCTGGGCTGTAGGAAGTGAGGGAAGACAGCCTTACCCCTAAAAACTCTACTGTGCCTCTCCTGAGAGTAAGAACATAATGAGGATACCATTTATCACACCTAAAAAATTAATTTTTTAAAAAAGATTTTATTTATTTGAGAGTGAGAGAAAGAGAGGAGAGAGAGGGTGGAAGGGAGCAGAGGGAGATGAACAAGCAGACTCCACACTGATCATGGATCCCAATGTGGGGCTCGATCCCACGACCCTGAGATCATGACCTGAGCTGAAACCAAAAGTTGAATGCTGAACTAACTGAACCACCTAGGCATCCTCTAGAAAATTAATTTTGATACAATGATCATTATCTGACATATAGTCTAAATTTAAATTTCTCCAGTTGTCCTCTAAATGTCTTTTAAAGCTATTTTCCTCTTAATTCCAGATTCAGCTAAGGGGCCTTTGGTGATTTTATCTTTTTCTTCTCTCTTAATTTAGATTCTAGAACAATCTCCTTGCCTTTTGTTTTGTTTGCTTTTCATGACTTTGTCTTACTTGAAACATTTGGGCCAGTTGTCTTGTAGAATGCTCCACATTTTCAATTCACCTGATTTGTTTCTTCATGATTAAATCCAGGTTTTGGCCAGAATGCTGCACAGGTGTTCTGTGTGCTTATTCCATCACATGAGGAAGCTTATCATGTCTGGTTGTCCCACTGTTGGGGATACTCACTAATTTTTAATGAATGGGAAGTTTATCTTACAGAAAAAAAGTCAAGGATATAAACTTTTCACGTAGTGTATCTTTACATCTTTCATGAACACAGAGAGTTTATTAACAGGAAATATACAAAAAAGAAAAGTATCAAGTGTTTCATTATCTACTGAGAGTTTCAAATCCTTCCCTTTTTTTAATGGAGAAAACATAAATACTTGGTAAATCACCGAGCTTTATCCTTGCATATATAAAAGCAGGATGAGAATGAGATATGGTATCTATCAGTTGCTCTAGTGTTGGATGCATAGCATAGGTGAATATGGAAGGCAGTTTTCTGTGTGTGCCATCTCAAGGCCCAAAATGTGACATGCCCAAAGACTAGCTGCCCCTTTCATTATTCATTGTTGTAAGAATAAGTCTATAAAATCTTGGGTTTTATTTTCTTTCCTGAGATTTGGGGCATATTATCTCAGAACAATTGAACACACTATCTTAGGACAGTGCTGTTGGAAGCACAGTGCTTTGAATGCATTCTGGCTTAAAAAAATTATTTTTCCCTTCCCTATACCTCCAGTTGGACAGACAGAAAATGCAGAATATTTTCTTCTGGGTGATGGGACTCCAGAAGCCCTTCTTTCCTCTTAGTGGCCTCCAGAAGGGAACTTTGGAATCTTGCTGAGGCAAGATGCACTTGGTTGAAATGGGAGCCTTTGTGAAGATTGTAGGGGCGCCTGGTAATATGGAGATGTTGATTCTCTTTTTCAGGGCATCTTTTATGACCAAAACTGTGCCTTGTGGAAATGAACTTCATAAGTTCCTCATCTGGGACACTGCTGGGCAGGAACGGGTAAGTGTATGAGTTGTTGGGTTGTTGGCTTTCTAGGGAAAATACTGAGCCCAGTTCCCGAGGAGTTCTTTGTATTTGCCAAGACTCTTGGTTGCAAGTGACAGGAACCCAGCTTCAGTGATTTAATCAAAAAAGGAAATGTGCTCTTCCACTGTGTGAAAAATGTATGGGTGGCTGTCTGGAGATAGGGCCATGTTCAAGTCCCCCAGATGTATTGTTAGAGGCAGCCAGCTCTATTCCTGTTTCTCTGCTATTCCCTCTCTAGACTGGCTTCATTTTTAGGCAGACTCACCTCCTTCCCTTCCCCGAGGGTGCCAAGGATGGCTCCGTCAGTGACTCCAGGCCTGCATTCTAGCACCTGAGCAGTCCCACAAAGGATGGTATCTCCTTTCTGTGACTTGCATCCGGAGTCTCCACACCTGTGGGTTCTCACTGGCTTGCTTTGGTCACGTGTTCCACTCCTGAACTTGACCCGTAGTAGCATTCAAGGGTGATTTGTAGCTCCTATTTGTAGGGCCAGGTAATGGACTTCACTCCAAGAGGTAGGGGCTGCCATCAGCCCCACCCGAGCCTCTCTGGTTGGCAGTCTGATGGGTTTAGGTACCCAAGGAAAATCTGGATTTTCTTACTGGAAAACGAGACAATGGACGTTGGGTTACCAGATATAGCCAATGACTTGTCTCTTATTCTTAATTCCTTTTATTTGCCAAAAATATTTATAGGGAAGATTATTTAAGAAGCTTATGTTTTTAGATTTTAAAAAGTAAAATAATACCAGCACAGACTGTCCATAACAGGGTATTCGTATAATAACTAGAGTGTATGTTGTCAGAGTCGAAAGGGGGTGGTCAGGATAAGTGACACACAGGGATAACCAATAGCTTGTCTTCACTGGGGGCTTTCAGCCTGTTCAGAGCTTTCATCAGAGCTGATGATGATAGAGTAAAATAGGTTAAGCTTTCCCTTGTCTGATCCAGGCTCATGTGGCCACCTTCTCTACCTACCCTATTTAAATGTCAACACTTGTCTTTTTTCTGTCCCTGCTCCACTCACTTCCTTTTTCTCCACAGCTCTTACTACCTTCTAATGTACTATTTAATTTCATGATTATCTCTCTCTCAAAGGAAGAGAATCCAGGGCTCGGGATAACGCATCCTTTTCATTATCAGCTCCTGGCAATTCAAGTGTGTGTTTCTGTGACTTTCATTTTAAATAAATCCCCACTCCAGCATTTGTAGATTCAGGCTACTAAGGTTTTAAAGGTTTCTTTCTTCTTAATCAGGATGAGTCTTCTGGCCTACAAATGCTAACCTCATTAGAATGTCTTCTATTTTGCTGCTAAATTGAGAGCATAGACTTGCACCCATGAAGGTACTGCCTGGAGCACCTCTTAACTCTAAGTCAGCTGTGAATGCTGACCTCTGAAATGAGATGATGGATCCTAGGAGAAAACGTCTACCCAGGGATCTCTTCTTTACATATCTTCCTCTTACATACTATGTACATATATTTGTAGGATGTAGATCTGCTCGGTTTTTGGTTTTGGGGGTTTGGTTTTTTTGGTTGTATTTATACAGAAGTAGAGAGGTTTTCTTGCTCCCATTTTCACTTTTTGCCCATGAAATAGTTGCTTTTGCAGCCACTTTTAATGAGCATAATAAGTCAATTTTACAAATTGCTGGCATAGTATTAGCATACCTACTGCTTCTACTGCTGGTGGATATTTCCTGAGGGCTTCTTATGTTCCATAGAGTGTTCTGAGCACCTTCCATGTACTAACTAACACACTTAGTCCTCTCGCAGCACTCTCAAGTGGGGACTATTTTTACCCCTATTTATAAGTGAGGTCACTATGGGACCGAGAGATTAAGTAACTTGCTCAAGACCACACAGCCAATGAGACATAAAGCTGAAATCTGAATCCAGCAGTCTGGGTTCTGAGCTTTGCATTGTAGTTTTGTTCAGCTAGAAAAATCACACAAAAGCCATGCAGCTGACAGTAAAATTATCCAAAATCCCACCACCCAGATATTTCCACTGCTTTTTAAATTGAAGGACAATTGACATGCAATATTAGTTTCAGGTGTACATTGTAGTGATTTAGTATTTTTTTATACGTTATGAAATGATCCCCACAATATGTCTGATTTCCACTATTGACATTAGATGACCATTCTTCTCACTGTGTGTGTTGTAACTTCACATCAGAGGGCTCACAGTTCTTTATAACCAGATGTTTTCACTGGGTAATAACAGTGTTCCTGAGGAGAGATTTCTGTATGATCTAAACAGAATATTTGACATCTCCCTACCTATTCTGATATAATATTCAAGGAATTGACTGCTCTTGATGAAATTTGGTACTCTAAAGTGACTACTGTAGTCTGTAGCTTGCTCCCTGACCACCTCAAAGCAAAATAGCAATAGAAAATTTTTCATATGACCATGTTTCTAATTATTCTAATTGCTTTTCCTAAAATTTGGCTATTAGAGGTAATGGACATCTGTGACTATATTGCTATGTCTGTAATTTTATTTTATTTTATTTTATTTTATTTTATTTTATTTTATTTTATTTTATTTATTTTATTTTATTTTTTATTTTTTTATGTCTGTAATTTTAAAAGCATAGTATTGCATATGTTATTTTATTATGCATATTATATTTATTATATATTATTGTGTTATTGTATCAGTGTTATATGTGTTGTTAATATTATCTATTATTATAATTATTAGTATTCTATGTGCAAGGTCCAATTCCACAGTACTTCAGGGAAGAGGGACTGAATTTTGGATGATAACTTCAGATGGATGCTTTTTAGAATATAGGTGGGTGGAGAGCATGTGAAAAATGTCTGACAGCCTCTGCAGTCATGGATCCCTCCAACCCATGAAGGCCTGGTTTAGCTATCCTCAGGCCGTGCTTGTCTGGTGTCCCTCTGTGCAATCTCTCATCTCTCCAGTGATGGCAATTTCTCAGTCATTTTGGGAGTTTGTTGCGGATTTGATCGTTCTTGTAATGACGTTGCCTAATGTTGGAGCTAAAAATAAATTCTATGCTGCTGCGTGTGCCTTTTGCTATTTGTTCTGTCTCATTAATTGTTGGAGTCCAGTGTACTTTTTTATCCCTCTTTATCCTTGTAGAAATCGGCTAGTGTTCTCCTTTTTCTTTGTAATTTTAAACAAACTCTCTTTGGATTTATGATTTGATAATATAAAGACATAGATTTCCGTGGCCTCAAAGGGGATAATATGCAGTGTGTGTGTTAATTACTCAGTATTTGTTTATTTGTGGAACTATCAAGCCAAGTGCTGCCTCGTATACACAATATTAATTCTGGACCACATTCGTGGCACAAATTCATACTCTTGAAAAATTACTCTTCCTTCTGTGTGAGCACTGGAAATGTAAAAGGATCTCTCTTTGTGGGAGAGAGTATTCATTCTTGATATGCTGTCTTAATTATGCTTTTCATTCAAGCACGTATGACGGACATCTTATGATCTTTTCAATGGCAAATTGTAATCCTTGGACTGCCTCTGTTAAAAATGTTTTAAAATTTAACCACTTCAATCAACCAATTGATTGTTGAATCCAATTTGTTAGAAGCTTAACATTTGCAAAATTTATGCATTCGTTTTTTTTTGCTGCCAAGAGGGGTGTGGAGTGGGCAAGAGTGCCATTGGAGTACCTGTGTTGTAGCGTCACTGTGGGCTTTTGGGGTTTTTTATCCTGTCCTCTTGCAATGAGTTGTGCTGGTTCTGCTTTGTACAGAGCTGTGAATGGAACTCAGCAGTAGGTCAGCAGATGTCTCTGGAAGGTTTTACACAGGAGCTTGAAGTGGTTCCAGGGGAGAGAAAGGAACTTGTCTGTCCAGTTTTGTCTTCCTATCTCCCACTGGTCAGAATTGTCACGGGAAGATGAGACTTCTGTCATAATGTGTCAACACATCCTTCTTTCCCTCTGGGTTTCCTTTTGACTCTCTTCTTTGTTTTCCCAAATAAACTGGGGACTAGAATATCCATGTTATTATTAAAAATGTCTTGAGGCGCCTGGGTGGCTTTGTCGGCTAAGTGGCCGATTCTTGATTTTGGTTCAGATCATTTCAGGATTGTGAAATTGAGTCCTGCGATGGACTTACACTGAGCATGGAGCCTTCTTGGGGTTCTTTCTCTCTCTCTCCCTCTCCCTCTGCCTCTCCCCCCTCTCTTTTTCTCTCCCTCAAAAAAAGTCTCATCAATAGGAATTATAACCTCCATCTTCTAGATGTGTGCTTCTAAGTCATTCTGGTTTTGTTTTAAAACACAGTTGCAATCCTTAGGATAATTCCATTAAAATGTTAGTATCTTAGAAGATTTTGATGCTTATTCTAAGAATCTAACATTAACAGATTTTAGCATCATCTTATTATCTGGTTTCACTTGGGTTGAAGTCAGTATTATGGCTGCCTCTCTGCCCTAGTGCCTCATCATAATGGTTGTATTTGTAAAATTTGGGTTTCAGGGGATCCCTAGGTGGCTCAGCAGTTTAGCGCCACCTTAAACTGCCCAGGGTGTGATCATGGGGTCCCAGGATTGAGTTCCGCGTTGGGCTCCCTGCATGGAGCCTGCTTCTTCCTCTGCCTGTGTCTCTGCCTCTCTGTCTGTGTCTCTCATAAATAAATAAATAAAATCTTAAAAAAAAAATTTGGGTTTCAAATGTACCACAGTCACAAAATCTGCAAAGGTGAATTAATGGTTCTTTGGTTAAAATAAAAAAGCTCTCCCCTTACTCTACTAATACATCTGAAGTTGAATAGCCTGACGTCTGAAATCAAGCTCATTATTATATACTTTTTTAAAGTGAAATTGAAGAACATATATATAGGCTAAAAAAATAGACCTCCCTTCCCAATACTTACTAGAAATTATGGAGCTTTGAACTTAATAGTAAAAATGACATAATTCAAAGATTTGTGTAGGGAATTATATAATTTATTACTACTGTTTTTTTGGGGGGTATTTTTAAAAATTTGATAGAACACCGAAAATGAAAGAAATGCTAAGAACAAATTGAACATTGTATAGGACTGAGTAAGTCAGTATTATCTAATAAAAGATTGAGCTATTGTAGAATTCTAAATATGATCTTAAATAAACAACACTTTATTTAGAATTTAGAATACTATTATTAATCCTGAAAGTTGACACCTGGCTGTGCCTGTTAATTCTTTTTTTATATCTTTCTATTTAAAAGTACTCTTGTGCTGGGGCGCCTGGGAGGCTCAGTCCATTAAATGTTTGACTCTTGAAATCCGCTCAAGTCTTGATCTCTGAGTTGTTAGTTCAAGCCTCGAGTTGGGCTCCACACCCAGTGGCGTGCGTACTCTTGTACTTATAGAAATGTTACAAAAATATTATGGAGCTTTCTAGCTGAGGTGGCTCTACTTCAAGCTGTGAGGACACAAGGGGGACACTGCTTGCTTGTTCATTCTGGGGTTAGAGAGGCAGCAGCTATCTGAGGAAGCACTCCTTGGGCAATGCAGAAGCACGAGGAGCAAGGCACAGATGCAAGGCCCCTTAACACTAGGGTTAGAATGAGCATATGACACATGACCTACATTCCTTTTGCCAAGGCAAGTCACATGGCTCAGCCCAAAGTCAAAGGATAGAGAGACATGGCCTTTAGAGGAAGTGAGAAAACTACATTGGCATAAACAGGGCATGGATTCATGGAAAGGTGAACAAGTAATTGGTGGCCGTAATTTTCTGCCATAGGCTTCTATTGGGTTCTCTTGCTCTGTGTGCTTTGGAGGCTCCATTCATCCAGCCTGGAATTTCTTTTCAGACATCTAGCTCAGTCTTTTTCCATTGAGTTTACTTTTACTCACTTTACGTTTTATCCAAAATGAATTTCCTTTTTTTTTTTAAATAAATGAAATTTTTTTTTAAGATTTTATTTGTTAATTCACAAGAGACAGAGAGAGAGAGAGAGAGAGAGAGAGGCAGAGACACAGGCAGAGGGAGAAGCAGGCTCCATGCAGGGAGCCTGACGTGGGACTCGATCCCAGGTCTCCAGGATCAGGCCCTGGGCTGAAGGCAGCGCTAAACCACTGAGCCACCCGGGGTGCCCCCAAAATGAATTTCCTGTTAAGAAATCTAAAACTGTAGAGACAATGCTTGCCCTTCTGTGGCTTTTAAAATACAGTGGACCTTGAGCAACATGGGGGCTTGGGGGGACTCCCCCACCAGTTGAAAATCCAGGTATAACTTTAGACTCCTCCAAAACTTCACTACTAAAATACCTACTGTATCTACTGTTGACTGGAGGCCTTACTGAGAACATAAACAGGCAATGAACAATATTGTATATGTTACATGTAATGTAATCTTACAATAAAGTCAGCTAAAGAAAAGAAAATGTAATTAGAAACTCATAACAGAAAATGCATTTACAGTCCTGTACTTTAAAAAAATCTGTGGACTTGTATAGTTCAAACTTATGTTGTTCAAGGGTCAACTGTATATTCATTATTTCTTGGTACTTGAGATAGTCCCTCCCTGTGTTTCTGGAAAGAGCCCAGTGAAGGTAGCTGTGATGTGTGATGTGAAATTCTCTATTTACCTGTTCCTTGATAAGGGAACTCTTTTCCTGTCCACTCCCTCACCCATTCTAGACTTGCTCAAAGTTCCAGTTTCATAAGCTTCTTATTTTCATTCTCTGGTTCACTTTGGAAGCAGCTGAGCCATGCTTTCATCTTTTTTGGAAATCCCATCCTGGAGTTTTAGTGGTTGGAAATAAAATTAACTGATAAACACCTTTGTCTGCATTTGTTTCTGCATGGATTATCATCATGTAGAGTATTACCTCTCTTTTTTAAAGACAGCTTAATTGAGGGGCACCTGGGTGACTCAATTGCTTAATCCTCTGCCCAGGTCATGATGCTCAGGTCATGATCCCAGGGTCCTGGGATCCCAGGGTCCTGGGACTCACATCAGACTGCCTGCTCAGTGGGGATCCTGCTTCTCCTGCTCCTTGCTACTTATGCTATCTCACTCTCTCTCTCAAATAAATAAATAAAATCTTTTTTAAAAACCCAACTTTATTGAGTTATAATTCACAGACCATATAATTTACTCATTTAAAGTGTACAGTTCAGTGGACGCTAGTATATTAAGATTGGGCAACTGTTGCCACAATTAATTTTAAACCCATTAACAGTCATTCTCTATTTCATCCCATGTCTCCCAGCCCTTGGCTGCATTCTGCCTCTAGATTTGCTTCATCTGGACATTTCATATAAAGAGAATCATACAATCTGTGTGTTTTTGTGACTGGCTTCTTTCACTTAGCATCATATTCTCAATGTTCATCCACATTGTAACTTGAATCAGTGCTTCCTTCTTTTTCATGACTGACTGATACTCCATTGGATGGATGTACTACATTCTGTTTATCCATTCCACATTTTTGGCTGGTATGAGTAATGCCTCTTTAAGCATTCATGTACAAGTTTTCATGTAGATAGTTTTGTTTGTTTAATCTCTTGGGAATATATCTAGGCCTGAGATTGGTGGGTCCTATGGTAACTCTATGTTTAGCATTTTGAGGACCCACCAAAACTTCTCCAAAGTGGCTATCCCATTTTATATTCCTCTTTTGTTTTCCATTTTATATTCCTATAAACAATGTATGAAGTTCCACATTCCTACCAACATTGGTCTTTGCCAAACTCAGGGTTACAAAGATCTACTCTTATATGTTCTTCTAAGAGTTTTAGAGTTTTAGTTCTTACCTTTAGCTCTATGTTCCATTTGTTGTTAATTTTTGCATATCTTATAAGGAAAAGATTCAACTTTACTTTCTGTATGTTGCTATTAAACTAAATCAGTTGTCTCAGTACAACTTATTGAAAAGACTATTCTTTGTGCAATCGGTTTTCTCGGCACCTTTGTTAATATAATCAGTTGACCACAAATGTGCGGGTTTGATTCTGGACTCAGCTCTCTTTCTTTGATCTGTTTTACCTTTTGCCAATATCACATTGCCCTGATTGCTGTAGTTTTTTAAGCAAGTTTTTAAACTAGGAAGTATGAGTCCTCCAACTTTCTCCTTTTTCAAGGTTGTTTTGGTTATTCCACATCCCTTGTATTTACACAGAAATTTTAGGATCAGCTTGTACAGTTTTGCAAAAACCTTGCCTGTATTTAATTGATAGGGATTGTGTTAAATCTGTAGATAACTTTGAGGTTACCCACTCCTTAAACCTTTAACTTGTAAGTGGTAAGTAAGTTGCAAACTGTTTTTTATCACTAATTGTGGATTAGAAATGCAGCCTTGAGCTCATAATGGTACTTGAAAAAATTCTGAATAAAATATTAAATCTTTGAAATATTAAAATGTGTTCCCCAGAATAAATTAATATAGAACTATAAATAAGGTTATATTTGTGAAGTGATCACTTACAATTTACCAAACTATTACTAGATTTGAAATGTATGATACTTGACTAAATTATGTGTTTAAAAGAAGGAACCTGCCTTCAAAATAATATTAGTTGCAGCTGATTTAGTTTTTTCAGCAATATTATCTAACCCGGGACCAGACTTTATTTCCTTAATGCACAGTATTCAGGAAAGCGTGATAATATTCGGAAACCTGTTGATACAAAGGCTTTCAGTGACTCTCCTAGTGAGTGTACAAACTTGTCTCCCCCACCTCCCTGCCCCTCAATTTTGAGATATTTCAGGCACTCCAGGAAAGAAGAAAATGACAGTATAATATTTCAGCACCCAGATTTGTTTACTCTTTACTTGTTCCTTCTGTCAGAGGTTTTCCTGGAAGCAAGGTCCCCGAAGAAGGCACAGTCCCGCTGGGGCCCTAGGAGCTGACAGGTTAGCCTGCGGTGTAGCCCGTGCAGCCGTGCTGCTTGCTCCCCTCCGGCTTACGTTTGCAAGCGCCTACCACGCTCCTACAGTGGGAACGGTTAGGCCACAGGATGACATGTGCAGAGGCAGCTGAGGGGCAGCCAGGCAGGGCTGGGGCCCAAACGCTGGGTCTCAGCGGGTCCCGGGAAAAGAGAAGGGAAGGAGGCAGCAAATAGCTGAGGTCAAGCTCCGGATGGACAAATAGCAAAAGAAACTTGTTTGCTTTCTTTCTGTCTTTCCTTGGGGCCCTGGACTCCGCAGTCAAGAAAGTGGTTCTCTTTTCATAGACCATGGCTCAAGTCAGAGGAAATTTTGACCTTTGGGAGTCCTTGAAGAATGGGGCCTCTTAGAAGCCCAGAATGAGCTGCTCTTTGTTTTCTCCTGGGCTTGCTGTGCAGCGGCTGGAAATACAGGCCCAGCTCCACGCGGCCTCGGCAGCTAGCACCCGCAGGGAAATTGCTTCACCCCAGTGCACCTTTCCCACACCCACGAGAGATCAACTCTCCTAGGACTTTACCTCTGGTGGAAGAGCGTCGGGACCTGGTTTTGGCTGTCCTTCCCCGCCTATCACAAGAGATCAGTGCTTTGAATCAGTACAGATCACTATCCTGATAAGGGAAATACTCCTCCTCTCCCCTCCACTCCCCTAAAACTCCCTCAAAAGGAATACGGAGACACAGCAGAAGCTTACAAATCCCGTAGATGCTGTGGAAAATGAGGTAAAGGGCTACTGCTATCCATAGGGCTGGGCCACATCACCTCCGTTTAGAAGGAGCCTTGGCAATCACTTGATTTAAAAGTGGTACAGCAGGGGCACCTGCGTGGCTCAGTGGGTCAAGTGTCTGCCTTTGTCTGGGGTCGTGATCTCAGGGTCCTGGGATCGAGTCCTGCGTCGGGCTCCCTGCCCAGGGGGGAGCCTGCTTCTCCTTCTCCCTCTGCTGCTCCCCCTGCTTGTGCTCTCTCCCTGTATCAGATAAATAAAATCCTAAAGAAATGAATAAATAAATAAAAGCTACAGCTGAAGAGGTCCAGGGATATTTCAAAAATATTAAAAAACAAAACAAAACAAAACAAAAAACCGCTCAGCGGTTTAGGGCCGCCTTCAGCCCAGGGTGTGATCCTGGAGTCCCAGGATCGAGTCCCACATCGGGCTCCCTGCATGGAGCCTGCTTCTCCCTCTGCCTGTGTCTCTGCCTCTCTCTCTCTCTCTCTCTCTGTGTCTCTCATGGATAAATAAATAAAATCTTAAAAAAATTGGTGACAGAAGCTGCAAGGAAAGTGTGACTGTGGCGTTGGAGGAGGGCCCTGCCGTCTGTGGTGGCAGCGTGAGGGGGCTGGAGTACCTCTGCTGGCACACCTGGCACCAGGGGTGGCCCACATGGGGGCGGGGGCATCATTTAGGACTTGAGATGTAGGAGAGAAAGACAAGGGATGTGTTTGCATTTTAAAATAAATGGAATGAGATTCAATGAAGTGGCCACACAGTATAGTGAAGATAAAGCCGGGCAAAGGGGCGACTTGGGTTGGATGAGCAGAGGTTCCCTGGTGGGACCATTTCAAGAAGCAGCATTTGCCTTGGCCTGTAAGTGGGCTGGATAAGCCTGTGTTTACCGACCCTCCAATCGGGACAAAATTTGGATATCATATTATTATGGTTGAAGAGAGAAAATAAAATGGTATGAAAGACTGAAAAATAAATAAATACAATAAATGTAGCAAGTCCGCAGGGAGACTCCCAGCACCCGAGCCTGCGGCCAGTGGCCAGAGCGACAGGAAGGGAGGCGGGAGGTGGACAAGAACAGCAGAGAGGGAGTGTGGAGCCTCAAGCCTCGCAAGGTGAGGATGCGCAGCCCCCTTCTGTCACAGCAGACCCCAGCGTTGTCCTTTGCTCCCGGTGGCCGGGCTCCCTGCTCCCGGGCTGCCCTGCCCACGTTCCAGGCGTGTTCCGGGCCGGGTGGCCACGCCGCTGCAGGAAGACATTTCTCGAGTCAGGGAACGATGTTCCACGGGGCTGGACTTTGGTCTGGGAGGCCCTGAATGGCTTCTAATTGCACAGCATTGTCTGTGCCTCCGGGGTTGGAGACAGTCGGGGGCAGAGGCTGCAGGCAGCCCTGAGGACCGGACGGCCCGGTTGCGCCCAGGAGGAACCTAACAAGCACTTTGGTCATGTTTTCTCTCCTCTCGCCTCCCCTGGCCTCCTCTCCACTCCCACTTCTCTTTCCCCTCCCTTTTCACTTTTGTGCACCTAATTTCCTAAATCTGGTTGAAGTACAAACCAAAGGGCCTACCAAGCCTGTGGATGTCATTTGTGACAAGGAAATTGGGCACATGGTCATCACTGAGTAACAGAAGAGCGTGCTCCCGAGGAGGCGCAGAGGGACATGTCTCTGCAGGAACAGCTCGAGTGTCCTCAGAACGCAGAGCTCGCTGTTTGGAGACATTTCTATCCAGAGCAGCCCCCTTGAAAATGTAGCCTGACCCCACCCTCCTTCTTCACCTTCTAGTTGTTTCCTAGGGGCACTGTAACAGATTACCTCATGTTTAGTAGTTCAAAACAGCACAAGCTCACTCACGCACAGTTCTGAAAGTCAGAAGTCGGAAAAGAACTTACCAGGCCAATACCAAGGCATAGGCAGGGCTGCTGGACAGTGTATCATGCAGGGTAATCTTCCCATCTCAAGGTCAGCCGGTCAACAATCTTAGTTCCATTAGGACTCAATGCCCCCTTGCCATGTACCATAATGTAGTCACAGGTCCCAGGGATTAAGATGGGGATATCTTTGGGGCTGTTATTCTCTCTGCCAACTCCTTAGAACATACCTGTTATGTACCAAGTGTTGAAGGAGTGAAAACATTTAGTATAAGCCCATATCTGCATTACATCAACTCATGCAATGTTTCACGCAGAGAAGCAACTGAGAAATGGGAAGATCATGGAATTTGGAGTCAGAAGATCTGTGTTCAAGGTCTGGTGACACCATTTAAGAGCTGTGTGTCTGTGGGCAATTTACTTAACCATTCTGAGCCTTTTTTTCTCATCTGTAAAATGGGAACAAGCTTACCTGGTTAACCTGCCTTCACAGGGTTATTGATTCATCACATGTGTTGTGTTGTTACATATTTGTTGAGTCCCTGCTATGATCCAGATAAGGGGTCAGGAGAGGTTCTCAGAGGAGGTGGCAGTTGAAGACATGTATGACATGTGTGAGTGAGGGTCTAGGCTGGGGAAGGCATGTAGGATGACCTTCAGGGCTCCATGTGGCTGCATGTTCGGAGAGCAGGGAGGAGGCCAGGGCCTGGAGAGAGAGAGAGGGAGGAAGACTGTGTGCCTGAGTGACACCACAGGACAGAGTTCAGATTTATGCTTAGTAAGTTAGAATGATTTTGAAAAAACACCACCCTTTGACTTTGTTGGAAGAAAAAAACCACTGTGCTCTAGGGCTAACATAATATGACGTCAAGTATTTGCTTCAGAAGATTCCAGCGTAAGGGGTGAGGTGGGAGGGGAGGTGGAAACATTCCAGGGGTCATGTGTTCAGGCTGATCTTGAGGCTAGGGAATGAGAGAATGGAAGCACAGTGTACCAGGCTCTCTTCTTGTGCGTATGGTTGAAAAATTTCCACAATTAAAAAGTCAAAAATAGATTTGATGGTATATGTAAATGACATAACTCAGAAGTTAAAAACAGAATTCCTCTGGCTGCTGTGTGGCCAGTGTGGAGGCCACTGCAGTATCCAAATACTCCAGTAGAAACTTCCAGATAACCAGTCAAGGAAAGATGAGTCTGCAGGCTGCACTAGGTGAACTCAGCACAGAGGCCTGGGTGCCTGGTGCTTTTGGGGGTGAATGAAACCACATGCCTGCAGGTGTGTCTTGTGTGGATCTGATCTCTTCTTACCAAGGTGCTGTCACAGACTAGGGAATCTCCTCATGGGTGCCCAGCAAGGCAGGCTTTCCTTCGGGTACCATGTTGGCAGGACTGCAGGATGGGTAACACTGCCAGGGAGCGCGGGGTCAGGCCCTGCTCTGGGGCCCATGGGCCAAGGTCTGTCCTGCTCCAGGTGATATTTGCTTGCTGTCCCATTCTGCAGGGAGACTTCTTTCGAAGAGGGGTGTTTATCGTGAACAGGAGGGCTGTATACAGATGGGAAAACTCAGAGCAACCTGAGCAGAGTACAGAGGGAAGGGGAGCCATGACCAAACCTCATGGCATTTCCTTTAAATGAATGGTGGCTGTGTGGGATGAGAAATGCAGAGAACTTAAGGACGGGGTGGGGCAGAGTTGTGGACTTTTAGGAAATTCCATTGGTTTGCTAACAGATAGGAATTAGAGTTGAGGTTCTCTGTAGTTGGGTATTACATGGGTGGGAAAAAATGTACTTCTACATCATTTCAAAACCTTGACTTCTGTCTTATGCATTATTCTAAGGATCAGAATATGCCAGTTCATTACCTTGTCTTTTACAAAAACACTAACCCATGCCCTACTCTCCAACCCCCCCTTTTTTTGTAGAAAGATGTTTGGATTTGTGTTGTATCATTGTCTACTAAAGAAGGTTTGCACCTTACCTTGTCAAAAAGGAGGCAAACAGAGATCAGGTTACTTCTAAAACCCAGCTTCCTCCTGATATGTTTGCTTCAATGCCCTGATCCCTGAATGCCAAGGAAGCTCTTTGACTTTAATTGGCAAATTGAAAGAAAGAAGAAAGAAGGGGGGTGGGAATCCCCTTTCATTGTAAAAGTAGTGTGTCCTATTAAAATTAAAGAAAAATCTGGACATATTACCAGTAGTGGTCTGCCTATGATGGCATTATTCAGAAATAACTACTGTTAATAGTCTGCCTTATAGTTTCCCAGCCCTTTTTCTATTCAGCTTTACTTACTATTGGATTTTAGGACATCTGAGTGGGCATATTATATAGGCCTTCTGCTTTTCTGTGGAAAGAGAGGGTCTGTGTAAAAATCAGAAATGTTCTTCTGAATGGCACAGAAAGAACAGTCAGTAATGGTTTTTCCATTCAGCTTTTGCCAGCTGAGAATGTTGGGAATGTCAGGAATTTTCCTCTACCACTTCCCTCTTTGTTTGAATCCTAATGAACCACGGGATATGTTTTGGTTTCTGCCCTTGACTGTCCATGGCCTCAGGGTTCTGTGGGATGGTGAGAATTTCTGATTGTGTGCTGGGATCAGAGACCGACCAGCATTGGCTCCCTGGTTGCATCGAAGTGACTCACCAGGGACAGTGTCCTCTGAAAATCATAGCACATAACCAATCCCTACAAGTTCCTGGACTTGATGCAAGAGCCGTCTGGTTTGGATAATTCTCGTCTGGGGGACAGAGCCCAGCTGGAGCCTGTCCTTGTTTGGAAACTTTATGTGTTTTCCACTACTGCTCATTCTTGACATGCAGAATTTTTGCTGCTATGGAATTTATGATTCCACAAACCTGCATTTAAGGAATTTTTCCTGAAGCAGACTGGGTGGTCTGGAGGATTAGGATATTTCCTGGAATAATACTTTCCACTGTGTGCTGACTAGTGTGTGCATGCACACATGAATGGGGTGGTGTGGGAAGGGAAGAAAGGTTTGTGTTGTAGGTAATGCACTTGGAAGAATCAAGAGCAGGGCAAAGGAAGGAGGTTCTATCCAGAGTCTGTCGTACCTTGGCCATGAGGATCATCACAGAGCTAGAAAAACCTTAGTTATCACCACTGACTCCACCCTCACTGCTAACTGACATGAAAATATTGAGGTTCAGAGCCAGTGGTCAAGAAAGAATTCTTGGGGCATCTTCAGTGCAAGCAGGGTGGTTTTATTAAAACATGAGGACAGGACCCGAGTTTCAGAAAGAGCTGCACTGGGGTCATGAGAAATGGCTGTTTATATACTTTCAAGTTAGGAGGGGGTTAGGGATAGCATAAGTCTCTGAGGAATTTGGAAGCAAGGTTTCCAGGACCTTGAGGGGCTTAGCCGTTGTTGGGAAAAGGCCATTTACACTATCTAGTAAAATCTTAGTCATGAGACCCTTCAGATGTCTATCTTGGAAGGATGATTGCTAACATATATCTTGGGCGAGGGGGGTTGAGACAAAGAAAGTTTCCAAAGGAATTTTTATTTTTATTATTTTTGAAGATTTTATTTATTTATTCATGAGGGACACAGAGAAGCAGAGACATAGGCAGGCAGAGAAGCAGGCTCCCTGCAGGGAGCCTGATGTAGGACTTGATCCCAGGACCCGGGGATCATGACCTGAGCCAAAGGTAGATGCTCAAGCACTAGGCCACCCAGATGCCCCCAAAGAAATTTTTATGTTAGAGGAGACTTACAGATTCCTGGAGTTTGAGCTAATATTAAGCTAAAGTATTAATTAACATGGAGACAGTTGAGTTCCTAGAGGAGAGTCACTCTGCCTGTCTCAAGGACTTGTCAATGGACTGTAAATTGTAAGGAAATTGATTTTTTTTTCTTTTGCTTTTGTTTCCCACACCGCTACCCACATTTTACCAGAATAGAGCCAGGCATGGATATCTAGACTCCCTTTGAGTCTAGATCTCTTCATACTTTGCCTTCAATGTGGATTCTGAGCATACTAGGTCTCAAGATGTTAATAAATATTACTTGAAAAAAGGCTAAAAAAAATTGAGTAGTCTAAGTTAAAATTGAAACAAATAGTTTTCTTTACTACAGAAATTTTCAGAGCCTTCAATGTACTAATAATACTTTGTAAATCTCTAGAAGATCATTATTACATATAGCATTTCTGAAACCTACTTGGCCAAGAAACCTTTTTTCCAAAAATCACCTCATGAGCCCAGGGTTCTGTAGAAGACCCTTGGGAAGTACCAGACTGCTCCACTTGTCTCTTTTGCCATCTCATATATTTTTCAGAAATGAGAGTTTCACTGCTGCCCAGCAGTCCATTGTATGGCTAAGGGCAGAGTATGAAGAGATCTAGACTCAGAGGGAGTCTAGACAAATTTATGTTTCTGGCCCCTGATGGCTAGACATTGAAGTGTGTTCCAGTTTTTCAGCATTACTGGTATTCTGGAGTGAATTCTGGTTCCCTTGTGACCATCTTGGATCATTCCCTTCAGATGTGCAATTGTTGAATCAGTGTGTGAACATTTTCAAGACTCTTGATATTCATTGTTCGATTGCTTTCCAGAAAGGTTATGCCCGCTTATCCTTCTCCCAGTTGCTGGAAGTGAGCACAGGGTTAGCATCTATCTGTAAAAGCTGAGAAATCTGAGAAGGTTGAAGAAGACCATTCCCTTCTCTTTTATTCTGTAGATGATGCAACAATTAAAAAACACAAAGTCACCCACAATAAGGACATTTCTTTTGAGAGTTAGATTGACTTTTCACAATTCCCTGTGCTTCTTCTAAATAATTAAATGCCACTTGAGAGTTATCTGAGCACTTTAATTTGGTATTCTAGATATTTTGCTGGATAGTTAGGGAAGAAGGGATTTTGAATTGGCGTCTGTCTTGCTAATTTTCAAAGAACTCGTTAAGGTGAGAGTTAAAAATTATAGCAACCTCCTGTGATTATGAAACTGTATTTCTAAAAGAATCTTTTATGTGAGTGTTTTCATCAGTCTTAATTTGGGCTCAACGGAAATTGAATTATGTCATGTTGAGTATTAAAGCCAATTGTGGTGCTTTTGTTTTTATATTTGTATGGGGAAGAGTATATACATTGTAGGCTAGAAGTGGTTTATCTTTTTGTCTTCCACTAATATTATCCTTTGGTCAATACATTATTGGGTTTTGGAACTGAGACTTGAACTTTTAACTCATTAAAACCCCCAAGTCCCCGGCACTAAAGTCATTTAAGTAGCTTCACCAACAGATTTATTTCAAAATGATTCCATTTGGAGGAAGGAAAGAACAAGTAATGCATTATATACAAAGATCTATTCAATAATTCATGAGACCTGCACACTAGTGACCATTTCAGATTCAGTTGGTGGTATCAGAGCTGAAAATGAACTCTGTCTTAAGAAGATGCCCACAGTTTGCTCATCTCTGTGCTTAAGTTCACAAATATCTTGATATTTGAAATATAAATTTTATACCTACATGGTGTTGTTTAATGTGGACCTTTCTTATATAGAAGCTATTTCGAAAAAAAAAGGCATTTTATATAGTTGGGCTAAAGGACACTTTATATGCATTCCCTACCCTTAGCAAAGCAGGAATGTTTCAAAAATACATTGTTTTTTCCTCCATTTGGGCAGGAATTCTGATTTTATTTTCTATACCGGGGAGTGGATTTCCAAAGGATGGATTGAAAATAGATTTATTGATGCCTGACAATTACAACAAACGCACAGTGTTGGGCAGTGGAGATGAAAGGCATGGGTGGTAAATGGCCCGCTGTCCTCCAGTGACTCCTGGCAAGTGGCCAAGGCTGTCAGCTGGGAACTCCTGGGTTCATCCTGAGCTCTATCCAACACATTCCCTTTTCTAAAAAACCACAGAGGCACCAGAGCAATTTCTGTCCAGGGTGAGGCTTGCACAGGGGCTGGGGAGGTGAGAAAGAGCCTGCCTCCTTCCACACTCCTGAGAGTGCCACACTAACTCTCTTCAGTGCATTAAGAGGGAAATCTCAGGAACTGATGTGCTTCATATCCCCAAATAGGATCATTTCCCTTTGGCAGGTCTTTATTCAGTGATAAGTATTGTGTGGGAAATAAACATGAATGAGCAAGGGTTTTGTTGTTCACTGGAAAAGCTTCAGGATTGATCCTTCCTTCCCTCCCTGCTCCTTATCCTACTCTCCAATAAAAATTACTGCTTTTTCTTTTTAAACTTAAAAGGCGATTTTCTTTTTTAAAAAATCATTGTAAACATTTATGCTATGCATAATGCTATGCAGACTCTTTTAAGAAAAATGTACAAATCACTGGAAATCCCATTTAACATTTTGAGAAACATTGTTATAGCTGTACACATAGATTTACCCACTCACATTTTATCCTAAATTGTAGCATGCTCCATAGGCTGCTTTGAGACTTTTTTTTATTCCTTTAACAGTATGTAATCTTTTCCTATAAATAAAAATCTTCACCATCATTTCAGTTATTTCAGAATATGCCATTATACGCAGATACCATTAATGGATTCTGTATGGTGAGCCATTAGTTTTCAAATATTTGCTCCCATGTATAACATAGGGATGAGTATCTTTGTATGTGATGATCACTCCAGTATATGTTCCTGTAGGTGAAATTACTGGGTCAAACAATATGCACATTTTAACTTTTGGTATATATCATCCACAATGGCTTTTAAAGAAAGTATCTCTTTTTTTAAAAATAAAAATAATATATTGGGGTGCCTGGGTGGCTCAGTCTACCTTTGGTTCAGGTCATGATCCCAGGGCACTGAGATCAAGCCCCGTGTGGGGCTCTGTGCTCAGTGGGGAGCCCTACTTCTTCCTCTACCACTCTCACTCCCCCTGCTCTCGCTCTCTCTCAAATGAATAAATAAGATCTTTAAAAAATTATATATTTAAGTTATACAACACAATGATTTGATGTACATAGTCATAGTGAAATTATTACTATTGTCAAACTAGTTAACATATCTTCTCACATATTTTGTAAGTGATGAGAGCACCTAAAATCTACTCTTCTGGCAAATTCCCAGATGCAATACAATATAATTAACCACAGTCATCATGCTGTGCATTCTATTTCTAGAACTTATTCATCCCATATAACTGCAACTTTGTACCTTTTCACCAACTTCCCAATTCTCTCCCATACCCACTCCTGGTAACTACCCTTCTTCTCTCTGCTTCTGTGTATTTGACTTTTTAAGATCCCATATATAAGTGAGATCATGCAGTTTTTTTCTTTCTACTTCTGGCTTATTTCACTTGGCATGATATATTTTAGACTCATTCATGTTGTTGCAAATGGCAGGATTTCCTTTTAAAATGCTGGATAATATCCCCTTGTGTATGTACATACACCACATTTTCTTCATTCATTCAGTCAGTAGGCACTAAGGTTGTTTCCATATCTTGTGCATTGTGAGTAATGCTGCAATGAATATGGAAATACAGAGATCTCTTCGAGGTATTTGATTTTATTTCTTTCAGGTATATACCCAAAAGGGGAATTGCTGGATCATATAGTTATGTGTTTTTGGTGTACCTTTCATAGTCCTGTCTATAGTGGCTGCACCCACTTATATTCCCAAAGGTGCATCGGGGGTCCCTTTTCTCCGCATCCTCACCATTACTTGTTGTCTTTTGTCTTTTTGATAGCAGGCATCCTAACAGTTGTGATATATCATTGTAATTCTGACTTGCATTTCCCTGAAGATAAGTGATGTTGAGAGTCTTTTCATAGGAAGGTCTTTTTCTTTTTTTTCAAAGATTTTATTTATTTATTTGAGAGAGGGAGAAAGCACAAGCAGGGCAGAGGGGGAGAGGGAAAAGGAGAGGGAGACTTCATGCTGAGCAGGGAGGCCAACTCAGTGCTCAGATCCCAGGATCCTGACATCATGACCTGAGCCCAAGACGGATGCTTAACCCACTGAGCTACCCAGATGCCCCAAGAAGGTCTAAAATACATTCCCATGTAACATATGAGAGTGGTCCCCTGCCCAAATCCAAACTAACAATGAATATAATAAATCTTCTTAATACTGAATAAATTAACACATGCCTCTTCATGCTTTTATTTTAATTTCTTTTGCTGTAATTGAATTTTTAAAATACTTATTGGCAATTTATGTCTCTTCCTTGGAGACTTATCTGTGTATATCCTTTGTCCATTTTTCTGTTGAGCTGTCTATGACTACTCAGCTTTCAAAGATCTATTCTTCAGAAAGTACATAGAATCTGTGCAGTATCCTCAGCATAATTATCTATCCTGTTTTGGGAGAAAGAATTCTAGTGACCAACGAGTCTTGCTTTGCTCAGATTTTTGAACAGAGCTTGTGTGTGTCACCGTGTGCCTTTGAGGGACAGCAGCCGTGCAGGCTGAGGGCGGGTTGTGGAGGTGCCCTTGCTCAGTGTTCCTCATTAAGGACACGGTGAGGGTCTTGTGACCTGTGCCAGTCTCCTCTTTTCCTCCACTTGGCAAGCATCTTTTTCTTACCACTGAGTAAGTCTAATGAGATTGCCCTGGGTCAGTCATATTAGATAAGTAATGAGCAGTAGAGAAAAAAAAATTCATAGAACAGGAACATTTAAAATAAAGTTTATTTTTGGCCTTAGCCCAAAAGTGAATTTCATGGTCTATAAGCCACAAGCACATGTGCAGTCAAGGAGGAGAATTTATTGCCTAATATGGCTCCTGGGGAAAATACTAGGGGAAATTCAGGGATTCTATAAGGCTAATGTAGGATGAAAATTTTATATTTAATTTGGGGTTGCATAAAATGTGTTGATTTTGGCCTAAAAATATTCATTGTTCTTAAACAGTTTCATTCACTGGCTCCCATGTACTACCGTGGATCTGCTGCAGCTGTCATAGTATATGATATTACCAAACAGGTAAGAATGCCCCCTTTAAAATTTAGATGCTATTTATGTTGATTCTCTGCCTTAGAAAGACCAAAGCAGAGACTTCACTGCGTGAGTCTTGCCAGTAGCCTGGAATGAGATTTCATAGCATGGTAGCCAGGGATATGCAGCACCATATATTGAATTTATTCACCTATATGTAATGCAACATTTCAAATTTATTAGCCAAATTAAATGAACAACAATGATTTTTTTTTTTAATTGCCACTACTGCTCTCCAGAATGTCAACTTTTTAGGAAGGGGAGAATTATTTTTAAGTTCTGCATGTTTTATAATTAGAGAATACTTTCTATTAGTGTTTCAATCACACTACTTAAAATGTCAAGGATAATGTTTATGTATGTGTAGTGTATTTGCATATATATAGTATACCATATTTAAAGTATACTTTATCATGTTGAGGATCTAGGATATCCATCAAGTAACTGCAGTGGTTTGCAGACTGGTTTTTTCCACTCCTGGAATTCTGACTCAGCCCACAGGACTGCTGGTTTAATGATCCATCACTGTTGTCAACCATGAGTTCCTGACCATTTCTACCTAAAAACCTAGTGTTTACCTTGACTGGTTTGCTGCAGGACGATTGTGAGTGAAGGGCAAAAAGGAGAACACGATGAGAGGAAGAGAGCATGAGAGAGAGAGAGAGAGAGAGAGAGAGAATGTATAGATGTATTCTTTCTCTTTCTGTCGTGAAATAAGGAACATATCTGGTCCTACGACTTAAGTCTTTTTCATGTTGCGTCAAGGCTATCATTTTAAATTAATGGCATTTATAGAAGAAAATTACTAGTATGATTTTCTTCATCAAGTTTCAGTTTTAGAAAAGGAAACTTTTATAGGCCATTTAGGTGTAACAACTAATATGAAGTTTTGTGCCAAGATAGGGGCTGGATGTTAACATATTCACATACGTTTGCTAAAAATATTTTTCTCTGATAAATTGAGTTAGGTTTATATTTCTACTTGGTAAAATACTGTGTTGATGAGACTTTCCAATGACTAATTTATTTACATTTTGGGTTTAGGATTCATTTCATACCCTGAAGAAATGGGTGAAAGAACTGAAGGAGCACGGTCCAGAAAACATTGTAATGGCTATTGCTGGAAACAAGTGTGATCTCTCAGATATTAGGTAAGATGCATTAAAAAAATTTTTTTGTGTAGTGAATATCCTTCATCTCTGAATGTCTACATGTAAAAAGCTGTCATGCCTGTGTTGTTAAGTCTGTTCTCAGAATAATGATTTAATAGATAGTCATTCACTTGTGGTCCAGGTAGTATTTGTTCAACCAGAGTAGAATTAAGGAAAAATAATATGGAAATGCAAATTGGATGGATCACCTAGAAGTGGATACTAAAACCAAATTGCACATTTACATCTCTGACTCTAGAGGTCTTTGGGCTAAATGCTTTTATTATTTTTGTTGTTACTTTTTAAAAATTTTATTGACATTATTTCAACTGGCCATTTTAATAAGACTTTCAAATGGTAAATAGAGTTAGAATTCATAATATTTCCCATAGCATCCATGTTTATTTTAGTTCTAACTTTAACTTAAGGTTATAGTCGGGTCTATATAATCTCACTGTTTTCTTCTAGGATCTGAAGGTGATGTGTCATATAGAAACACTGGTTTCCTTCAGAGACACTGGTTGGGTGACCTTGCTTTACTTAGAGCAAAGTTTGCAGGGATCCAGTCCACAGGGACTAGAGATTTGATGAGAGCTTTATGCAGCCTGATAAGCTAGCTATTTTTACCAAATAAAAATGCAATAAGAAAGAAATAGTGAATTTGCATCATCTCCATCTCGCTGGCTATTTAACTCTCTGCAATTCCAGTCATTGGTCTTCATAAAACAGCAATGTCATGCTCAGGTTTTGCTCATCCAAGTACGATTAAGCAGAAGTTTGATAAACAATGGAAATAAATCTTGCAAAAGCTCTTAACATGGCCTTTGACAAATTGCTCTGTTTTTTCAGGATTTCAAAAGCTTTGTATCATGTTGCATTGGGTTGGTTTATAATAACAGCCATAAACACCACTTAATTATTTGTTTTTCTGGGGGCTGGACAAATCTTTAAACTCCCTAGACTTAGTTCAGATCTCTACATTCTTTACTATACTTTACTGAAATAGTTTTATACATTCTTTTTTTTTTTTTTTTTTTTTTTAGTTTTATACATTCTTTACTGAAATAGCTTGCTTGTCTAGAATTGCAAAAGAATCACTTTAACTTTTGTCATTGGAAGGGAGTCGGGTGGGTGGGTAGAGACAGCCTTTGCTGAGGGCAGATACCTGAAGGAGATGTACCATGTTTCAGGGTGGAATTCGCCTTTCATGCAGTGGTATAGAATTCTCCTCAACAGCCATTCTGCTTTGTGCCCAGCCTATATGTACAGTTTTCAAAATGCCCCAGCTAACATTATCCATCCATCTCACTTTCAACCATAAATTCATGCACAGCCCTTCCAATGGGAGACAGTCCCGGTGCTACATCCAGCGGTGACATCACGGGACCACCGTCCCACTAGTTCAGGTTTCTGGTTAGTTTACCTTTCTTCTCTAGTTTGGCCTTAGTGAGGTCTGAATGTGACTTCTCAAAATCCTGCAGTGTGGTTTAAAGTGTGGAGTCTATATCTTTCGTTAAACACAAAGTTATGTTAGCTGCTATTTGTTATTTGTTACTGAATTATGCAGCAAGGAAAGGACTCCCTTTGCAATTCTCTTTCAAACCTCAATTTAAAAAGCCCAGCTTGATTAAGTCAGAGGGAAAGACTAGTTTGATGTTTGTAAGTTTTTAAACATTTATTAATGTATAATTAAAATTTTAAATTTATTTACAAATATATTTCACTGAACTAATTTAGAAGTCATAAATTCCACCTGTTTTAAGTATGCTGGTCAATAAATTTTTGTATAATTATAGGGCTGTGTAGTCATCATCACATCTAATTTTAGAACGTTTCCTTCATCCTACAAAGAACATGCCAATTTACAGTCACTCCCAGTGCCCAACTGCTTCCTGCCCCTGGCAACCACTACTATACTTTCTTGTCTTTATAAATTTGCTTTTTGTGGACATTTTGTATTAATCAGATCATGCTCTTACATGGTCTTTTGTGACTGGTTTCTTTCACTTAGCATGTTTTTGAAATTCATCTGGTTGTAACCTTACTAGTACTTCATTCATTTTTATGGCTGAATAATATTTCATTGTAAGGATATACCACATTTTATTTTCTTATTCGTTAGTTGAATGAACTTGAAATTTGAGTGGTCTTCACTTTTTGGCCACTTTAAAAGGAGCTGCTGTAAAGAATCATGGACAAATTTTGTGTAGACATATGTTTTCATTTCTTTTGGGTATATTATGAGGAGTGAAATATTTGGATCATATGGAAGCTTTGTGTTTAACAATTTGAAGAACTGCCAAACTTTTTTCCACAGTGGCTGTACCATTTTACATGCCTGCTGGCAATATGTGATGTTCCAATTTCTTTACATTCTCAACCAACACTGTTATTACCTGTCTTTTGTATTATTGCCATCCTACTGGGTGTGAAGTTGTGTCAGTGTGGTTTTAGTTTGTATTTTTTATTTTTTATTTATTTTTTTAGTTTTTTTTTTAGTTTGTATTTTTTAATGACTTATGATGTTAAACATCTTCTCATATGCTTATTGACTGTATATCTTCTTTGGAGGCATTTCTCTTCAAATCTGCCCAATTTTTAGTTGAATTGTCTTTTTATTATTGAGTTGTAAGAGTTCTTTATGTGTTCTGAATACAAATCCCTTATCAGATATGTGATTTGAAAATATTTTATTCCTTTTATGAGTTGTCTGTTTATAATCTTTATTGTGTCTCTTGAAGTGCAAAAGCATAGTGTCCAATTTGTGATTTTTTCCCTTTTTATTTATTTTTAAAGATTTTATTTTTTATTTATTCCGATAGAGAGAGAGAGAGAGAGAGAGGCAGAGTCACAGGCAGAGGGAGAAGCAGGCTCCATGCAGGGAGCCTGATGTGGGACTCGATCCAGGGTCTCCAGAATCACGCCCCAGGCTGCAGGCAGTGCTAAACCGCTGTGCCACCGGGGCTGCCCTTCCCTTTTTAATTCTTATGCTCAAGTGATTGGTTAATTAAGATCACAGAAATTTGCTCATATGCTTTCTAAGGATTTTATAATTTTAGAGCTTACATTTATATCTATCACCCATTTAGAGTTATTGTGTGTATTATGAGGTGTAGGGGTCCAAATTAATCTTTTTCTATATGGGTATCTAATTCCGAGCACTATTTGTTGAAAAGGCTACCCTTTTCCCATTGAAATTTTTTTGGGCACTTTTGTCAAAAAATTAGTTGACCATAAATGTAAAGTCTTATTTTGAGCTTTTAATTCTATTCAGTTGATCTATATATCCTTACGCTAATGCCATATGGTTTTGATTGCTGTAGTTTTTTTAAGTTTGAAATTGGAATTAGAAGTCCTCCAATTTAGTTTTTCTTTTCAGGATTGTTTGACTGTTTGACTATTTTGGGTCTTTTGCATTTCCATGTGAACTTTAGGATTCTCTTCTCATTTTCTGCAAAAAAAGCAACTAGGATTTTAAGAGAGAATGAATCTTTAGAACAATGCGGGGATTATTGACATCTTAACAACGATAAATTTTCTGATCCATGATGAGGTGCCTTTCCATTTTACTTAGATCTTTAGTTTCTTTTGCCCATGTCTTATAGTTGTCAGTGTACAAGTTTTGCATTTCTTTTCTTATACTTGTTCCTAAGTGTTTAATTTTTCTTGATGCTAGTGTGAATGGGATTGTTTTGTTAATTTCATTTATGGTATGCTCGTTGTGTATACAAGATTATTTTGTCTGTGAATATAGTTTTGCTTCTTCCTTTCCAATCTGGGTGCCTTTAATTTCTTTTTCTTGTTTAATTACCTCATCTAGAACCCCCCAGTACAAATTGAATAGAAATGGTAATAGCAGACACTGTCTTCTTCCTAATCTTAGAGGCAAAACATTTAATCATTCTTATTATGATGTTGGCATCATAATCCTCTTTATCAGCATGGGGAAGTTCCCGTTTATTCCTAGTTTGTTGTTTTTTTAATCACAAATGAATGTTGGATTTTGCCAGATGCTTTTTTTTTTGCATCTTCTGAGGTGATCATGTGGTTTTTGTCCTTTATTCTCTTAATATATGTATTACATTAATTGATTTTTGAATGTTAAACCACCTGCGTACCTGGTGGTTCCTGGGACAAATCCCACTTATCCATGAGGCATAATCCTTTGTGCCACTGGGTTCTGTTTGCTTGTATTTCATTGAGGATTGTATTCATTGAGGATTGTATGTCTGTATTCATGAGGATGTTAGTCTGTAGTTCTCATTTTTTTGTGATGTCTTTGTTAATGCTTGTATTTCATTGAGGATTTGTATGTCTGTATTCATGAGGATATTAGTCTGTAGTTCTCATTTTTTTGTGATGTCTTTGTTTAATGTTGGTATATTAAGGCAGTAGATTTTATAGAATGAATTAAAAGTGTTCCCTTCTTTTCTATTGTCCAGAAGAGTTTGTGAAAGATTGACATTAATTTTTTAAGTGTTTGATAAAATCACCAGTGAAGCCATCTGGACCCAGGCTTTTCTTTGTGGAAAGATTTTAATTGCTAATCCAATTTCTTTACTTGTTATATGTATACACAGATTTTCTGTTATTTCTCGAGTTAGAGTAATTTATGTATTTTTAGGAATTTATTCATTTCATTTAAGTTATCTCATTTGTTTGTGTAGTGCACAGTGTTCTCCTATAATCCTTTTCATTTCTATAAGTTCAGTAGCAATGTTTGCTCTTCCATTCCTGATTTTAGAAATTTTAGCCTTCTCTTTTATTTCTTGTTCAGTGTAGCTAAAGGTTTGCCAGTTTTGTTGATCTTGGCAAAGAACCAACATTCAGTTTCACTGATTGCTTTCCATTGTTTTTCTATTTCATTTATTTTCTCTATGTGCATTATTTCTTTCCCTCTGTTTGCTTTGGGTTTGCTTTGCTCTTTTTTCCTAGTTTTTCAAAGGGCAAGATTAGCATATTTATTTGAATTCTTCTTTTCTAATTTAGGCATTCAAATTGCCCTTTAAGCACTGCCTTAGCTGCACCCCATAAGTTTTGGTCTGTCGTGATTTTGTTTTTTATTCTAATAAGCTTTTTCTGATTTATTTTCAAACCCATTGCTTATTTGGTAGTGTTTTGTTTAATTTCCACATATTTGTGAATTTCCCCAATTTCTGTTGATGGTTTCTGATTCCATTGTAATTTGAAAACATACTTTGTATGATTTTAATTATATTAAATGTATTGAGGTTTATTGTATGGCGTGGTGTGTGGTCTATTCTGTAGAACATTCCTATGACTTGACTTGAGGCTAATAAATTTTCAACACTATTCTCCTTTTAAGAGAGAGAGAGAGAGAACGAGAGCAGCATGCAGGGCTAAGGTTGAGGGCCTCTGCAGACAAATGTTTCTAGCTGGAATTTAATTATGTTTTGTCTTTATTGTATTTGTTTTTTAGAATTACATTTCTATGCCAGTTGATGCTAGAGCTCCATTTGTGATAGTGATATAAAATTTATTTCAATATATTAAAAAAATTGGGGCAGCCCAGGTGGCTCAGCGGTTTAGTGCTGCCTTTAGCCCAGGGCGTGATCCTGGAGATCCGTGATCAAGTCCCACGTCAGGCTCCCTGCATGGAGCCTGCTTCTCCCTCTGCCTGTGTCTCTGCCTCTTTCTCTCTCTCTCTCTCTCTCTCTCTCTCTGTGTGTCTCTCATGAATAAATAAATAAAATCTTAAAATATACATATATTAAAAAATTATTTATATGCAGGACATGATTGTCTATATGGAAACTCCAAAGGAATATACCAAAAAAAAAAAATCCCTAAAACTAATAAGTGGGTTTAACAAAGTTTCAGGATGTATAATATACACAGAAAAATCAATTTTATTTCTATGTCTAAAAATGAGTATGCAGAAACTAAAACTGAAAACACAATGTTCTTTACAGTTGCTCCAAAGAAAACCAGATACTTAGATATCTATTTAATAATACATGTGCGGGTTCTGTATGTTGAATATTACAAAATACTTAAGAAAGAGACCAAACAAGACTTGAATAAATGGAGAGATATACTGTGTTCATGAATTGCAAGTCTCAACATAGTACGATGTCAGTCCTCCATAAATTAATTGGTCAATGGGTTCGATGAAGTCTCTATCAAGATTTTAACAAGATTTTTTTGGTAAACATAAGGAAGCTTATCCTAAAATTAGGATAATTTTAGGGAAATTCACAGGAAAATTTTTTAGGGAAAGTCACAGGCACTAGAAAAACTAAAACAATATTGACAAAGAAGAATATAGTGGAAGAAATCATTCTATCCTCTATTAAGGCTTACTATACAGCTGCAGTAATCAAGGCAGTATGGTATGAGCAGTGGGATGCACACACAGATCAATGAAACAGAATAAAGAGCCCAGGAATAAATCCACACAAATATGCTCAACTGATTTTTGACAAACTTGGAAAAGTAACTCAGTGGAAGAAAGATAGTTTTCAATGAATGGTGCTAGAGTAATGGGATATCCATAGAGGGGAGAAAACTGCAACCTAAATCTTCACAACTTATGTAACAGTTACTCTAAAATGAATCATAGAGTTTAATGTCAAAGGTAAAACTGTAAAACTTTTAGAAAATTCCTGAGAGAAAATCTTGAGGATCTGCAGCTAGGTAAAGAGTTTGAGGCTTGTCAGCAAAAGCTCGCTCCATATAAGGAAAAATTGATAAATTGGACCTCATCAAAATTGAAAACACTTACTCTGTGAACGCCCATGTAAAGAGCTTGAAAAACAAACTGCAGACTGGGAGAAAGTATTTGCAAACCATACATCTGACAAAGGATTAGCATGTAGGCTATATAAAGAACTCTCAAAACTTAATGGTTAAAGAAATTTAACTTGAAAATGGGGAAAGTACACTTCACCCTTGAGAATATCAAGATGATAAGCATAGGCATGAGAAGGTGTTCATCATCATTTGCAGACCTGTCAGAATGGCTAAAATAAAAGTGATAACACCTAATGCTGGCAAGGATGCAGACAAACTGGAGCACTCATATGTTGCTGGTATGCATGTAAAATGGAAAACATTTTGGCAGTTTCTTTTAAGACTAAATATGCAAGTACCATATGCCCAGCAGTCATACTTTGGGTATTTATTCCAGAGAAATGAAAATTTACATTCACACAAAACCTGCACATGAATATTCATGGAGGCTTTTTTTTTTTTTTAAATAATAGCCCCAAACTGGAATCAGCCCAGAAATCCTCTGAAAGGTGGATGACTCAGCACACTGTGGTGCATCCACATCACAGAATAGTATGCAACAGTGTAAAAGAACAGAGCACTGCTCCAGGCAACCAGGATGACCCTGCATGGCAGTTATGCTGAGTGAAGAAAGCTGATCTCAGAGGTTTCATAGTGTATTATTTCAGTTATATGAGATTTTGAAATGAAAACATTTTAGAACTAGAAGACATTAATGGTTGCCAGGGGTGACATGGTGGGGTGTCATGGTGGGCCGGTGAAATGGGGTAAGTGAGGGGGGGAGTGATCACCAGGGATCCTTGTGGTATTGGAACTGCTTAGTGTCTTCTCTGTGGTAGTGGACACATGAACCTACACAGGGGTTAAAATTCTATGGAGTCTAACACACACACACACACACACACGAGTACCAGTAAAGGGCAGCCCAGTGGCTCAGCGGTTTAGCGCTGCCATCAGCCTAGGGCCTGATCCTGGAGACCTGGGATCAAGTCCCACGTCAGGCTTCCTGCATGGAGCCTGCTTCTCCCTCTGCCTGTGTCTCTGCCTCTCTCTCTCTCTCTCTGTGTCTCATGAATAAATAAATAAAATCTTAAAAAAAAGGGGGGGTACCAGTAAAACTGGGAAAATCTGAGTAAGACAGTGTGACAATGTCAATATCCTGTTTGTGATATTATACTATATTTTCCCAAAATGTTACAATTAGGGGAACCTGGATGAAATGTACAAGGAATCTATCTATTTCTTCTAAGTGCAGGTGGGCTTACAATTATCTTAATAAAATATTTAATGAACAAAAGGTTGATTTAGATAAAAATGATAAGTAAATATTAGAACAGTGGTATATATATGTGGGGATATATATTATACACACATACACACTCCTATATATGCATATTCTATGTATTATATACGATTGACTAAAGTTTAAAAAAAAAAAGCCAAGTGATGAATTTAACCATCCACGGCAAACCCAATGTGCAAAAGGAAAACAGGATGACCGGATTAAAACTCCCATTTAGGAAAGCAGGGAACGGGAAGCCTGATGTATGATTTGTGTATAAACTGCCCCCTGCTAGACAGGAATAGTCTGGTAAATGATAGGGCCTAATGGGCATCTGCTGTTGACACCTTTCCATGGCAGTGGAATCAAGTTCTTGGTCAGCCAATCTGACTGCTCCAGATTGTGCCTGCTGGTATGATTTTTCTGGGGAGTTAGCCAAATCTCTATACTCCAGACCTTATTTAGAGCTTGACCTTCTTTTACTCTAATCCTAAAACATTTTGCCCTTCTGTAGTTGCCAGAAAACTATGCTTTATTTTTCACCGGGATTTGGAGAGGGACAGTGTGTAGATGTGACGTGAACATGTAAGCGTGTGTACAGGTGGAGGCGGTGTCCTCTAACAGACTTGGGTCATGTAAGCTTGTAGGTCCACAAGAAGAGATATGCCTGGCATATTTTGAGAGTGTCTTGGACTTTAAATGGAATTAATTCTGGGAGCTTGACTCAACCCACATGAGGCATGTGTGTACAGAAGTGCTTCACGGAGGAGATGCCCGACCACCCAGTCACTGTGTTTTATTTTCTCCCATGTTCTAAGAGATAGTATAAAGGTCCAACCACACAACCCAGAGTGAAAGGCATTCAAAGGCATCTGATAAGGTGAATTCAGGACTTCTAGTGTATTTTATTAGGCACCTGATCGTTGTGACATTTCCCTGAATATCTTAAATTCTAGACAAAATATCCTTGTGTTCATGTTACTGTGAAATCAGAGCGATATGCAGCCTCTCGAAATCTGAGCCTGGAGGCAAACTGGAATTGGCCATACTGTAGGTATGACTGTCCCGTGAAAGACAGCATACAGTAGGTGCTTGTAGTTGTCACTTTCCTTTCCAGCAGTGAAGATGTGCCCTGGAGAAAAGTTCTGATCACAGCTTCCCAGGCAATTCCTGATGGGGCCTGAGAAAGAGGCTCCATCTCCCTACCCCCTGCTCCCTACCATCTGCTAATGCTAAGGGAAAGATTGTAAAGTTGGGGACATTCTAGGGAAATATAGAATTGAAAGAAAATAGCTGAACTGATTGTATAGGTCCTGAGAGGCCTGCAGACTAGAAGGGCAGGTACAGCTCAGAGTAGACAGCATAAGCTGTGCAATTTGCCTCAATTGGATGGCAGGAGACGGTGGCATGAGTGTCAAGCGGTGGTAGGTCATTGGATTTTTGAACAAGCATGTGTGGCATGGGGCTAATTCCAGGTGGCTCTAAGGGGGGCAGATGTGGCCTGGAGTCTAGATAGAAAAACCTTCTCAGGATGTCTGGGGAGCCCACAAGAGACTGCATGGCCTTGTCCTGGGCCTGGCAGAGAATTAGAGCAGACAGTCTTGAAAAGAAAAAGAGAAATAGGTCACCTTGCTTCAGTAGTTTTAAAAGTTCCACGAACATAAGAATCACACAGGGAAACTTCTTAAAAATTCAGATTCCAGAAACCTAACTCCTGAGATTCTGATCCAGTAGGCAGTGGCAGGCTGGAGATATATGCATTTTGTAAAGTGATCCTTTTATAAGCAGTCTGAGGGCCATTCTTGGAAAACCATTGCCTTAGGTGATAGGAGTTGATGATGGGGAAGAATGAGGAAGTCCTGGAACCTAGCTGGGCATATATCCACGCCTGTGCAGGCCACACTTTCTGGGCCTCTTTCCCACCCTTCTGACCTTAGGGAGAATGGAAACAGTGGATTTTCAGTTTTCAGGATCCAGTACCCCTGACCCATCATCCTGTTATCCTATTAGAAGCAGTTCCCATTCTCTGGCCCCCTCTCTTTTGCAGCTCACACTGAGAGTTACCAGAAGAAAAGATGTGATTGGGTTTGTCTCCATCTAATTAATATCAGGCTCCTGCTTGCCGGCACCTTGTACCCAGCCACCTCTTGGAATGGTGGGACTTCCTCATAACCAGCCTGTATGGGCTGCCTCTAGCTTGGGGAGGGCATTAGGGTCACATGGTTGTGGCACTTCCACAAGAAGGACTGCAGGTACCTCAGGAAGAACCATCTGCTTTAGTTGGCACTGGGGGCAAGATCTTTCAGGTTTCAGAGGAAGGAGAGGATATCCTGATATCCTATCTGATCCCTGACCCTTAAGCCAGAATTCCTTTCTTCAGATTTCCCTATCAGTCTTGACTTGTAGCCATCATTATAAGTACTTTCTTGATAGAATTTACTTTCACCTGGAGAGAAAATGAGTGGGAAATATCAGAGAGGAAGACAGAACATGAGAGACTCCTAACTCTGGGAAACGAACAAGGGGTAGTGGAAGGGGAGGGCAGAGGGTTGGGGTGATTGGGTGAAAGGCACTGAGCGGGGCACTTGATGGGATGAGCACTGGGTGATATGCTATATGTTGGGAAATTGAACTCTAATTAAAAAAAAAAAAAGTTACTTTCACTCTACCCCTACCTCGTAGTAGATTCCAGTCCTGTTTCTTTTGCTTGATCTTCTTTTCTTGATTTTGAACTTTTGGTCTTGTATACAAATCCTGTTGGATCTCCCCAAATTTGTAACTCTTACTGCCTTTCTTCATCATTTAACATTGGATTTCTTTTAATAGATTCTAATTTGACCTGTTCTTCAAGCTTAGAGGTCTCCCACTGGCTTTTTCTTAGAATCCCACACCTCACTGGTATGTTAGGGCTGTGAACAAATCAGAAGGGGTGAGAGAGGGATCTTGGAGAAGTGCTGATAGGACTTAGGCTTAATATATTTTATCTGGCAAATGGTACTGGTAGGAAGTTACCCAATCAAAGTGATGATGGAGACAAGGGGTTGGAGATTGGGAGGGACCTCAGGGGTGGTGGGCTCTTACAAGAACTGGGAATGGCTCTTCCATTGCTACCTCCCTCTACCCAAACTCCTCCCATCCCCTGTAGATGCAACCCAGGAGATGAATCATAGTCTCTAGGCTCTGGTATCTCTAAGGGCAACACTGAGAGAGATTGGTGGGGCTGCTCCCAGTGAGTCAAGAGCCTTTCTGGAGTATAGAGGTTGTAAGTTGAAGAAAAGAATATCTGGGGTAGCAGTGAAACTAGGGTGTGGTAGGAGGAAGGACATTTATCCTATCAGTTTCTAATCATTTGATTAGCAAGTGATTTGGGGTAGTTCTTTTTGTGGGCAGCAACTTTCTATGGAGAGTGCAAGAAAAGAGAAGAAAGTATCTTCCTTGGAGCTATTTGCCTCTATTTGGAAAGCCAAGAGTAGTACACATGGGAGGAAAATATCTAAGGAGCAATACAAGGCTATATTTAATAAAGCTCCAAATGTTATGGTGCAGAAAGGACAAAAGAATTCAGGAAAAGGATAGTCTGTAGTCATCTGGAGTGATTTGGAAAGGCTTACAGATGAAGTGTGCCATTAAGCTGAGCTGTTACTGATCAGTCAAGCAGGAGGAAATTCCAGGAAGGGAAGGTAATGGACAGAGGCATGAAGGTGGGAGGGAGTTTGGCATGTGTTATGGAAGAGAGATCATGAAGAATATTTGCCTGGGAAATGGGGGAAGACACATGGATAATGAGGTGATAGTTTATGCCTGGCTAAAAGTATGCAGAGTAAGTAGTTTGTGCTTGATGTGCTGGGGCCACTTGTCCATTACTTGTACTCATGGCATCGTTGCCCATCACTGTGGCACTATCTTCTCCTGAGCCTGTTGTGGCCTCAAGCCCCTTAACACAATACTTCTGGAGTTAGCGCCAGCTGAAGAGATGAAATTTGTTTGCCAACTTCAAGGTAGGCTATGGGAGCCATTCTAGATTCTTGAGCAAGTGATTGTTACAATTTCCCGTGCCAGAACTGGAGAGGGAGCTGGACTTTGCAGCCAGCATAGTCCTTCTACAGCTTTTCCACAAGTACACGGACCACTTCTGGAATTGCCAGGCATTGGTTGTTTCAGATTTTTGGATAAACTTGTAGTCTGTAGCAGATAAAAATATACTTGAAAATAAACATTTTTTTTTTGCTAAGAATAGATACATTGCCTTTATTTCTTATATGTACTCCATATGTACTTATACTCCAAAACACATTCCAGTCTTGATGAACATAAGAGTTTGTTTAAAATTATACAAACCGAGTCACAGAACATGAGATGTTGGATCATAAAATCCAACTTATTCCAAATACTAAAGCACAAAAGCCAATGAACATCAAAAGCCACTGAAAGGTCTGGAAATAATATCATGGTCAGTATCAAAATGCACATGATGTTTTCTTTACATGAGATGAGTAGAGTGAAATGTGCTCATTTCTGTGAAATGTGTGTCTTGAAATGTGCTGTGAAATATGTGTCTTGTGCTCTGAGATGAGCGTTTCCTTGTCTATACCTCCTTCTGGTGCTGTGCAGGTGGCTGAGTCTGCATCCACTGCTGGTGTGGAAGCAGGAGGGAAGGAACTGAAGGCCCCTGGGAGAGAGCCCAGTGAGGACATCTGGAATTTTTCCCATTTTCACTCATAAAATATTCTTAACGAAGAATATATGAAACAATGATGTATATTTTAAAGAATAATGGGAATTTTTAAGAATTAAGTGAACAGCTGTGTAACTATGAGTAAGCCTTCCTCCCGAACCGTATCCTCTCCCCCTAGAAGTAACTCTGACTTTTGTGATAATCATTTCTTTGTTTTTTCTATACTTTACTACTCACATCTGCATTTCTAAATAACAGATTTAGGTTTGCCAGTTTTTGTACCTTATTTTAAATGGACTATCACTGTATGTATTACATGATGACTTGTCTCTTGCACTTAACATGCTTGGGAGATTCATCCCAATGAATGCTGTTAGCTGGATTTTGTACATTTTCATTGGTTATACTATTTGAGTTTATGAGTGTGACACAGTTTATCCATCCTGTGGTTGAGGGATATTTGATTTATTTCTGGTGTGGTGTTACTGTGACTTTGGGTTCTTGGATATTCTTATACATCTCATAGTGCCATGTGTAAGCACTTCCTTAGATTCCAATGGGTTAGAGTTTAATTGCTGAGTCACAGAATATGCACATGCTCAGTTTTACTAGGAAATGCCAATGCTTTCCCCAGTGGAGACCAGTGGTGCGTGAGACTTCCTATTGCTCTACATCCGTCCTAATCTTAGTGCCATAAGATATTAGGGTGTGGAGTGACATCTGAGAGTAATTTCAGTTTGCATTTCTCCAGTTACCAATAAAGTTGCCATCTTCCTACATGTTTAGTGGCCACTTAAGTGTCCTTTTATGTGAAGAGTCTGTTCAAGTCTTTGCCACTTTTTCTGTTGGGTTATTTACCCTAATCTTATTTATTCAGAGGATTTTGAAATGCATATATATTTAATGCTATCCCCTAAACATATGTATGCGTTGAAATATTTTCTTCAAATTTATCTTTTAGCTTCTTGATCTCTATTTGGTTTTTGCATTATCAGAAGTCCTTAATTCCTATGTAATAGAATTTATTGATTTTTTTTTCTTTCTGCTTTGGGTGTTTTTGTTTTTGGCTAGGGAAAGAATCTTATTTAAGAAATCTTTCCACACCCCTGAGATCATGAAGATAGTCCTATATTGATTGTCTTTTTAAAACTTTACAGTTTGATATTCCTATCTGTCTTTATATCACTTAGAATTGATTTTTATATATGCTGCCTACGTTTTCACAGATAGCTGTCCAGTTAGTGAGCTGCATTGGTTGTAAAGTCCATACATTTCCCGCTCATTCATATGTCACGTGTCATGTATGAATGGGGCTCTATTCTGTTCCATTGGCCAATAGTATTGGCCATCTCTGTGCCAATACTAGCTAACTAAATTCTTACAGCTTTATTAGAAGTCTTGGTAAATGGTCTGTCATCACTTTAACCAATATTAATAGTTGGCCCCAGAGAAGATAAAATGAGAGTGTATGGTTTGGAAGTAGATATGTTGTAGTGTGGTGGCAGTTAGGGCCTAAATCTACATGTAGTGATGTGTATGTGTTGTGTTTATAGAAAAGTTGAAAAGATAGTAAAGAGTTCCTATATATCCAACATCCGGTTCTCCCTGTTATTGTTTTTAAAGATGTATTTATTTATTTTAGAGGGGGGCAGAGGGGCAGAGGGAGAGGGAGAGTGCAAAGCAGACTCTGCATTGAGTATGGAGCCTGATAGGAGGCTTGATCCCATGACCCCAAGAGCTGCCTGAGCTGAAACCAAGAGTTAGATGCCCAAACTACTGTGCTACCCAGGCGCCCAATTCCCCCTCTTATTAGCATCTTATATTACACTAGGACAGTTGTCACAACTAAGGAACTGATATTGATACTTCATTATTAACTAAAATTCATACTTTACTCAGATTTCATTAGTTTTTCCCTGATGTCCTTTTATTTGGGTTCTAAGATCCCATCCAGAATATTATAATACAGTTAGTTATCATGTCTCTCTGGGCTCCTCTGGATTGTGACAGTTTCTCAGACTTCCTTTTTTCCTGGCGACCTTGATCATTTTGTGGAGTCAAATATTTTGGAGAATATCTCTCAATTGGGGTTTGTCTGACGTTGTTCTCATGAGTAGACTGGGGTTATGGGTTTAGAGGAGGAAGACCACAGTGGTAGAGTGCTATATTCATTACTTACCACTTACCACTGGTGATGTTGACCTTGGTTACCCAGCTGAGCTAGTGTTTGTCAGGTTTCTGCCGTGTAAAGTTACCTTCCCCAACTCTTAGAAGGAAGTCTAATAAGCTCATACTAAAGGGAGAGGGATTATACTCCCTCCTTGAGAAAGGAATATCTACATACATTATTTGGAAATCTTCTGAAGGTGAAATTTGTCACTTCTACCCACTTAGCTGATTTATTCAATCATTTGTTTATATCACTATGGACTCATAGGTTATAATGCAGTACTGTGTTATTTCATCTGTTGCTCAAATGGTTCCAGCTTTGGCCACTGGGAGCTCTTTCTTTTGGCCCCTGTGTCCCTTTAACATATGCTTATCATTTTGGTTTTTGAGCACTTCCTTACTTTCTGGCACAACTAGATGTTACAGGCTCATCTTGCATATTTTAGGCTTCAGCCCTAGTATCAGCCATTTCTTCAAGGAGCTCTGGTTCCTTTTGTTGAAGAATGGTATTTAAAAACCAAGGTATGGGCTGCATTGGCTTGTTGCCCATTGGTTCTAGGACCTTTAAGTGAGTAGAGCTAGGAAATGAAGGTATGCATACTCACTTGAGTGTACATACATATTTGTCAGTTGACCCTTAAACAACATGGGGTCAGGGGTGCTGACTCCCCCATTCAACCAAAAATTGGGATATAACTTTGATTTTCCAAAAACGTAACTACTAATAGCCTGCTGTTAACCGAAAGCCTTATCGATAATATAAATAGGTGATTAGCACATACTTTATATGTTATATGCATTCTGTACTGTATTCTTATAATAAAGCAAGCTAGAAAAGAGATAAGGTTATTAAGAAAATCTTAAGAAAATACATACATATTTAAAGATTTTATTTATTTATTGTTTAGAGACACACAGAGAGAGGCAGAGACATAGAGGGAGAAGCAGGCTCCTTGCAGGGACCCCGATGCAGGACTTGATCCTGGCACCGGGATTACGCCTGAGCCGAAGGCAGACGCTCAACTGCTGAGCCACCCAGGTGTTCCAAGAAAATACATTTATAAATACTATACTGTATTTATCCAAAAATTCACATATAAGTGGACCCGTGCATTTCAAACTGTTTTTTCGAAGGTCGACTATAATTATTTCTGTATCTGTCTGCCTCTATAGTAAGATAAACATAAATTCATATTGATGCCTCTGGACTCTAATTCAGAAGCATAAAATTCATTCTGATTTTCTTTAGGGGGCAGAGGAAGGATGTTTTCTAAAGTCATCAACAGATGTATGATAGAGCAGAATGGTAAGCTTTTTTTGTTCCTGGAGATTTTCTTAGAAGATACAATAATTTTTTTTAAGATTTTATTTTTAAATAATCTCCACACCCAATGTGGGACCTGAACTCAACCCCCAGATCAAGAGTTGTATGCTCTACTGACTGAGCCAGCCAGGCATCCTAGAGGATATAGTAATCTTTTCCCTTCATTTTATATGCTGTCCAAAGTTTCAGAGTTTCAAAATGTCACTTCTATTAAGAATTATGGCCAATTCAGCTATTTCTTTCAAGTGGCACAATATTTGCTTCTATTTGTATACTGTTCACTTAGACAGTAGTCTGAAAACAGGTTCATCATCACCATCATGATTTCTAGCAGGAATTGAACTCTTACTATGTGCCACACATTATTCTAAGTAGCTCACATTATTCTTCATAATAATCCTGTAAAAGAGTCCCTCTCCTTCTCCTGCCTTGTTGATAAGGAAACAGGCACAGAGGTTAAGGTGTTTGTCTTGGGTCCTGCACCTCAGAAGGGTGTAGGGTCAAGCTTTATGCCCGATAGTCTGTCCTGGAGCCAGTGTTCTTGGCCATCATGCTATATCAGCATCTCATAAAAAGTGTAAACTGGATCCAATGGTTTTCTCTGGTTTTCTTAGGACTAGCCTAAATTTCTGTTTGGAGAACGGGGTTTTAAGAAACAAAGAAATGGCCGAGTCTTCCTAGAGAATCTGTGTTTTCTGCTCCATACTCATTCAGTTCAAACTCTGACATTTTCCATGAGAAACAATCCATTTAAGTCTGTGGCGAGAACCTGACACTGCTTGTTTGAACTTGACACCAGGAATTTGGCCCCAGGTGAATAGCAGTTATGGGCACACATGAATAAGTAAGCAAGATCCCATGGGAAGAGAAATTCTTCCCAGGGTACACATGTCAAGGGCTTTAATGGTTAGCACTTATTTCATTGTAAAGTGTTATTGTCCAGTCAGGTCTTTGCTGCAAAGGTGGTAATTATTCTTCATTCTTTTAAAAATAGTTCATTTTGATTGTGTTCCACCTCACTGGGAAACCAGTTTAGTTGTCTAAAAGAACTAGCGTTTTAAACATTTTAAACTTTGCTGCTTTAATTATTGCTAAGATGGTTGCTCATCTATGTGTTACACAAAGAGATTGCATATTTAGAGAAAATATGAGCCAATGTGACACAACCTACCCTTCTTATTCATTCAGTGGCTTCTTGAGGGAGGGGAGGGGCTGACACCATTCCGTGGCACACAGCAGGCTTTGCAGGCAGCAGCCCTCCTCTGCTGGATTCTGATGGAATGTTGTGAATAATTTCCACTGCTTTTAGCAAGAATACCTTAAACATGTGGGATGGTCTTGACAAAAGAGTATTCCACCAGACGTTGAACAACCGTGTCCTGCTTACTTGTGGCCTGCTTCGTTGGTCTTTTAAGCTTGACCTTGGAAGGGGTCTATGGCTGAGGGAGAGAGGAACAATACAGGGCAAAACTTTTTTTAAGATTTTATTTACTTATTGGAGATAGAGAAAGAGAGCACAAGCAAGCATGAGCGGGGGAGGGGAAGAGGGAGAGGGAGAAGCAGGCTCTCTGCTAAGCAGGGACCCCCCTCCCCATGCAGGGCTCCCTCGATCCCAGGATGTGAGCTGAAGGCAAATGCTTAACTGACTGAGCCACCCAGGTGCCTGCCCCAATAGGGCAAAATGTTTTAAGTGAAATGTTAACTGCTTTATTCCAGGAGTTTGGCAGGATATGAAATGCTTGGTTATTGCTGTTATGGTAGTTTAGAAATACACACTCTAGATCACACCCGAAGCACCAGAAAGTTTCTTTTGGGAAGAACTCATGGGGCCACTCCTCTTTTACCTGTAAAATAGTTCCTGACGCATGTATATTTGATTATATCCTAGATATAGTCATCTTAATACAGATTTCCAAACTCAGGACTTCATAGCGTCAGATTATGAATTGGATAGACTGCAGAAATACTAAACTCAATATTTTACAGTCCACCCCTTCAAAGAGTTATTCTCAAGCTATAGAATGCATAATAAGCTGTTGGGAAGTGGCCCAGATGCCTATTTCTGGGGCTTGTCTAATAGACCTTCTGGTTCAGTGCGTCTGAGGTGCAAAGATCTTCATTTCTAATGAGTCCAGGATAATCCCTGGGATGGTGGTCTGTAGAACACATCTGAGAAATGAGGCCCTGAAAGATTCACAGGTATCCTCTGATGATATCTAGAGAAGGCTGAGTTATGATTGCCAGTGACAGACTACAGTAATCTTGGATGTTTGTCCTCATTTTGTCTCTTTGTCTTTAGCATCAAGTTTTTTTTTTTTTTTCCTTTCAACTTAATGTGTTTAAGTTCTGGAAACCTCTTAGTGGATATAGTTTTTCTACATTTAACCTTCCTTGAACTCTTTGGAACATGTGGTCATCCTACCAACAGTGCATGAGCATCACTCTCTTGTGTTCTAAAAGTACAGATATTAAGCTTTTTCATCTTGGCCAATCTGATATATGAATCATGTGATCCTCATGTTCATGGGAAGTTTTTGAATTGCTGACAGGATTAGGAAAACCGAGGTTGTCTACTGAATAACTATTCTTCATCTATCTACAAATAATAACCAATTAGAAAATCAAGTTGACAGTAAAACTCTCTTTATAATAGCAATACAAATTTCAAATACCTAGAAATCTAGAAATAAACTTTTCTAGTTTGTATGTAGTTTTTAAAATTTTGAAATATTTCAAATCCTAGAAATAAATTTAGCAAAAAAATGAGCAAGAACTCTATAGATAAAACTTACACTCTATTGCAGGATGCAGAAGATTTAAATAAATGAAAGTGTGTACTCTTTCCCTGGATAGGAAAATTCAGTATTGTAAAAATGTCAGTATAAACCATAGATTAAACCGTGAATTCACTGAGATTCCACTCAAATTACCAAAACAACATTTAAAAAGAGATTTTACAAAATGATCCTAAAACTCATCTAGAAAAATAAACAGAGGGATGCCTGAGTGGTTCACTCAGTTGTGTGTCTGACTGTTGGCTTCAGCTCAGGGTCATAATTTCAGGGTCATGAGATTGAGCCCCATGTTGGGTTCTGCACTCTGTAGAGTTTGCTTGGGATTCTCTGTCCTTCTCCCTTAGCCCCTCCCCCTGTTCTATCTCTCTAAACTAAACTTAAAAATCTTAGGAAAAAAAAAAAGAAACAGATAAAAATAGGATTGGAGGAACTAATCCCAAAAGATATTGCTATCTATTTTAATGATTCAGTAATAAAACAATATACCATTGTCACAGAACTGCACAGAAAGTCAATGAACAGAGTAGAGAATCAAAAAATAGGGTGAAACACATAGAGAAATTTAGTATATGATAAAGATGATATTTAAGTAAATATAATAAGGGATAATTCAGCAAATGGTTTTGGGATAATTAGCTAGTCATAGAGGAAAATGAGAAAAAATAAATTTACAATAAATTTAGGGACAAGAATTTAAATGTAGAATAACAAAACCATAAAAGTTAGAGAAAGCAGTTAACTGTTAAAAATAATCTTGGAATTAGAACGAACTGTTTAATCGTGATACAAAACTCAGAAACCAGAGAGGAAAATAATCAATAAGTCGACTATATAAAAACTTCTGTGTGGCAAAGGTCTAAACACAAAAGATAAGCTGAAGAAATGTGAAAATATATTACAAAGAACTAGGTTTCTTAATATGCAAAGAGCACTTACAAATAAACAGGAAAAAAAAATCCAAACTATCCAAACGAAAGTAGTTAGAACATGAATAAGAATGTCACAGAACAAGAAATATTTATGGCTTATGAAAAGTTGCTATCTTTGAATACAGGTTACTCAGGATTAATAATGTCAGAATGTTTTTCATGGAGAAAGGACTTCAGAATATGATACAATTTAATCTGGGGATAATTTATCAAAATTAATGTAGTTAATGAGTCAGCTGATGTAGCCTGTATTCACCCATTCTTCTGTGGAACAGTGATGACTCGCCTGGGAGCCTTCCTGAGTCACCTGAACCTGTGAGGCACCTTTAAGCTCTGAAGTAGTTTGAGCTTCCTGTTTACTTGTTTCCTCCATCTGCATCAATTCCTCTTTTTGGTGGCATTCTGTAAGAAAATGATGCCATGCCATCATCCTTGCTGATACAGCTTTGTGACGATTTATTAAAGAAATGCTGATAGAGCACTATGTGCCAGGTATTGTTTTCAGCATTTTATAATATCAAATTTCTTAATATGTAGAATTGTTATAAAGCATTAATCCCATCTGGTAGAGTGAGGTGCATAAGACCTGCGGTGGGGGAGGCACCATGGGAGTCACCTATATCCATTGACTTTCAGGAGGAACCCACGAGGGCAGCCTGGGTGGCTCAGTGGTTTAGCGCCGCCTTCAGCCCAGAGTGTGATCCTGGAGACCCGGGATCGAGTCCCACGTCGGGCTCCCTGCATGGAGCCTGCTTCTCCCTCTGCCTGTGTCTCTGCCTGTGTCTCTGGCTCTCTCTCTCTCTCTCTAATAAATAAATAAAATCTAAAAAAAAAAAAAAAAAAAGGAGGAACCCACAGAACCTAACCTTCCCAGTGAACCCCTAGCGGGGACAGAGCATTACTCTGTCTTTAGCCTGCTCCTTTGATCTCCCCCTCTCAGGTATGGCTTCAGAAACTCTTTCTTGGGGTACCTGCCCTCCTCTTTCTCTGCCATCATGGAGAATTAAATAACTCTGAAATTAGAATGAGTCAGCTGCCATGTTGCCAGGTTACATCATGAAAACAAAACAAGGACCCTTGTGGGGCAGCACAGCCCATTGAAAACTGGAGCCACAAGAATGCTGTTTCCTGACCTCCCTCCCCCACAGAGAGCCTCTGAGTGCTGTAGCCTGAGCAGGTGTCTGCCTGGGTCCAAGACACGTGACAGGCTGCTGTGTGGACCCTGCTGAAGTATAAGCTGATTAACATCAGAACTGGCTTAGAAGGAGTCTCCTCTTTCATGTGTTTCCACCCCTAAGCCTGACCTGTATTGCTCTCTCCCCATCACTTAGCTCTTGGTTCTGACCCTGACTCTGGTCTCTTCTGATGATCCCTTGAATTTAGTGTTTTCCTGGTAAGTGGACAATAGCTTCCCCCATGATCTCCAGCTTTCCCACCTTCTCTGCCCTTTGTGTCCCCCGTTGGCTTTGCATCCTAACCTCTATCTTAACTACTAGGCCTGCCTGTGGCTGCTTTCCTGTGGGGTCAGGACACCAGAGAGTTAAGAAAGAAACCTTGGGTAATGCTGATATATAAGGTAGGCTGAACACCGTGGGTTCCTGAAAGAAGCTGAAGGAGCAGCGGTGGGAGGGGCAGCCGAGGGAGGAGGACTCACAGTCTACACCTCCTGGATGGTTTGCAGTAACTCTTCTGGGTGATTTCTGGGAGTCCTGAATAGGTTGGTCTAGAAAGTCAAAAACAATCTTTCCCATCAAAATTGACTAGCTATGCTTTTACTTTGGCTTGGGCAAATTAGTTTCAATCGGCCTGTTCCAGGGCCTAGCACAATGCCCAGCATATGGCAGACACTTGATATATATATATTTTTTAAAAATGAATGAAAGCCACTAGATGCCCTAGTCTCATGTAATCATAAGTATAAATGACGAGTGGTGGCAGCCTTCTAGCTGCGTGGGACATGCAGTGGGCCTCTCCTGAAACACAGCCAGCGTTCCCAGTGGTTGCTAGTTTATCTGCAAGATCTCCAAGGAAGGAAATTTTCACCTTTTTAAGGCTCTTCTTTCAGATTGTAGCTGTACCTGTTTGTTCCAACGACAATTTGCCGACATCTACTGGGTGTCCTACCATTCAATTCAATCCTGACTGTGACTACCTGGAGATACCATAGATCCTACAAATTAAGGGCTCAGTCCTCCAAGACTCCCCCCCCCCCCCGCCCTGAGTTCAGATGCCAGATGCAAGTCTTGGGTATCCCCAAGTTAACCTCACTGCTGCCCAGCAGACTACTAGTTTGGGGGTTCCTATGTCCCCTCCACCTCAGGCTTGATAATTCAGTAGAACAGAGTTCTCTGAACTTGGGAAAGCACTAGATTTATGATTGCAGTTCTCCGCTAAAGGGTACAACTCAGGACCAGGCAAATGGAAGAAATGCATAGAGCAAGGTGTGGGTTGCTGCCATTCTAGCACCCTGACATGTGCACCGACCCAGACCTTTCCAAGCCTTGCATTCAAGAGTTCTCACTGAGATTTCATTACTTAGTCATGATTGATTAAATCTCCAGTTCTTCCCTCCCCAGAGTTGGGGAATGGGGCTGAGAATTTCAACTGTCTAATCATGAGGTTGGATCTTCTGGCATCCAGCCCCCCTCTGCAGCTCACTAGGGCTCCTATGTATAAGAAACTCAGGTGTGGCATCATCGGGCTTTTTACAAATACCAAAAGACACAGCTATCACTTGGGAAACTTGGTTTCAGGAACTCTGTGCCAAGGAGCAAGGAGAAAGAGCAAATACATATTGCTTTTTATACCACAGTAGAGGAAACATATTTTGACAGATCCAAGAGTGGTTGATCCTTCTGGTCTCAGTTTGTTGTTAGCAGAACTTTCACTGGCCCTCTAGACTCAGTAAGTACCTGTTCTTTAGGAGGATGGGATATGCCCTTCCCTTGCTTCCGCCCCTGACTCCAGTGTATTACAGTCTGAGGAGCTTTAGAATCCCACATATTCTCTGTCTACAAAATCGAAAGAGAGTCCTCTGGAATGTAGGTGCCAGTTGGGTGGTTATGTTGTCGAGGCCTGATGGGAGCAAAGTGGGCAGAGCCAGAGGGTCTTAGATTAGACCCTGCCTCCACTGCTGATTCACTGTGTCATTTTGGGGAAATCATTTATTTCATGAGATCATTTCTAAACATGGAAGAAGTGTGAGGACACACTTTTCTTATCTGTCCATTTCAGGGTCCAGCGTGTAAACTGTGAGATGATTAGCCCACCCAGGGTTACTGTTATGCTCAGGATGGATATTCTGAAGTGTGTGGCAAGGGACTTTGTTCTTTCATTAATCTTGGCAAAACCTATTCTACTCCTCTTTGTCTCACAAAGGGACTGATGAGTGGTGGGCTAGAGAAGCATTTGATGGTAATCCGCTCTCACTTGAGGGGTCTCCAAAGCTTCCTTGATGGCCAGAATCGCCCCTACCCCCAGGTGGAGATTAGCAGGGCTCGGCCTGTCTTATCTGAACCACATTTGAGTAGAGATGAGCCCCACCCTCCTATTTGTGGTTTGATAAAGACTGCTGGGAAGAAATGAAAACTAGGATAACATGCCAAACTGGAGGTAGGAAAGCCCTTTCCTGGGATATTTCAGATGTAAAATTCATTGCCACCAAAAACAAACAAAAAAAACAAAAATGCAAGGTTTTTTTCCCCCTTCAGTCTTTGTGAGAGGCTGGAGGCTTGTCTGATGGAAACAGGAGAGAAAGCAGGTTCAGGAGCATAGTTTTTCCCAGTGAGTCTTTGGTAAGAAAGATTATGGAAGCAGATTCCAGCTGACACAGCTCAAGAGGCTTCATTTCTCTGGCTTGGAGTCCTGGGGCAGCTGCCTCCCCTGTGGTGGAGTCTCCTTGAGTAGGGCCTTCTCCAGCTAGCACCTGAAAAGTCCTCTCATTTGAGCTGGGGTCCGTAAAGAACTTAAGTGTCAAGGACATATTTCCCCTGGTAACTTTATAAACCAGATCCAGCCTTTAGGAGGTCTTTGGAGGAGCAGAGGAAAGGGAAGGAGGTGGGAGGGGGATACAGACTCTTCACCCCACTCCCAGTTTTGATTTTCTGTCTGCCTTTCTTCTTTCCCTACAGCCATCTGTCTAGTAACATTGTACTCTCCCTCACCCACCACATTAGAGGAGCTTCCAGATTCTTCTCACTCCTCACTCCAGTCTATTTAGTTTACTGTTTCCCCCAGAATGTGGGCCTGACTCTGTTGCCCTCCTGTTCCTCAGTGGCCGCTGGGCATGAGGCAGGCATGGGGTGTGTCTTCCTGCCCCCCTGCCAGGATTCCCCCTGGCTACTCTCTCCCCTCTGGGCTCCAGTCCATCTGACTTCCCTCCATTCCATTCACTTGTAAACCCACCCTTAGACCCAGGATAGTACTGGGTGCAGAATGTGGGGATGAGGATACTCCTCTGCCAAGGGGCCACCCCACACCCCTGTCATGGCCACACTCCACTGACCTTCCCAGGATCCATTGATCAAAGTGCGTCACTTCCTGTACTTCTGTACTCTTCCTGTGCTTTTGTATGCTTCCTGTACACCTCCTAGACTTCTGTACACCACCGGTACTTCCTGTATACCTCCTGTACTTCTGCACACTTCCTGTACTCCCTGCACTCTGTACAGTTCCTGTATTTCTATATACTTCCTATACCTCTGTATACTTCTTTTTAAAAAAAAAGATTTTATGTATTTATTCATGAGAGACACAGAGAGAGACAGAGAGGCAGAGACATAGGCAGAGGGAGAAGCAGGCTCCATGCAGGGAGCCCGACATGGGACTCGATCCCGGGTCTCCAGGATCATGCCCTGGGCTGAAGGCGGTGCTAAACCGCTGAGTCACCCAGGGATCCCTACCTCCGTATACTTCTCATACTTATGTGCACCTTCTGTACTTCTGTACTTCCTATAATTCTGAGGTGCTTTATTACACCTTTATAATCCACGTGTTGCAGATGTTACAATGTTGTGGGTCAGAGTAACCACGGACGTTTGTCTTTGCTCTCTAGTGTAAATTCCAGAAGGCAAGGATTACTGATTTCTTTAGCACCTACAAGAGAGACTGGCATATAATAGCTGGTCAATAAATATTTGTTGAATAAATGACTGAACTTCTGGGGAATCAGAACTGTGTCTCCTTAATCTTTGGATCCACCACAGCATCTTCACATTAAAAATAGATCAATAAATGTCTTTCTAGATTATTCATTTAAATAGAGTTCATGTCCTAAAATCTTTGCAGGAAGAGACTTTTTTTTTTTTTTTTGGAAGAGCCTTTTGAAGGTGAAAGTCCAGTTGTGTCCTGTTGCATCGTAGCCACTGTAGGTATAACCATGTTCATTTCCAGACTTTCAAATCCTGTGCCATATTCTCTCTGATTTGTGAAAGACATCTATAAAAGTTCTACAAAAGCATGTGTGTATGTAGGAGCATGCACACGTGCATATATGCACATACACGTGTAAAATTGTTAAAGACCATAATGAGTCGTTTTTATGGGAAAAGAAATCAACCCTAACTCTGAAAGCTGGAATGTATGCTGCCATCTTCATAATGAGTGCTTGTAATGTTCTGGAATTCTTTTTTTCTGTGGGACCAGGGATAGCATTTTACATATGGGGATATTATCTCCATGAATGCCAGAGACCGGGTTTTAAACTTTAAAGATTTTCACCCATACTAGTTTTCAACACTTGCAGAGTGATTGAGTTGTTATGCTTACAGGATGATAAAGGAGCTGTGTCCACATGAGCTTTTTGTTTGTTTTGCTAGGGTTCTTTATATTTTACAAATGAGCATTCATTTCTGTCTGCATGTGACCTCTTTTCCAGGGAAGTTCCCTTGAAGGATGCTAAGGAATATGCTGAATCCATAGGTGCTGTTGTGGTTGAAACAAGTGCAAAAAATGCTATTAATATCGAAGAGCTCTTTCAAGGAATCAGTAAGTACCTGAGTTGCATTTTCGGCTTTGTTTACACTTGTATGCTTCTGAGAGTCAAAGGCTAAAATAACAGGGCACTGCCCTAGAGCTTTCCACCTGTGTGAATCTGTCCGATGCCATGGATAGCAAGCCTACAGTCCGGACCTACATCATGCCTCCTGATTCTGAACCTCCATAGTTCTGTGCTTTGACCTGTTGTTTCTATGTCATGTGAATAAAAATGAAGTAACTGTGTTGAAAAATAGTCATTTTAATTAAAAAGTTGTGTGTTTGGTAGCATTTGTGTTAGCACGTTGAGGGGGAGAGAAATAAAATTGGCAGTGATGAGAGGTAGAAAATGGGATGACTCTAGGCAAACAAAATAAAGGAGCCTTTTAGTCATTTCTTTTGCCTGGTGGTGATGAACAAAAAATGAGTCTCCATCCCACAAGACCTGAAATTGGCAGTTGGGTGGACAGTCGATTTGAAAAGTTTTTTCTCATTTCTAATCAGCTAGTTAGTGGAAGGTGGTTGCTCTCGTCTTCGTCTCCTGTTCTGGGTCACGTTATGATTCCCTTTCTTTATGTTGGTTCCCCGTAAGTAACCTTTATCTAAGATCTGTTTCTAGCTTACGGCCAGATTTTCCCTCACAACTTCTTTGGGTCCCCTCAGAGAGCTACCTGCAGTTGGCTGTCTCAGAGAGCTGTCCTGGGATGCCTCTAGAGTACAATCTGGGACTTGGCCGAAGTGTCAGCCTTTACTGAAGTGCTGGGACTCAGGGGCCTGGGGTACCCACCTTGAGAAAAGTCAAGCCCCTGAACAGTTGGCAGTTGTTCTCAAAGGTCTTATCTGGTTCCAGACAATTCCAGAAGGGAATTCCAGAGGGGAAACTGGTGGTTTGATCTCTCTTCTGCCTGAGGTCATCGTTGGCCGTGCTCTTAAAGCCAGAGGGGCCGTCACTTCCCAGAACAAATTTTATTTCCTTTTAACTGGTTTTGGTTCATTACTTTAGGCTCTGAGAACCCACAGCAGGGATTATTCTGTTTGTTTCTCTTGGCTTGATTGGGAATTCACTGGAGATGGGGGAACTCTGACCTGGGTTGCTTACATAATACAGAAATGCACAGAAGGGCATTTACTTGTTCATTGGGGTCCACATCACCTTCCCTCCCATCCTCCTTCAGAGGCTTCATTTTACTGCTGTTATTTTACACTCTCAACAGAATAGTGTTATCCAAGCGCATTGACCTTCGTGGTTGAACTCTAGAGTGCTAGGCTGTAATTTTATGTTGGAAACCGTGGATCCCCAGACTCCTGCTCCTTCTTGAAAATGGGCCACTGCTGCAGTGCTCTGCGGTGAAGCAACTGCTCAGCTCTCCTCTGTTTCTGTGGAATGCTAGGTGACATCTTAGAGCGTTTGGCTTGAACTCATTCCATTAACCTCATTTTCCCTCACATCGAACTCATTCTTTTCCAGTGACGCTCGGCTTTTCTGGCAAGTTGTAGGACTATTAAGATATTACGTTTTGAATAAAGGTTTTAATTAGTGAAGCTAGATATAGCTCCCGATGACTATGACATCGGCCCCTTTCCTTTGTGCAGCTCCTTATGCTCTAGAACTCTCTCCCCAGCATAAGCCCCTGGAAGGCAGATGGTGCAGACCGCTGGAGAGTGAACGAAGCACAGTGCTCCGTATACCTGAGATTCACTTGAGGTTTCTGTATGAGCTAGGAGATTTTCTGAGGTTTACACAAATCATTATTAAAATAAAGAGTGAAATAAGAGCTGCAAAGAAGAAAATAAGCCTAAGTGGCAAGTATTGATATCTTAACTGTAAAGGTACTTCTTTGTATGGTGCAGCCAGTATATATCTCCTCACCCATATGAAGTTTCTATGGCTCGAGGTGATGGGGAATTTGAGTAAGGAATTCCCAAGATCTTGGTGGTCTGCTTCACTTAAGAAAAAGCAGGTGGCTCAGTCGGTTAAGTGTTTGCTTTGGCTCAGGTCATGATCCCAGAGTCGCAGGATTGAGCCCTGCATCTGGCTCACTGCTCAGTAGAGAACCTGCTTCTTCCTCTGCCCCTCCCCCCACTTGTACTCTCTCTCAAATGAATAAATTAAAAAAAAAAAAAAAGCAAAAGTATATGTCAAGTAAACAATTATTTGTTTATGTTTTATACTTGGGGTAAAATTGCCTTAGTAAAAAAGCATGTAGATACATGGCCTGCAGCAAGACCTCTAGCCATGTGTAGACTGTAAGTGCTGGTTCCTCTTTACTCCTTCAGGTGAATTTTTCAGAATGGGATGTTGTAGCTTAATTACAGGTTAACTTAAAATGCAGTACCAAGTACACCTAAATACACTGCAGCAGACATTTCGTCTATCTTCTTTTTTCCTGTTCCTACTTGTATTACATGTGCTCCTCCCTGAGCTCAAAATAGAACGGGATATTGCTGACTTGTACACTCCCCAAAGCAATGTTCCCGAGACAAACGTGCCTGGGAGAGAAGATGCAGTAAAAAAGTGGTGAGAATAAAAGCCCTTTGAAAAGGTGTGCTTAAACTAAATGAATTCATACTGACTTGTAGGAAGAGACAAATGTTTCTCTTCTACATTCCCAGAGTGTTCATAAACCAGAAGGAGACAACTGCGTTCTCCAGACATGAGTTAGTGTATTTACTAACTGGAAATTGTTTAGCGAAATATTATCTGTTTTCAAAGGCTGGAGCTACCTTGTCAAGGATTTAGATGCTGCTCTGTTTGGGGGGGCGGGGATTGTGCACTGTCTGTGCTCGAATAGCCTGCTGTCCTCTGAGTGGCATTCCAGCAGGTACCCTTTGCTCAATCACATTTTCAAACTGCCTTTACCCTGCTGCCTATGGCTTGATCTGCTCCATGCGTTTCTCCTCAGGGTTGTTCACTTTTCTTTTCTGAGCTTTTATACCTTTCATTTGAGCATTGAAGTTTTCCTCTTTGAATTAAAAGATAAAGAATTATCCTTGGCCAAGAAAACTGTGGTACATTTGAGTGTTTCAACTGGTGTATGAAAGCACGAAGATATCCTGTTGCTGTTTACTCATTGTAGTGTTACATATCAAAACCCAGCTCTTGATGGCCTTCCCTCCAGAGCTCTGGCGTCTGCTGCATCAGCAGGCTGCGTCTTTACCTCCTCCTTCCTCCCTGCTAACCTTGACTCCTTGTAGGTCTGCTTTCTGTCTTTTTCCTTATGAAGTCTTCATCTGCCCCAACTCTCACAGGTAGTTCCCAAGATTCCTTATGGCTTCCCCATCGTTCTGACATTTGAACACACTTAAATGATTAAATTAAACGAACCCATTAAATGAACTCTTTAAATGGTTCCTCCAGGTGCCTCAGATATACACCTACTGCAGGGGCTCTGTGACAAGATCTTACCCTGTTATATTCTCCGTAAGGCTAGGATGAGTAAACAGGATAGTGCTTAATTCAGATTTTTGAATTTGGGCCTTCATCCTCGCCTCATGATGTTCTAGGAGATAATATTTCAGTGTGGCCACTAGATCAAGCAAAATACAGTTGCTCTTCTATGGGGACCAAAGGTTGGATGACACCAGTCCATCGGACAGGCCTGGTATCTGTTGATCCGTGTATTCAACAGACATATTCTGTACTCTTCGGTGGGTCAGGTGCCTTGCTAGACACAAGGACCCCATTGTGAACAAAACAAACTGGCCGTCGAGGCAGGAGACAGCCTGTTGGCACAGAGTCAAATGGATGTGTAATTACACATTGTAATAAATGCTTTGAAGCAAAAGAATAAGGACTGCAAGGATAGAGACAGGTGAGGACTTCAGATGGGGTGGAGGAGATCTCCCCAGGGAAATGATTTTAAGCTGGACCTGGAAAGTGGACAGAGGCCAGCTGGGCAAAGAGCTCGGAGGAGCTGTCAAACCAAGTGAGTTTCTGAGGCAAGAGATGGTATGCTGCTTTTAGGAGAAAGGAGGCCTGGTCTGCCAGTGGGGAGCATGGAGACTGAGCCAGGTCCTTGCTGGCCTTGTACTGGGAAGGAGGGAGTGATATTCTGAGTGCACCTGGAAGCTCTGAAAGTGTTCTAAGCGGAGGTGTGGCATATCCAGTCTACACTGAGGGAAAGATCACCCTGGGGGAATTTATAGAAAGAGAAATGTTGGACATGGCTCCCCAGGCAGGGTGCTGTTACAGTCATGCAGGACTGGGGAGGCTGGGATAGGCTGTTCCTGGGATAGGAACTCGGATGCAAAATTCAGAAATCTTTTGGAAGTAGAACCAACCACAGGGGAAACAGGCCGTGGTGATGGGATGGAGGGAGAGAGTGGTACGGTCCGATCCGATCTGTTCTTCCTGGGCCCCCTCTCCCGGAATGAGGAAGACTGGCACAAGAGCAGGCTCTCTGGGGACTGCGTCTGCTGTGAGCCTGTTGAACTGGGTTCTGGAGTGTGAGAAACACGGGTTTTGGTTTGTGGATTTTAATTATTCAACTCAAATGCTTTTTTTTTTTTTTTAAACTCTCCCTAAGGGCAAAAAGAGGTGGAGCTGCAGGCTCCCCCAGAAAAATGTCCCTTTTCGGGTGGGATCTCCGCCAGACAGCTGTGCTTTTGTTCCAATTAATTTGAATGCTGACTGTGGAGGAGAGAACACAGGCTTTCTTCTGGAAAATCACATCTGGAGACACTGTAGACGTTAAACTAGGTTTTTTGTTAGTAGTTTGAGAACAAGGTGAGAAATATTTTTTCAAGTGTATATAATTAGAGGTACAAGTGTATTGGTTTGGAAAAATTAGAATAGGGTGCTCATACGACAAGCAGAAAGTTAAGATATGTAGGCAGTGATCAGGTCTTGTTTTATAATCATTCTTTGCACAGTGTTAGCTTTTTTAAGTGCCCTGGATTTTTAAAATTCTCTAGTAGTTTTTGTTTGGAGCAGGCTCAAAATCAAAACAAAGCATTTGCAAATTCTATAGTAGTGTAGCCGGCTGTCAAATGAAAGTGAATTTAGCCATCAAGGGACACTAAAGGACAAAGACAAAACCTGTCTACTTTCTTACACCAAAAAAGTTAATTTAGGGAGTGCAATGATAGAGGATGTCTGTGAAACAGTGTAGTTTTCAGAATAGGGAGAAGTGGGGTAGCAAATACCCGAAACATGTGTCTCTTTTTTATCCCAGGGATTCCAAAGCAGAAATAGATCAGGTGTGCAAAATGTAGCAGGAATGTTTAACACACAGCACATTCTCATTCTGTCCCATTGTCGCAACTGCTTAAATGTTTACACTCATCAGTGCACCACTTATGCTGTGAAATAGGCACAGTTATCATCCCTATTTTACATACGAGGAGATTGAGGCATGAAGGGGTTTGTAACTTGCTCCAGGTCGCAGAACTAGTAAGTAAGTAGCCTATAGTAGAAGGCTGCCAGGGGGCTCTGGAAAATCTAGTCTATCTCACTGCCCATGGCCTATGGCAGTTTATGGTAACATTATTCATAATGGTAAAAAACAGGAAATGACTTAATGGTCCAAAAGTTGGGAAATGGTTTTTTCTAAAAAGCCATGCTGTCGCTAATATAAACGAGTGATTAAAAATGATGATGTAAATCGGTATTTCCAGTTATGAAAAGGTAAATTCTTGACACTGAAACAGAAGTTACAGACCGGTTTGTATAATATCCTGATTTCATAAAATATGAACCATATATAATGGTAAATAGTATATTCTTCTGGGCAAAGATTGGAAGGATACATGCACTTAAAATATTAACGGGTTGTTTTATGGTGGTAAGCTTCCAGGGAACTAAAAAACAAAAAGAAAAGTAGGCTTTATTTTGGAAAAAAACAAAAAAAAAACATATGCTCGTAAAACGAATAACCTAATGAACCAGCATGCACTCATAACCAGATTTCATCTCTACCCCACACCCCCACACTCCCCCTCGCCATCCACCTGAATTATTTCGAAGGGAGTTCCAGACATCATTTCATCCATAAATAGGTTCAGAATGTAACCTTTTTTTACATAACAACAATTTCATTATTACATTAGTAATCATAATGCTGTTATCATATTAATATCACCAAATATTCAGTGTTCAAATTTCCAAATAGCTCATATTTGTCCTAAATGGTTCCTCTGTTAGCATTTTACAATTTGCTTGAATCAGGATGCAAATAAATTACACATACAGGGATTAGTCGATATGTCTTTTAAGCCTCTCTTAATCAAGAGATTCCCTTTCCCATCTTTCTCCTTTTTCCCCCTCATGTAATTTCTTTATGCAAGAAATGAGATCACTTGCCCTCCGTAGTCTAACACAGTATGGATTTTGCTGGGTTCCTGGGTTGCTCAGTAGTATTGCACTGCACGAGTAAAACTGTGTTAATCCATCCACCCAACATTTGGGGTGTTTCCAGTTTTGGGCGATTAGAAGTAGGGTTGCTGTGAACATTCACATACAAGTCTTTGTGTGAATAAGTACCTAGGTGTGGGATGGCTGGCTTATCTGCCAGGTAATGTTTAACCTTTTAAGGAACTGCAAACAGTTTTCCAAAGTGTTTTTAGCCTTTTACATTGCTATCACAAATGTGGGAGAGCTCCAGTTGCTCCACATCCTCATCAGTACTTGGTTTGGCCAGTTGATAAAATTTCAGTCATTCTGATCGGAGTATAGTGGTATCTCCTTATAGTTCTTTTTTTTTTTTTTCCCTCCTTATAGTTCTAATGTCCATCTTCCCAGTGACTCATAGTGTTTCCTCTTTTATGTGCTTATTTGCAATCCTTAAGTCTCTTTGGTGAAATGTTGGTTCAAATTTTGCCTGTTTTGTATTGAGTTGTTTTCTTATTGTCAGGCTTAAAGATTATTTTTATATATTCTGGATGCATGTTTTTTTTTTTTTTTATCAGATATTTGTTTTTTCAAGTATTTTCTCTCAGGCTGTGGCTCGCCCTTTCATTTTCTTGACAATGTCTTTGGAAGAGCAGAAATTCTTCATTCTGATGAAGTTGGGTTTGTTAGATTTTTACCTTGTGGCTGGTGTTTTTTTGTATGTATGTCTTACAATTTTTAAATGTTAAAATAAAAAAAAAAGGGGACATATCCATTCAATGGAATACTATTCAAGTGAAAGAAGCCAATTAAGTGAAAGAAGCCAATCAGGAAAGGCTACATTGTACTGTATGATCCAAACCATATGACATTCTGGAAAAAGCAAACCTATAGGGACAGTGGAAAGATCCGTGGGTCACCAGAGGCTCTTCAGGGGAAGGAGGGAGGGATATATGGGGGAGCACAGAGGATTTTTAGGGCATTGAAACTATTCTGTCTGGTGTTTAATGGAGGATGCCTAACATTACGTATTTGTCAAAACCCATAGGATATACAACACCAAGAATGAGCCCTAATATAAACTATGGACTTTCTTTTAGAATAATCAATGATGGCTCATCTTTTGTAATAAATATTCCACAGTTGTGCTAGTTGTTAAAACAGGGAAAGGTGGGGATGAGGGTATTAGGAGCTCTCTGTACTTTGCTCAACTTTTTCTGTAAAGCTAAAACTGCTCCAGGAAGAAAGAAAGAGAAGAAGAAAGAAAGAAAGAAAAAGAAAGAAAGAAAGAAAGAAAGAGAGGAAGGAAGGAAGAAAGTCTATTCATTTAAAAAGAAAAAGGAAAGGAAAAGATGCTCTTGAATGGTAAGGAAGTCTGATGATTGAGTCACTGAAGCCCCCGCATATTGAAGACCTCTGGCATTCTGGGCTCACAGCCAGTGTGGCCTCTCCCTTCTTCCCTCTCTGTGGATGTTGCCATTCCTTCAGCAATCTAGACATTTCTCCTTGCTTTTCTGTATCCCTCTCTTTCCTTTATCTATCTCTCTGCCAGATGTCTTCCCACAGTCCTTCCCATCTTTGTTTTCTACTTCTCTTAGTGGCACCCAGATCAAGGCTCCCCTTTAAAAAAAAGATTTTATTTATTTATTTGAGAGAAAACGTGTATGTGCTGGAGAAAGCACAAGCAGGGGGAGGGATAGAGGGAGAGGGAGAAGCAGACTCCCCGCTGAGCAGGGAGCCCGATGCGGGACTCGATCTCAGGACCCCAGGATCATGACCGGAGTAGAAGGCAGACGCTTAAGGGACTGAGCCCCCCAGCACCCCTAGATCAAGGCTCTCCTCATCCCGGACCTGTACTTCCTGCAAGCCTCCTGGTGCCATTCACTCTGTCTCCTAAGCCGTTCGGGTCCCAAATGGAATGTTAGCCCATTTCTGAGATCTAGACTCTAAGGTTCCAGGTCATCTAATAACTCCAGGATTATCTTCTTTACAGCAGCAAAAGGACAGTTCAGAGAATGCCTCAAGGGGCATGCCTCACCTCCGGCCCTGCTCCCATTCTGTATTCTAAGGGCAGTGGTCCATGATGGTGAGCCTTAAAGGCTATTATCAGGGGTAAATACTGCCAAGTCCTACTGGTCGATTTACTAATTAGGATGATTCAGAAAATCAGGATGGAGAAATGGAAGTTGCACAGCAACTACCAGCACCTCTAACACCCAACAGAAGATAGCCAAGCCGAGTAAATCCTGAGCTGCAGTGGGAGGGGAGAAGAACATGAACAGCAGGACCATCAGGAAGCCTCCAGGCTCCACAGGGAATGGCCCGCCCTCCAGAAAAGGAACGAGAACAGCTGCAACCAAGCATGCTCTTTTATTTTTGTTGTGTGTGAAGGCATTACAGCCCCCAGTCCAGAGCCGAGATCAGATTTATAGGCTTGGAATTTGTTTTTCACATATTGCATTCCTGAGGAATCCTTTAAAAAACCTGCTTCTTCTCTAGGCTGTCAGCTTTTAGGAAAACTGAATTTCGAAATAAAGTCCTTTACCTCTTTCCGAGCAGAATCTTACACAATCCCAACCTTATTAAAATAAACACCCTGGCGTAGGCTTTCTACTCAAGGATGACTTGTGATGGGGATTGTGTACTCAAAGGATGTTTTGTAAGAGTAGAAGCCTGCAGAGGATGATGCTCAAAGCCTGTTCAGATGTTTCTGTGTGTGTATGTGTAGATATATATTTGTCCTATTCTATGCCTGTGTAATTAATACTGATTCCATTGTGTGATCTCCTTGGTACAAAACGCCTTGGCCATTTTCCAGAACCATTCTTTTGTTTAAGTACATTGAAGCTTTCGGTAAGTTCCAGATAACTCAGATCACAGGACTGGAGCTCGTGTATTTGCACAGTGCTGCTGGCTTCCTTCTGGGCTTGAGGTGTTTGCCTCATTGTTAGGGTCCACCTTCCTCGACCTCTGCCTTAAAGTGGAAGCATTTCCTTTCTTCTCACTTTGAAGCGAGGATCCTAGGTTGTGTTTTGTGGAAGAGTAGGATGGGTCCCAACCCTAGTACCTGAACCCTTGTCCCCAAGCAGACTCCACTTGAGACACACCCAGGACCCCTTAATTGTCGTTAGTTCCTTCCGTATTGGTGCCACAGATCCACCTGCAGAGCACCTTCCAGTTGCTTTCTCACGGTCTTTTTTTATCGATGAGGAGAGGCAGTCTTGGAGATATTAAAGAGTTCACTTAACCTCCACACTGACTCTCAGATCTCAAAACCCTTTTACCAGGTGAGAAGAACAACGTCTAAGGAATCTACTGTAACTCTGTCTCTGAGAAATACTTTGTTCAAATAAGTGAGATTTTGACCATTCTGAAGGTAAACAGGACCTGGTGCCTCTAAGAAGCCGGGTTCAACAGCTGATTCAAAAACATGGCCAACAGTTTAAAACAAGAAAGGAGTCTTCTCTAGGCGTGACTTGGATCTACTGAATCTTGCATCCTAAGCATTGTCTTGCTTATTGTCCACAGAGGAGAGAAGAGGGAGGGAGGAAAGAGGGAGGAGGACAAGCAGAGCAAGGAGGGATGCCGATGGGCTGCCCTGACATTCTCATTATGCTTTCCATACATGCTCTTTGTTGCTAGATTTCCGCTTGACCCTCGTGGCTTCAGTGTGTATTGTACACATAAGCTTTCCATATATTTGGGGTACATATCATAGGAGAAATTTTACAACTTGAGGCGTGTAGAATAAGTCACCAATAGGAGGGCTAAACTGTGATGCTCTTTTGCCAACTTTAGAGTTAGCAACATAAGAATAGCATGAAGTTGATGTCAGTATAGGCTATTGATTTTGACATCATCAAAAGTACTAATCAGTGAATGGTACTTGTCTTAGTTAACTAAGGCCACACAGCTTGCACCAATCAGAATGACAGTTTTGTCCCAAAGTATTTCAGATGTGAAAGCCAAAACCCCTAACACATTGAAGAGGCACTGGAAGTCTTATACATTTAAATAATGATACAACCTGACATCATTAGCCCTCTGAAACACAGCACTTGCTCTTGAAGAGTAAGTAACACTTGATTGGTAAGATGGGACCTAAATAAATCAGAGCATTGGTAGTCATTGGGAGCTTTTCCCTCTATTTATTGCTCAAGATTGACAAAGTACAAGAGGTATTTTGTTTAATTCCTTTTAATTAGACTAATTAAAAAAAAAAAAAAACATAGCATATCCAAAAGAGGAAAGTACCTGCACTTCCATTCTCATTTGCCTCTGGATTGGGCCTGAACTGCTTTGAGAACAGTGCGCGACAGCTTTGCTTAGCTTTGTGGCTAGGAAGCAGCCTGAATTGTGGCTTCAGAAATTATTACAACCTTCCCTTCTGCTTCATCATCAAGTGAAGAGTTCTACCATTAATTTTGGATTTTGGATAATTGCCAATGGCCTGAATCTTTCTGCCTGAGCTTTGATGAGTGGCCATAGCACCCAGACTGCACCAGTACCTTTGCCATTAACTATTTCTGCCTGTGGTGAAGATGTACCCCTGCCCGGGCAATTTGACTCTCTGTATAGCCCGTAAGTAACATCCATTTGCCCTGAAAGACTGTCTTTGGAACCAATTCCCTTCCATTTCTCAGTACTGGTTACTTAGTAAACTGTTATGCTGATGAACTGATTTTAACGACCTTTATTTTAGAACTAGTGTTGCATGTCTTTTTATGGGGGATAGAAATGTGCACAGAGTGTAAATAGGGGACAGTGGGAAGGACACAGGCTTTGAGACCCATCAGAAAATCAAGATGTATGATCAGCGAACCACCTGTGCCACCTTACTGTTGACACAACCCGCAGCATATAACCTGAGCTCTCTGAGGCTTAGTGAAATGATGAGAATAGCAGCCGTCACACCGACCTCACAGGATTCAGTGACGACAGTGCCCGTGAACGTCTTTGAAAACTATGCGGTTCTGAACCCATATTTGTTATTTCCAGATCCCATTGCCTTTTTCAAAGATAGCGTTATTGAGATAAAACATACCTACTGTGCATTCCATCAATTTGAAGTGTGTAAGTCAATGATTCCTAGTATATTCACAGAGTTATTCATGAACAGTTTTACATTATATTCATTGTCTCAAAAAGAAACCACATACCCTTTAGCTACAACCTCTCCATCCCCTGCTATTGCCTTTTTAGTTTTGTGTTGGTTTACAGAGACTCTAGGACAACTTTTCTTTTTTTTTTTTTTTAATTTTATTTATTTATTTATTTATTTATTTATTTATTTATTTATTTATTTATGATAGTCACACAGAGAGAGAGAGAGGCAGAGACATAGGCAGAGGGAGAAAAAGGCTTCATGCACCAGGAGCCCGATGTGGGATTCGATCCTGGGTCTCCAGGATCGCGCCCTGGGCCAAAGGCAGGCGCTAAACCGCTGCGCCACCCAGGGATCCCTAGGAAAACTTTTCTTAAAGATTTCATTTATTTATTTATTTATTTATTTGTTTGTTTATTTATTTATTTATTTATGAGAGACACAGAGAGGCAGAGATACAGGCAGAGGGAGAAGCAGGCCCCCTGTGGGGAGCCCAGTGTGGGACTTGATCCCGGGACCCTAGGATCACAACCTGAGCCAAAGGCCGACGCCCAACCACTGAGCCACCCACGCGGCCCTCTAGGACAATTTAAAAAATTATGTTAAGTAAAAATAAGATAACTCATGCATAGCAGGATGAGGGATGGGGAGCAAAGTGTTAACTAATGGTATTACTAGGGAGATTACAATTCTCAATCAAGTTCTATCTGAAGAAGCAGAAGGATGAGTACTCATGGTTACTGCTGAAGCCTTGCTGCCATGAAGCAGCTCACTGCAGTGAGACAGAACTCTAGGGGGGCTGGTGCTAACTCCGAGAAGGTGGATGGGGCCTGTCCCCTAACTCAGGGGTGTGGGGTTCGAAATCCAGGGAAGCCCATGGTACCAGGAGGGTGCCGTTACCTTTCCTTACCTTTCCAAACAGGAGTTTGACTTCAGGCATCAGAGCAAAGAAGGAAAGAGGGAAAGGAAGAAGGAGGGAGGAGAGAAAAGAGCCATTCCCGGGCCCCTCTGCTTCCTGCATACCCCAAACATTAAGGGAAGGTGTTGAAGCAGGTAGTGTCGACTGGAGAAAAGGCAATCAATCCTGGCCTCCTCTCTGTTCTGTTCTAGGTCGCCAGATCCCACCTTTGGACCCCCATGAAAATGGAAACAATGGAGCAATCAAACTGGGGAAGCCACCCACGCCAGCCAGCCGGCGGTGCTGCTGACCTGTGGCCCAGGGTCCACTGAACCTGAAGAAGCCAGAGCCGACCTCCTATTCTCAGCAGCCTGGCCCCCAGCGTGGGGAGAAGTGAGACGCTGGCTTGGCTTCCTGGAAGACCTGCAGCGACGGGGCAGGAACTGTCCCTGGAAAAAACTCCAGAAAAATCTGCCATGCTGCCACCAAATGGCCTTTGGGGCGTGAAATGCACGTGGGAGGGAACATGTTAGGTAATAAGTATAGTTGAGTCTTTTGTTGTTGTTGTTAAAAATCCGAAAATATTCTTATATTTGTACAGCAGTCTCACTGGCTTATCTGTGTGTGTGAGATTCTAAAGTGGCATTCCACTCTGATTTCCTGCGTTCCCAGCCCAATTTCAGCAAGTGCTCCAGTGCCACTGCCTCTGTTACCTGACCAGCCTTCACTGAAAGGTTCATTTAATTTAACTTAATTTACCTTTCAGCGGAGCGTAATTGGATCATCACTCAAGCTAGAGACTTGAGCCATCGTGAAAGTGGAGAAAGATGTATTAGAAACTGTTTTCTACATCTCTGACTTTTACTTTATGCCTGTCTTTCTAAGTTTTAGTTACACATAAACAAGCAAACCAAATCTGACTAAAATATTTCATGCAGCTTTGGGGTTGGGAGGCCTAGTTTGAAGGAGTCATTTAAGTACTGTGTAAATGGTGACAGATGTAGGATATAAATATTTTTCCAGAGACTGCCTGGTATGCATCATCTCCACAGTAATAAATTCCTCCTCTCTTACAGAGGGTTAATTCACAGAGTAGGATTTTACTAAGACAGTATGTCACGGTGTCATATCCAGGGGGAAAATTAACCAGAGGATGTTTGAGTCTAAATCATAGGGCAAACTTCTAATAACATCAATCGATAGGTTATGGGAAAGCCAGCCAAAGGAAGCACCAGCACCCTAAGATGCAAGACCCCAAAATTACAAGATTGGAGAAAGCGTTGGGTAGGTGGGCATTGTAACTCACCAGAGGTCCAACCCTGGAAATGCCAGTTAGCTGAGAGTAGGCTTTCACAAAACCTTCCCTTCTAGATTACCTGTCTGCTCAATTAATTAAAGATGTCTGAATCCAATGGAAAGAAAAGGAAGGGAGGCATGGAAAGGAAGAAGAGCTATTTCCATTGGAAATCCAGATCTTACCATTCTAACTTCCATAAATACCTGAGATCAAGAAGCAGTTGGTTTCCTCTTAGGGCTTATATTGGGAGGAAATTCTTAAAGGCTGTTTGGATCTGTGCCTTTGGTGGGGACTCAGAAACCATAAAGAATGGCCGGCTTCAGGAATGGTTAATCAGGCAGCATGGCAACAGGGCCAGCCGGTACCTTTTTTGCTAATTCAAGGCCCAGCAAACATTAATAGAAAACCTATAACATAAAAGCCAAGAAAGAGATTGTGAGCTGACGAAAGACCTCAAACCTCCAGTGACTCCGTGTGAGCTGGTACTTCAGAGGCCTGTCATGGCTGTGCCCACCCTACTCTTGATGGAGACACTGAAATCGCCATCAACAAAGAACAAGTCTCCTTGGGAGAGTCACAGCCAAGTTTACACCAATTTATGTGGACTGCAATCAAGAAAACAGGTGGAAATCACAGATTTAGGTTTTTTTTTTTCTAGAAAAACCCAAGAATATGCTGTCAATTGGATATTGCAACTGCTTCACTCAGCTTGCAAGAATAGCTTGACAATCTTAGGATGTGCAGGCTAGAAATACTTATTTTTGGTTCAAGAGTGCTTCTTAGCTCTCTGAGACAGGCGCTCAAAAACTGCTAGCAAGTGGCATTTAGATGTCTTGGCGGGGCCTTTGCTGGGCTTTTTAGGATTTTCTCCACGTTGTCAACTTTACTAGCAGCCAGCATGATTCTGCTTGCGGGCCAAGTGATTATCATGCTTCTTTCAAAAGTTAGAAAATTGAGGTTGCTATTTGAATGACCTCTTTCCCGGGGACATGCAGGCTTGTTGTAAAACCTCTCCTCATCCAGCTGTCCCCAAGAACCTGAGTCTCTCTCTAAACAGCTGCTCAAGTTGTCTAGCTCAGGCTGTCCACGTCCCAGAGAGGTTCACAGTCTTTGCCTGGGTCTTTAGTGGTTGCATCTTGCATGAAAGAGCTAATGTTAATCATATGTAGAGAGCAACCCATCAATGAGCCCATGGTCTTATTTCAGAAGCACATTGAGGGTGAGAACCACTCTTTTACCTTTCCATACTGCCTTAACTCTTCCAGCCAGTCAGATGACAATATATATTTATATATAATCACTACTCAGAGCAGTTGGTGAAGAGTACACAGCCCTTGGGCACACATCATTCGTATAAACATGGAGTCTCCTCTGAAGATAGATACTCGAGCCTTGTCCACAGTGAAGCTCTCTAATTTCCTTTGTTTTGCTTTGCAATTACTTTCTGGCTGTTCTGATCATTGAACTATAAGCACGTAATATCATGGAAAAGCCTGGAAATTACGATTGCTCCAAAATGTCAAGTGGTTTCTTGGGATGTAAATCCTTCCCATAATTTCCCAAACTTTCCCTTTCCCCCTCTGTTTTCTTTCCTTTCACGTGCATGTATATGTGTAAATATAATTTTGTATGTGTGACACCGACATGTGACCCATTTCACTGGCTGAGTCTGGCTCGAGCCTGTGTGTTGCACAGTGTAAGGCCTGGGTTCTCATAGGGCTTGTTTCCCCGTGGGAATCCCTGAGGTGGTGCTGGAGCCATGCGCACATTTTAGGGAGGTACATAATTAACTTGCCATTTTATACTTGAAATGGTACATCAGGGTACT